>NC_073306.1:157615218-158266322 GCF_027595985.1 Sorex araneus | reverse complement strand
CTTCCTTCCTTTCCTTCCTTCCTTCTTTCCTCCCTCCCTCCCTCCCTCCCTCCCTCTCTTCCTCCCTCCCTTCCTTCCCTCCTTCCCTTCCTTCCTTCCTTCCTTCCTTCCTTCCTTCCTTCCTTCCTTCCTTCCTTCCTTCCTTTCTTCCTTCCTCCCTCCCTCCCTTCATCTCTCCTTCCCTCCCTCCCTCCCTTCCTGCCTTCCTCCCTCCCTTCATTCCTCCCTCCCTTCCTTCCTCCCTCTCTCCCTCCCTCCCTCCCTCCCTCCCTTCCTCCCTCCCTCCCCCTTCCTTCCTTCCTTCCTTCCTTCCTTCCCTCCTTCCTTCCTTCCTTCCTTCCTTCCTTCCTTCCTTCCTTCCTTCCTTCCTTCCTTCCTTCCTTTCTTCCTTCCTTCCTTCCTTTCTTCCTTCCTTTCTGTCTTGCCTTCTTTCTTTATTCCTTCTCCCTTTCCCCTCTAAAAATGTTCCCTGTCTCAATTTCAGGATTTGCTCTCACATTTTCTATCTTCTTTGAAAAAGTGTTGGCAAAACGTCTTCTCCCTTTGCTAGTACTAATGAGATTTCTGCTTTATTTGCCACAAGAGGAACACACTTCACTTTTCACCAGTTTTGACTGACCATCTTAGAATCCTGGATGGAACTCTGGGAATGGTGAGAAATGTGTATAGAGTGACATCATCATCATTCAGTCAAAGCAAATCTCTCCCTCTGACACTGATGTGCTTCCCCAGTCCCCAGAGAATGTGAATCTGTTTAGCAACAACACTAACAACCTAAATGAAGATCAGCCTCCTAAAGGGATAACCCCACACAGGGTTTGATCTAACGTGGCAAGCAAAAGAAGTCTTGCTATGGGATCAAAAGTGCCAACATTCCTCAGTGCCAGGTACCAGTCCCTCCACCTGTATCCTAGGAAGTCTGGTGCTGACAACCCTAGTTGAGGGACTATTCATGATGTTAGACAGCAAGTGTGAGCTACTCTTGACCCTCTCTCTTGTAAACTCGGAGAGAAACGTAACTCATTAGAAGCACCCCTTATAGGAGTAAATAGAGAAAAATGGAGAAGGAAAACCGAGGTGTTTTCTGCAAAGGCGATTCTAGGAGCTTACTGCTGCATCCATTCCTTTAGAGGGATGGGTTCTAAGCTGTGTGCCAGAGCCCCCTGCTCTAAATGTAATTTTTCAGGTGGCTATCAATAAAGTCAGATGGTTTGTCAGGAAAAAACAGGCCAGGTGCAGGGTCCCCAGGATCTCAGATGTGGCCTGCTGCTAACAGAATCAACTGCTTAATGAATGAGGGGCCGTACACAGACCCCGAGGTTAAAAGTCAACAGGAAGGGCTTCAACAACAACTTTATTAAGCAGATGCGCTCTGTGGTAGACTAGCCTTGGAAATCCATGTCTCGGATGGGTTCTCTTCTATTTAAGTATTCCAGTGGCCAAAAACAGATTAAATACACACACTTATACACTCTTTCTAAATTTGCCCAGGATAACTTGCTTTTCAGGTGATTAAAACCACTTGGCTTTAAGCCTCGCCCTAAAATACCCCCAAGATGTGCAAATAATGGGCCAGAAGTACCAGTTATCACATTTGTTAGGTAGAAATTTTTTTCAATTAGGACCAATATGTGTAACAGGAAATTACCATTGAGGGACTACTTAACACAGGTTGGGAGGAATTGATATACTGACAATGTTATTATGTAGTTTGTGAATTTAAGAGCCAAGTTTGTAAACTTAATTTGAAAAACACAGAATCTAATTCCGGTTTTAATTACCAGAGGGGTACTGCCCCCCTTATCTAGCCACTTCAAGTTCCTCACAAAGAATTCCAAACAACAAATTAGAACAGATAGTCTCATAGCATCACAGAATGAACAACAGCCAATGTAGTATCATACTCTAACAGATTTAATACTATCAATAAGAAAACAATACAATAGATGAAGAATAAACACAACTTTATTAATAGGGAGTATCTTTAAAATTACCAAAGTGACAGCATAAAGGAGAAAAATTCGAAACAAGCAACTTTTACAAATATATATATATGCATGTATATGGATATGGTTGTATGCATATGGTTATACTTATATATACATGCATATATATATAAGAAATGGCCAATAAAATTTAGAAATCTCACACAATGTAGAGTGTATAAAAATGATGAGAGAATATGTAGGAAAAATCTGGTATATAGAGTAGCACTGTAACACTGTAATCCCGTTGTTCATCGATTTGCTCGAGCGGTTACTAGTAACATCTCCATTGTGAGACTTGTTGCTGTTTTTGGCATATCAAATATGTCACGGGTAGCTTGCCAGGCTCTGTTATGCATGTGGGGTACTCTCTGTAGCTTGCCAGGCTCTCCAAAAGTGATGGAGGAATCGAACCCAGGTCGGCTGCATGCAAGGCAAATGCCCTACCCGACCCAAAGATAAAAAGATAAGATTAAGTGCTTTAGAGAGAGCACTGATGACCTGAAAAATCAGCCAAAACCTTTTTCCTCAGGAAAACTGCATACCAGAAGACAGAGAGTAGTGCCATAAATATAGTGGGAAAAAATTAATTTCAATTTACAAGATCATACCCCACCAAATTATCTATAAATTGGAGAACTGAAATATTTTCAGGCAAGCATTCAGAAAAATTTCGCACAACATTGTCAGAAGCTACGTGATTATATACTGCTACAGAATTTCATAAACCAAAAATATAATACTTCTAGATATATTGGGTAAAATGTAACCTACTGTTAATTATTTTTTGTTTGTTTTGGGGGGCCATGCCTGGTGATATTCAGGGCTTACCCCAGGTTCTCTGCACATGGTTTACTCCTGGCAGGACTCAGCGTACCATATGCAGTTTTAGGGATTGAATCAAGGTTGACTGTGTACAAAGTAAGAACCTTAACCACTGTATTATCTCCCCAGGCCAATATTTCTGATTCTTATATTAGCATCAATGAACATGGATAGAAAAATTATTTTTAGAAAATATATTTTTTCTGAGTTCCTCTTCATTACCATATCAAAGTTTTACAATCACTATGTTTACAAACTTTAGAGTTTACAAGGAGAACCAGGATTATTTAAATTATGAAAACTAGATTGTGTTTCTTGAGACAGAAATTAATTTTTTCTATTGACAAGAAAAGATAGTATTTTTATTAAAGAAAACTGAATTTAAATATGGATTTCAGATCACCTTTTGTGTGTCAATTTCTCTTCGGGGCAGAGTGCTAATCCCACTGTATCTAGTTCTATATGAAGAGTTTCAGAAAACAAAATACAGCATAAATATGAGTGGGATAGGTCCCTACAAAATGTATTCACTTTAAGATGAAGAACAAGGAAATATGGTGGCAGAGATAAAACAAAAGCCACTGTAACAGGATATGAGTCATTACCCACTCTTTCTGCTAATTCTGATTTTTTCCATTACCCATCTCTAACCTTACCTGTGTTCATTAAACCATGCCAGGGCCCCTATATTAAATTCTTGTTTATGCTCAAGCTGTTTAGAATTGAACTTTTATCCTGTGCTATGAAATTTTCATCTAAGAAATTTATGAAGCATCATTACTATTAAGAAAGTAAAAAGACTTTTAAATACCCAAGAACAATAAGAGTTCAAATCCATATTTCCTGTATTAAAAGTTAAGTGGGTAAAGAGTGGACCTGCCCTAAGTAGACTCCTTTATACTTCCCTACCTTGAGTATCCATAAAACTTCTGACTTTTGTTTGTTTGTTCGCTTGTTTGTTTTGCTTGTTTTAGGCATATACCAGACATTGCTAAGGGCTTACTCTTGACTCTGTGCTCAGGGATATTCCTAGTGGTGCCTGAGAGAACATATGGGCTGCCTTAGATTGAACCCTCTTCAGCACATGCATGGTAAGCTGGTAAGCATGTTCTCTGGTGCCTGTCTGTCTGTCTGTCTCCCCTTTTGGACATCATGATTTGCAATAGAGATACTGAAAAGTTATGTATATCCTTTACCTACTTTCAACACTCAGTTCTTTTTTTTTTTATTTTTTTTATTTTTTTTTTAAATTTATTTATTTTTAATTAGAGAATCACCGTGAGGGTACAGTTACAGATTTATACACTTTTGTGCTTATACTTCCCTCATACAAAGTTTGGAACCCATCCCTTCACCAGTGTCCATTCTCCACCACCCGTAACCCAGTGTCCCTCCCACCCTCCCCAATCCCATCTCCCCCCCACCCCACCCTGCCACTGTGGCAAGGCATTCCTTTCTGTTTTCTCTCTCTAATTAGCTGTTGTGGTTTGCAATAAAGGTGTTGAGTGGCCGCTGTGCTCAGTCTCTAGCCCTCATTCAGCCCGCAACTCCCTTCCCCCACATGGCCTTCGACTACAATGTAGTTGGTGATCGCTTCTCTGAGTTGACCTTTCCCCGGAACGTGAGGCCAGCCTCGAAGCCATGGAGTCAACCTCCTGGTACTTATTTCTACAGTTCTTGAGTGTTAGTCTCCCACTCTGTTATTCTATATACCATAGATGAGTGCAATCTTTCTATGTCTGTCTCTCTCTTTCTGACTCATTTCACTCAGCATGAAACTTTTCATGCCCATCCACTTGACTACAAAATTCTTGACCTCCTTTTTTCTAACAGCTGCATAGTATTCCATTGTATAGATGTACCAAAGTTTCCTCAACCAGTCATCCGATCTGGGGCATTCGGGTTTTTTCCAGATTCTGGCTATTGTAAACAGTGCTGCGATGAACATACATGTGCAGATGTTGTTTCGATTGTACTTTTTTGCCTCTCTGGGATATATTCCCAGCAGTGGTATTGCTGGGTCAAATGGGAATTCAATATCTAATTTTTTGAGAGTCGTCCAAATTGTTTTCCAGAAGGGCTGAACCAGTCGGCATTCCCACCAGCAGTGAAGAAGGGTCCCTTTCTCCCCACATCCTCTCCAACAGCGGTTGCTTTTGTTCTTTTGGATGTGTGCTAGTCTCTGTGGTGTGAGGTGGTATCTCAAAGTTGTTTTGATCTGCATCTCTCTGATGATTAGTGATGCAGAGCACTTTTTCATGTGCCTTTTGGCCATTCGTATTTCTTCCTTGGTAAAGTTTCTGTTCATTTCTTCGCCCCATTTTTTGATGGGGTTGGATGTTTTCTTCTTGTAGAGTTCAACCAGTGCTTTATATACCATTGATATCAACCCCTTATCTGATGGGTATTGTGTAAATATCCTTTCCCATTCTGTGGATAGTCTTTGTATTCTGGTCACTGTATCTCTTGCGGTGCAGAAGCTTTTTAGTTTAATGTAGTCCCATTTGTTGATCTCTGTTTTTACTAGATTGCTTAGTTCCGTGTCACCTTTGAAGATACCTTTATCTTCAATATCGTGGAGGGTTTCGCCGACCTTGTCTTCAATGTACCTTATGGTTTGTGGTCTAATGTTGAGGTCTTTAATCCATTTTGATCTGACTTTTGTGCATGGTGTCAGGTCAAGTTCTAAACCCATTTTTTTGCATGTGGTTGTCCAGTTGTGCCAGCACCATTTGTTAAAGAGGCTTTCCTTGCTCCACTTCACATATCTTGCTCCCTTATCAAAGATTAGATGGTCATACATTTGGGGTTGTGTGTAGGGATATTCCACCCTGTTCCATTGGTCTACGGCTCTGCCTTTGTTCCAGTACCATGCTGTTTTAATTGTTACTGCTTTGTAGTAAAGTTTGAGGTTGGGGATGGTGATGCCTCCCATCATCTTTTTCCCAAGAATTGTTTTAGCTATCCTTGGACGTTTGTTATTCCATATGAATTTTAGGATTGCTTGATCCATTTCTTTGAAGAATGTCATGGGTATACTTATAGGGATCGCATTGAATCTGTATAATGCTTTAGGGAGTATTGCCATTTTGACAACATTGATTCTCCCTATCCACGAGCAGGGTATATGTTTCCATTTCCTCATGTCCTCTTTGATTTCATGGAGTAGCGTTTTGTAGTTTTCTTTGTAAAGGTCTTTTACTTCCTTGGTTAAGCTGATTCCGAGGTACCTGATTTTCTGGGGCACGATTGTGAATGGGATTGCTTTTTTCATGTCCCTTTCCTCTGCCTCATTGTTTGCATATATGAAGGCCATGGATTTTTGGGTATTGATTTTGTAGCCTGCAACTTTACTGTATAAGTCTATTGTTTCTAAGAGTTTCTTAGTAGAGGTTTTAGGCTTCTCTAGATATAGTATCATGTCGTCTGCAAATAGTGAGAGTTTGATTTCTTCCCTTCCTATCTGGATGCCCTTAATCTCTTTTTCTTGTCTAATAGCTATCGCAAGTACTTCCAGTACTATATTGAAGAGGAGTGGTGAGAGTGGGCATCCTTGTCTTGTGCCTGATCTCAGAGGAAAGGCCCTTAGTTTTTCCCCGTTGAGGATAATGCTTGCCGTAGGCTTGTGATAGATGGCTTCGACTATCTTGAGGAAAGTTCCTCCAAACCCCATTTTGGCAAGGGTTTTCATCATGAAAGGATGTTGGATCTTGTCAAATGCTTTCTCTGCATCTATTGATATGATCATATGGTTTTTATCTTTACTTTTGTTGATATGCTGGATTATGTTGATTGATTTCCGAATGTTAAACCATCCTTGCATCCCTGGGATGAATCCCACTTGGTCGTGATGTATGATCTTTTTGATGAGTTGTTGGATCCTATTTGCTAGTATTTTGTTGAGGATCTTCGCATCAGTGTTCATCAGGGAAATTGGTCTGTAATTTTCTTTCTTAGTGGTGTCTTTGTTTGCTTTTGGTATTAGGGAGATATGTGCTTCATAGAAACTGTTTGGGAGAGTTCCTGTTTTTTCAATTTCCTGGAAAAGTTTGAGGAAAACAGGCAATAGGTCTTCTTTAAATGTTTGGAAGAATTCGCCAGTGAAACCATCTGGGCCTGGGCTTTTGTTTTTGGGGAGGTTTTTGATTACCGTTTCAATTTCCTTAACATTGATGGGTCTATTCAGGTATTCCAGGTCTTCTTTCTTCAGTGTTGGGAGATTATAGGAATCACGGAATCCATCCATTTCTTTTAGGTTCTCCTTTTTTGTGGCGTAAAGACTTTCAAAGTAGTCTCTAATGATCTTTTGAATCTCACTGGTTTCTGTTATGATGTCCCCCTTTTCATTTCTGATTCGATTTATTAGAGTTTTCTCTCTTTCTTTCTTTGTGAGACTTGCTAGCGGTTTATCAATCTTATTTATTTTCTCAAAGAACCAACTCTTTGTTTCATTGATCTTTCGGATTGTTTTTTTGGTTTCGATGTCATTAATTTCTGCTCTAATTTTTATTATTTCTTTCCTTCGGTCTGGTTTGGGGTCCTTTCTCTGGTCCTTTTCTAGGGTCTTGAGTCGTGAAGTCAAGCTATCTATGTGGATCCTTTCTTCCTTCCTGAGGAATGCTTGGAGAGCTATAAATTTTCCCCTTAACACGGCTTTAGCTGCGTCCCATAGGTTTTGGTAGCTCGTGTCTTCATTCTCATTTGTTTCTAAGTATCTTTTGATTTCTTCCTTGATTTCCTTCTTGACCCACTCATTGTTCAACATGGAATTGTTTAATTTCCAGGTGTTTGATTTGATTTTCCGTATTTGTGGGTGGTTAGCTTCTATCTTCAGCGCATCGTGGTCTGAAAAGATGGTTGATACAATTTCTATTTTTCCGATTCTATTGAGGTATGTTCTGGGGCCCAGTACATGGTCTATTTTTGAAAATGTTCCATGTGGACTGGAAAAGAATGTGTATTCTTTCTTTTTGGGGTGTAAGGCCCTGTATAGGTCTATTAGGCCTCTCTCTTCAATTTCTTCATTCAGAGTCAGTGTTTCCTTGTTGAGTTTTGTTCTTGTGGATCTATCTAGAGGTGATAAGGCCATATTGAAGTCTCCGACTACAATTGTGCTGTTAGTGATGTCCTCTTTGAAGTCTGTTAGGAGTCGTTTTAAATATTTAGCCGTCGTTTGTTAGGAGCATATACGTTTAAGAGTGTGATTTCTTCCTGTTGTACATATCCCTTGATAAACAGAAAATGACCTTCGCTGTCCCTTTTGATCTTTTTCATCCTGAAATCTATGTTGTCGGATACCAGTATGGCCACTCCAGCTTTTTTAAGGGGGTTGTTTGCTTGGAGGATTGTTTTCCATCCTTTGACTTTGAGTCTATGTTTACTCTGTTTGTTCAGGTGTGTTTCTTGCAGGCAACAGAATGTTGGGTTTAATTTCCGGATCCATTTAGCCACTCTGTGTCTTTTGATAGGTGCATTTAGGCCATTGACATTGAGAGAGATTATTGTGATGTGGTTTTGTGTCATCTTTCTGTGGGATTTGTTGTTCTTATGGGGCTCCTCCTTGTCTTACAGTAGCCCCTTTAGACCTTCTTTCAAGATTGGTTTTGAGTCTATGAAGTTCCTGAGCTGTTGTTTATCCGAGAAATATCAACACTCAGTTCTTGTCCAGAGTGATCATTTTCAACTTTTATTTCATACGGGTCCCTCCTCTCTCCTAACTACCTTCCACCTCCCACACAGTTGTGGCAGCTTCCAACCATTGTCCAGTTTTTGTGGCCCCGGTTTTCCCTGGCCTTGGATGTTAGTCTCATACTATTCTATAGCCGTTCCTCTCCTCTGACTTATTTCACTCAGCATAATACTCTCCATGTCCATACATATTTTTATATTTTAATTTTTTATTTATTGAATAACTGTGAGAACAGTTACAAAAGTTTCAAGTTTAAGGCTTGGTCATTCAATGGTCAAATATCCATCCCTTCATCAGTGCACATTTTCCACCATCACAACCCCAGTATATCCCCCATCCTACCCCAAACCCTGCCTGTGTGGCAGACGATTTCCACTTTACTTTCTCTCTACTTTGATTACATTCAATATTTTGATAAAACCCATCATTATTATTTGGAAATTTCCCCAACAATCAGATCTGCTGAAAGGGCATCATTAGATAATTTGTTTTCTATTACTGATTATGAAGAGCATATGATGTTGCATGGCCACATGATTTTGTATTTCTGATATTTTAATAATAAGCCTGGAGCCAATTGTGGGCAGCAAGTCAGGGCCTTGTTGGGGTGGGGAGAAGGGCCAGTTCCAACCCCCATCCTGTGAGGTCCCACATGTCTCATCACTGCGGTCTCATACCTAGTTGTCCAACAGGCTCTGAAAGATGGTGGCCACCACACTACCGTGGTTGGGGGAAAGGCGGAAGGGACAAACACCTTTCCCCACCCAGGGTAGCATGGTGCCGCAGTTTAATGCTCAGTCCAGATGCATTTCTGCCAAATTCTGCTGAGTTCTGAGATTGTGTGCCTCTGGGATCATGGTCATTCAGGAGCCAGAGGAGTTGTTCGTGGGCAGCAACTTGGGGCCTCGTTGGGGCAGGGAGAAGAGTCCATGTCCATACATTTATAAACAAGTTTTATGACTTCACTTTTCCTAACAGCAGCATAGTATTCCACTATGAAAAAATAAATCCTTTGTTTTAAACCATAAAAATAAAACTTTTAGATAGGGAGATTCTCCTTGTTGGTATAAAGCAGCCCTCTTGCAACGGGCATTTGGAACAAGACACTTACTAGGAGTTGAGGGCAGCCTCCAGCCTCCAGGAAACCAAAACAGAACAGTTACTCCTACTTGTAAAGGAAAGTAGATTCTTCCAGCAGCAATGAATCAAAAGTAGATTTTTTTCATGGGAAGAAGTCGAGAATACAAGCTGGTGAACATTTCAACAATAGTCAAAAACTCAAAAATAGGACCCTGTGAGAGCTGCAGAGAACAGTATCCCACAGAAACTGAGATAACAAATGCATTGTTTTAAAAGCATCTAAGCTGTAATTTGTTATGCTACAATGGAAAAGGAACACAAGAGTGAAGGGCTTATCAAGTTTCCAGTAAGACAAATGCAAAGCGAAAAGAGAAGTACATTTATTCTAACTCCGTTTTTCTGTCTTGGAAAAAATATATATTATAATTATTTTCTTTAATGTCCTACAAAACCAATGAAACAAATATTTATATAGGAACAAAAACCAAATTTTGTTTTGTTTTTTTATTTAACCTCATATTTGTGATCTGAAACTTGGAAAATTGGAAGGCAGCATAACAACATCTACGGAGCTTGGGGAGAAGGATTTTATAAGGTTTTTCTAGCACATTTGCTTTCGTACTTTAAAGTAAAATACATTCTTAAGAATATGAGAACTGAGAGACCATTACATGTATATGTATAAAAGAATGTGTATATATGCATTACATATATATGATATATGCATACATGTGACATATATATTGAGTTTTATTTGGCTGATCTATATGTATAGGTATATATATTCACTGTACACCATATATTTGAATATATACATACATATAAAAATTAACAGTATAAATCTCTGTAGCTGTCCCTGTAAAAAAACTAAAGCTTGCCAAGGGGCACGTGCACTCTCGGGCTCTCCGGGTGGCTCTGTCTCACCACCCACGTTTGGTGCCCCGGAACCCCTATGTGTGCTATCAATCAAGGGCAGGCAACGGGAGGAAGAAGGCCAGACTGGTTGCTTGATCAGTTTATTTCATTCTCTCTCTCTGCTTCTCTCCCGGCTCTGGATCTCTCTCTGGATCTCTGGATCTGGCCCTCGTGGATCTGGCCCCCCAACCCACTCTTACAGCCTAGTGAAATCTCCCCAGCATGAGGGGGTTGGGGTCTACACCTAGGTGTGGTCACCATCAATAGGGTAAGGTTCCTTTCCCTTAGGGGATGCTTCTCCTAGGACTTAATTCTCTTTCAGCAGGAGGATCCACCCAAGGGCAGAGTCCCATGAGTGTGTTTCACTTCTCCTCAGCCAGCAAACATATAAGAATTCATAATATTAATCATTTTGTATGGACACAATAAGAGATGCATTAAAGCTTATAGAATTGCTCTCCTGGGGCCATCTCAATCTCAGACTACAGTGCTCAGGCCAGATCAGTCTTTCCTATCCCTAGCAGGGTCCTAGTCTCATCATTACTTTTGGTTCATGACAGCATTTGTCTATGATCAAGCTCTTAACTTATAGTTAAGAATTAGGCACTTTGGCCAGGCCCATCTCGATGCCAGGGTAGCACATAACTTACTGCTTGCCCTGGATCTGTCCCGTCCCTCGTCGGGACCCTGCTTTTGGGGTGCGAGGAACTAAGGGCAACTGAGGCTTAAGTGGAGAAAGCAGATGCCCGGGAGGGAATAATATTCGAGGCCAATTAAATTCCAAGTTACAAAAGCATAATATTGTCTTCTCGTGTCCATACAAAAAGGACATTGCTTTAAAGTAAATTATTCAAAAGGCACAAGAAGAAGAGAAAGGCAATATTAACTTATATAATATAAATTCAGTGTCCTAGGAAGGTCTGACCTTACAAATTAGCAGAGTTAGATTAAGGGAAAGCCGGGGATTAACTCTTTTGGGGAAGAGAACATGAAGAAGTGATTATAGCTAAACAAAAGGATGGGAGAGATACGGGAACACCTTGATGGGTGTGAATGGGGTAAGCTTAAACTCTGGGAAAAACCAGGATAAGCTACTCGTGGCAAGGAGGGAGAGGACAAAGTAATGTCATCCTATAACTACTTATAATCACATCTAATCTATCATTTATTTATATTTATATGTATGGCTACATACATGTTTATCTTCATGTATTTATTATGTTATAGATTGAAAATGTCAGAAAAAATCCTTCTGTTGGAATCCTAAACCTTGAAATGTGATGATAATTAAAAGTGGGGGTTTGTATAGATAATTAAGTCTATGGTTTCTCATGATGGGATTTGTGCTGTTTGGGGAGATACCAGAGAGCTGACTCAATTTCTCTCCTCTTCTGCCCAGTAAGAATAGAAAAAAGAAACAACTATCAGCCATCCAAGAAGAAAGTTCTCACAAGAATTAACCAACCATGTTGATTTCATATTACAGCTCTCAGAAATATACAAACTGTCATCTAGTCATGATATTTTGTTCTAATATCATAATTTAGGTTGTTTAGTATACTTTTCTACCCCGGCACCATGTAATCTCATCAACGGCCAAGATCCAGAGACTATAAAACAAAGCTCCCAGAAGAGAGCGACACAATTTTTCCTGGAGCTAACATGGCCATGTGATCTCTTTATTTTTATTTTTATTTTTAAATTTTTACTTATTTACTTTTTCCTTTTTTTCCCACATGGCAGAGCCTGGCAAGCTACCCATGACGTATTTGACATAATAAAAAACAGTAACAACAATGTGCTATTCGTGTTCCTGGAGTGAGCAGACACCATTGGGCTACACTAGCATGTGACAGGGAAAAATGAAGACGTTACTGGTGCCCGCTTGAGCAAATCAATGAACAAGGGAATGACAGTGATGACAGTGATGATATGATGAATGTTCACTGCAAAAAAAATCTAATTTTCTCACCACAAAATCCTCAGGGAGTCTATTTCAAAATGAAATGGACTGATTTGGTCCCAAATCACCTCCAATATATGGAGGCACTGATGATATTGTACTGTCTGATATGGAAGAAAAAATGAGAATTTTTTTTGTTTTCTTTTTGGGCACACCCGGCGATGCTCATGGGTTACTCCTGGCTCTACACTCAGGAATTACCCCTGGTGGTTCTCAGGGGACCATATGGGAAATGAAAGTTAACTTTCAATACATTTTTTAAGCTTATAAATGTCATTATAGACCTGTTAAACCCAAATAAATGTAACCTGGTCATCTGGAAGGGAGCAAAGGGAGTGTGGCAATTGTAGAAAAGATAAAAAATGAGAAATTAGACAATATATGAATGACTGAGTAAAAGAACATTTAAAACTCTTGATTCTTTTTCTATTTTTAAAAACAATAAAATAAGCCTCCATATTAAGAAGAATAGTTATTACGTATGAAATGAATTTTTAAAATTCCAATATCAATAAATTTTAGGGTAAAGTCTGAGAAAACCATGGGAATATTAATCCAAAGGAAATGTACTAAATGGCTCAGAATTGAATTTTAGAACACTTTAAGGACAAAAGCATTCTAGAATTGGTTTTCATAAATCAAATACTACTATATCCTTTGTTTCTAGAAAAGTTTATAAGTCTTGACTATCTGACCGGAAGACTCAAGGAATGTTGATAAATGGTTACAGACTCATTATTTATATCTATTTAAAATGTTATATAACCCTATGTCAGTGTGGTTGTAAATATCATAAAAATAATTGTGGTAACTGTAAAAAATAACATTCCAAAGCTTGGCTATTATTAGATATTTTAAAGATTATGAAATCTGAGATTTCTGTGATTTTTTTGCCTTATATAATTTAATTACTTAAAAATTTAGGCATATATAACTCTATCTTTAAGCTAGGAAGTTATTGTATCTACTATATGACCTTTGCTGTAGCCATAAATGTTTTTCCTCTTTTTTTCTTTGTTTGCTCATTCTTTGGACCACACCCATCAATGTTCAGGGTCACCCACTGGCTAAAGCTCACAGATCACACCTGGCAGTGCTCAGGGGACCCGATATGATGCTGGACTCAAACCCAGATCAGCTATGTACAAGGAAAGCACCCTACAGACCTCAGTATTTTTTATTTAATGAAGAAAGATTTAATTAAGAAACAGTCTCAAGAATGCAAACTGAAAATAAAAGTCCCCATTGTTCATCACTGACACTCTTATAAAGTATTTGTACTATGAAAATAATCTGAAATAACATCAAATAGTTTATATAATGGTATTGAGTAAAGCATTATTTTTCTTCCCAGGAAAAATATCTACAAATATTTTAAAAATTAATAATAAAAACTTGATACAAATTATTCTGAGATGCAGGGGCAACTGATCATCCATATAATAAAGTGAATATTACCTTAATAGCAATAGCAGATAAATATAAGAAAACAAAATCAAAAAGTAAAGCGTAAGCCAATATATCTTACAAATGTAGATGAACTGTTGGAGGTGCCTGGTCAGAGATAAAGCCAGTAGGCTCTGATCTGGGACGCAGATTCTTTTTGATCCCCCCCAGGAATTTAAGCATGAATCAGAAAAAGAAAGAATAGGAAAAAATATTTATTAAAAAATAATATACACTTAATAAAAATTCAAGTGTAGTCAAAGAGTGAACAGAACTATTTCTAACTCAAAAAAATTGTTTATTAAAAGTAATAGTACAAGTTTGTAAGAAATAAATTAAAAATAGTGTGTGCTAAAAGGAGTATGGTGGAGATAGGGAGTGAACCTTGACCACTGATTGGAGGACATTGACGTCGGTGGTCGGTTTAGAATTGGAATATTGACTGTCTGAAACTCTTTCATTAAAAACTTTGTAAATCATAGTGCTTATTTTTTTAAAAAATGGAATAGTATGCACTGAAGAAAGCTGAAGTGTATCATATGCAAAAGATAGAATTAATGTCTTAACACAAATTTCTGTTATATAATTATATAAATGAGCTAAATTAATAAGGAGCACAGTACGCATGAAATATCACAGAAATGGTAAAGTTTGGGGTAGTGGTTTTCTGCTGTCAAGGCGCCACTCATTCTGACATTCCAATGAGTCTCAGGATTCCTTGCTTAACCTTATTAAATGTTCAGTATTTGTTGCCCATTAACTTTTTTGCAAAACTGTATTAAGCTTCCTTACAGTCCACAACTATTTAAGAAAGACACAATAGAAGTGTGATAGTGTGTGATTTTGACCTATTAAAGACAGTTCACAATAGTTAATTTTCCTTTCATAAACACAAAGTTGGTTGCTTAAAGGAAGGTCATAATTGTTAAGTTTTACTGCTTGCAGGTGGAACATATTTTCATCTGATTCCTTCCCTTCAACTTATTTTCCTGTCTCGTGACCACATAACATCATGAACAAAGGAAATAGTGAAGACCACAGAAATCTATATAAAAAGATAATGTATCATGAACAAGTGAAGATTCAATTTTTTTAACTTTTTATTAAATCACCATGTGGAAAGTTACAAAGTTCTCAGGTTTATGTCTCAGTTATACAATGTTCAAACACCCATCCCTTCACCAGTGCCCATAGTCCACCACCCAAAACCCCAGTATACCCCCACCCCCACCCTATACCCCCTACTGTATAACTAATGAATTTCACTTCATTTTCTCTTTACCTTGATTACATTCCATAATTCAACACAAAACTCACTATAGTTGTTTGAGTTTCCACCCAAGAGAGACAGACCTACTACCAAGGAAGCATTTGATAATTAGTTTTCCATTGCTGGAAATGAAGAGATATGTAGCCCCACTGCTACAAGTACATAACTCTTTTATTTTCCTTTTTCCTTTTCCCTTTTTTTTTCACCCTCATCCCCCATCCCTTGCCTCATAGTATGGTGTACGCCACGCCGCGTCGGCCAGCGTGGGGCTTTTGCTTAGTTCACAGTCCAGAGAGGTGGCTGCTACATTAATAACCTTCAATATTTCAACAAAAACTTACTGTTATTATTTGGAGTTTCCCCCTTAAGTCAGACCTGTTCAAAAGGAACTGTTTCACATTGCTGACAATTATAGATGTTAAGTTTTGGATTTCTGTATAAAGTCCAGGGAAAATTCTTCCAGAAATTGCATAGCCCAGCTCACAGTCCCAGTGCATTGCTGTAAGAAGTCTCTGGAATCAAAGTCTTTAGGCGCAGAGGGTCCGCTTCACACTCAGCGGCCCCGGATTTATCTGGGCTGAGGGTGTGCCGGTTACGCCCCCTTCCCATGAGTTCCTGGGAGCCCCAAGAGTAAAAACCAAATACCTCTGGGTTTGGAGTCTTAGAAGATGGCGCCTGCCACGTGGGTGCCGCCAACCCGCCGTTTTCCGTGCAGGAAGACAGGGTGGGGAGGAAAAAATCCACCCCCTGGCAGCACAGAGTTGAGGCCCAGTTCGCAGTCCCAGTGCATTGCTAGTAGATGCTGCGCTGGATGCCCGAATGTGTTAGATCTCTGGAATCAAAGTCTTTAGGCGCAGAGGGTCCCTGAAGATTCAATTTTGATTCAACTTTTGAAAATTAATAATCAATGACCATTATGCCAACAGACATAAAGAAAACTCATATTAACATCCAAATAAATACAGAAGAGGCAATTGATAGTATTTAGCATCCATCATGGTTTAACTTCACTGTAACCTAAGAATTAAAGGGTACTTCTTTGGGCGATAAAAAAGCATATGAATAAAAGCTTCACATAATATTTGATGATGAAATACTTTAAAATTAATTGATTAATTAGGGTATTATATTAAACCACATTTTTTGTGAACTACACAATCATATGGAGAAAAATCTAAAAATGTACAGTACTAAAAATAAAATATGAGTTTAATAAGATTGTAGAATACAAATAATATTCAAAAATCAATTATAATCTTCAACACTAGAATTAAAGATTCATAAATCAAATTTTAAAGTGCCATTTATAATAGCATTAAAATCACTAAATATGTGAGGATAAAGTTAGCAAAATATATGTAAGATCTATACTCTGACAAATCATAAATGGTGTTGAGAAAAATAAAATAAATCCTAAAGAAATTGAAATTCAGGTTATGAATTAGAAGACTAGCTATTGTTAAGATGACAATTTTTTCCAAATTATTGTACCTATTTAATACAATTCCCATGATAATGACAGCATGTTTTCACAGATATTTTAACATTCTAAAATGTGCATGGAGATATAAAAGATCATAGCCTAAATAATATTGAAACAGAACAAAATTTAAAGTCTATAAAAATACCTAGGTGAATATTTGAACAGACACTTTACAAGACATTGAACACATTAGAAATGGTCAATAGGTGGGGGAAAATGTTCAATATAGCTTGCCATCAGAGAAATGCCAATTAGAACCACATGAAACACCATGTAAATCCTGAACCACTATATTTATTAGTCGGGGTTCTCCAACAGAACCATTAGGTTATATATGCTATATATGTATGTTTGTGTTCGTGTATGTGCACACATATGCTGTCTGTGAATGTGTGTATCCTTGTCTTGAGGTGTTGTCTCTTTTGAACGTGAAGGCTTGGTAATGGTGGATTTTGATAGACAAGATACTCAAGGAAGAGTTTCATTTTGATTCCAAAAATACTCTGCTAGAAAATCAGAGATATTCAATGCCCAGATGAAGACAGTAGCTGATGCAATTCTCCCTTGCTCAAAGGAGATTTGTCTTTTGCTCTCATTAGGCATCCACTGATTAGGTGAGGACCACACACATTATGAAGAGCAATCTGATTTACTTAAACCCCAAAAGTTTAAATGTGAATCTCATTCATAAACTCATTACATGTCCAGTATAATGTTAAACCAAATGTCTATGTATTATTACCCAGTCAATCAATATGACACATGATATTAAGCATTATAAATATCTAAAATTAAAAGGGACTGATAATACAAAATGTGAATAAGGATATGGAACAATTCTAAATCTTATACATTGCTGACAGAAATACAAGCAGTCACTTTGGAAAACAATGTGGCATATTTCTAAGTTAAATATACATATAGGGAAATATATATGCCTCTCGGAGAGACTGACAAGCTACTGAGAGTATCCCGCCCACATGGCAGAGCCTGGCAAGCTCCCCATGGCATATCCGATATGCCAAAAACAGTAACAATAACAGGTCTCATTCCCCTGACCCTGAAAGAGCCCGTCATTGGGAAAGTAGGGTAAGGAGAGGCTGCTAATAATATCTCAGGGCTGAGACAAATGGAGACATTGCTGGTGCCCACTTGAGCAAATTGATGAACAATGGGATGATAATGATACAGTGTTACAGTGAAATATACATAAATCTTATAACTCAGTCCTACCCCAAGAAAGATAAAGAAATCTTTTCTAAACACACACACACACATACATACAGACACATACACACACATACAGACACACACACATACATCTGCATACAAAGGTGGTAGTTATATTTGAGTAAGTCAAAAAATGAAAACTTCTCATTTTTCTTTACTTTTCCCACATTATTTAAACACCATGCTTTACAAGGTTGTTTAGGATGTTTTGTTACAGGCATTCAATATTCCAACACCAATGCCACCACACTGTCACCTTCTCTCCACCACTGTTTCCATTTTCCCAACCACCCCCAGCCCTGCCCCCATAGTAAGCCCACAATAATTTATTTCATATTGCTTGTTATAATTAAATGGCTAACAGCATGGCCAGGAAATATTTCCATAGAAGAAAATGTGTGAAAATCATTGTATCTTAATGGGGACATTAAGTCTTTGTCTGAGGGCTGACTGTGCTGTCATTCGAAGTTGAGCCTTCTGTGTTAAACGTTTTATTAGTAGATAATAGTTTACTTCTATGTCACATTCCCATCTAATCTAGTGTTCTTCTACTGGGACGTTAGCTTTGTAGGGTTTGGAGATGTCCCACGCCCATGTGTTCCAGAAAATCCAGAATATTTACCTGGGCAATTCTAGCCAGAGGCAGGGTATGGCTGTTGGAGTGTGCAGCTTCTGGGACTTTGGTAGGGGGGAGCACTTGGCCTGCTCCCCTCCTGAGATCACCAGGGAGGTCTTCGCTGCAACTGGGTATCTGAGAAATTTTGGGGAGTAGTTGATCTCTTTGAAGTTTTCTTTGAGTCTCTGGAACAAGGCTGGTAGAGAGGCTTACATGGTGGTGGCGGTGGAATATGGAATCACTTCTCATAATTTTACGTTTATATGCATAAACAAGTTTGGGCATATTCATACAATAGAATGCCATAAATTAGTAAGAAAGGAACACATTAGTGGCATACACAATATTGTGGATAGATTTTTAAAGCATTACGCTTTGTGAAAGAAGTTATCTGCAGACTCCACACTGCATGATTTCACTTACCTTAAGTTCTAGGAAAAACAAAACTGTAGCCATAGGAACAGCTCTGTTTGCTAGCAACTAATGTAGATGAGACATAGACACTAAATGCTAAAAGGTAATTTTAAGGGCTAAGAAACCTTTCCAAATCTTGATAATGATCAGGCTTGCAAAATTCTTCATATTTGTTGAAACTCATCATGTGGTCAATGTTAGGTAGGTACATTTTTCCCCATAACCTATTTTTACACTACAACAAAAAAAGTAACCTTTCGTTTTAATAAAGCTAAAAGAAATATAGCTGAGTAAAATTAATATTTACATATAGCTGTTTGCATCACAATTAAGTTCTATGTATGCCTTTATGAAAACTAAGAGCTCATTGTTTTTCTTAAGCAATTACATATCTTAATTTCTTTTTTATTTAAGAACTGGGGACATGAAAATCAAAATATTGGCAATCTATGGGAAATTTTGGCATCTGGGACAAATATGACTAAAAGCACCTGAATCTGTAAATAATGGTACACTAAAAATCAGAAGCATTCATTATTCATTATCTATTTTTTAAAAAAATTGAATCACCATGAGATGCACAGTCACAAAGTTATTTATAATAGGATTTCAGTCATACAATGATCTGACAACCATCCTTTCACCAGTGTACATTTCTCAACAACAATGTCCCCATTTAGCCTCCCACCACCGCCCAGCCATAGCCTGCCTCTAGGACAGGCACTTTTCTTCTCCCTTACTCTCCCTTTTCCTTTCCCTTCTCCTCTGTTTCTCTGTCTCTCTGTCTCTGTCTCTGTCTCTGTCTCTCTCTTTCTCCTTCTCTCTCTCTGTCTCTCTCTTCTTCTCGATATTATGGTTTTCAATACAGATACTTGAGAGGTTATCATGTTTGTTCCTTTACCTACTTTTAGCACACAGACACAGACATAGGTGGATACATTCTGGTAATGTAAACAATGATTCAGTAAAATTAATCTTATGCCTACCTTCATGAATAAATGATCAAATTGATTAAATAAGATACTGATAATATTTTTCAAATGATGAAGATAAAAATTACTGACAGTGTTCAATAAGTATTTGTAATTGTAGCATTATTTTCCCACATCATTAAATTATTCACGAATCACGAAATCCCCGTTAATCGTCGATTTCTCGAGCAGGCTCAGTAACCTCTCCATTCGTCCTTTCCCTGAGATCTTAGAAGTCTCTCTCAACTCAGCCCTCCCAACGATGTTGATGTTGCACTGGAGACTCTTTCAGGGTCAGGGGAATGAGATCCAGCTTGTTACTGGATTTAGCATATGAATACACCATGGGAAGCTTGCAAGGCTGTCCCATGTGGGCAGGAAACTCTCAGAAGCTTGCCAGTTTCTCCCAGAGGGAGAAGTAGGCTACAAGATATCGCTTCTAGGAGCTTGCTTTTAAGTCTCTGGATATTGGGCCATTGATGGAATTACACAAACCTGGGTTCCTCTGCCGGTACCTTCATGCATGAGGCCTGTCCAAACGTGTGGCGAGGGGCCTCGGGCATGGCTGTAGCTAGGTTCCAGTGGTCTTCGGCCGCCAAGAGCTCTGCTTGGGGTGGGGAGGGAAGCTGGAGCCCATCCCCTCCGAGGGGCCCCCCGGAAGACAGCCAGGCGTGCGGGCAAGAGACTCTCTGCCATTAAATTATTAGTAGTGAATAATTGAGTCTATAATCAAAATGAAAGATCTACCTCTTACACACACATATACACAAATATACACACATACCCTAAATGTACACATGTACACTTAGAATTTTCTGGAAGATTGGGAAGACAACAAAGTCTTCATTGAGATCCTATAAAGAAATGGCACGACAAAGTCTTTTGCAAATGAACTGGGATTTTTCCTTTTTCAAAGTTTGTGTGTGTGTGTGTGTGTGTGTGTGTGTGTATGTGTGTAGTCCAGCAGGACTCTGACTGGCCTGGGTCAAAATTAAGAGAGCCAGTTTAAGAATCATGAATTTGATCATTGGACTGCACAGCAGTGTTGCCATCAGGGCTATTAAAGGGATCTTTTGCAAACAGAGGCAGAGGTGGAGGAAAGGTGGCAGTTGCCACACAGTGGTGAAAATTACACGCTCTGGATCTCTCAGGAGGAAGCCCCTGGGGTCTTCCATAAATAGTTGATAGACCATTGTTCTTTTGCTGGCTGGTAGGTGTGAGCCAGGGACCTGTGTTTGACACTGACTCTAATGAGCACACAAGTGCTCCAGATCCTGATGTTTTGATCTTTGATGTAACAGAGGCTGTTTTTACAAGGTCTTCAAACACAGTGAAAGCAAAAGGACATGTGATGATCCTGAACATATTTGAATATCAGAGCTGCATTTTTATTTTGAGGGAGTAGATATCATTTGCATTTGACAACCAGAAATGAAATCCACAATGGGGTGGGAGTGGGAACTAAGGGAACCAAATCTAGACTGCCACTGCCCTAGTGCTGAAAAATTCAGGCAATTGCTTTTTCTATGTCTTATTTTCTCTACAAATAAAACATATGACTTTAACTTAATTATGAAAGAAGAAAATGAATGGATTCAGTACCCAAGCATATTTGGAGGCGTGGGACATTTTTGGCATATTTTTGTTTTACGAAACTTAAATATTTTGTCAACATTTTGGTTTACAGTTGCTTTAGAACAACACCTTGAAGAGTGTCCATTTTTATTTCAGCATGAAACCAAACGTATTAGATCTTAGTTACAATTGCCTCATTTAGACAAACAGTCTAAACATTCACCACAGTCATATTCCTTAGGTTACTTACTTGGCTAACTGTTGGACCTCACAGCACTGATGAACTCCTTTCGTTCTTGCTACAACCTTACCTCAATTTAATTACTAAAAGAAAAGATCCACCAGGTATCATACCCACCATATTGTGTAAGCTCCTTTTCTCCTGATGGTGGTTATTTCCCACAGTCTCGCCCCCCAAAAAAAATGTGCAAATAAGTGCAGGAGACACTAAAGAAACCAAAGCAGCTACTTCTTAGCAATCATACACAGAAAACCATGACCTTATGCTAAAGCTTCCTAACCGGGTAGACCATTCCAGACAAAGAAAACCAAAGCCCATTCTTCCAGGAATATGAGTCTTTTCCAGATTTCCATGAACAACATGGAAGACATGAAGATCAGACTTTTGAAATACTACAAAAATATGCAGACATAAGATATAATCCCTGTCCACAGAGTTTCACTTAAATGTATATAGCTTTTTGGGCCTGGAGTGATAGCACAGCGGGTAGAGTGTTTGCCTTGCACGTAGCCGACCCCGGTTCAATTCCCAGCATCCCATATGGTCCCCGAGCACAGCCAGGAGTAATTCCTGAGTGCATGAGCCAGGAGTAACCCCTGTGCATCGCCAGGTGTGACCCAAAAAGCAAAAAAAAATGTATATAGCTTTTCAAAATATATAATTTATATCCTATATACATAGCATAACAAAAATATTTAAATCAGTGTATTATATAAATAGACATGCAACAGTTATTATAAAGTAGAAGTGGACTTTGCATTCAAAGTTCCTCTGTCTAGACTCCAGATATTGTTCCCCAATTTCCAAGTAATTAATTCTTTCTCTTTCTTCTAACTCTATTCAAATGTCTTTTCTGATAAGCCTGTTTAAATCAAAACTCACTCCCCAGTCTTGGCTTGCTATAATCTCTTTCTTGCTTTATTTTCTCCATAGAACAATGACCATATTTCATTCAGCATATTTAAAATGCACTTGGACAATATTTCATGTCCTTTAGTAGAATATAAACCTGGAGGAAATGGATTTTAAAAAATGTTTTCTTCATAAAATTTTCCATCATTTCTAGAACAGTATCTGACGTGTAGAAAACATTGGGTTAATGTTGATGGAAAGATTCCATGAATGAAGTAATCAATTCTACTCATGAAGGTCAGAACAAACTTTTTGCAGAGATGATGTCTGAACAGATGGATTTGGAAGGATAAATAAAACTTCACTGTATGAAATGAGAAGGAGAGCATTTTAGGAAAAGAACAACCTATGCAATGGAAATAGTATGATAAACAGTATTTAATATTTAAGAAAAATATTTATTTACATTATGTGTACAATGTTATCAGCAATAATAGTAGGCTACAGCTAATAGCTACCAGAAATGTTAAGTATTTTATAAGACCTTTATAAGTAATGTTGTATTTTACCCTCATAGAAGTCATTGGTTGGTTTAGATTCCACCCCATCTTCCACATGAATAGATTGGGAGTTAGATAGAGTAGATATTACCAAAGCCACATGACAGGTAAGTACCAAAATGGCATTTTAGCTTTGTTTGGTGCTTCTTGCCACATATAGACTTTTAGTCAGATTTTACTTATTGCTGGCACCACCATAAACTAACAGGAGATTCTCCTTCGGAAAGTGCAGCTGATTAGTCTCATGGTTTTGAATCTTTTAGAAATATTTTAGAAACATTTTCATAAGACACATGCATCACAAAGGAAAAGGGTGGCATACAAGATTTTCATTTCCTTGGCCTAAAAGTACTTGCTTGCAATTCAAATTGATGCTTCCCACTCCCAGATTCCATTTCTTTATCTGTTTGTCTGAAGATACACATGCACAGTGTGATAAGAAGTCACAGGCTTGAACTAAAATTTCATTCACTGTGTGCAAAATTCTTGATGGTGCTTTTAAAAGAAAAAGCAGGGGAAGTTAGAGAAAGAAAAAGAAATAATTGCTCATTTCAAATAATACTAATCTTATCTCTCTAAGGACTGTTATTAGGCACTTGTTTAACTGGTGCAGATTTAGAAACCAATTGACTATACAGTGTTTATTTCAAAGCATTATTTTTCCCTGGCATTCTGTAATTTTTCTGGAAGAATATTTGCATTTAGATGCTACCTGTATAAAGTGACTGATTTGTCCATAAATGGCTGGAAGACAGTGAGAAAAAATAGTTAAAAAGTAAGTGGAAGAATAGGCAGTTGCAAAGTGTAAAAGTACATAGATTAAATGAGAGAGAGGGCACTCATTGATTTAGTTTCACTTAAAATAATGGGAAATCAAAAGAGACACAGGAGAGAGTAAGGAGAAGCCAATGAAAAATCAAAGACAGTGACAGTGCTATTTTTGTATATTAAAACATAATTAATATTCATCAGACTGTTTAAAGGGGAAGACAGAAAAGCAAAGAGAACATACGATTCATGATAATAAAGGAGTGAAACAAAGTATTGAAGATAACTGGAAAGATTGAAGGCCAAAACAAAAAGTAAAGTGTTCAAATTTCTATTTGTGTCATCTTAAAAACCATTTCCAAATAGCAATTCATTTATTAATTCATGTCTTGATGGTACTCTCCATAAATAGACTCTGCATTAGATGAAGTTATAGGAAGATTAATAATGACCTTTCCTTCAAGAAAACTAGTATTGGACCTCTGACTAGGAAGAAGCCTTTGAATAGAAGAAATTCAAGAGTAATTTTATATTATCATTCCACTGAAAACTAAAGTCTTATCTGAAGGTATAAACTAGCTTGTATTAGCCTCTCCTATCTTTATTTTTAATGATGCTTTTTGCCTCCATTGGACATTCTTTGGGTGAGTGGAGAGTTTCTTTACAGAAGAATGTAGTATAATAGAACAAGAGAAAAATAGGAAGGAAAACATTTTGTTCTCTTTTGGTTTGGTTTGGGGGCTCTGGGCTTATTCCTGGCTCACTCTTGGCAGTGCTCGAGGAACATATTGGTGGTAGAACTCAAACCAGAATAATATCTTATAAGGTAAAAGTCCTTATACTACCTCTGAAGGTAAAGTTTGTAATTTATAAGATAATAACAAAGTATACAATTTGTAAAGTCATTTTTAGATGACATGGTTGCTTCTTACAAGTGGAATTCACAGGGCCAAGTGGAAACTAAGTATTTGCCCATATGTGCATGGAACCTGTACAAAAACAGTAACTTTTAAAAAGCAGGTTAAAAATGGCATTGAAACCAATGAAGAACTAATGTGGAAGGAGATTTAAAAACCTGGGTCAGTGAAAGAACATTGAGTAATATACTGAGCAAAGTAAACTCAAGCTGGAGGAAGAACAAAGCTAAGAATCTTATGTTTTAGCTGCTGAAAAGCAGCTCCCATATACTACCTTTTCTTTTTTTCATTTTTGAAATAAAAATTTACCATTTTTCATCTTTGGATAAATCATGCATTTTTCTTGTCGATAACTAATTTCTTTGCCAAGACCACAGTTTTGGTCTGTATATTCCATATTTTCAGGTGAAAATTATGATATAATATGATTATGCCCAATGTTCCTGTTATTTCTGGTTACTTAATAATCATTATCACCCAAAATCGCAATGTGCCTTCTCCTGCTAAAGTAATTTACCTCTTGTCAAATAAGTTACTCCCTAATTTTAGGGAGTTTCCTATAATTTTCCATTCCCAAGTCTGTGTGGATCTAATATCCCAATTGCTATGTGCTTAGCTTCCCATATTCTATGAAATTCTCATTAATGTTGCCAGCAGGAACAAACCACTTTCATATTTGAATTCCCATAGAACCTTTATCTGTTCTTGGTCCAGGAATTGACTCTGCTTTGCCTTGGTTAAGTTAATTTATGATTTTGTCTTTTCTAGATAATAACTTCAGTAGAGGAAGCACTTGTTTCTGAGTCAGCTTTTATGGTGCGACACCATGTTTGTCCTGAAATGACCCAATAGAAGTAGAAGGGAAATCATATGGGAAGATCAAGATAAAAGCAGCAGTGTGGGGTTAGAAATAGAAAAACCAGTAGTTGTAGTTTGGCGCTCACATTAAAAGATGATAGAGGAATGAGTGATCCGTAAACTTCATACTGGTCTCCAAGTAACCTGATGTATCATAATAATTGGCAATATTAAAATTTAGTTATACCAAATAAACAGCCAGAAGATAATTTCTAACAAATGTTCCATTTAGCTGATTAAATAACATTAAGTTTAAGAATTAATTTCCCCAATAACTTTTCTTTGTCTAGATATTTTTTTCTGGCTTTATCAAATATACTTATCCACTGAGAATACATTTTAAAATTTCACAAAAAGCAAATACATGGATTTATTCTTTACTATGTTTTCTCTCTGTCCATTTTTTTCCTTGATAATTGTATTTTAAGGGACTAAAGAGATAGAACAGTAGAAAAGTCACTTGTCTTGCATTTGGCATACCTGGATTCAGTTCTCAGCACCACACATGGTCCCCTGAGTCCTACCAAGAGTGATCTCAGGGCCAAGAGCTGGGAGCAATTTCTGAGCACCGGCCCCTAACACAAAAGAGTTAAAGAAAATAATTCTATTCTGTGCACTTATAAATACACACCGTGTGCAATCATCTTGTCCCAAAATCAAAAACATAAAAGGTTTTTTTTTTTTGGTTTTCCAGCGTTGGTTTACCAGACTGCAATGTATCTCAGACACATTCTGAGTCCAATTAACGTTCCCAATGTATTAACCCTTGCAAGTGTCTGAGGACAGATAACCACGACTTAAGAACCTCTCCCTATTGTAGTGTCAGAAAGAAGAAAAGCCAAAGATTCCCCTCCAACACTTTGTCTCCTAGGGAGGACAGTGAATAATTCATTTGTGAGGTTCTTTAATGGGTAGATATTCCTGATTTGACTACAGTGAAACCATCAAAACTTCAGAAGCTCAAGAGACTTTTTTTCTTTTCTGTCTATCCCTTGTTTAAGACAAGGAAGCTACAGTATTGCTGGTCTTCCCAAGGGATGCATACAAGTCTGATCACCATACATAAGGAGGGGTTCAGTGACTAAATGGACGAGTCTTACCAAATGTTGATGGATTTTCACAAGTCACAAGACACGAATTCCAGTCAGCACTAACATGCTGAGTTGCTCTAAATCACATAATTCCTATATCCATGGCTGGAGCGATACCGCAGTGGGAAGGGCGTTGGCCTTGCACGGGGCAGACCAAGATTTGATTCCTCTGCCCCTCTCGGAGAGTATGTCACCCCCACAGCAGAGCCTGGCAAGCTACCTGTGCCATGTTGGATATGCCAAAAAAAAAAAAAACATTAACAAGTCTCACAATGGAGACGTTACTGGTGCCTGCTTGAGCAAATTGATGAGCATCGGCGTGACAGTGACAGTGGCATCCATGAAGTTGGTTCCATAGTCAACAAGTATATATATAGAGATTTTATATCCTGGCAGTTTGGTTTCAACTATGTTGATCATCATTATTGGCTAAAAATCCTTCTTTAAGAATGCTTTTGCATTTTGAAACAGTATAAGGTATTTGGTCATTCTCTCGACTTTGATGGTGAGATTAAATAAATTAATAAATTAATAATAATTAAATTAATAATAAATTGAATTGAGAGGTTAAATATATGAATTTAAAATTGCAAGTGGTCAAACCTGTTTTTAATTCCTGCCACCACTTGTGCTTCCCTAATATTGGCCAGAAGTGTCACGGAGCACAGAGCTAGGCATAGACCCTGAGCACAGCCTGCTGTAGCTTCAAAACCAATAAATATATAAATTAATATATAAAATACTTGCACCTATACTTTTGTTTCCTTAAGTTAGCATTAAATACCAATTTTCAAAACTATTTTTGAAGCATAGCTGAATATTACCATAGTGCCACAATCTCCTAAAATGATGTCTTGGAATAATGATATTCATTTGGATATACAATTCCATTGTCATTACCAAAATAATCAATTATACTACTTTGTAATTTTACTTGTAACTTGAGAAAAATTGCTAGTAGATGTTTCAAATTGGGTGACAGGGCTTCACAAGCTTCAACTAGGAATTAGCATGTCACTGAATTATTCTTACAATACTGTTTTGTATTTTGCTTCTTAATGGCTTCAACATATTAAAAGGAAAGTTCCACCGGTACTTACTACTATGTTATAACCTTTCATTGACAACATATTCTACAACATCAAAATATTTCAATTTTCAGTACCCATGGAATAACTTTACTTTGAATTTCTCACTGTATAAAACAATTAGTTCCTTTCTATGTCAAAGTTCTGTATTTTTTCCTGTCATATTGTAAGTTTTCTATATTGTTATACTGTGCAAAGGCAGAAAATCCCTCTTGTAGCCAAGGAGAGTAGAAATAAATTAACGTAAAGAGATTAAAATACTGCATTTACCTAAGGTATTATGGCGGGGGCTTACTCCTGGCTCTGTACTCACAGATCACTCCTGGTGGGCTTGGGATACCATGGGGGTTACCAGGGATTAAACGTGGGTTAGTTAGCAAGGCAAGCATCCTACCGTTGTAGTATTGCTTTGGTCCCACCTAAAGTTTCCTACCAGTGTTATTAAATATCCTTTAAAGATACTTTATTAGTTTTCAGGTTCAGGAGCAAGATCTAAAGATATGTTCAAATATGAACAACGGCAGGAGCAACAATCATTATTCAAGCTCTAGAGAAGACAGCATAGTGTTGGGGGATAAGAATGTTTATACAGATGTGATTGTCCAAGTTCTTGTTTCCTACAGATTGTTTAACTTAAGCAAATCACCAGATCTCTCTGATTTTCCATCATCTTTGTTATATCAGAATAAAAAATAAAATTTTAAAATATTTATTTCACAGTAGTATTTTTAGCATTAAATGATTTCATGCAAATAAAGTACATAAAAGAATGCTGGTGCATAATAAATCCTATGAAAATTTTACTTATTTTATTATATTTAGTCTGTTCTAGGACTGGAGCGTAGCACAGCAGCTCCCCCCAAACTAGAGATATGTTACAGCGGGTAGGTGTTTGCCTTGCACGTGGCCAACCTGGGTTTGATTCCTTCGTCCCTCTCAGAGAGCCTGGCAAGCTACCGAGAGTATCCAGCCCACATGTCAGAGCCTGGCAAGCTACCCATGGTGTATTCTATATGCCAGAAACAGTAACAACAAGTCTCACAATGGAGACATTACTGGTGCCCACCTGAGTAAAGCGATGAACAACGGGATGACAGTGCTACAGTGCCATAATTCTAGGAGTTTAAATATACTACCTCATTGGACTATCACCTCAATTTAGAGACAGGTAATCTGTGTATTGAAAACTAAGGAAATCGAGGCACAGGAATATAAAGTTGTGGAATATTAATATTAACATATTCACATGGATAATGATCAGTAGTCAACAACAATCACCACAAAATTTGTGGCTCTTTTTCCAAAAGTTAATTGTTTTAAAGTTTTATTTTCCAACTGTATTTTAAATAACTTGTTTTTATTGAGGTATCGGTATTTATAACAGTATTGATAGAGTTTATATTTGCAGGGCACTAAACCATGCTTACCACCTGAGTCTCAATGTCTTGCCACAATTATCCCAAGTTACCTCTCCCACCCCGAGTCTGCAGCCTCAATTCACAGTTCTATTGACAATATCTCAAGGTTTGTTTCCACTGGGAGTTCTTTCATCGTTGGCTTTGTGAGTTTCTGGTCAGCTCAAGTAACTGTTTCTCTTGGATGGTGCAGTATAACTTTCAATTAATCATTTAGCACTTTGATCCTTTCTCCCAAGTATATTCTCTCATCCTAATTAATAGCAAATGTGCCCGGGGATAGAGTCTTGACTACTACCTCTCACATCCCACACTCAATCTGTCAGAAAATCCAGAGGATGTCAATCTCAGAACATATTCAAAATCCAATCACTTTTCACCACTGCGATATTCCAGTCTTCAAACACTAGTGCACATTTTATTTAGTGAACATATCTCAATTTCAATTAGACACATTTCAAGTGCTCAATAGTCACTTATGGCTACTCAATTGTACAACACAAATCTCCAGTGAAAATGTATTTCCTTGATTACTCCAGATCTACATTTTAATTTTCCATATTTGTGTTAAACTAGCTTTCATGGCTACTCTAACTACCAAATTCTCACAATTACTCTCCAATTTCTCTTATTGCAAAATTGGACCTGGCATATTTCTTTATTTATTCAAATGATCTTCTGTTGAGCTCACTTTAAAATTAAGAAGTGTTATTCCGGGGCTGGAGTGATAGCACAGCGGGTAGGGCTTTTGCCTTGCATGCGGCCAACCCGGGTTCGATTCCCAGCATCTCATATAATCCCCTGAGCACCACCAGGGGTAATTCCTGAGTGAAGAGCCAGGAGTAACCCCTGTGCAACGCTGGGGGTGACCCAAAAAGAAAAAAAAGAAGTGTTATTCTTCTCAGAAAACTGGGGAAAGAAAATAAACTTCTTAAAATTCGTAAGAGGAATACTCTAAGAGGTCTACTGTTATTCTGTTATTCAAGGGATTTATTATCATGGGATAGTTGAGTTAGGGGTCAAAATAACAAAGATAGAGGACAATGTATGGCTAAGTGAAGTTTTTCTCATTTTTTACATCACCTAGTTGTGTTTCTCCTTATGCATTACAAAGTTAAGATAATGCTCCTTTTATTTTACCATTTATTTGTTCAATAGTTTAGTGACCTATTGATCACTGAATACCACGTATTAGCTAAAGACTGTAAAAATACAGTTATAGGTTCTCCATCTCTGTCAAACAGAGAAATTAGAATGCTTTCTCTTGTTGACTTTTAAGGACACTGTCTAATCATTCTAAAGGTCAGGATCAATGAGAATTTCTACATAAGTTAGATGAATACTTACTAATATTTTCCAAGTGGTTGCTTTATTATAACCTGTTAAAAATCTTTAAAAATATCAAGTTGTCAAAAGGAGTCATTTGAGTCATAATAAGTCATTCTAAACAAATTTAACATTTGTTACATTTATACTTTAGCAGTATAAAAGTCATCTATAAATATTTCTTCCTTCCTTGAGATTTTAGAATCATTACATGGTAGAATTTTGGAAACCCCTCAATGGTGATGGCACTCCACACTTTTACTTCATAGGAAAAACATGTGGGTCAAAGGTGTAAGTGACTTTTCTATTATCATAGAGTTCTGAGAGGTGTAACAGGGTTTTATACTTGGTTTTTGTTGCTTTTATTTCTTCATATAAATAAAAACTTGAGGAGTATATGCAAACAGTAGAGCAGTAGAGTCATCTGATGCCTTCTCTGAGATTCCACACCATTGGCAGCATGATGTAATTGTTTCCTAAGAGTGACAGTAGTGACAGTGATGTGTAGTTATGGAACCCTCCAACTCATGATATTGAGTTAACACTTTTCCAGTGGGCTTTAGCTTGAGAGGTCAGGAGAGAAGCAATCAGACTAAGTCAGGAAAGAGCACTCAATAATCTTGCATGTGGAATTATCTACATGTGGAGAGAAGAAAAAGCTAACGAGGACTGGCATGAATAGGGATAAAGAATGGAAACTCCATTGCAATACTGATTTAAATTCCACAAATCTAAAGCTAAAGAAACTAAACAGAGAATGGGTCTTCATAGAGAGATATAATTTCCTAAGATCAGACATATTCTTGGCTTATGCCTGATTTTCCAGAGCCTGAGACCCATGAAGACATTGAAACTCTATTTCCACGATGTGAGTCTGGTAAGACCAAGAAATGTTGGGGCAGAGGTTTTAGTGAACCAGGATGATTTTCACCTTTATTTTAAACTGTTCTGCCAGAGTCACTTGCCAATAGCCTCAGGAAATATAAGATGAATGCCCATCTGTTCAGAAACCTACAGAATCATCTGTTTTCATGGAGATAGGATGCTTGTCAGCATGTCATCTTGCTACATATTATTCAACTCTCTTTGTCCTCCAGCTGATTCAGGTAGTATTTCAATTGGTGACCCTCATACCCATTAATGAGCTTGATATTACTTTTTTGCCATGCTGGTTCTTCATTTGTCGGAAAGGCAGTGACAAGCAATGAAATGTTACCTGGCATCTCTGCTCAAAAACAGGTGGAGATCATTGAGATTCCGGAGCAATATCACAGGCTCACTTTGGAAGAGAAGTGAGCTTTAGTAATGTGCCTGCAATTCAGAGAGTCACAAATCCTCAACAAAGTTTCTAAAGGCTTTGGTTTCAAAGATTATCATGGAGTAGATAGAAAGTGCTCTAGTTTATTCAACAGAATCAGAAGTGGATGGAGATTAGCTGGGATGCTTCAGACAGCAATTAGAAATGTGTCACTCCATTCCAAAGTCATCCGGAGTAAAACAGCATGGTACTGGAACAAAGGCAGAACTGCAGACGAGTGGAACAGGGTTGAATATTCTGACACACACTCCCAAATATATGATCATCTAATCTTTGATAAGGGAGCAAGAAAGGTGAATTGGAGCAAGGAAAGCATGTTTAACAAATTGTGTTGGCAAAACTGGACAGCTACATGCAAAAAAATGGGCTTAGACCTCCACTTATCACCATCTACAAAAGTCAGATCAAAATGGATTAAAGACCTCAACATCAGACCAGAATCCCTAAGGTACATTGAAGACAAGGTCTGCAAAACCCTCCACGACATTGAAGCCAACGGTATCTTCAAAGCTGCCAACGTCACTGGCCAAGCAAGTGAAAACAGAGATAAATAAATGGGACTATCTCAAGCTAAGAAGTTTCTGCACCTCAAAAGAAACAGTGACCAAAATACAAAGACTATCTACAGAATGGGAAAGGATATTTACACAGTACCCATCTGATAAAGGGTTGATATCAAGGATATACAATGCACTGGTTGAACTCCACAAGAAGAAAACTGCCAACCCGATAAAAAAAATGGGGTGATGAAATGAACAGAAACTTTCCCAAAGAAGAAATCCGAATGGCTGAGAGGCACGTGATAAAATGTTCCACATCACTAATCATCAGGGAGATGCAGATCAAAACAACAATGAGATATCATCTCACACCACAGAGACTGGCCCACATCCCCAAAAACAAAAGAAACTGGTGTTGGCGTGGATGTGGGGAGAAAGGGACTCTCCTTCATTGCTGGTGGGAATGCCGACTGGTCCAGCACTTTATAAAAACAATATGGACAATACTAAAAAAATTAGAAATTGAGCTTCCATTTGACCCAGCAATACCACTCCTGGGAATATATCCCAGAGAGGCCAAAAGATATAGTAGAGATGACATCTGCATTTCTATGTTCATTGCAGCATTGTTTACAATAGTCACAATTTGGAAAAAAACAGAGTGCCCAGAAACAGATGACTGGTTAAAGAAACTCTGGTACATCTAACAATGGAATACTATGTAGCTGTCAGAAAACATGAAGTCATGAAATTTGCATATAAGTGAGTGGATAAGCATAAAAAGTATCATGCTGAGTGAAATGAGTCAGAAAGAAAGAGACAGACTTAGAAAGATTGCACTCATATGTGGAATATAAAGTAGCTGAGAGGTACAAGCTTGTAATGATGCAATTTCTGGCAGATATTTCTCTGGACTTAGTTACTAAAATATTAAAATACAGAAACCCAAAACCATGTGGCCGCTAGTGCGGCCAATCGACCTCATATCTCTTCATTCTCAGCAATGGAAAACAAATTATCAAATGCTTCCTTTTCAGCAGGTCTGACTTTAGGGGGGAGAAACTCCAAACAATAATAGTGAGTTTTTTGTTGAAATATTGAATGTAATCAAAGTAAAGTGAAAGTAAACTGAAATTTATCAGTTACACAGGCAGGGTGGGGGTCTGGGGAGGTGGGGAGGAAGGTATACTGTGATTCTTGGTGGTGGAATATGTGCACTGGTGAAGGGATGGGTGTTCGAGCATTGTATGACTGAGACTTAAACCTGAAAGCTTTGCAACTTTCACATGGTGATTCAATAAAAGAATAAATTAATTTTAAAAAAGTCATCCAGAGCACTTTATAAAGTTCTGATAGATACATGTCAAAAAAATCTGTCTCGGGGAAGGAGCAATAGCACAGTGGGTAGGGAGTTTGTCTTGCACGTGGCTGACCTGAGTTCGATTCCCAGCATCCCATATGGTCCCCCGAGCACCACCAGGTGCATTTCCTGAGTGCATGAGCCAGGAGTAACCCCTGTGCATCTCTGCGTGTGATCCCCCCAAAAAATCTATCTCAGACTAGTTGTAAATTATGCTAACCCAATAATATCTTCTAAACAATGTTGATAGCCTCAGAAACATGAAAATCAAGGAAATCTAGTCAACCGCTTTTGTAGCCCATTATTAAGATAACCAGAATTGGGACCTCCCAGGTTTAACCATTGTTCTATTACTGAACAAATTATGGAGAATATAGTTGCCCAGATAAGAAGCACAATTCTAATCAAGTATAAATGTTATCTAAATATGTTGTTCTTTTAACACATATATTTCTTAAAGGATGTAATTGGTATATCACAGGAAGTGTACTGGTGGCCAAGAATGTGGCCTATGTGGTGGAATATCTTGTAATCTAAGTATGTACACAAACTACAGAAGTGTCCTCTAACTCCTTCGTGGAAGCTAAGCAAAAGAACAATAGTAAAAAATTAAATTTGTAAACTCCTCTCTGATTCTTAAAGCCCTTCCCCCTTTTTCATAGAGGAATTCACAAACATTACAAAAGATTAATGTTTTAGTCTATATTAAAGCATAAATAGAAAATCAAACCAAAATAAGGTATTGAGAAGTCAAAGAATTTGAACTTAAAACAAGCAGTGGTCCCAGTGGTTAAGGCCCAAATTCTTACTTTTAGGAGGCTAGAGAGAAGGTGTAGTAGGGCGGGCATTTGCCTTGCACTGGACTTACTTAGCACACTGTATATCCCTAGAATTTGCAAGGAGTGATCCCCGAATGCAGAGCCAAAAGTAATTCCTGGACATGACTAGGTTTAGTCCAACAACAGCAGCAACAAGAAAATGAATTTTTACCCTCCGGCAAGTATCACCATATACTACTGGCTGTAATGCGAATATTCATCTTTTAGAATGTGCAAACCTTCTAAACAGGTAAGCAGTGCAACTTAATTGTTATTTGTACATATTTACTAAATAGTGTAATGTTTCTGGCTCTCCTCCCCAACCCAACCTCCCCAACCTCCTCCCTACCCTTGGCACTTCTTTATGTAGCTGCACCATGATTTGCTATATGATATCTACTTGAGTCGTTGAATTGTGGGTTCCTTATAGGCAGACACCATGCCCTAGTCAGCACCACCCCCCTCCTTTCATTCAGAGTCTAATACTGTGCCTACCCATACAATAGAACTTCAACAAGGGTTTAATTAACATTGAATTGGCAGCTATTGTAAAATATGTAATGATCTGAGGCAAGTTGCCAAGCCATGACTGCTTGAATTCCTTCCAAGAACAAAAAAATGGGATATTTGTGTCATATTCCATTTTGAACAAAAAGACCTTTTAAAACTAATTTAAGAAGTATCATTATGACGATCCAGGGAAAGTCATAGCAGTGGTTCCACTTCCTGCATTTTTCAGTCTGTTCGTAAGAGTCTGAAAGCCTGGGAGAGGGGGAGAGCCAGGGAGCTGTGTAGCAACAAGCCAAATGCAGCCAGTTCCTGGGCTACCTTTATTCTGCTCTCCAACAGTTTTGCACAATATAAATGCAAGAATCCACCAATCTAATTGGGAGCACAGTGAATGTCCCTGACTCTATGATCCTTCAATGTCTACCTAGAGATTCCCAAAGGAGGCCTGTGTTCTCCGAGAGTTGACACACAGAAGTTGACTGCTCTTGGCTTCACAGATATTCTCAACCAAAAATAGTAATAGATGAGTATGTGCACAGAAGCCAAATGGAGAAGTTACGTGCACTTGTGGGGTTTGGGAGATGGTTAAGAAGGACATAGAGATGATATCATATGAAATAAAGAATGGAAAATAAAGAATGTCCCAGAGGCAGGAAAATTAAAAAAGGACCATTAAGAAAATGTTTGCCTTGATGTTGGTAATAAGGTCTTACCCACAGTGTTATCGCAGACAGTGATTATGATGGAGGACAGATGGTTATCACATCACATATGTTGACACCCCTATACTTTTGTTTCTATTTTATCTACCACATTCCTTCTAATGACAAAGGATGATAAACTCCTTAGATCCCAGGCCATTCTTGTGACCCCGTTGTTACTCATCGTTTACTAATTTTTCCTCCAAGAGTTTGTCACGTTTGTGACAATATATGGCATAATTCTTTCAGAAGATATTTGTAAATACATCAGGATGTTACTCCCTAAACCAATTAAAAACAAGATTGTTTGAGGAAACAATGAAAATTACAATTTCCCCTACACACACACACACACACACACACACACACATGCACACACATACACACACCCCACATAAAATTTCAAAAGCGTCTCTAACTCAAATTTTCGGATCTTAATCATAACTTCGAAGAAGAGGAAAATAATTGCCATTGCCCAAATTGTCTGCTCTGTGAAATGGCAGCCTAAAAGTGTGGTGCCTCGGGGAGGGTGCTTAGTTGGTCAGCTGAAGAAGGCAATTGAGTTGCTATTCCTAACCCAACCTGCAAAAACTTCAGCCCTTAAACCATGATAGTTTAAGAATCTCCAATGAAAAACTTACACAGTTTTCCAAAGATACTACCTAATAACTTTCACAGACATTTTTATGATGGGAAATTCTCTCTTTAAAATGCCATCTGTAGTCATGGTCTTATGATTTTAAAAAACACAGTTCCCTGTGCTGCAGCTTTGGTCATCAAATCATTTAAAAATATAAGTTTACTCTGACAACAAATGCCATATTAGAGTTTTCCAATAAAAAGTGAGAAACTTAGTCATTTCAGTGTGAAGAGCCTATCATTCTAACCCCAGATTGCTTGAAGGAACTTCTGCGTTATTAACTTGGTCAGTGGTTTATAACTTTTATGACCCTGAGACAGTTGTAAGCCCACAATAAGGACCCATCATTGAAAGCTTACTGAAGGTGATCTGTAGGGGGTGGGGAGAGATAAATGTCCCAAATCCCAAATAAACTCTTACAGAACCCTTCGTGAGAATTCAGTTGCTCTGGCTTTGGACTCAACAATTCACATGTTTTATCATCAAACATGACAACACACTGCCACTGTGGTTTCATTTTTTTCCCTCCAAGTCATATAAAAACGAGTTAGAAGAGAAATCAGCCCTATTCTCTGATCACACTTTAAGGAAGCTGACTCTGTTTTCTACAATTGTATTAAAAACCACCCAAAAAACCTTCAAACAACATTAGCTTTTGTCTCACAGATCTGAAGGTTGGCATTTCTCAGCGACAGAAGTCAGAGACTCGAGGGCTCTCAGCACTTCTTACCTGGAAACATTGCTGTGGCCCCATGGTCACCTTCCTCAAGTGTCTTCTCATGGTTTTCCTCTTTTTCTACAAACACAATATTCAACCATAGACCCTCACTTGACTCTCTTCCCTGCATGAAGAATGTTCACTCTCCTGAGAAAGATTGAGTCACACCCAATCTATTTTTGCTCTTTGTCCAGATACTCCACGATCTCTTTCTGAAGGGATTTTGAGCAATTCTTCCAAGAACTAACAGAACTTTCTGAAAGTCCCAGGTCATGGCCCTCATTATTTCTTTCAAATAGAACCTAATCCCCACTTATATTTTCATTAGAATACTGACTGTGCTTTCTCTCTTCCAAAATAGATCACGATTCAGTGATTTGTTATGTCAGTAAATTCTGATGTTTTAGGCAAGGATATCTGTGATGATGGAAGGATTTTCTTAAAGAAATTCCATTTCTGTGTTCAAGCTTAGTTCAAGAAGTTCTGTATTAGCTGCTTACTGTTTAGTGTTTTCTTGTTTCTATCACTTACTGAAAAATAACTTGTTCTAGACTAGAGCTTTTAAAAAATGTATAGGAAAGGGAACAAGTCTTTGTGCTCCTTTTCTATAGTTGCATATAGCACAGAAATAAAAAGTAACAATAAAACTTACCCACTGCTTCTGTTTTCCAGAGAACAGTTTAGCTCAACGGTGTTACCACAATCTCAAAGGTGAGATCACCAAGTATTAACCAAACCCTTTGATCTTATCGAACATGCATTAAATAGTCTATTCACTAATTAGAAACTCATATGTCTGTCTTTATGGCCACAGTCTTATTTACAGGAAAAAAACTATGTTCAGTACAATTATAGTGGCTTTTATCAATGCTAATCTAAGACAGTTTGCTTAAAAACTTAAGTTATATAACCACATTTGGACACACACACACAAACATATATATACATATATATGTCTCCAGATGCATAAGTTGGTCATGAAAATAAATCTATCTTTGGATCCTCAAACTCTAGAACTAACTGATGCTCCACACCTTTCAAAGGTGTTAGCTAATTATACTAGCACCACAAAACACAGCATTACAAAACTTGACTTAGATTAAGTTTGGTTTTCATTTATGGATGTAGGAGGCAAGTATATTTGTCACACCCAACAAGGGCAATGTTTGGGGGACCATGTGCTGCTAAGGATCAAATCTGGGTTTCAAGCCAGATGCAGGGTCAATGCCTTAAGCCCTATGTTATCTATCCAGTTCCCTATATAATCAAAACCATGATAATACTTTCCAATTGGGGAAATCCAAAAGGCATGTTTATATTATTTTCCTCTTAAATAATCTTTTGGCAAAATTCAACACAAAAAGTTTAAACAGAAAGCTTGAGTATGCCTTTTTCTTTTGTGTAAGGAAAGTGAATGTAAAGAAAGAAGGATTTCTGGTTTTATTTTCTGCAAAATAAACAGTAACACCTGACTTCTTTAGTTTGTGCCATTGGGAACAGTAGCATTTGTTCTGGGCTATAGAATAGTAAAGGGAATGAAGAGAGAGGACTCAGCACTATTCAGGTAGGTATGAGATACCACCAATTTGTTAACCTCTCTTAGCTTCACTTTATTTACTTGTAAGGGGACTCCATATTACCTGCTCCTCTATTTAGGACCCAATTTTCATAGTTTTGTGCTCTAGTGTAAAAGTCATGTTTCTGTGTTCATCTTGTCTTTTGCACTTGATTTTTAGTAAAAGGACATGGGAGAAGATTCTCTGTATAGCCATGTTGGATCAGTCTTAGCTGCCCAAGGTTGTGCTTTCTGAATTACACCTTAAAGCTCGCAGTCATTACTTCTCTAGCCATCTCTCTTCTTAGAAGCTCTGGTCGGAGGAGCATCTCTCTCTCTCTCTCTTTCTGAGTCTATATTAACTAATTCACACTATAGGTGCTCTGTAACACTGTTGAATGAATAGTGGATGAAATCTGATTTCTTAACCTACTCAACTAGACCCAGAATTTCATTCGTTGGCTGTTAAAGCTCCTAGAAGTTTATTACATTCACTCTATCCCAGGGTCCTCATGTATTTTGCTTCAGAGGAATGGAGTTCAGGGCAAAGGTTTTCTGCTTAGCTTATTCCATTTTAAAATCAATGAATTTGGAGGCAAGGGAGTCAAAAATTATTAGATAATTTCACTTTTTTCAAAAATAATATGCCCAATTATTGAAATCTTTCCTTCATTACTGAACCCCTTAGACCAAAGCTTTACTTTACCTAAACAATCATAATACTTATCTAGAAGATCAATAATAAGTACTTTACAAGTCTACAGAATCTGAATCTCACGGGAGATAATCTTAGATAACTGCACTTTTCAAAAACATTCTTCAAGTGTCTCTCTTATACAAGTAGGGTGGGAATCAGTGACTTAAAGTTTTCCTTTGAAACTGAACTTAAGACTCTTGTTTTTCAATACAGATACTGTATAATATCTTTCTTCGGATGATTAATGCAGATTATACAGAATATTTGAATGGCTGCCTTTAAAAAAATTAAAGTTGTAATTGGGGCAGTTTTCTAAAATTGCTATAAAAACAATAAATTGAGTTGCTTGAACAAATGAAAGGTGTTATTTCACAGTTCTGGAGAAGATAAGTTCAAAATCAATATCTTTTAATATGCAAATCAAATAAACTATGAAATACTACCTCACAGTTGTGAAGGTGGCTTAGGGCAAAAAGAACAGTAATAGCAAATGATGGTGAGAATATGGAGAAAAAGTGAAACTTACACAATTTAGTCAAAGTACACTGATTCAGTGTGGGAGTTTCTGAAAATACTATAAATATATCTATATTATGCTCCATAATTCAACCTATAAGCTTCTATACTTTGTATGTAAAAATACTATTGCAAAAAGATATAAGCATTCCTCAAGTTCAATTCAATACTGCAATGAACTTGAATCTATAATAACCAAGATTTGGAAGTAATCTAAGTGTCCAATGAGAGACAACTAGGTTAAAAAAGGGTATATAGGGCATTGTGTACTATGTACAATGTACTCACATTTTTAAAAATGATAATATCTTGCCACTTGCAACAACATGGATGAATGGAAGGGATTCAGGTTAAGCAAAATATTTCAGAGGAGAAGCAAACAACATACACTGCATGATTTCACACATGTGGAACTTTAAAAAGAAAACCAGGGTCAGAGAGACAGAGAGATAAACAGAGAGAGGGAGGGAGACAGAGACAGAGACAAACAGACAGACACACAGAGAGAACATAGAGATTAAGGTATTTGGCTGGAATTCTATAACGGGGGTTCAAATCCCTGGCACCACATGTGGTACTCTGAGCACCACTGGGGAACACTCCTTAGCACAAAGGGAGTAATAGTTCCTAAGTACTTCAGGAGTGGTCCCCAAAATGTGAAAATGAGGAGAGAGAAATGAAAGAAAGAAAGAAAGAAAGAAAGGAAGGAAGGAAGGAAGGAAGGAAGGAAGGAAGGAAGGAAGGAAGGAAGGAAGGAAGGAAGGAAGGAGGGAGGGAGGAGAGAGGGAGGGAAGGAGGGAGGGAGGGAGGAAGGGAGGAAAGTAGGGAGGGAGGGAAGGAGGGAGGGAGGAAGGGAGGGAAGGAGGGAGGGAGGGAGGGAGGGAAGGAGAGAAGGAAAGAGAAGGAAAGAGAGACGTGAGGAGGGAGGGAAGGAAGGGAAAGAGAGAAGGAAGGAAGGAATAGATCAGTCCATCCCCCTCCTCTGGATTGATTCAGAAAAGATAATACCAAAGGAAGAACGGGGTAAGAAGAGGATTGAATGAACTGAGGTTGAAGGGTACTGATGCTTGGTAGTAGTGGGCATTGTGTGGTAAATTAAAATTGATAAAATAGAAGCTTCTACTTCCCAAACATAGTTCATTTTGTAATTCAGTCATACGTCTCAACTGAAAAATAATCCAAAATGGCAGCCACAATGGCCTCCCTAAAAGTTCTGGGGAGGAATCTTTTGAGGACTCACTTTTAGTGTCAGCTATCAACTTCACTTATGACAGCATGATTTCAATTTTTGAAGCCAGGACATTTTCTCTGTGTGCATGAATGTCTGTGTGGATCATAAAGGTTACAAAAAGTGACAGTGGGAGGACCTTCTCTTTATGCATGCATATTTCTTTATAGCTGCTGGAGTAAAAATAGGAAATAGATTCCGAGGCATAAGGCAACAGAAAGGGCAAGATGCTGCTCTCAGGAAATCAAAGGTCATGGACAGAAGAAAATTTCTGTAGAGAAGACATAATAGGAAGAATGTCAAGAGACATGCTGACTGATGCATGAGAAATTTACAATATAATTGACAGGAAATTATAGCTTGAGCTGAAGTGACAAGTCATTAAATGAATATCAGAGAAAATAAACTGAAAATGATATTCCTCAGAGACAAATAACCCAGTAGACACTACTAAGAAACTGCTAACAAATGTGCATGTGGGAGAGAAAAAAGAGCTTCAGAGAAGCATTTGTAGTGACAAATGGTGACAGAGTTAAAGAAGACTTCAGCTAGAGAAAGGTGCTGCTATGCATCTCAGTGTGTTAGCACCAGGTATGACAAAGCAAGGTGTCAATAAAAGCTTCCCAGGAAACAAGATATGGTCAGAGTGGACCAGAGAACAAAGGGAACACTCAGCAGAAACATTGGACGATATTATCCATTGGGTGATAGAAACTAGTTTGTATTCTATTTACAAATACCGACCTTGCACAATCTTAAGTACCAACAAAGATTTGTTAAAATCCATACTTACTTTCTCATTCTGTAGCATATATTGTCTGGATTCTCAATCCTGTATAATTGATGACAAGCACAGCATACTGTATATTTGAGAAATCAAACTATTCTGTCCTTAACCTTAACCATAGGTTTTTGTCCTCTTTTGCTTTTTTGTTTTTTTCTTTCTTATTAGTTTGCTTAAAATAACAAATTATAATTGAATGCTCAAAATTCTGGCCATGTTACCTATGGGCACATGTGAGAATTAAGAGATAAGCTTAAAAGTTCTTTGGGGAATAAAAGAGGACTCCCAAATGTGTTTCATTAACGCTATATTCTTCTCCCTTGGGGAACTGCTCAGTTCCTTTCTTCAATTGTTTGCACATACTCTGCACGTCGCTACAGTATGTTTGATTATGTGGTTTTGCAACCTGTGTTAGTTGAGGAGCAAGCGATTGAGAGGATACAGTATATCAGTTCCTGGTGACACATTGATAGCTGCAGGAAGTGGCAGCTGACAGCAAATGAGAAATCATAGAAATGATAAAAACGAAACTCAAGAAAAAAAAACACCACAATGATCTGGTTGTTTAATAAAGGAAAACAGCTTTATGCATCTCAATTATTCCAATAATGTCACTGTTATAACGTGCTATCATAAAAGATGATTATATTGATGATCCTAAGCCATCAGCAAAAAATAAATTTAGTTTCAGATATGTGGCAGGAATATGACATGTTCTTTCTTCAAATTAAAAAGACCATCACACAAATTATTATTATATTCAAATCTTAGTGTTTAAGGTAACAAAACTTCAATACTGAAAATAATTGATTTTTTGCTTTGTTTGGAGGTCACACCCAGTGATGCTCAGAGCTTACTCCTGGCTTTGAACTCAAAGATCACTTATGCTTAGGGGACCATATAGGGTACTTGGGATCAAATCCTGGTCATTGGCTTGCAAGGGAAGTTCCCTACCCTCACTGTTCTTTCTTTCTAGCCCATCAAACACTTTTATTTTACAAATATCTCATTCAAGGTGGTATTCATAAAATATTATATCAAAAATCAATCGCCCTGATACATCCACTAATTTCTAGATCCAGACTGTCACTGAAATTTCAATCGAATATTTTCACAGCATATTTGTCCCCTCGCCTGGCTGTCTTCACCGGGGCCCCTCGGAGGCGGTAGGTTGAGTTTCCTTACCCGCCCTAAGCAGAGCCCCAAAAGACAAAAACCTCTGGAACATATTATAGCCTATTTCTCCCTCTGGGAGAACCTGGCAAGCTACCGAGAGTTTCCTGCCCAAATGGGAGAGCCGGGCAAACTCCCGGGAGGTATTCATATGCCAAAACAAGTAACAATGATGGGTCTCATTCCCTTGACCCTGAAACAGCCCCCAATGCAGCACTATTGGGAAGGATGAGTAAAAAGAGGCTTCTAAAATCTCAGGGCTGGTACAAATGGAGACGTTACTGAGACCACTAAAGAAAATTGATGATCAGTGCGATGATGATGATGATGATGATGATGATGATGATGATGATGATGATGATGATGATGATTTTCACAGCAACTTTGTAGAATTCGGGTGAAATAATCAACTCATTAATTTGCTGTGGTCTGTACTACTCCTGTGGAATTTTGATTTTCAGTCCTTTTCATTACCATATTTGCATTATTTCTTTTTTTATTTTTTTTCAAATAAACTTTTCTTCTTCATCCAAACCATTGTTTCTATTAAATGCCTAAACTCAAATTATGCCACCTATCTTTCAAACTTTTCCTTTTCTCAACTGAGGGCCACTTTCCTGTCCTCCATATCACAACTCCCCTATGTCTTTAGCACACCCAATTATTTTTCATATTCTTCTTCATACTATTTTTTCTTATTTTTCCCCTTCTGGCTGGTGAAAGAAACCAAAGTTCTTCCAATTTAGGTAGTTCATTTTGTAAGTACATAATTAATAATTTGTGGGTAATTTTTATAAGACACTGAAAATGAAGAGAAAATACGGTACATAAAGCATTCCCATGCATGCAGCTGACCCAGGTTTGATCATTGACACAATATATAATCCCTTGAGCCCTACAAGGAGTGATCCCTAAGCCTAGAGTAAACCCTGAACAAGCTGAGCATTGCACAAAAACAAACAAAATTATAATAATAATAAAGACACTAAAAAACTGGAAGCTAGACCCCATTATTAAGCATTTAGTATCTCCTAATACTAATTGAGCACCTAATATGAACCAAGGCATTATTCAGACAGTGGGGAAATAGCATTGACTTCACAATACATTCAATTAAATCACATTTGCACAATGTGTAATTGTTGAACTTCTTTAAAGTTAACTATCTAGTTTTAAATAGGAATCAGAGTCAGTAAAGCACTTACCATACATCTGTCTTACCCAGGTTCTGACCCCCATACCTCATCTGGTCCTCTAAGCCCACTAGGGACAGACCCTTGAGCACAGAGCAAGGAGTCATCCCTAAGCACAGCTAACTGGGGTCTAAGAAAAACTGTAGCACTATAGCACTGTCGTACCATTGTTCATCTATTTGCTCAAGCAGGCACCAGGAACGTCTCCATTGTGAGACTCTCTGTTACTGTTTTTGGCATATTGAATATGCCACAGGTAGCTTGCCAGGCTCTGCCATGCGGGAGGAATACTCTCGGTAGCTTGCCCGGGTCTCCAAGAGGGACGGAGGAATCGAACCTGGGTCGGCTGTGTGCAAGGCAAATGCCCTACCCACTGTGAAATGAATTAATTAAGTTAAATAAAATACATAAATTACTTAGGGTATGTGTAATTAGCCAGGGTACTTAAAATACCTGACTTATTATAGACCTTTATAGAATATAGTTATTATGTTCAGTCACCTCATTTGCTCCCTAGAACAGTTTTCTGACAGCCAGGATCTGTGTCACTCCTGTTTGGATAAAGAAATTGCGTGTCACTAAGAGAATTCAGCTAGGTTGCATGAGTGAGATACAACAGATGCAAAAGTAAGACATTTTTCTGACTTGCTTGAGTATTCTTTCCACGACTTCTTCTCCTCTGCCCAACTGCTCATCCATCAAAATATACTTTGATCAAATAAGAACATTTTAATGCCGTCAAAGACAAATATTCCACAGAAGCAGCTTTTGATTTTCTTGAACTATGTAAGAGTGTACGTCATTCTATCTACAGAGGAAAGCTGGTAGCAGCTGGAGTACTGAGAAGAATTAGATGGTCCACTCAAAAAGTTAATTAGAAAATATGTATAGATCAATGAAATGACTACTGTTTGTTTGGTGTTCTTTATTTGGTGGTGGTGGTGTGTGGCCGGGAGGGGTCACTCACACCTAGATGTACTACTAAGTAGTAAGTTTTAAGGACTTACTCCTGGCTCTGTGTGCAGGGATCAATCCTGACAGTGTTCAGGGGAACCATAAGGGAAACTGGGGCTTGAATCTAGGTCAGCAGGTATAGGAGGTACAGGGAAAGTGTTCTGCCTGCCTTTACTATCTCAAGTTTCTTGTAAAGTTTGGAGTCATAGTCTCCATTGCTCAGGAACTATTCCAGGCTCTACGCTTAGCAGTGACCCCTGGCTATGCTTGTGGAGCCACATACATTGCCAGCAGTAAAGACTTACCTCCTCCTCTCTCTATAAGATTTATGTCACTGCTTATGATGAAAATAAAGTCAAGTTCACTAGCAAGTTATACAGAGCACAGTGATTTACAGGGGAGAGGAGTTGCTACTCACCAATACCTGAAGGTTTAACAGCAGGAAAGATGATACTGGTTTTCAAAAATACGTAAGTCAATAAATCAATAAATGTTGGGGCTGAAGCGATAACATAGCGGGTAGGGCATTTGCCTTGCACGCAGCAACCCGAGTTCGAATCCCAGCACCCCATATAGTCTCCTGAGCACCACCAGAAGTAATTCCTGAGTGCAAAGCCAGGAGTAACCCCTGTGCATCGCCAAGTGTGACCCAAAAAGAAAAAAAATAAAATAAATCAATAAATGTTGAGAGGGGGCTGGAGCAATAGCACAGTGGGTAGGGCATTTGCCTTGCACGCGGCCAATCCAGGTTCAATTCCCAGCATCCCATATGGTCCTCTGGGTACCTCCAGGGGTAATTCCTGAGGGCAGAGCCAGGAGTAACCCATGTGCATCACCGGGTGTGATCCAAAAAGCAAAAAATAAAAATAAATAAATAAATGTTGAGAGAAATGATGAATCCCCCCCCAAACAAGATTTGGTCATAGGAAAAGAATAAGTCAACCACCATGTAAATCAGGACTTAGGAGAGAGAAGGAGGGATGTATATCCATGTATAGGAGGCCCTTTCATTTCTTTCTTCTAATTCCTTTTATTACCAAAAGCCAATTAAAATAAGAGAAAAATGTAGCCCAGTGGCATAACCTAGAAGTTCAAGCTTGGGATGAGATGAACATCAACAAAAGAAATCTGGAGGGAAAATGGAGAATGATAATCCCAGCAACTCCCTTGCAGTCTGGAGAAGGGAAGGTGCTTTCATAGTTAATCCTCCCTTCATTCTCAGAATTCCCATGGCACTAAGGTAGAAGTTACACTCTCCAGTAGCTTTGAGTTAAAACTAATTTCAGGTGACCTATAGCTTAATAAGGCCATCTTGAAGCTCCTGGGCTTGCGAATTGTCCAAGCAGTCTCCAACTTGGAGACATTGCAAATAGGAAAGTAACTTTATTCCTTGGAGGTTTGGTTTGATCACCGGCTAAGTGAGGCAGGTGGTGATGCCCATTGTACAGGGTAGTCTAAAGAATTAAATGAGATAACAGCAGTGAAGTGAAGTAGCTGGTGTGTACAGAGTTCAATGCACATCTGGGATTTCAAAGTCCCATTAGAAAAAGTAAAGGACACTGAAGTTCTATTGCCAGAATGCAAACATGCATTATAAAAGCACATTCTAAACTGATAATGAAAGAAATGGAAAACTAGTATAAGTGCTAATTTGACAAAATTTCTTTTCTGAAAAAGAAAACTATTTTTATAGACCCATAAATTTCTTCAATCAACATGGTGACTTGTATCACACTTGTATCATTTGTCATCCCATTGATCTTTGATTCGCTCGAGCAGGTGCCAGTAGCGTCTCCATTTGTCATTGTCGCATGCTAGTGTAGCCCAATGATATCTGCTCGCTCCAGGAACAGGAAGAGCCTCAAACCATTTGTTCAGGGTTTTGATGAAGAAGTCTGACCATCTCGTTGGTGGGCAGCCACGAGGGCTTTTGACATCCCGTGGAATCCAGTCAGTAACAGCTCTAGTCCAGCAGTCGTCTCTGAATCGCATTACGTGTCTGGCCCATCTGATTTTTGACACCTTGGCAAACGAGACAGCGTTCCTGATTCTTGACCATCGATGGAGGTCAGAACTCCGGATTCCTTCTCTCACTTTAGTGAGACATGATACTCCTAGCATAGCTCTTTTGATTCCTCTAACATGGTGATTAGTTTATAAAATACACTCATTGTCCCTGGAAATCAAGCATTAGGATTTGATAAATAAGAGCATTTTTCTATCCACAAGATCATTAGAAAGCTAAGAAGACTGAAAACAAAGGTGAATATTTTTATGTCTTGTCTGTAAGAATGTAACTTCAAGAAATCATCCAGACAATAATCCAATGGCCCCTTCAACCAAAACATTAAAGTACTGAGGTTGGTTGGGGATAATAGAGAAAGTGAGATGCTTGCATTGCATGTGGCTGTCCCAAGTTTGACCCCTGGCTCCACGTATGATCTCTCGAGCAATTCTAGGTGCAATCCCTGAGCACAGACTCTGAAGTAATCTCTGAGCACAGCCTGATATAGCTCCCCAAAGCAAACGAAATAAACTTTGAAACACTGTAGTAGAGTTCTTTGTAGATTCTTTCATTTTAAATGTTCCAAGCCCCATAAAGAAGATATGAGTATTATCACCATATAATGAAGATCCAAAGAATATGTGAGTTATTTGCATCTGAGCGAGAAAAGACTCCAGTCTAAGTCTCTATAGCACTAAATCTGATGTTTTGCCCATCATATTTTAGCGTCTAAGTTAGAGTTAAGCAGTTGGATCCTAACTACCCTGACTTACTACAATAACTTTAACGCAAAAGGCTACTCGCACTAAGGTAGTTATATCAACATAATGAATAATATTAATGGCATGTTCAAAAATCTCACTATAGAGCAAAAGGTTAAGGGAATTATCACGAATTACTTTTCTAATTAGTCAGCAGCTATTTTAAATTCCATTGTAAAATGCCAATAATAACATGGGGAATATTGCAGGTACCCTTAGTTAGAAATGACAGTAGATGGTACAAATATAACCATTATAAAATTTAAAAAATGCATTGAAAAAATGAAATTAAACGTTGGAAGTAGTCTTATTCCAAGGGTAAACTTAGACTCATTGTTTCTCTCCCTCCCCCCCTCCTCATTTCTGTTTTCTACAAAACCCAGTTTTATTCAGGACTTACTGCTGACTTTGTGCTCAGGGATTGCTCCTGGTAATGCTTGGGGAAACTTATGTGGGGAGGGAATTGAATACAGGTTGGCTGCTTGCAAGACAAATGTGCTGCAATGATATTCTTTCTCCAATATGATTTTTTCTCTTTTGTACTGGAAAACATGTAAATATTTTCTAGAGGGAGCATTCAGAAGTTATGTGCTTAAAAATCTTTTGACAAAGAAAATAATTTTATCAATATCAGAAAATAATTTCAAAATATGGGATGGGATTTGTGTGCTTGTGATCATACTTGGCAAAACTACAGATTTTTGCAAAACAGTGACAAACACTCATGAGAAATAAGTAATTCACTCATGTTTTAGTAGGTGTGGAACTGCTTTTTCTGAAATGCAAAGAATTGTTTGTTTGTTTACCTCAAGTTATGGTTAAGAATTAAGTATTATGGTTAAGAATTACCTCCAGTTTATGGTTAAGAATGACCTACAAAAAAAAAGAATAATATACAAAATGCAGTTGTTAAAAATGAATCTGGAAAACTGGCAGCATAACCATGAAAATGTCCTTTAGAGTCTTGAAACTTTGTAATTCATTTTTTGAAGCAAAAGTAGAATCATAATACAATATATAAGTAAACCAAAATGGCACACAACTCAGGTGAACTGAATATTATGTCAATTTTATCCAAATAGAATCTTTCTTTAAAATCTGAAAGTAGGAGATAAATTATACTAAATATATTTTTGCAGAATAACACCCTAACTTCAACAATATTATTGTGATTAGGAAGCCTGACACCCCTGCTTGGACATTGCTCAAGAGACTGAGAACAATGGTTATCATGTGTAACATGGCAGCGACATAGGGTGGAAAGTTCTTTGTCCCTGGACTCTGCAACTCACTAATTAGTTTTGTGGTTTGGGACAAAGTCCTGAGACTTTCTGAATCTTATCTATAAATATTACTATCATTACATTATTAATGATGACAAAGAACATGTTGGATGCCTTACATAGAGTTCTGGCTGACATGAACAATCTGTGATAGAGAAGGAATCACCACACATATTTCATTATACCCACCCCCTAAAAAATAACAGAGAACTGGAAGGAAAATATGGCATAATTAATGATATGATACAAATGGCATAGAGGTATGGTCAGAGGAGAAAAGCGAACATTCCAATCTGAGAGTTGGTACAATTTCTGTGCCCAAACATAAAGGGTTGCAATAAGTTTCCCTTTAGCTCATATGAAATGCTACATATCTCCAGTGATCAGATAGTGAAGAAACAAGCCTAGCACCTCAAGGGGAAGAAAAGTTTTATCAGAAACAAATTCTGAATTTTTTTTTCTGCATGGAAAATCATGCAGAAGAATTGAATAATAAGATGGGGAGTGCTCTGATGTTGAGGTCTTTAATCCATTTTGATCTGACTTTTGTGCATGGTGTCAGGTCGAGGTCTAAACCCATTCTTTTACATGTGGTTGACCAGTTATGCCAGCACCATTTGTTAAAGAGGCTTTCCTTGCTCCACTTCACATTTCTTGCTCCCTTATCAAAGATTAGGTGTTCATACAATTGGGGTGGTGTGTAGGGATATTCCACCCTGTTTCATTGGTCTATGGCTCTGTTATTGTTCCAGTACCATGCTGTTTTAATTGTTACTGCTTTGTAGTAGAGTTTAAGGTTGGGGAGGGTGATGCCTCCCATCGTCTTTTTCCCAAGAATTGCTCTAGCTATTCGTGGGCATTTGTTGTTCCATATAAATTTCAGGATTGTTTGATCCATTTCTTTGAAGAATTTCATGGGTATCCTTATGGGGATTGCATTGAATCTGTATAGTGCTTTAGGGAGTATTGCCATTTTGACAATGTTAAGTCTTCCTATAAATGAGCAGGGAATATTTTTGCATTTCCTCATGTCTTCTTTTACTTCATGGAGTAGGGTTTTGTAGTTTTCTTTGTAGAGATCCTTAACCTCTTAGTTAGGCTGATTCTGAGGTACTTGATTTTCTGGGGCACAGTTGTGAATGGCATTGCTTTTTTTTATGTCATTTTCCACTATCTCGCTGTTTGCGTATAGGAAGGCCATGGATTTTGGGGTACTGATTTTATAGCCTGCAGCTTTACTATACAAGTTTATTGTTTCTAGAAGTTTCTTAATGGAGATTTTAGGATTCTCTAGGTATAGATCATGTCATCTGCAAATAGTGAGAGCTTGATTTCTTCCTTTCCTATCTGGATGCCCTTAATGTCTTTTTCCTGCCTAATTGCTATTGCAAGTACTTCCAGTACTATGTTGAACAGAAGTGGTGAGAGTGGGCATCCTTGTCTTGTCCCTGATCTTAGAGGAAAGGCCCTTAGTTTTTCTCCATTGAGGATAATGCTTGCCACGGGTTTGTGATAGATAGCTTTGACTATCTTGAGGAAGGTTCCTCCAAAACCCATTTTGGTGAGAGTTTTCATCATAAATGGATGTTGGATCTTGTCAAATGCTTTCTCTGCGTCTATTGAAATGATCATATGATTTTTATTTTTACTTTTGTTGATGTGATGGATAATGTTGATTGATTTGTGTATGTTAAACCATCCTTGCATTCCAGGAATGAATCCAACTTGGTCATGATGTATAATCTTTTTGATGAGTTGTTGGATTCTATTCGCTAGTATTTTATTGAGGATCTTCCCATCCGTGTTCATCAGGGATATTGGTCTGAAGTTTTCCTTGTTAGCAGTGTTTTTATTTGCTTTTGGTATTAGGGAGATATGTGCTTCATAGAAACTGTTTGGGAGAGTACCTGTCCATAAGGTACATTGAAGACAAGATCGGAAAAACCCTCCATGATATTGAAGCCAAAGGTATCTTCAAAGATGACACGGAAATAAGCAATCAAGTAGAAACAGAAATAAACAAATGGGACTATATTAAACTAAGAAGCTTCTGCACCACAAAGGACACAGTGACCCGAATACAAGGGCAATCTACAGAATGGGAAAGGATATTCAATCAATACCCATCTGATAAGGGGTTGCTATCAAGGGTATATAAGGCACTGGTTGAACTCTACAAGAAGAAAACATCCAGCCCCATCAGAAAATTGGGCGAAGAAATGAACACAAACTTTCTCAAGGAAGAAATACAAATGGCCAAAAGGCATATGAAAAAATGCTCCTCATCACTAATCATCAGGGAGATGCAGATCAAAACAACTATGAGATACCACCTAACACCACAGAGGCTGGCACACATCCAAAAGAACAAAAACAACTGCTGTTGGAGAGGATGTGGGGAGAAAGAGACCCTCCTACACTGCTGGTGGGAACGCCGACTGGTTCAACCCTTCTGGAAAACAATATGGTTGCTCCTCAAAAAATTAGAAATTGAGCTCCCATTTGACCCAGCAATACCACTTCTGGGAATATACTCCGGAGAGGCAAAAAGATATAGCCAAAATGACATCTGCACATGTATGTTCATCACGGCACTATTTACGTACGATAGCCAAAATCTGGAAAAAACCCAAATGCCCAAGAACAGATGACTGGCTAAAGAAACTTTGGTACATCTACACAATGGAATACTATGCAGCTGTCAGAAAAGATGAAGTCATGAACTTTGCATACAAGTGGATCAACATGGAAAGTATCATGCTAAGTGAAATGAGTCAGAAAGAGAGAGACAGACATAAAAGAGTTGCACTCATCTGCAGAATATAAAACAACAGAATGGAGGCCTAACACCCAAGAATAACAGAAATAAGTACCAGATTTGCTCCATGGCTTGGAGACCAGCCTCACATAATGAGGGAAAGGGCAGCTCAGATAGAAAAGGGAATACCAAGCAAAAAATGTGGTGGGAGGACCCGTTCGGGATGGGAGAGGCATGGACAGAGAAGACTATAGACCGAACACATTGGCCACCCGAGACCTCCATTACTAACCACAATGCCCAAAGGGAGAGAGGGAACAGAGGAGAATGTTCTGCCAATAAGGCAGGGTGGGAAGGGGAATGGGGTGGGTGGTGGGTGGGAGGGGTGATGGGGTCATCGGGGAGAACAGGTACTGGTGGAGGGATAGATCCTCAAGCTGTATATGGCTGAAACACAAGTACGAGAATATGTAAACCTGTATCTGTACCCCCACGGTGATTCATTAATAAAAAATTAAAATAAAAAAAAGATGGGGAGTGCTCAAAAATACTTTTGCACAACAAATTAGAAGTATATTTTACATGATCATGTATTTTATAATAAGTATTCAATGATTTAATAAAATAATAAATCAATAAATGTTATTCCATAGCCTAAGTAACATAATCTAGAATCCTGGGCTTTCTATACTTTTTCTTATCTTAATTCTTTCCTTTTTTTTCCTTTCCCTTTAAAATTATTTGGAGAAAAACATGTAAAGCAAACAACAAGGTACATTCTTGGAGGAGATAATCCATACACTATATGGATTTGCTTTGACCATAGAATTTAATCTCTCCATGGCTCTGTATCATCATCTGTAAAATGGAGTTAATCATGTCATCTACCTCTTCAGTAATGGAGTGAAGATTAAATTAGATAATGCATGTAAAGTGCTAAAAGTTGCTTAAGACATATACGACAACCCATATAGGTGATATATGAACAATTTTTTATTCATCTGGAAGTCATTTTAGAAGGTCTTTTAGATATGCTAGATACTCACTACCCCAAAACAAATTCCTTGACCTCAGACATGTACATATAGGGCCAGAGAAGTGGTACAGTAGGTAGCGCACTTTCCTTGCACACAGCTGAACTCAGTTTGATCCCTGGCTGAGCAAATGGTCCCAGGAGTTATCTAGGAGCACAAACCCAGAAGTAAACCCTGAGTACCACTGGGTGCAGTACCAAAATTAGAACCAAGCAAGAACTGACAAACATAATAGTACAGATGCAGTATAGAAAGATAGCTCTACAATATGCTAACGTTAGAGATGATTATAAAAGAATCACCAATCCTAGTTTAATAAATAAAAGAACAGAATTCAGGAAAGCTACCTGGGGGAAGATAAAGTTATGGGAGCAAATCTTTGATTCGTAATTCTTCAGGCTGTGCCAAACACTGCTCCAGATACTTAGAAGTATTTTCTCATACTGTCAAACCATTTTTTTTAAGTTCGTTTTTATACTGAGACAACGTTGTTTACAAGACTACATGTACTCTAGGGCCACAATATTAGACTTCTTCAAAATAAATGCTAGCACACAATACTACATCCAAAGTACCCACATACCTGTAACCCAGCTCATGGGTTTGCACCACCTTTTTGAGCATGTCCTCACATGCTCTCAGCCTCTGGAAACATCAGTCGATGCTAGAGTCCAAGTGTTTATCTGTATCATCCTCACTTGAAATTATCCATTATTTGTCTGTCTTTCTCCTTCTAATGCTTTGTTGTTGCCATTGCTTTTTCTTTAGCAGGCCCCTCCTCTAGTTGCATCCATTTTGATGCAAAAGACTGATTCTGGCATATCTTAACTCCTTTAATTCTTTCAATGATTCTGCAATGGACTTTGATTTGTTTGCAAATAAGAAAACTTGGAAATGAAGAAGAAATTAAATAACTCGCCCAAGGACATATTAAATAACTTATTTGATTAGTTATTTAAAGAAAAATTAAATAAATTGCCTGAGCTAGAAATTGACAGAACTGAATGGCCATGTTCTTAGTCACTTTTAATGTGATCACAGCATCTTTAACCCTAATAGCTGCACAGTATTTTACCAGAAAAAAGTATGAAATGAGGCATGTTTCTAGAAAAAAAGGACAATGTTAGTGCAATAATCAAATGAAAGAATAACGTGGAATGAGGGCAAGTGGCAGCACTTTTTGCAATGGGAATATAGCAATGTATCCTTTCAACAATCACTGTCTGTTAGAAACAGAGCAGAAAGAGTTGAGGTTAAGATTGAGTGAATAGGTTTGTATATCATGCTAAATAATTGGGGTTTTATCTTACAGAACCTGATCATATTTGAGTTTGAAATCTATCATATTTGAACTTGAAACCTATCATTTGAGAAGAGCCCTCTGCATTATTTTGAGCAAGTCACTAACTATACATTTTACATTTTATTTATTTGTATGTATTTATTTTGGTTTGGGGCTGCACCCAGTGATGGTCAGGGTTTACTCCTGGATCTGAACCCAGGGATCACACCTGGTGGAGCTCCAGGAGACCATCTGTGGTACTGAGGATAAAACTTAAGTCAACAGCTGGCAGGACAAGCTTCCTACCCACTGTCCCATGACTCCAGTTCCATCAAGCTTCCTACCCACTGTCCCATGACTCCAGTTCCATATCTTGAAAGGGAAAAAAGTGGGCACCTAGTTCAGCTAGTTCCAAAGAGAGTCTGATGACCTACATCATAAGAAAATAGCTTGTACTCTATGTTGAATACAACATGTTGAGTATTGTATGTTGGCTATAAGCTATAGTCCAGATATTTGTGTCTGTATCTAACCAACATATTCAGTCTTCAAACTAATGGTTTTTGGTGGAAACAATAAAAGGAGTTTAGGTGGAAACTTGGGTGGAATAAAATGCATAAGCTTTGAGTGTTCCTGAGTAGGGGAGTGTTCTTATCAAAGAGATTCCACACTACCCCTGGACTATTTCCACCTTCCAACCATCCTGACTTCCGAATTTCAGTCTCAATCATCATGACAAATAACTTTTGTTTTCTTATAAACCTACTCAGTTTATGATATTTTGTTACAGCAACCCTAATAAACTAAGAGGGCAAGTAAAATATCTCATGAAGCTGAAAACTAGCCTTGAAATTCCTTCAGGAATTTGCTGAATTATCATCTTTCAGCAAATGCCACATTCTAGCATTGAAATATATTACAGTTGCTTCTACTGATAAAGAAGATTTATCTATCTCTGTCTATTTGTCTATGTGTCATCCTTCCTTTGTTTTGTCTATCCTGCTGGATGAATAAGAGCATAAAGATTCACGTAAGCAAAATGAACACATAGCTCGAGTCCTTTTATAAACACACCAAAGGGGGAAAATAAAGTATCATAAGGTTTGTCCAGTAGGAGGAGTTGAAGTGGGGAACTATAGACAGTTTGTTATTAACTTAGTCCAAATAAATATTTCACCTACTTTACATTCTTAAGTGAATGATTACTGCAAGAACCTTATCTGCAATCTCTTAAATTTCTGGAATCCAGTCATTGTAGCAAATAAAAACAGACTCAAAAAAAGGAGATTGCATTCCTGAAGGGAGAAGTTCTGGTAGTCTCAGAATTAACACCAGGATCACTGCTTTGAAATTTGGGGATTCACACCTCTTCCACCCACAAAACTGCGTCTTTTTGTTGTCTCATGTTGTAAACAAGCATCCAGACACTGGTCCAAAATCACTCCCCAAATTCATCAAGAAGTATTGGCAAGTGTAATACATGAAGGCTACACAGCTAATAAATCAGGAAAGAAAAAGGAGAGCAACGAGGACACACAGGGATTCAATAGTCTAAGATTTACCCCCAGAACACAAGATTTCATTGGGAAGAAAAATAAGGCCCTTAAATTCAAGAACCAGGCTCACAAAATAGCTGAAAATCATCATCACACTCTTCCTTATAATGAAAAAAGACTGAAGAAAAGAACAGACACTACATAGATATAAGGAAATGGCTCAGAAGAAGCAGGCAATGAAATGACAGGGGGACAGGAAATAGTCTACCTCCCCCCATCTGTCCCAAGAAAATCTTTGAATTGTTTAAGCTTTTATTTTTTTTTAAAATTTTAAACTCAGCTTATTAAGTTCAGTGATGAAAACTTTAAGAATACTCTTCTAAAATTTTTTTCTTAGAAAATATGAAAGAAAAGTTAACACTCTCAAAAGATAGCCACAGATGCTGCTGTAGTCAAGCCTGTCTCCAGAGTTTGTCAGTTAAATCACTCTCTGGGTTAGGTGGGTAGTTGTCTGGAGACTCCTCCTCTTCCTCCCACTCCAAGTCATCCATTTCCTGGAACAAAGACTTGTCTACGTTCTCACCATGTCAACATCATCCAAGAACTGCATATCAGATGTGTCAAGGTTATGATCTGTTTCAAATAGCTGTTCCCCACTTTATTTTTTCCTATTTGTTCTTCTGTTTTTGTTCCTTTCTTTTTAGTTTCTAAGGGTTCTGCCCAAATTTGGGCTTCCAACTTCAGAAATTCTCAATTGTAATAAGAGCACTATGAAATAATCTTCTGCTTTTTCTATTTGTTTCTTTCCTTTTTCTCCTCAAGCTTCTATTTGATCTACTATTTTATTTAACTTTTCACTCATTCATTTAATTTCTCCTGCATAGCTGTGACTAAGGTAAAGATCATTACCATGCCAAGGTTTTCATCTGCCTGTAATGCAGTAATTTAAAACAAAATAATTTTAAAACATCTGAGACATCATTATCTCTTAGATGTTTCTAGGAGAACATTTCATAAAACGAGGGCTCCATCTGGATATTTTTCACTGATGTAAACTGGCTGGAGTGATACACAGCGGATAGGTGTTTGCCTTGAATGTGGCCAACCCGGGTTCAATTCCTCCATCCCTCTCGGAGAGCCCAGCAAGCTACCGAGAGTATCTCATCTGCATGGCAGAGCCTGACAAGCTACCCATGGGGTATTCTATATGGCAAAAACAGTAACAACAAGTCTCATAATGGAGACATTGCTGGTGCAGGCTTGAGCAAATCAATGAGCAAGGGGATGACAGTGATACAGTGACACAGTGATGTAAACTGGAGGGTTAGTCTGAACAGTTCGGTCTTCTCCAGCCTCAGATGCCACAGAAATGGTGAAGCTGGGGAGGGTTTCTGATGATCTCATGAAGGATTCAGGCTAGGTGGACTCTAGAGCCCATTGCTCGTTGCGTTGCAACTTGAGTAATCCCTCATCCTGGTCCTCACAGCTGCCCGTGGATTGCCCAGGCACGCCAGCCCACAGTCCTGGGCTAGGATCTGAGCAACCTAAGATAAGCCCTTTAAAACATTTTTTGTTTGTTCTGGAAACACATTGAGCAGTGTGCAAGGCTGACTCCTGGCAGTTCCAGGGATGGAACTTGGGTGATCGCATGCAAAGCAAGTGCCCAACTGCCGGTATTGTCTCTCCACCACCCTACTCCACCCTCAATGCAGGTTTTTTTTTTAATTGAATCACAGTGAGATACACAGTTACAAAGTTGCTTGTGGTTGAGTTTCCATTTTTAATCCTAGTTACATGAACAGACAGAAACACAAGTGAAGATAAGCACATTTCAAGGGTTATTTCAAGAAGCACTGTCGCACTGTCATCCTGTTGTTCATAAATTTGTTCAAGCGGGCATCAGTAACGTCTCCATTGTGAGACTTGTTACTGAAGAGACTGTTAAATTTTTTTTCTTAAATCAAATTTACAGGGAGGCTGTCAAAGGTTAGTTGGGTCTATGGTCAAAGATTCTACAGATAACAAAGTATGAAAAATTGTTTCAAGGGGATAAAGCCTTTAGCCAATTTTTCTCATAGATGAGAGTCAGTATTGCCCTCTGCTGGTCCAGTTGTCATGCAGAAATGGGATGGGAAAACATATCTAAATCCTCCAGATAGTTCTTCCACACAGAGCTAGAACAACAAATAATGTCAGAGGAAATAAGACAGTGTATTAAAGATGCTTGAAAATAAGTGCTTCAGGAGAGGAACAAAAATTCAATAAATAAAATCTTTTCTATGAAAGTAGACAAGATTTGGAATACTATAGAGACAAAAGAGGCATCTGTCTTAGGAGATAACATTTTCTTCCCTGATGATTTAAAACATAAATAGAATTTTCGGACTCAAATTTTTATTCTAAGTCTTGTATACTAAATATAAAACATTTCCACTTACCAGTTTAGTCTAGTAACGTATGACTCCAAAAATTCAATAGCACACAAAAATATTTAGCTCTTTCTCACTTCACACCTTAGCGGTTATGGGTCAGCATCAGAGCTTCCGTGGCATATTTCCTGATGTCATTTCCCATGTAAGCAAGCTTAGCTGAGGCATATATTTCTTTTTTTTTATAATTTATTTATTTTTAATTAGAGAATCACCGTGAGGGTACAGTTACAGATTTATACACTTTTGTGCTTATACTTCCCTCATACAAAGTTCGGGAACCCATCCCTTCACCAATGCCCATTCTCCACCACCCGTAAACCCGGCGTCCCTCCCACCCTCCCCATTCCCATCTCCCCCCCACCCCACCCTGCCACTGTGGCAGGGCATTCCCTTCTGTTCTCTCTCTCTAATTAGCTGTTGTGGTTTGCAATAAAGGTGTTCAGTGGCCGCTGTGCTCAGTCTCTAGCCCTCATTCAGCCCGCAACTCCCTTCCCCCACATGGCCTTCAACTACAATGTAGTTTGTGATCGCTTCTCTGAGTTGCCCTTTCCCCGGAACGTGAGGCCATGGGGTCAACCTCCTGGTACTTATTTCTACAGTTCTTGGGTATTAGTCTCCCACTCTGATATTCTATATACCATAGATGAGTGCAGTCTTTCTATGTCTGTCTCTCTCTTTCTGACTCATTTCACTCAGCATGAAACTTTTCATGCCCATCCACTTAACTACAAAATTCTTGACTTCCTTTTTTCTAACAGCTGCATAGTATTCCATTGTATAGATGTACCAAAGTTTCCTCAACCAGTCATCCGTTTTGGGGCATTCGGGTTTTTTCCAGATTCTGGCTATTGTAAACAGTGCTGCGATGAACATACATGTGCAGATGTTGTTTCGATTGTACTTTTTTGCCTCTCTGGGATATATTCCCAGCAGTGGTATTGCTGGGTCAAATGGGAGCTCAACCTCTAGTTTTCTGAGAATCGTCCATACTGTTTTCCAAAAGGGCTGAACTAGCCGGCATTCCCACCAGCAGTGAAGAAGGGTCCCTTTCTCCCCACATCCTCTCCAACAGGGGTTGCTTTTGTTCTTTTGGATGTGTGCCAGTCTCTGTGGTGTGAGGTGGTATCTCATGGTTGTTTTGATCTGCATCTCTCTGATGATTAGTGATGCAGAGCACTTTTTCATGTGCCTTTTGGCCATTCGTATTTCTTCCTTGGTAAAGTTTCTGTTCATTTCTTCGCCCCATTTTTTGATGGGGTTGGATGTTTTCTTTTTGTAGAGTTCAACCAGTTGAGGCATATATTTCTTATGAAAAGGGGAGAAAGCAAAAGAGATAGCGGGAACTCAAAATATCACCAAAACTCTTGCTGGCTTATGGATTAAGTCAAACCAATTCATATTTATTGTCCAAAGAAAACTAATTTTAATATCTATGAGGAAGAATGTGACTTTTTTTACAAAAATAACAGTGGCTAGTGGTGGACACTAGGCATGGAAGGAAGAAAGGAATTATTAGGAGTAATAGCATAATCCAATGCTGTAGACTTATGTAACAGTCACAGATACTAGCTTCCATCCCATACACAAAACTCACCCAAATTCTATCCATTATAAAACACTTTTAAAATCCCACCTCATCAGTAATAGGACAAACCTTTATCTAATGGTGATTTTCCAGAAAGTGAAAGCAAAAATCACTCATGAACAGAAAGAGAGGGAACTTGAAGTAAATGACATTGCTGATCTTAAACAATTCTGAAGTTTAGGCAATCCCTCCTGTTTCATTATCCTTCTGGCAAAATCTGATAAGGACATAACCTCAACACTCTCTTAGCCCATAAGGAAGCATGCACTAAAGGTCATTGTATGTTTTGAACAATAATAATCTGTTCAAAGTCTATATCCAGACTGTCATTGCCTTTTTTCTGAAAATTTTTGCAGGTTTTTTTTTTTGTGTGTGCATACCTATTTGTTTGCTTTACTCCAACCATCTTAATGTACCAACAGTCACATTTTCAGTTCTGTTGCAGACCTACCTTCCTCTCTCTAGAGAAAGCTAACCAAATGTCCACGGGGTCACATGATTAGTCTCCTTTACCTAGAAGCATTCTGTCCCTGGAAAAGACTCACTCTTCTGATTTATTCTGAGGTTTTAATCAAAATATAAAGGTAAGATTCAAGAATTCAGCATTATTGTGCTAACTGTGAAAGTTGCTTAATTTCATTGGTAGGCATCATTCTAAAGCAAGTTCATCACATTAACATGGCACATGGGAGTTTTCTAATTTGACATATTTACTGTAGTTTAGTGAAACACAGCAGCACTTAGAAGATTCCGCAAAGAAAAATGCAATGATGATATATATGTATGTAGAGAGGGTGGATAGAGAGATAGATTATTAAAATGTTGGATAATGCAATCCTCAATGGAATTTTCCCCAAAGAAGAAGCTCTGGGACTGGGTGATTTCCCTAATAAATTACCAATCCATTACTCAGCATAAAAATATAGATTGATATAACAACATATTTTGCAAGTTATCTCTTTAAACAAAAATATACATGATTTAGAACCTGCTCTTTTCTGATAAATGAAAAACATAAAGCAATGCTTTAAAAATAAAACAACCTAGAAGTTGTAGGTTTTTAATCTAACATTGTTGTTAGTTGTTGGTTTTAATTTTTATTTGTTGTTGTTGGTTTTTATTTTTATTTTTCCTATGGCTGTTAATATCGGAGAAGTATCTGTGAACAAATCTACAGAATTTATCATGCAATTTTCTCATATTTAAGACTCCCTGAAGTCTCTTCACAAATATCTTCCTCCCAGGTATAATTAGTCCCAAAGTAAGTACTATTGAATTGAAATATCTATAAATGCATAACAATTTCTCGCAAAACTTTTTTCTTCTAACTTCTATTAACCATCTAAGATCCCTTATCTTTCCTATCTGCTGCCTCTCTGACAGGCTGCTCAATCGTATAATTCTACATGCTTCCAAAAGCTACTGTTGCCAACTTCTAATTAGCATAACTTTCTTCTTAGCCTCCAATTCTCAAAGGCTAGGAGAAAGTCACACAGCTCCAGCAACTTTACACACCTCCCACAGACATGAACGTTTCATCAAACAAAAATTAACTTCAGTTCATGCATATGGTACACTCGAGGATCAGTTTCCCCCAGAATGTTCAGACAAATCTTGAAGAGGTCCTGAGTAGGCTTTTTCTACTCAATGTCACCCTGGCATGGGAAACTATATTCAATTAAGATCTTGTGAGTATAGGGGGAAAAAACTGCCATTACTTAAAGAATTCAAATTACTCAGAATTTGGCACATCTCCAGTGTTAACCTTTTATGGAGAAACACTTTTAAAATGGAATAAATATCTATAGGGAACTATATGGAAGATGTTGCCATATAAAGACATCTCTTTGCATCATACATAGCATGATCCTCTCTCATTGGTGCCCAAAGATCCCTAATGTACAGTATCACCATCCCTCCGCTGTTTGTCCCGTTCTTTACACTTTTTTGTCTCCTCTATTCCTGCAGTCATCTGCATTCTCCATATGCATGCATTTTTCTACTGTCACAAATTAACTTGCTTGTTCATCCAACCTCAGAAAAATCCAGATGTAAAGGATGGGGTATTCCCATGCACTTCAATAATATTATAAATTGTCCTGGGTAACTTCTATTCCTTTAACTTTCTTAGAATTTCTTTGAAATTCTACCTTAAACTGTAAATCAAATCAGCCTGTTTATCTCCATCTCTCATTTCTGCTACCTTGGGGCCTTTAGTTATTATCTCTTCCCGAGAGAACTATTTGTTCCCAAATGGTTCCTTTTACACTCTACTGTCCTTCCCTGTAGTTCATACTTCACATAGTCACAGGATGTATATTTGTAAGATGTAGGTTCATATCACTCCAATGCATGTATATAAACACATTTAAATATTTTATCATAAACTTTGGAACCAACCCAAAGTACATCATGACAAGCAAGAGGTACATTTGTTATTGCCTGCCCATCCTCTATTCATGTCATTATCTGTCTCTGTTTTTCAGAACATGTGACTTGCTTTTCTTCATTTTCTCCTCGTGTTCTTTCTAATTCAAGGGCATTTGTGTGAGATTTCCTCATAACTGGAAATGTCCTTGTCTCTACTACATAATGGGTAAAGTTAGCTTTCGGCCCTTCAGTGATATCTAAAAGTTAAATGGTATTTCCTAATGCAAGTCTATGCTTCTTTAATAAGAAGGAACCCTGGAAATTATCGCTCAGAATTAGTTCTCAAAAGAATAGAATAGCCCAATCGTCATTGAAGCACATTCTTCACAATATGCTTTCTATGTAGTTTAGGCTTATTTGCTTAATTTCTAACTGTCTGTTTTGATAGGTAGCTTGGGAGCTAAATGAAAACCAAAATAAATCTTAGTTTTCAATTATGAAGAGCCTGGCAAGCTACCCGTGGCATATTCGATATGCCAAAAACAGTAACAACAAGCCTCACAATGGAAATGTTACTGGTGCCCGCTTGAGCAAATCGATGAACTATAGGACAACAGTGCTACATTGCTTTTGAATATGAATTACTATTGCTTCCCTATTCCCATATCTAGCAATTTATGCTGTGCATTCATGCTCAAATGCATAGTAACATGCTGAGTTGTGACTAAGAATATGTACATAGAATAATTTACAAATCCATAAATGCTTGGGGAGTATCTACCACATACCAGGTACTAGTACTCCAGTAATATCAAGAGAGGTCCACTCAAGCTTCGTGGAAGTTTGCAGTCCACACCCCCAAACTCATATTTCTTTGTGGCATTTTCCAAGACTTCTTGAAATGAAAGGATGGAATTTATGGACCTAACTGACCTTTGAAGATAGCAATTAATGTCATAAATATCAGGTTAATGTAGGAATTCTGCCTTCAATTCAAGCTAACTTCTCATTCACTCTCTTTGCCTATATCAGCAAATCAAAAAGGAGGAATTCATTGACTTTGATATCAAATTTCTTTTGTTTATTTGTGTTGGAAACATAATGTTATTTAACCTCTGTTTTTGTGCTTAACGGATAAAAGTGTTCTGATAAATGCAATATAAAAGTCAATAGCACACCAATGCTTGTCCATAATTAGCTAACTTGGGGTCACTGTCACTGTCATCCCGTTGCTCATAAATTTGCTTGAGCGGGCACCAGGAACGCCTTCATTGTGAGACTTGCTATTACTGTTTTTGGCATATCGAATACGCCACTGGGAGCTTGCCAGGCTCTGCCATGTGGGTGGGATACTCTTGGTAGCTTACCGGGCTCTCTGAGAGGGGCAGAGAAATTGAATCCAAGTTGGCAGTGTGCAAGGCAAATGCCGTAACTGCTGACTACTAAAAGCTTTCACACTTCTACTAGACTACAGCATGTCAATACAGAATCAATTTGCAATAAGATTACTAATCTGAGAGCACATTCTCAGTGATACCTGAAGTTTTAACTGAAAATTATTTGGAATTTATAGAATAACTAAAATTAATAAAATGAACTAGAAACTTTAGTAACAAAGTTAATTAGAAACACATTAATTTTGTAGTAGGACATAGCAAAACATGCTTTTTCATAATATTAAAGAATTAATATGTAAAGAAATAATTCACTCAAATATATTGTTCACCAACTCATTCTTTTTTTATTTTCTTTTTGGGTCACACCTGATGATACTCCTGGCTCTGACTCAGGAATATTCCTGGCAGAGCTCAAGGGTCCATAGGGGATGCCGGGGATCAAACTCAGGTCAGCTACATGCAAACAAACACCATCCCTGCTTTACTATAGCTCTAGCCCTCACTAATTCATTCTTAAGGATCAACTGACTCATCAAAAATAAATTCAACTCGGGGCTGGAGTGATAGCACAGCGGGTAGGGCGTTTGCCTTGCACGCGGCCGACCCGGGTTCGATTCCCAGCATCCCATATGGTCCCCTGAGCACCGCCAGGGGTAATTCCTGAGTGAAGAGCCAGGAGTAACCCCTGTGCATCGCCGGGTGTGACCCAAAAAACAAATAAATAAATAAATAAATAAATTCAACTCATACAGTGCAAAAAATCTACACAACATAAAAAACTAAAGAAGATATACTAACAAAAACAAAAACAAAAAGGACTTCTTACACTTTCATAAAGATATCTTAGCCCTATGTTTATGGCAGGATTACTCACAACAACCAAATCATGAAATAAGCATAAATGCCCAATGACTAATGACTGAATAAGGAATACTATTTTGTATGCTCTATTAAATGCTACTTTGCTATTAAAGAAATTAAAGTGTGTCCTTTGTAACAAATGAATGGATCTTGGTTAATCATGCACCATGCCATAAGTGAAGAAGTAAAAGGCAATCACCAGATGATTTTATTTACACACAGAATATGAATGATTTAAGGAAAAAAAAACTAGCAAGAAATAAAATTTTTCTTCTATACTTGGTGAAAAACACAGTTACGGAAGGCCAGAGAGAGAGTACAGTGGGCAGAACGCTTGTCTTGCATTTAGATCCCAGCATCCCATAGTATCCCCTGAGCTCACCAAGAATGATTTCTGAGCACAGAGTTAGGAGGACTTTTGGGTGTGGCCCCAAACACAAACATAGAAGAATACGGTTACTGGGACCCAGAGAGTACAGAGGTTACAGCACTTGCCTAGCATGTGGCCACCCTAATTTGATCCCTGACACCACATATGAACTGCTGAGCACTACCGGGAGAGACTCCTGAGCACAGAGTCAGGAGCAATTCCTGACACCTCCAGGTATAACTCCCAGATCCCACAAAGTAAAAGACAGAAAATAAAAATGTACTTGCTGGAGGGAAAATATTTTAGTGATGGAATCTTGTAGGAGTGGCAAGAATGATGCAAATATAGATAAAACTCTAAATTCCTGAAATTCCATAAGACTGTAAGCTAGTGTATCCATACAAAATTTAAAGTAAATTCTGTCACTGTCACTGTCATCCCCTTGCTCATCGATTTGCTCTAGCAGGCACCAGGAATGTCTTCATTGTGAGACCTGTTATTGTTTTTGGCATATCGATATACCACGGGTAGCTTGCCAGGCTTTGCTATGCGGGCAGGATAGTCTCAGTAGCTTGCCGGGCTCTCTGAGAGGGACAGAGGAATCGAACCCAGGTCAGCCGTGTGCAAGGCAAACGCACTACCTGCTGTGCTATTTATTGCTCCAACCCTAAAGTAAAATAAAAGATAAAAATCTATATGTATAAGGACTCTCTGGTTTATACACATAAGACTATTACAAAAAAACCCTAAGTTCCAATAAAGATCAATAGAATAAAATGGCTGGCTTTAGGATGTGTATTCAAAAAACGAATGCGAAACCCGTGGCTCTCTCTCCGCCTGCATTAGGTGGTCTTGGGACGCTTCTTCCAACTTGGGACAGCCGACATCAATGGGTTGACAAAGGAGGAAATGAGGGTCAGGCTGGTTGGTGTCAATTGTAGTTTATTCCAATCTCATTTTTATTCTCTTCTGATTCTCCTTCTCTGATTCAGTTCATCCATCCTTTCCAGATTCTGCTTCTTCAGCCTTCTTCCCCTTTCCTGCTCTTACAGTCTTAGTTATCTCCCAAATCACGAAGGGATTGGGGTAGCAATTACACATAGGTGTTGTCATACAATCAACGGATATAAGGTCATTCCCTCAGGAGAAGTTTCTTCCAGGACAAACTCTCATTCAGCATGAAGACCCACTTAAGGGCAATATACCATCCATGCATGCATTTCTCTTTTCCTTAGTCTAACAACAATTTAAAAATTCATTTTAATTCTACTTCTTAATAATATTCATCATTTTGTATAGACACAGTAAGAGATACATTAAGCTTATAGGACAACTGAGGCTTAAGTCGAGAAAACAGATGCCCAGGAGTTAATTAGCTCCCAATTTACAAAGGCATAGCATTAACTGTCTTCCTGTGTCTATAAAAAAAGGATATAGCTCTGAAGGAACTATGCAAAGGACATAAGAAGAAGATAAAGGCAATTTTTAACTTACGAATAAAAATCCAGAGTCCTTCAAAGGATCTGATGTTACAAGTCAACAGAGTCTGATTGGGGATAGAGTTGATAGACCGTTTGGGGAAGAAAAGCACAGAGAAGGGGTCACAGATAAACACAGAGGAATGGGAGTGCCTCAGGAGCACTTTGACTGGTGTAACCCAATAAATCTAAGCTCCCTGTGACAAGGGAGAAAGAACATACCAATGTTATCCACAGCTTTGGTCATATATCTATGTTATATGACAAAAATATGTGTCTGTTCATATATATTTTTAAAATTTCTTACTGAATCACCATGAGATACACAGTTACAAAACTGTTCATGATTGGGTTTTAGTCATGCAATGTTTCATCACCCATCCCTTCACTGTGTAAATTTTCCACCACCAATGTCTCCAGTTTCCCTCTCAATGCCCCCAATTTCATATATATATATATATATATATATATACACACACACATATATATGTTCATATATTTGCATATGCATTTCCCTATGTCATCTATGAGAACAAACGTGTAGATATCTTCAAAACTTTATATGTAAATTTTTGTTTTTGCTTTTTGTTTGTATTTTGGAAGCAAGAGCTGTGCTGAGGGCTTATTCCTGGCTTTTTGCTCATTTCACTCCTGATGGGGCTCAGGGGACCATTTGGGTTGTTGGGAATCAAAACCAGATCAACAGATGCAAGACAAACACCCTATCCCCAGCATTATCCCTGTGCCTAGATTCTGAAGCAGTTAGTTTTATCAGAAATTGGGAATTCAACATATTAAAAGAAGCAGAAGATTCCACACATTAACTGCCAATAAGAAGCAGGACACTTTGAGTTTTGGACACTATACACTCAGTGAATGAGGCAATAATCCTTTCAATAGCCTAAGAAAATGTTTGAGATAAGAATCTTTAAAAATGGAATTTCTGTGTCTAAAAGATGAAATCAAAAAGTAACTGATGAGAAATTGTAATTGATTTTAAACAAAAAAATGTTGAGACCCATTGCAAAATGCTTAAAAATATTTTGTTGGAAAGTATACGACTTGAAATGAAGAGTAAGGGTGCATTTTTGTCCATTTGTTTGATATAATTTGGAGTAGGATTTCCCAAAAAAAAATAGAGCAAAACAAAGCGAGCATGATAAAATTCTATGTACACATCAAAATCTCTTAAATGTTCCAAAAGGGAATTTTAACCTATATAGGATGACTTATTTGGAAATTCGAAGAGCTTGACATACAATTAAAAGCCTATATTCAAAGGGAGACAAAATACATATTTTGCAAAAATATTTTTTTAAACACATAAGCAAAACATTTACTGGGATCAAACGATTTGTTGTATATGTTGGAAAGGAGTTAGAAAGACTGAATAGATATTAAAGAAAAATAAAGAGCAGTCAAGATAAAAAAAGAAGAAGAAGAAGAACCACCAAAGGTTTCTAAACAAGAAAAAATGACATGATTAGATCCATTCTTTCATAGGATAGCCCTAGTGGCAACATGGATGGAAGATGTGGAAGGAATACCCACATGGAGATCATTGAAATATAGGACATATACAAGAAGAGAAAAGCCAAAACTCTGGCTAGAAATGGCCACATTTAAGAAACACTTCAGCTTGTGAAAGTGATTCTTTGAGATAAAAAAATGTTTCCTGCTCTACAGTAAGCCTTAGAGAGCTATTCAGAGAAAGAAGTGTTGAGTAGGATCATTTTCTCTGAGTTCTAAGTTATTTTATAAAGTACTTCCAATCCACAGCAACCATTAATGCATCCTTTCTCTTTAAAAACAAGAACACATAGTGTGAATCTCTTCTGTTCTTTTCAACAGAAACTTGAGTGCCCACTATGTAGGAAACATTATTACCTTGCTTGGGGTTGGAGAGGATAAGCATGGATTAGGATCATAGTTGAGCTTCTTGTATGCCTTCTGACCTGTTCTTTGTACTTGGATTGCTTTGTCTTGCCTTTGCCTTATCTACTGTCCCCAAACAATGTCCCTATCATGAACCCAGAGTGAAGCTCTTCACCTGTACCATTCCTGTTTCAACATCCATTTCAAGCCTCTAATTATACCGAGATCTTTTATCAAGCTGGTCTACCTATTCTGCAGCGCGTGAATATACTTCATCAGTTTTGATCTCAGATTTGCTGTCCCTTCTAGGTTTCTCTCTAGTTTGGTCTAGCACCAACTTTGCTGTTCTGGGCATTTTTATTTGTTTGTTTATTTATTTATTTATTTATTTATTTATTTATTATTCTTAAGGTCTAATCTTTCAAAGCCAAATTAGAAGCAGTCCCACTTCTATTGTTATAGCCTAATAATATTTTAACATATTTAATAAGATCATAACAACTCCTGCAATTCATTATTCTTTCTACTCCTAGAGAAGATGGTGATAAAGGGAAGGAAATGTGATTTTTGGATCATCAGGTATCCAGGAAACCTGCTTAGCCTAAGAAAGTTGTTAAAGGAAGATTTTATTATTGGCTTTTGAAAAAATATAGTGACAGAGCCAGGGAAAGGTTAAAAGGCCACAAGTATCTATTATTTGGTTTCCATACCAAGATAAAATTTATGCTTCAAGTCTATTTCCATGCTCTCTTCACAAGAGAGATAATTTCTGTTTTTGTTTGGTTCTCAATTATTCCTTATGTCAACAGAAACTTGCACAAATCTTTTAAAGATATTTGTCATACAAATTTATGTTTATCTCTGTGCCTAAGCATTTCCTTCTTCTTCACTTAAAAAAAGTTGCAACAGCCCCTAAAGATAATCATTCTAGCAACCTTCATCATAATGGAGGAGCAAGAAAAGGAATAAAGGAACAACTGACTTTTTCTTCTTACTACTCCTGCTTTCCCCATCCTTCCTTAACATCTCTAGAATTTTCCATTTAAATGCTGTAGCCATTAAAGTGGGGAAATGTGTAAATCATCTAATAACCACTACATTTTAAATTTTTTAGTTTTATGAAATAGAAATCTCACAATTGTGTTAATTATTTAAACTTTATTTGAGCATTCATTCCATGCAACTTTCAACCTCCTGGACATTTCTACATTACCTGGATCTATGGATTTAGTTGAGTTTTTTTGTTTTGTTGTTGAACTACCAGCAACTATAGACATTTGTTTTTGTGAGGTTTTATTAAAATTTTGAGAGTATGTAGTTTAATAATCCTTCTTGGACATGTTTTTTTTGCTCTTACCTGAGATGTGTATTAACTGAATGTTTCAGGGGCTTTGTTGTACAGTCATGAGGTAATGGAATTCCCTTTGATAAACCCAACTTATTGACCTAATCCTTTATTGACATATAAAAAAATAAATAAGTATATGTTGCTTGAGATAATTATATGCCTTGGTGAACCCCTGAGAAGCCTGTCTTTATAAAATTGTTGTTTTCAGAAGAGAGCATAACTTTCTGTTATAACTTTGACTGTCTAAAGACGTTGTTAAAAAGATAGAAGAGAGAAGAAATTGAATGAAGGTATTAATAATTCATGTCTACAATTCTTCCTAAAAGACACTTCTTATGATGCATCTACACTTAAATTAACATTTTACTTTTTGGGAATCATCTAAACATTCTCAAAGCACCATCCCCCTCTTTTAACTTACATTGGGCACTATATGCATGCTCAGCTATTTTCCTTCTGTCTCATCCCACACTACTTTATACAAGCTCTCAGCGAACAGAGACGTTGATTGGAGAAATAAGAAAGTGTAGATTGACCTTCACTTTCAGCAAAAAGCTAAATCTCATTTGTAGAGATTACGATATATTATGTTCCAAAAATTAAATACTTCCTGAATTTTCTTCCAACTTTCAAGTCATCTCCATTTAAAGTTGAAGTTTGTGTTTTCCTATGGAATATGTGTTTAGTTTGTATAACCATTTTTATTATAATTTTTAGTCCGTTGGCCACCACTTGGTGATACTCAGGGGTTACTCCTGGCTCTTCACTTAGTAATTACTCCTGATGGTTCTTGGAGGGACCGTATAAGTAATGCCTGGATTCAAACTCAGGTCAGCTGCATGCAAGGCAAGTGATATACTTGCTGTACTATCTCTCCAGCCCTTTAATCTATATGATTTCTATGATGTTTAAGGAATCTGGGACTATTTTTTCCATATCTCGAATATTATAAGATTCACATAAAATATATGTAAAAACATTTAAAATAATATAAAATATGATCTAATTGTAAGAAAAGGTATTATTGCATGAAACCTGAACAAAGAGTTGAAAAGCTAGCACAAAAATATAGTCAAGGCAGAAGTGAGGTTGTCTCTGTTCAGAGAAAATATTTTGAGAGGGTGCTTGTTGGAAGAGGATGAGGCATATGAAGCCAATGTAGAAAAAGATACACTTGGAGGCAAATGAAGATTCTAGTAGTTAGACCACAATGGAGCCAAAGTGTGATAATGACCACCAAAAGAGAAGGAAAGTGATGGGGAAATGGAGCATATTAATGACTATGATGGTCATCAAAAGTTTAAGACACTTTTGCTTGGTTTGAATGAAAATACCACACACTCACGTGCTAGAAATTCTGTTTCACACACGCAAAAAAATCCTGTTGTGACTGGATTTTACAGAAAAATGATGAGAAACGTTGTTCTGTTTCTCTTTCATTATAAAGGACAATAATTTCCAAAATGAAATTGTTTTTTACCTGAAATCAGTTTTAAAAATGTAGGCTTTCAAAAACAACAATAGGACAAGAAAAACTATAGCACATGAAAAGTGAATCACTGTATCACTGTCATCCGTTGTCCATCAACTTACTTGAGCGGGCACCAGTAGCGTCTCTATTACACTCAGCCCTGAGATTTTAGCAGCCTCTCCTTACTCCTATTTCCCAACAATTGGAGGCTTTTTCAGGGTCAGGGGAATGAGACCGATTATTACTGTTTTTGGTATATTGAATACACCATGTGTAGCTTGCCAGGCTCTGCTGTGCGGGTGGGATACTCTCAGTAGCTTGCCAGGTTCTCCGAGAGGTGTGTATATATTTGTTACTGTATTTGGAACATAAATACTTGGGATATGAATACTTGTCTCTGTTCAGAGAAAACATTTTGAGAGGGTGCTTGTTGGAAGAGGATGAGGCATATGAAGCCAATGTAGAAAAAGAGATACTTGAAGCCAAATGAAGATTCTAGTAGTTAGAGCACAATGGAGCCAAAGTGTGATAACGACCATCAAGAGAGGATGCCCGGGTAGCTTGCCAGACTCTCCCGAGTGGGCAATAGATTCTCGGTATATTGTCAAGTTCTTCAAGAGGGAGAACTAGACTATTAGATGTCACTCGGCCAAGCACACCTGAGTTCCTCCAATAGGTCCCACATGAGTGAGGCTTGTCGGAATGTGTGGAGAGTGGCCCTGAGCATGGCCATGGCTGGGTTTCGGAGGTCCTCAACTGGTGGGGGGGGAGGGAACGTAACCTGTCCCCTCCAAGGGGCCCCAGCGAAGACATTCTAGCATGGGGACAAGAGACTGCGCCTCTCTTCCAGGAGCTTGGTTTTATAGTCTCTGGATGTTGGCCGTTGATGGGATTACACGGTGCTGGGGACAGTCTCTGGGTGTGACTGCTTAGCTACTGGAAAATGGGGGATCTGGGTGGAAGAGGCCTAGTCCCAATCCGAGCAGCCTTGGAGATCTCAGCCCTGGGCCCCCACACATTGAATGTGTGTTAAACTTATTATGGATAATGTATGAATCTAGTTCTAGTTGTAACAATTTAAATGTACTTTGGATCATGATGTGCACCTAAATTTCTGGATATTAAGAGCAGGTGATTTGAAGATGGGAAAAGGAGGAACAAGAAATGAAGGAGAAGAAATAATGAGGATAATTGTTATTTTGATGGTATGTATTTCCAGATCAATTTATGATAATAAAAATCAATGTTATATTGGAATAAAAAGTAATGGTCATTAATTTTTATTCCAATATAAGGAGAACTGTATAGTCAGTAGTGTTAAGAATTATAAACCAACCCTTTGGATCCGGCTGCGGAGCGAACATGATGGAAGAGCCCAAGGGAGCGCCCTTGGACTCCAGGCAGCCCACTGAACTAATTCCGGCATGGGACCAGAGACCCCACGGTGCGCTGAAACAGTGGGACCCGGGCATCCCCCAATTCTTTTAACCTGTCTCTCTCTCTCAACTCCTCCCTCCTGAGCACAGCGCAGGACTTCTCCATCTTATGAGCACCATAAAAGGGTAAAAGTTTGTAGTGATGTTATTTCTGGTTGTACTTTCCCTGGACTTTATACAGAAACCCATGTATAATGTCATCTTAGCATCAGCAATATGTAATGGTTCGCTTTTAATGGGTCGGACTTTTGTGGGAGATCCTAACAATAATAGTAAGTCTGTTGCTGAAATATTGAAGGCAATCAAAACGGTAGCCATCTCTCTAGACTAAACTAAGCTATATCCCCACGCCAGCTGAGAAGAAATTTTCTTCTTTCTCGGGAAGAAACGCGGCGTGTCGTCAACTACAGTGTGATGTCCATTAAGCAAACAGACCTGGTGGCGTGGGAATGGGATATAAGGGGAAAAATTATGTACATGGAACAGTGGGACGCTGGTGGAATCTCGAGCCGGAGCCGATACCAGCGCAAGACCTTCGGTTCCAGAAACTGCTTCCAGACACTCTACTAGTCTATCAACTAAGCCAGAGCCCCACGTCTGCTGATGACGGGAAATAACCATCCTTTTCGTTTTTTTTGTTTTTTTTTTTTCCCTTGTCAGGCAGCGTGGCGATTACTAAACAGGCGTGAACTCGGTGGCGCGGGGCAAGGGGGAAAAAGAAAAGTTATGTAACAAACAGCGGGACTTAATATCTCTATATTCTTAGCAGTGGAGAACTATCAAATGTCTCCTTGGCAATAGGACTGCTTTTCTTTTTTGGGGGAAACCCCAACAACGGTAGTGAGTTGTGTGTTGAAACATGGAATGTAATCGAGATAAGGCATAAATGAAGGGAAACTTATCAAGTACAAGGGTGGGGACTGGGGAGGTGGGAGGGGGCGGCAGGTATACTGGGGGGGTTGGTGATGGAGGATGGGCACTGGTGAAGGGAAGGGTGTTTGAGAATTGTATAACCGACATAATCCTGAGAACTATGTAACCCTCCACATGGTGATTCAATAAAATTTAAAAAAAAAAAGAATTATAAACCAAAAAGGTCATAGGTAATTTATATTGTATGAAATGAATTGGGACAGAAGACTGGGGAATAAAGAAAAGATATGCAAGACCTTGAAGGAGTTGTTATGAGGTTAGACTACATCTTAGCATGCACAACAAGTTCTCATAAAATTAGCATTCCTTTTTGAATCATAATTATTGTAACATTAAAGGAAATAATTGAAATGAATTAGTAGTCTTCTTCAATAAATGCCTTAGCTACTATTTCAACTAATAGAACAGATGCACTTCCAGAATTCATTTATAACAGTAAAATGAAAAGCAACATAAAATGAAGGTGACTAATATGTTGAAGGGAAAATAATGGACTTAAGTTTCTAGAATCTAAATTCAAGCCCTACTTTCACTATTGAAAATTATTTCTTAAATTTTTCTGTGACTGTTTTTCTGTTATGTGCAAGCGTACTAAAAATGATTAGCGTGGTCCTTAGATTGCAGAAACCTACAGTCTACTGGAACAAACATGAAAGCAGTACCTTTATTACCATACATAAGTAATCTATTCAAAACTTGTACTGTAACTATAGAGTGCCAAATAGAAATAAAAAGCATTAAGAATTTAATAGTCATATGATTCTAATTTACACCACCTCCTTATGCCTCAGTTTCCCAATTTATGAAGTATAAATACATATAGAAAATAAATATATTGTTTCTTGGCACTATTATGAAGATTAAATAAATTAAAAAATATTTAAGACAATTGCTAGCAAAGATAAATTATTTCATAATTAAGCACCTCTTAATTTTCATATCAGCATCATTCTTATTACTGGATATTATACAATGGTAAGAAGTAATTTGTTCAAAAAAATCAAGGAAAACTTGGCAATGTAAATGGCATTTACAGGTATATAAATATGTACTAAATATAATGTGCTACATGTTTAAAGTGAAAAATCAAATCAAACCCTATTGAATTGTGAAAAACATGCATGGATAGAAGGAAGATAGAACAAAAGATAGAGTAAAAGTAAGATGAACAAAGTATGAGAGGCCCTATGCTTCCTGGTGTTTTTTAAATAAGTGAGTAACATAGTAACATTATTTCTCTAGTGTCTTCTTCAGGAATCACATTCCTGAGAATATCAACAAAGATATATTTATCATCCAGTGTTTGGTTTTCTTTTAGAAGCTACACTCCATTAGTAGTAGAGATCCAGAGGGTTACTCCTGGCTCTGCACTCAGGAATCACTCCTGTGAGTGTTCTGGGAGCCATATACCTTGCTGTAAATCAACTCTAGGTCATTTAAGGTAAGCACACTAGTCCCACTTTTCACCCATTTTCTATAGTTGACTGTAGGTCAACTGTAGATGAGATGAGAGCTTCCATACTGTTATCATTCTGGTAGCCAGGTCAAAGTTCTGCTTCAAAATGGCCCTGCCCTTTTATAGGAAATAAAAATGAGAGAATCACTGGATACCTCTTAAATCTATTTTAAGGGATGTATTATTTCTGTGCGTATTTTATTAGCCAAAATTGATCATGTGGTTAAGTCCAAAGCATAAAATTCCCCCAAAAGGAGGAATATCACAAATCAACTATAAAACCTAATCTCAATGAAATGCAGAACTTTGGTGATTACAGAGGAGAAATGATACATTGTCGTTCTTGTATCCTATCACTTTGCATCTGCTGAAAATATTTAATGCATTAAAACAGTCACTTTTATAGCCAAGAATATCAATATTCGACAAGGCTAGTTTAGAATATATTAGGTGGTTTAATTCACTTACCAGTATCTTTGGGAAGGAAGCTATGAGATTAGACTTATCTGTGTTTCTCTTATCTTTCTAATCTCAGAACTTTTTTCATGTGGCTTTTCTAGCATAGGTTGTACTCAAATTTATTGATGTTTGGGGGTTTCTAAGATCAAGTTATATAATCCCCTTTATCTCAAGATTGTGGGCTTATTGCTTTTCATTGACCAAATGTGTCTCAAACCAACTGAAATTCAAATGAAGAAGAAATTAGACTTACCTTGTGAGGAAAACGAAAAACCTGTTGCCATTTGACAATTTGTTTGACAATTTGTTTTCCATTGCTGAGAATGAAGAGGTATGAGGTCGAGTGACCGCACTTAGTGGCCTCATGGTTTTGGGTTTCTATATTTTAGTATTTGAGTAACTAAGATCAGAGAAATATCTGTAGGGGGGAGACTCTCCAAACAATAATAGTGAGTTTTGTTGAAATATTGAATGCAATCAAAGTGAAAGTAAAGTGAAATTTATCAGTTACACAGGCAAGGGGGGGCTCGGGGTGTGGGGGGTAGGGGTGTGGGTGGACGGGGTGGAGCTATACTGTGATTGTTGGTGGTGGAATATGTGCACTGGTGAAGGGATGGGTGTTCGAGCATTGTATAACTGAGACTTAAACCTGAAAACTTTGTAACTTTCTACATGGTGACTCAATAAAAAAATTTAAAAAAAAACCTGTTGCCACTCTCCATATATTTTAAAGCAAAGTGAACTACTAAAAAGCTATCTTTGAGATAGAATTATCTATCTAGGGGCCAGAGCAGTAGTATATTAGGTAGGGCACACTCAGATTAATACCCCAAACTCATCAGGGGTGATCCCTGAGCACAGAGCTGGGAAGAAGCCCTGAGAACAAATAGTTGTCTTTTTTTTTTTTTTTGCTTTTTGGGTCACACCCGGCGATGCACAGGGGTTACTCCTGGTTCTACACTCAGGAATTACTCCTGGCGGTGCTCAGGGGACCATATGGGATGCTGGGATTCGAACCCAGGTCGGCCGCGTGCAAGGCAAACGCCCTACCCACTGTGCTATCGCTCCAGCCCCAAATAGTTGTCTTTTCCCAAAAACAAACAATAAAAATGTAACCATCTTTTAGATAAGGCTATTTTTGCAAAAGACTTGTTGACTAAATGTTGACTGTACCTTAAAAATAGCTTCATGAAGAAACATTTTGGAGTCATTTCTGCAAATCTCAAGTTTAAGGGTGAAATCCCACTTACCTCAAGATGATGAAATTACTTTATGAATGTTGAGGTCTTCCAAGAAATTTAAAAGTAAGAAATTTTTATCAAGATGATGATTACATCTAGGAGATTTATTTCAATATGTTATTTGGGTATGCTGCTTGTAAAAGTGCTGAAAAACACACATAAAAAACATATGTTAAATTAAAATAAACTTTTTTTTAGAAAGTCACTTTAAGTGTGTGGTGGTATAATTAAGTCTTCTTAATATGCTGTTTATTTAACAGATTAAAAATGCATAAGAAGTGTGTTCCATTCATCTTGATTAGACATTATGCTTGTCACTATTATTCTCTTTATATTTATATTTTAATGAAGATTTTGAGAACATTCATCAGGCTAATAGAGGCAGCTCTTTTCCTTGGTTTGTAGTTCTCTGCTCTTACTGCCACAGTCCTCTTTGAGGCACTATCCAACTTTTCTCACCTGACTCTCTGCCAGTGTCTGGCTGTCAGATATGTTCTGCTGCTGATGACTACAGATTTCAGTGTTCTCAACAGTGTCCTCTCTCTCTTCTTCTGTGATTCATATTTAAAAATATCCACACTCCCAAGTTTTTCACATAGTACAGTTCTGAGTTAAAAGGTAATAGCTCACATAGGTTATCAGCTTCTAGAGCTACAAGAAATTTTTCAAGACTATTCCTTTCAGAGTTTTCCAATTGCAATCCTTCATTCACCATTTCCTACACTTTGCACCAGGAAATGGCATGCGTAAAGTGTTTCCTTCTAAATTACAATCCCTGAAAGAACAATAGTAGCATATTCCAGCTAGCTCCCTTTCTTTTTTTTTTTTTTTGGTCACACCCGGCGATGCACAGGGGTTATTCCTGGCTCTGCACTCAGGAATTACCCCTGGCAGTGCTCAGGGGACCATATGGGATGCTGGGAATCGAACCCGGGTTGGCCGCGTGCAAGGCAAACGCCCTACCCACTGTGCTATCACTCCAGCTCCTAGCTCCCTTTCTAAGAAGCTTAGAACCTGAGTTTAAATCACTTTGTTCAAACAGTAGACACCCAAGTTTGAAATCACCAAGATCAAACTGAAGCTTTTTTCTTGAGTCAAAGAATTAAGAGAAAGTTGTAAATGTATAATCACCTTATCCATGTCATCCTGTAGACAACTGTATATACTACAAATCTTTGCTGTGCTACAAATCAAGTTTTTATACTGAGTGCCACGACCCGTTAGGTAGGTGATATTTCCTAGTCCTTTCCCCTCAATAAAGACATACTGGATGGACCTCATCCCCAACAGTTGCTATGTGATGATGCCATTTTAAACAAAAATAGAATCAGACATCTTGGGAAAAATTCTAAGACTAGAAATATATAAGATGAACCAGTTGCACTTTATAGTTTTACAATGTAAGGAAACTGTAAACATAAGTGTCAACACTAATAGTTAAAGTTGGTAGTATGTAAACATGACACAATGTGATGAAAATGCCTACTACTGAATTCAGATTTTGTGGTTGAGGACAATCTTACAAAACACATATTTTCTATTACTCAGAATTACCAAAGTCTCCAAGAATAATCAAAATTCAATAGATAGCAATTTAATGTTATACAGTATCTAAAATATATGCCTACTATAGAAAAATAATGTCGGGTAACAAAAAGTGCAATTTTTTTCCAATTTAAAGATTAACCTCACCAAACTTTGAGAAATCACAATCTAGTTATGTCAAATAAAATAGAAAAATATTGGAAAATAAGGAGATGTGAATGAGGCTTTTGTTCTAGGTAAAATCCAGAATAAAGATTGTTCATTAAGGTGTTATGGTTTGACTGTTCAGACTTCATCTCAAAATCCAGACTATGAGAGTTACAATCCAGTTCTTCTATTCACCAGATAAATGAGTTAACCCATATGTTTTCATCATTTGCAAAATGGAATGATAATGATCTTTTCCTGACAGAGTTGACTTGAAGATCCTTTGTTGTATCAACTATGGGTTCAAGCATAGAAAGATATCCTACTTGCCCTAAGTAAATTTAAAAATTATTGTTCTACCAATATAATTGTTGTTGTAGTTATTGTTATATCTGTTATCAATATTTCAAAGTTTCTATCATTTGGCTTGTGATTTAAAATGTTCAGGTAATGATTAAAGAATAACATATTTAAAATTCAGACATAGATTACTGTTTGTAGAGTGTTATATAGTAAGAATAATAAGCAAGTACATACATCTCTATGCTTATATAAAGAGACAGTAATTACATAATTGACGATGTCAGGACTTTAAATGAGCTAGTATTAGAACTCTGGAGATGAACTTGCCCGCAGGGAAACAGCCAACACCATATCTCCAAAAGGACATGATACTATCAAATCTTCCTAAGTAGACTGGTCCGGACTGAGAATTCTGGGGTCTTCTTGGAGTGTAGGGCAGGCAGATTCTCCTTTCTGCCTGAAGGCCCAGAAACCCATAGCTTTATCAGACACCCTCTGGCATAAAAATGGTCCAGCTCAATAACTAAACCTTATCAAACTACCAAGTCACCAAGTTGTTCCAGATGTATAACTCCTGGTCTGAGTAGCCACATATGTGGCCTCAGGACATTCCAAATTTCAAGGTACTGTCAGCCCATAGAACCACAACTAACTAATCTGATGGGAAAGCTGCATAGAAGATCACCAAGATCAATGAGCCTAAACAATAACACAAAGGCTCAACTATCACTAATCAAACATTAGATCCTTTCAAACATTAACTTTGCTATCATCATTGTGAGATATAAAAATTAGCACAAATTGAGTCTTAGTGATCAAAGATTTGATAATTCCATTTTCTTTTCTGTTGTAACAAACAATACAAAATAAATTTGTTTGTGCCTGGAAGGGGCCAGACTGAGTTGTTGGGTGGGAAACTGAAGATATTGGTAGAGGAAATGTCACACTAGTGGTGGGATTGGTGTTTGAATATTTCACTGTCACTGTGACTGTCATGCCATTGTTCATCGATTTATTCGAGCAGGCACCAGTAACATCTCTCATTGTGAGACTTATTGCTACTGTTTTTGGCATATCTAATACGTCACAGGTAGCTTGCCAGGCTCTTCCGTGTGGGCGCAATACTCTAGACAGTAGCTTGCTGGGCTCTCCAAGAGGGGCAGAGGAATTGAACATGGGTCAGCCATGTGAAAGGCAAATGCCCCACCACTGTGCTATTGCTCCAGTCCTTCGAATATTTAATACCTGAAATAACTTTATTATAAACAACTTGGAAAATCACAGTGTTATAGTAAAAAAAATGAAAAGGAATTGGGACATTGAAAAATTATGGAAAATTTATTTTCAGGTATAGTTCCTGAAGTATTAGGAAAACAAAAACCACATTATAGAAATATATATGCGTAAAATGTATGTGTGTATAAGGTGGCAGTGGAGTCAAAAGGAAGAATATAAGCTTTGAAACATAGAAACACATTTATTCTCGTCTGCATAACTATTATCAACTTCTCCCCTTTTTAGTCTGTGAGAGTAAATTTTATGCATGTTTTATTGGGCCACAACCTATCAGACATTTGGTCAAATATCGTTGATTGTGTCTACAGTGGTATTTCTATGTAAGACTAATGTTTGACTTAAGTGAGAAAAAGCAGATTGCTTTGAAATCTTCTAGGTAAGAGGGCATCTAATCATTGAAGAATTACTTAGAACAAGAAGTCAAGACGAGGTAAATCTTCCTGCTTGGAAACTTGGATGGTACATGGTCTTTTCTGACCTTTGACACACACAGAAACACTGGTTCTTCTTGGAAGTCAAGCCTGCTGGCTCTCAGACTGAAACATATGCTATTAGTTCCCATGGTTCTCAGCCTTCAGACTTATACTGGAAGCTACACCATCTGCTTTCTGGACCTTCAACTTACCAAGTCCAGCTCTTGGGATTTCTGGCTCAATCAATTACTACTTCCTGCATTCATTTTTTATAATAAGATATACAACATATGCATATACCTAAACATATATGTGTTATTAGTTCTTTTTTTCCACAGATGCTGGAATAATACAGATCCCCAATGTCAATAGGGATTAACACTGAAATTCTGAAAGAAAGATCTATGTGAAATGGACAGCACCTAGTAGATATTCAATGAATGTCTTTGCTCCTCTAACACAAATAAGGGATTGAAAGCATAGTCAGTAGAAATAAAGTAGAGGGTTAGTTTGCTAATAGATATCCTTCCTGACTCTATTCTTTAATAGAGCCCATTAATCAAACATTCCTGAGAATATAAATAATAATAAGGTTGTTGTATATGTGGCAGCCCTAATGAGCCAGTTTCTCCCAATAAGGCAATAACTTACTCAAAGGTCTCAAAGTGACCAGAATGAGTTAAGACATCTTTCCAAACTGACCAGATCTTGCACAGAAAGTATTGCATTATTGTGCTACCTTTCTTTGTAATTTTTTTCAACAAAGTCCTATGCTGGATAAACCTTTGGGTTATCTTCCCTGAAGGACATTTTCCTGTGAGATTTTTAATGTTAACTTTAATACACTTGAGCTCATGCAGGAAGCTCTCCCACTTCTTGGCCAATAGTTTTTCCGAACCATAACTTTCTATAAGTTATGTACATCTATTGGTAGGGAGAGTCCAGAAGAAGGATAATACTAGGCAATTACTCAAGCTCCATTTCTCAGTGAAACGTCTCAATATTTGTGCACATAAGAGCTTTTTTATGTTGGCCAATCCATATCAGATGATGATATGTGTCACTTAACAGTGATGGAAGGCTCAGCTGTAGAAGCTATTTTCTGAAGTCAAGGATTTCAGCCCCTGTGCTAAGTTGGCAAGAGAGATATTTATGATGTTAGCAATGGTAACAGAAGGCCCTCCATCTCCACTTCTAAGTCTGGACAGTACCTTTGGAAAGACTGGATTGCAATTACTTCACTTGAACTTGTTATTTAAACACATTAGAAAGTACTGAAAGAGCCCAAGTAACAGCAGGAAAAGGCTCTAGTTGAAAATACACTTCTAGAGAAAGCAGAAAACTGAGTTATCAGACACTTTCTAGTTCTCAGTGTCACCTTGGGCAAGTCACTTAATCTTTTTCTGATAAAACTGTGCAACCTGAAAAATGGGTTAATAATATCACTCTAACTTTAAAGAGTAGATAAAAGAACCTGTGAATTTCCTGGGGTTTCTTCCAGCTATTGCAAGCCTAAAATTTCCTTTTTTATTCTGGGTGAGATATCATTGATCAACATCAGCTTATTAATACTTGATAGATTCCCTTTATATGGCTCTTTTGATTTGACAAAGTCTAGTTGTGTGCATTGCTTATCAATGCACCACACCATTCCTTTTAAAGATTGTCACAGCAAAATTATCATTTTCATTTGAAAAATGAGGAAACTGAAACTCAGAAAGAGTAAATCTCTTACCTAACATTCTCTGAAAGTACCAAGCATTATACTTACTAAGGTCCTTAGATATTACTCTTCTCTGCCAAAACATGTCCATCTCCTATAGGTCTTTCTTTTTTTGACTTAAGTATCTTTACTCTGACAATACCTTCTTAAAGAAGTATTCTCTTTTAATCACCCGAGATAAAACAATATCACTCTGTTTACCATGCTTAATTCTTTCAGGATTTAATATTTCAAGAAAATGTCACTACTTGTCTGTTTACCTATTGGTCCCTTTGCCTCCCATATGAGTAAAGTGTAAATGGTAGATGTATTGTGGTCACATACATTTGAAAATATATTAATCTATATCCCTAAATATGCTATACATAGAATTGAAAACTTATAACAAGAAAAATTATATGCTCTACCAGAGTAGAGGTTTATTAATTTTGGTTTATTCTTGCACCTGGATTATTTCCTGGTCAGTAGCAAGCAATAAATAAATGTTGTAAGTAAAAGAACAAATGAAGTGAAGCAGGGGTATTTTTATTTTTAGAAAATGATAGATAATTTTAATATGTCTTCACTGTTTGGTTTTTAGTTGATTTCCTAGGTTACCTTAATTGAATTTTATCTCATATTCACTTGATCCCTCTCTGTTGCAAGAAAAGAAAAATAAAATAAAAACTACTTCAGTATTTTTCTTTATATCATGGTGAAATATAATTATATTTTTCCAGTTCATGATTCATAAGAATGACTGTACAGGTCAAAAATTATGAAAATAAGGATCCGTGATTTCCAAACATGACTGAAATATCAAAATTACAAAGAGATATTTAGAAACCTAAATTTCTGAGCCTGCACCTGAAAAACACTAATATATTGAATATGTAGTCGAGATTCTACTACAATGTATAAAATATGCCTACATTTCATATGTATATCCCAATTAATTCAAATGCACAGACATGTTGGAGAACTGAGATCTCTGATAAGAATTCTTTCTCTTACTGGGCTGGAGTGATAGCATAGTGGGTAGGGCATTTTCCTTGCATGCAGCCAACCTGGGTTTGATTCCCAGCATCCCATAGGGTCCCCCAAGCACCACCAGGAGTAATTCCTGAGTGCGTGAACAAGGAGTAACCTCTGTGCATTGCAGAGTGTGACCCAAAAAAGAAAAACAAAAGAATTCTTTCTCTTACATGTGTTGTAATTTAAGATGAAAAGCAGTCATAATGCTTGAGTTACAACCACCAAGGTTGGAAGATAAAGAGTTGTATTTACTGGGACACAGTTCAAAAAAGAGTTAGCCCTAATTCACTGAATAAAATACACAGTTAAAGCAGGAATATTTCTCTTTCCTAAGTATCTATCCTCATGGAACAGAAGCCCTGTCTCACTGTTGCATGTAGAACAAATGAAGACTGGTAAATATACATAAGATAGTCCCAAACCTGGAAGCAAGAATTAAAGACAAAAATTAGCCCAATGCACTGAATCAGCCTGGTTGTTTGGTGTCATGAAAGTGAATATAGGAACATTTAATCGACCCTCTATAGCTATTGAGGATTTACTGATGCCTGGGAATATAATAGTGAAATATGGTTTTCTGATCCCACAGGAACATACACTAAAGTGTGTGAGAGAGATATTGAACATGATGATAGATAGGAATAGGGTTCTGATAGGTAAATATTAAAAGAGTTTCCACAACAGTTATGAGATGTGCAAAGTTCACTCTAAATCAAACGTAAAAGATGGATAAAAGTTGACAAATAGAAAAAGCACAAAGGACAAAGAAAGTGCACTTCAGAAAGAAAGAAAAAGAATTTTTGTCCAAATGTAATGTATAGATATAAAATTTAAACATGAAAATCTGAAGAAAAAAATGGCAGAAATAGAATGAAGTAGTGGACAGGGTTATAGCTAAAGTTTGGAAGGCTGTATATAATATTTTAATATGCTAAGGAAAAATATTGTTCAATTCTCCCAAACTTCATGTTGTGCCTAACATTTGCCATGCATTTTTCAAGGCACTAGAATACACTTGAACACAGAAATATGCCAAACAGATATTGGCTGCCTAAAAAAAAAAAATCCGTATAATCAGACATCAAATAAATGAAAGAAAAATAATGCAACTATAGTTCCAGTGAGGGATGCTGACATAGTCTAAATCTGGTAGTGGGCATGGAGATAATAAACAACTCTAAAATGACTGTCTGCAGAATTGTAGCATGAAGAATGGAGATTGAATGGCACTCCCTTTAAGGTCACCTGACTCTAGCATTGTCTGGATGAATGCTCTAAATTCTACTAGATGAGGCAAATTTAACTGTTGGTATTCTGCCTGCTTCAGTTCATATATTCCATTTTAGTATATCCAGCTGGAATGTATTAGGAAGAGATTACACAGAGGAATTGAGACTAAAGCAGAGACCATTTATCTTCACAGAATAAACACTACTATATATTTGGAAATTCATATAATTGAATTTTAATATTGGTATGAATATCAGATACCCAAAAGCTTTCCTCAAAACACCAGTGACCAGTGAACTAACATTAAAATAACAAAGAGGGTAACAACAAAACAAAAGATTGAAGGTCAAGATTAAACCTATATTTATCGTGTTGTATTATGAAGTAAAGTTGTTTGTTATTCCCTTTAAAATCAGGTATCTTATAGTTCTGAACACCTTTTGAATTATTGCTTTAAGATCTTATATATCTCTTCTCAACCTTGCACGTGAATGAGGCAGAGAAATAGAATGAGAAGGCTGGCTGATAGTAAATGGGGGAAGAATCCATAATCCAAGTGGACATAAGCAAGAAGAATTAAATTATGGTAAGACAAACACAGCAGACAAGATCTGAATGGGTTAAGAGAGGTTAATCAAAATGTGTTCTCAGTCAAGAAAAGAAGGATCGTGTAGAATAATTGATAGCTTCAGGAGAAATATAAGAGCTATAGGTAAAGAAAAAGAACACACTTCCTAGAAAGAGCATGATAGGAAAAATAAGGGAATCTGGACCCAATAGTTTTAAGAAAAGGTCTTTGCAACAAAGGGAAAGTCATGTAGCACAAGATTGTACTTTACTTTGGGCATTTTAATTTTCTTCTCAATCACTTCAAGAGCTTTCTTGTCTCCTCTCCTCAAGTCTTTCTTTATCTGTTTCCGATACTCAAGCTACATTGGAATAACCTTGATCTTGCGGGTTGATTTCTAAATGTGTTTTCAAAGTAGGTTCATGTTCACCACTTAGAGAGAGGTTTATCTGCTTTTTGCCAGACAAGCTGTTTGATCAAGTCTCTTAACATCACATATTTGGGATACAGGCAATATGAGTTGTTGAGATCAAGCAGAGCTTTGCACTTGAAATGATTATTCAGTTGTTGACTGACCTCTAAGAAAATGCAAAGTCCTATATTCTTTGGGAGTTAGAGGAGAGAAAAACTTTTTTATTTTGACCTATTTTTAAGTTCTGCTTCCAAGATGATTCCAGTAGCTTCCAGACAACCCATGAAAAACAAATGCTCAAACTGCAAAAAAACACATGTAAAACTGCAGAAGCATTTCAGAGGTTCTTACACTTATTTTCATATCAACACCTTCTCAGAAAAAAAAACATACTGATACTTACCACTAGAAATCTACCTCATTTATTAATTCCACTTAATAATTTTGGTTTTGGAGTCAGACTCAGTGGTGCTTAGGGCTTACCTCCTGGCTGCTTTCAGAGACCACTCCAGGCAACGCCTGAGAGACATAATAGGGGATAGAAATCTTGGTCAGCTGTGGAAAACAGGGGCTAGGAGGACCAGTCAAAGGCTAGGATCAACTACAAGTGTCTGGTGACAGAGAGTAGGTAAGATAGAGAAGGGCCCAGGATGACAATAATAGATGGAAATGATCACTCTGGACAAAAAGTGACTGTTGAAAGCAGGTAAAGAAATGTACATGATAACCTTTTGATATCTGCATTGCAAATCACAATGCCCAAAAGGGGAGGGGAGAGGAAAAGAGAGAGAAAGGGAAAGGTGAAAGTGAAAGAGAAAGAGAAAGAGAAAGAAAGAGAAAGAAAGAAAGAGAAAGAAAGAGAAAAAAAGAGAAAGAAAGAGAAAGAGAAAGAGAGAAAGAAAAGAGAAAGAGAGAAAGAGAAAGAGAAAGAGAAAGAGAAAGAGAAAGAGAAAGAGAGAAAGAGGAAAAGAGAAAGAGAGAGAGAAGAAAAGTGCCTGCCACAGAGACAGGCTGGGGTGTTGGGAGTGAGTGGCCATGGGAGGAAAACTGGGGTCACTGGTGCTGGTATACTGATGAAGGGATGGGTGTTGGAACTTTGTATGACTGAAACAATCATGAACAGTGTTGTAACCATCTATCTCACAGTGATTCAATAATAAAATCTTAATAAATAAATAGCACTGTAGCACTGTCGTCCCATTGTTCATCGATTTGCTCGGGCAGGCACCAGTAAACGTCTCCATTGTAAGACTTACTGCTGTTTTTTGGCATATCGAATATGCCTCAGGTAGCTTGCCAGGCTCTGCCGTGTAGGCGGGATGCTCTCAGTAACTTGCTGAGCTCTCTGAGAGAAACGAAGGAATTGACCCGGGTTGGCTGTGTGAAAGGCAAACGCCCTACCCGCTGTGCTATCGCTCTAGTCTGATATGTGAGAGCAATCTGGCTGCGACATCTGTCACCCCATTGATTCAACTGGTCTGGCTGGCTAGTCGGGTGTCGCCTTCCTCCCTCACCGCTCCATGTGCATCCTTCCTGAAGCTGTGTGGACCGGTTTTCAGTCAAGGGTATACAAGTAGCTGCACTCCTGTTAGAACCTCCAAACAAGCTCTCAATAAATAACAATGAAAAAATCTGGAAAAAAAGGAAATATTATGCAAGGCAAACGTGACCCATTGTACGACCTCGTAGTACCTGATTTTAAATGAACAAGCAGAAAACAACTGAAGGTGCCGCTTAGGCTTCCCCAGTAACTCCCAGGGATCCTCACCACACCCTTCACCAAGTGAAATAACCCATTTGGGGAAAGACTTGTTTTGTTTGTTTTTGTTTTTGTTTTTGGTTCACACCTGGCCATGCACAGGGATTACTCCTGGCTCACACACTCAGGAATTACTCCTTGCAACCAGGGTCAGCCGCATGCAAGGCAAACACCTTACCAGCTGTGCTGTCACTCTAGCCTGGGGAAAGATTGTTTTAAACCATCTAAGTTTAAACAGGTTTAAACTGTTTAAACAGTATACATAGACCTAAGGCAACCAATATTTAAAGTAAAATTTTATTCATATTACTACCTAGTTTTCAACAATATAATTTTAGTTTTTATTTTTATATAATAACGTTTTAGGAGATGAGATTTACACCTCTCCCCCTGTGTAATTGTCACTACTCCCATCACCATAGTTCCAGTGTCAATGCCACCACCAAAAAGACTCCTCATCTCATTCCTCCTCCAGTGTTCCCTGAGTTTAGTGATTTTGTTGTTTAAGTATTTCAAAAAATATAGATTACTTTAAGATGATTCTTACAAACAAAACTGCAAATCAAGAAATGTGTGTATATATGTATATATATATATATATATATATATATATATATATATATATTAGCCTAGAATTCTTTTTTTAATGGTTCTGGCAAAGCTCTTTTTTTCATTGAAAACATTTTAAAATTTTATTTTAATGAATCACTGTGAGATACAGTTACAGACTTACAAATTTCTGTGATTACATTTCAGTCATAAATGTTCAAGTACCATCCCTTCATCAGTACCCAGTCTGTAATACCAATGTTCCCAGTATCCCTTCCATCATCCACAACCCTTCCATTCCCTCTTACTCTCTCTTTCCTTTTGGTTGTTATGGTTTACAATACAAGTACTAAGTGGCCATCTTGTTTGGTTCATAGTCTATTTTCAGCACACATCTACCATCTCTAGCAAGCCTTCCAACCATCATTTACTTAGTGATCCCTCCTCTGTACTAGCTGCCTTTTCCCCCAGCACGTGAGACTGGCTTCCAAGCCGTGGAGCTATTCTCTTGGTCCTTATCTCTACTATCTTTGGTGTTAGTCTCCTATTATGTTACTTCATATTCCACAAATAATTGCAGTCATTCTTTGTCTGTCCCTCTCTGACTCATTTCATTTATCATAATGCTCTCCATTTTATATGCAAATTTCGTGACCTCTTCTATTCTAACAGCTGCATAGTATTCCATTGCATAGATATACCAGAGGTTTTTTTTTAACCAATCATCTGTTCTTGGACACTCAGGTTTTTCCAGAGTCTGGCTATTGTGAACATATAAGTGCAATAAACATATAAGTGCAGATGTCACTTCTGTACTTTTTGCATCTCCGGGATATATTGGCAGAAGTGGTATTGCTGGGTCAAATGGGAGCTCAATTTCTAGTTTTATGAGAAGTGTTTTGGAAAACGTCTATATTGTTTTCCAAAAAGGCTGGACCAGTTGGCATTCCCACATAGAGTGAAGTCCCTTTCTCCTCACATCCACTCCAACACTGGTTGTTTTTGTTCCTTTGGATGTGTGCAATCTCTGTGGTGTGAGATGATACCTCATTGTTCTTTTGATCTGCATCTCCCTGATGATTAGTGATGAAGAGCATTTTTTCACATGCCTTTAGTCTGTTCAGATTTCTTCTTTGAGAAAGTTTCTGTTCATTTCATTGTCCCATTTTCTGATGGGATTGGATGTTTTCTTCTTCTAGCATTCAACCAATGCCTTCTATATCCTTGATATTAACCCCTTATCAGGAGGGTATTGGGTGAATATCCTTTCCCATCCTGTAGACTATAGACTGTCTTTGTATTCTGGTCACTGTTTCTTTAGAGGCGCAGAAGCTTCTTAGATTAAGATAATCCCATTTGTTTATCTCTGTTTCCACTTGCTTGGTCAGTGGTGTTTCATCCTCGAGCCCTTTCCACCTTTCCAATGTTGTAGAGGGTTTTGCTAACCTTTTCTTCAATGGATTCTAGCCTGATGTCGAGGTCTTTAATCCATTTTAATTTGACTTTTGTGCATAGGAAAGCTTGGGACTTTTGGGTATTGATTTTATAGCCTGTGACTTTACTATACAAGTCTTGTTTCTAGGAGCTCCTTGTTAAAGGCTTTAGGGTTCTCTAAATAAAGTATCATGTCATCTGCAAACAGTGAGAACTTGATTTCTTCCTTTCCTATTTGGAATCCCTTAATGTCTTTTTCTTGCCTAAATGCTTTGGAAAGTACTTCCAGTACTATATTGAATAGAAGTAGTGAGAGTGGGCATCCTTGTTTTGTCCCTGATCTTAGTTTTTCCCATTGAGGATAATGCTTATTAAGCCCATTGAGGATAAGGCTTGTGGTAGATGACTTTATTCCCATTTTACTGAGAGTTTTCATCATAAACGGGTGCTGGATCTTGTCAAATGTTCTCTCTATATTTATTGATATTATCATATGGTTTTTAATCTTTTGTTTTGTTGATATGACGGATTATATTGATTGACTTGTGAATGTTAAGCCATTCTTGCATCCCCAGTATGAATCTCACTTGGTTGTGGTATGAGTTTTTGATTGTTGGATTCTATTTCCTAATATTTTGTTGAGGATCTTTGCATCTGTGTTCATCAAGGATATCAGCCTGTAATTTTTGGGGTTTTTTGTGGTGTCTCTGCTTTTGTTATTAGGTTATATGTGCCTTAGAAACTGCTTGGAAGTTTCTGTTTCTTTAGTTTCCTGGAAATACTTGAAAAGGAACCTCTTTATATGTTTGGAAGAATTCGCTAGTGAATCAATCCATCTGAACCTGGGCTTTTGTTTTTGGAAAGACTTTTGACTACTGTTTCAATTTCCTTGATAGCGATAGGTCTATTCAGGTATTCTAAATCTTCTTGGCTCAGTCTTGGGAGGTTATAGAAGTCCAGAAATTTATCCATTTCTTCTAGGTTCTCTTGTTTCATGGCATACAGACTTTCAAAGTAGTCTCTGATGATCTTTTGAATTTCTTTTGTTTCTGTTGTGATGTCTCCTTTTTCCATTTCTGATTTGCTTTACTAGGGTTTTCTCTCTTCTCTCTTCCCTTGTGAGTCTTGATGGTGGTTTATCAATCTTGTTTATTTTCTCAAAGAACTAGCTCTTGGTTTCATTGATCTTTTGGATTGTTTTGGGGTTTCTGTGTCATTAATTTCTACTCTAAGTTTTATTATTTCTTTCCTCCTACCTGATTTGGGCTCCTTTTGTTGGTCATTTTCTAGGATCTTGAGCTGTGAAGTCAAGTTATTTATGTGGGCCCTTTCTTCCTTCCTGAGAAATGCTTACAGAGCTATTAATCTTCCCCTTAACAATGCTTTAGCTGTGTCCCACAAGTTCCGGGAACTTATGTCTTCATTCTTATTTTTTTCCAGGTATCTTTTGAAATCTTCCTTGATTTCCTCCCTGACCACTCATTGTTTAACATTGAGTTGTTTAATTTCTAGGTGTTTGAGTTGAATCTCCATCTCTTTGTGTGATAAATTTCTATCTTCAGTGCATCATGGTCTGAAAAAATAGTTGGTACAATTTCTATCTTTCTGATTCGATTGAAGTATGTTTTGTGGCCCCGAAAATGGTCTTTCTTATAAAATATTCCATGTGCACTGGAAATGAATGTGTATTCGGTTTTGGGGAGTGCAGGGTGAAAAGCCCTGTATACATTAGCCCTCTCTCTTCCATTTCTTCCTTCAAAGCCGGTACTTCCTTGGTGAGTTTTAATCTTATTGATCTATCAAGAGGTGATAGGGTAGTCTTAAAGTCTTCAACTACTATTGTGTTATTATCAATGTCCTACTTGAAGTTTATTAGCAGTTGTTTTAAGTATTTTGCTGGCCCCTCATTGGAAGCATATATGTTTAGGAATGTGATTTCTTCCTTATGTATCCCTAGATTACTTTTAAATGATTACTTATTTGCTGTCCCTTCTAATCTTTTCAGCCTGAAATTTATGTATTCAGTTACTAGTATGGCCACCCCAGCTTTTCTGCGGGGGTTGTTTGCTTGTTTTCCACCCTGTGACTTTGAGTCTGTGTTTGCTCTGAGTGTTCTGATATATTTCTTGTAGGCAGCAGAATGTTGGGTTCAGTTTTTTGATCAATTTTGCCATTCTGTGTCTCTTAATTAGTGCATTTAGACCATTGACATTGAGAGAGATTATTTTCCTAAGGTTTTGTGCCATCTTTCTGTGGAGGTTTATTATGCTCGTATAGGTTTGTCTTGTCTCACAGCAGTCCCTTTAGTCCCTCTTTTAAGATTGGTTTTGAATCTATGAAGTTCCTGAGCTGTTATTTAGCCATAAAATAGTGCATCATTCCTTTGCATTTGAGCGAGAGTCTAGCCAGATACAGTATTCTTGGTGAGGCATTCATTTTGGTGAGTTTTTTCACTATATCCCCCCATTGTCTTCAGGCTCAGGTGGTTTCCTCTGACAAATCTGCTGTAAATCTAAGGGGTGCTTCTTTTGTTTGTGATTTCCTTTTTGACCTTGCTGCTTGCAGTATTGTGTCACTATCTGTGGCACCTGTCACTCTGATTAAGATATGTCTTGGAGTCTTTTATTAGGGTCTATTTTAGATGGTACCTTAGGGCTTCTTGGATCTGGATGCCTACATTCTTCAGCTCTGGGAACTTCTCGGCAATGATATCTTTAACTATTGCTACTTCATTGGAGATGCCTCCCTATCCTTCTGGTACTCTGATGAGTCTTATGTTGTCCCTCTTGAATTCATCCCCTAGGTCTCTGATTCTCCCTAGAGCTATTTTGAGGTTATTTAGCCATAAAATAGTTTACCATTGCATGTTATTCCCTGTATGCTTTCTGCAGTTCATATTCAAGCTCTCTGATTCTGTCTTCTGCTGTTGTCAGTCATTCTACTGTTGAGGGCACCTACTGGGTTTTTATTTATTTTTATTTTTTTTGAATTCTTCCAAACATTTATTTTTATTTTTATTTTTTTAAATTTATTTTATTGAATCACCAAGTGGAAAGTTACAAAGTTCTCAGGCTTATATCTCAGTTACACAATGCTCAAACACCCATCCCTTAACCAGTGCCCATATTCCACCACCACTAAAAACAAAAACAAAAGCAAAAACAAAACAGACAAACAAACAAACAAAAGAAAAAAACAGTATACATTCCACCCCACACCCCCCAACCCACCCCGTAGGTGAGTGATAATTTCACTTCCTTTTCTCTTTACCTTGATTACATTCCAGATTTCAACACATAACTCACTATTGTTGTTAGAGTTTCAAAACAGACTCACTATTTCTGTTGGAATTTATCCCCTAAAAATACAGCTCTATTAATAGGGAAATATTTGATAATAAGTTTTCCATTGATGAGAATGAAGAGATAAAATGTTTACAACTTCTGTACTATAGTAATTAAGTCTGCGAAGATTTAAGTTTGAAAATGAATCATTTCTCTTCCTGGAACAGCATGTAGCCAAAGTTAGTTCACAGTCTCCATACATGGGTGCAAGCACTTGCTGGAACCCCAATTCCTAAAGCTGTCTCTGGTTCCCGCTTGTTCCACATCCACCGGCTCTGCAGGGGCATGGGCGCCCGGGCCGAAAACCCGGCAGGCCGGAGCCATACCACCCTGAACGCGCCCGATCTTGTCTGATCTGGCTCCGGCGCCTACTGGGTTTTTAATTTCATCTACCAAATCCTTTGTTAGTGATACTTCTGTTTGTAGCTTTTTTATTTCTGCTCTCATTTCTTCTTGAATTTTGTTGGTTGTCCATTCCACTGTTTCTTTCATGTCCTCCTTTAATTTGCTGAATGTGTGTTCCACTGTTTTATTGAGGTCACTAAACATCATCACTCATCTCTGAATTCTTTATGGGAGAGATTGTATTTGTGAGTATTTCCTGTTGAGGCTTTAGGGTTCTTTTATTCATCCACTCCTCCTGGTGGGTATCTGAGCTGTTTCTTCAAGTTTCTTTGGTAGTATGAGGATTAGTCCCTCTAGTTCACTGTCAGTGGCCCCCTCTCACTTCAAGGGAGGATTCTAGATGGGCTCAGTCAATGGTGGTCTCCTTTGTCCCCTTTAAGAATGCTACTTCTTTGGTGCTCCTCTGTGCCTTATGTGAGGGCACTAGTGCAGCTTCAGTGGATGTGTTCTTTTACATTAAGCTTGTTCACATTCTTGTGTCCCCCCATTATTTTGGTAATTTTTCGAGTATTTTGATTGGAATAAGCTAGTGGACTACTGGCCTAATATGTTTGGGATAGTCAGGCTGTCCTTATCATAATTAGGTAATGAAGGCTGAGATGTGAGTCCAAAGCACTGATAAAGGGAAAAATATCTGTGGCTGCATGAGCCACTTGGGAGGCCATGCCCTCTCCCCCGATGTGCCTGTGGGGGAGGGGTAGCTTCAGTGCCTGCTAGCAATTCACTTCTGACACATTCCTAAGACTTGCAGGGATTCCCTTTGGCTAGGTGCTCAGAGGGCACCTCATCCAGGAAAGGATTCTTCGGGTTCCCAGGGTCTGGAGGCTGGGCATGCCATCCCAGAGGCCATGCCCACTGTCCCTATTGCAAAGCTCATTTTAAACTTAAAAAAACGAGCCATGCTATCACTTGTGTTACAAATGACAAAACAACCTCAACTCACATGCAATTTCGAATCTTGAAGAACCACACCTAATTAGAACTGAAAAAAAGTAGCATCTGAAAAGGGAGTGTAATTAGAGTATGTGTAGATCCTCTTCTATATTGTGATAGGATATTGAATTGGCAATTTTTTGTGCACTGTTGGAGGAAATCATAGTGAAAAATGCAGATATACTTGAGTTCTTTAATAAAAAGGACGTTAGCAGAAATATAGAAAGATAAAAGTAGAAAAAACAAACTTCAAGGTAAAAGCTCAAATTCTAGCCATTCTTATTCCACTGAGAAACCTGCTAAATTGTCTCTTCCCTACAAATCCCCTAAATTCTACAGTTTAAAATGGAAATTTCCAGAGACCAGAGAAATAGTATAGGGCTTCAAGTGCTTGCCTTGCACACAGCCAATCCTAGCTGAATCCCTCGCAGGAAGCAGAAGTGATTCCTGAGGATGGAGTCAGGATGTATTTCTGAGCACTGCCAGACATGACCCCAAACCAACAAAGAGAAGTAGAATAGAATAGAATAGAATAGAATAGAATAGAATAGAATAGAATAGAATAGAATAGAATAGAATAGCATGGATTCTTCCATTTTCTGAGGAGCAAGAGTATCATTATAGTCTCTTCCTGAGTTATTTTGTCTTTAGGCATGAACAAGTCAGTCTTGCCACTGGAAAACTTGATCCATGTTCTTTAAGTGCCTAGAAAAAAAGCTATTTGTCACCTGAAGTCTTGATTGATGGCTATTGATTTTGGAGGAAACAGAAATTAAGAAACAGAAATATCACTTAGAGACACTTTATTAAATAAAACTATTCACATAAAAATGAATGGACATCGCTTAGTCGACTGAAATCATGCTTACACTCTATAAAAGTAAGCCATTATAATAATCATCATCATCACCACCACTACCACCATCAACATCTTCTTTATCATCACATCATCATCATCATCATTTTCATCTATGTCTCCTTGAATTTCCAACTCTAAAATAAAGAGAATATTAAGTTGGTGGGAATTTACTGACATTAAATGGAACTGCATTTTTTTATAACTCCTTTCATCCTGCTTATTAGTAGTTGTTTCTCAATGCCTTTGGGCAATATAAAAATTATCTACAAATCTATATCACATTATTAGTATCCTTATAAAATCATTTTCTAGTGTTGTTCTTGAAATAAATGTTTCAAAAATAAAATATTTTTGCCAGTAGAAAAAAATAAAAATTTTGACTGAAACAAGGACAACAGAAGACTTAACGAAGCAAACTCCTTAGAAGAAAAGAGCCTGACTCAAATACTCCCTTGGCATCATCACCACTTTGTGTGAAAAAGAAACTTAATTATGAAATTTCAATATTGAAATAAAGCTAGTTTGGATTTTATTTCTCACTCGTGGGAGGATATTTTGGTCCAACTTTAACGGTGCAAGACAACCACCATCTCATCTGTACAGTGATAAGTTGTTTTATTTTTATTAACATAAAACTAACTGTATTCAGGACCTATTCAAAGGTTTCTTGTGCAGTAATGCGGCTTCCAAATTTCTGCAGGTAGGAGCTTTTTTGAATGCCTTATATGCCACAGTACCAGTCTGCCAACTACTCACGTTGCTTAGATCTAGTTAGCAACAAAAAATATAGCCAATGACATGTTTTACCCACATCCCATATTTATGCTATTAGAATGACCAAAATTTAAAGCTTAAAGAATTATTTTATAGTTTTTCCTAAGTGATTTCATATTAAGTATATTATCTACAATTTTCTATCATCTCTAGAATTTGTATAGTATATACGTAGTTTAATGCATTAGCAAAGCTTAAAAATCATGTAATGTATTAATTATTAAAGACCACATAGCCAGTGCAGTTTCACTGCTCTTTAAATGCCTCTGGCAAGAATTTAATTTAGATTTAATAAAAGAGTTATTATATTATTTATTTGATTATAAATATGCTAATGTAAATGCTATGCTATAAATACTTCTGCTAATTAAATATTCACTGACTTATGGAGGTTTATTTAGGAGCAACGAGCAGTTTATTAAGATCTATGAATTGAAACTAAGTAACCATATTCTCAATAATCTATTGATATTTAATAGGTAATACCGCATTATACTCAAAGTAATGTCTTTAGATGCATTTTTTTCTATTGAATTCTAGTTCAAAACTAATTATTGATAACATATTAACTAAGCTTTGGCTATTTAAAAAATTTGTCTTCATAAAGAAGTTGTTATGCCTCAACAGATATTCATAATAATCAGTTGATATTTAATTAACATATAATAACTCCCTCATTAAACCTAAATTAAATCCTTATTTGAAATACTCAATTTAAAGTGTAACTGAAAGTATTGCTATAGAAAATTATACAGCTTATCTGCAGTGTTTTTACAGTGATAGATGTAAAAACCTCAAATGATAGAATTTAACACTAAATTTTGTTTAGGGTTCTAAAGCCCAAATATATATATATATACATATATATATCTATCAAAAATATGTATTTAAGACAAGTTTTAAAGTAAGAAATATTTATTATTGATCCTTTGTTTATTTTTAAAATTAGTAGATAATACATAACATATTTTAATTTTTATTTATTTAATAAATTTTATTTTTTTGCTTTTTGGGTCACACCTGGCAATGCACAGGTGTTTACTCCTGGCTCTGCACTCAGGAATTACTCCTGGCAGTGCTCAGGGGACCATATGGAATGCTGGGATTCGAACCTGAATTGGCCGCGTGCAAGGCAAATGCCTACCCGCTGTGCTATCGCTCCAGCCCTATATTTTAATTTTTAAAGCAAACAGATGTTTTTCAATAAGATTAATTGAGCCAACTGAAGGGCCACGGGACTATATCAGCTATTTTTCAGCTTGTGGTGGGGCAGTTGTAACATACCCGTCTGTGTTCAGGGCTCCCTCCTGGCTCTTCATTCAGGGATCACTGCTGGCAGGGCTGGGGGAAGCAAGGGGTTGGGGACAGTAAACATATGTGATTCCCTGGGATCGATCCCCAGTCAGACACATGCAAGGCAAGTGCCTTACCCTCTGCAATGTGTCCTAGCCCTTTATCAGCTACTTTTTAATTCTTCCTACCCCACCTCAGAGTTTTCTCCAATCTCTCCTACCTTGGTTTATGACATTGGAAGTTCATTTTACTCCAGATTCTGCTAAGATTTAACCTCTGGAAAATGTCCTCTGAAGACTAGAGAGAAAGATGCTGGTGTGTTTTTTGTTTTTATTTCCTTTTTTATGTTTTTTTAAATTGAATCACCAAGAGATACAGTTACAAAACTTTCATGTTTGAGTTTCAGTCATACAATGATCAAACATCCATCCCTCCACCAGTGCACATTTTCCACTAGCAATATCACCAGTAACCCCCCTATTCCCAATCTGCCGCTACGGCAGAAAATTTCCCCCATACCCTCTCAACTTTTGGGCATTACGGTTTGCAATATAGATACAGAGAGGCTATCACATTTGGTCCTTTATCTACTTCCAGCACGCATCTCCCATCTCGAACGATCCCTTCAACCACCGTTGACTTAATGATACCTTATCTATTCAAGCTGCCTCCTCCCCAAGCTGGTGTCTTTATCCATTCATTTCATCTTACTAATCCATGGTTTTCCAGTAGATAATAAAGCCACAGATTTCATCAGTCCTCCCCATACCTGTCCCATTGTATTGCGTTCTAACTAGTCTACTTGTCTTTATACTTCCAGGTATATGAGAAGTCATGAATCCAATACTTTCTAATCCCTGGTTTCCCTCTGACAGATTAGTTCTCCTAACCTTACCTTATTTTTAACAAAATTATGATTTTTGCCTTAGCAAAATCATCACTTATTCTTTAGATGATGAATAGATGAATATATGTAATCTATTTCAAGATGTGATTTGATACAGCTTAAAAAAATAAAATAGCACCTAGAGAAGCAGCAACTAATCTGTACAAAACACTTTCAAATACATTGTTCCACCGGTATCTAACAGGTTTTATTTTTAAACCATCTGACAAGTAAAAAAAAACAAAACTCTGGTTTTCTGCAAGAAGGCATGTGATTAGTATGAAAAGACCAGAAATCAAGCTTAGGTCTTCAAACTGCATGTTTCAATTTTCCTTAATCATATTAAATAGCATGAGTATTGAATCATTATTAGTTTTTATCAATATACTACTAAAGCAGTAATTTGCAAGATTTTGAAACTGTAGCTTCTTTCCTCCAGCAAAATCAACAAATTTTAAACAGGAATGAAAGAGAAAGTGAAACAGCTTTAGCTGAGCCAGTCTTTGGGAATCCCATTCAGACCATGTGGAGATGATCTCAAAATGTTCTTTTCCTGAGATTGTTACAAAAGCCAAGACTGCCAGAATGATCAGTTCACATGATTTATAAAACATTCTTAGTCTTTTTGGGGGGAAAGTAACAACTACTTTCTTCAATGACAAGAAGATGAGAAGATAATGAAACTTTAGATCTGCTAACAGTATCTGTAGATACATCCAGGGGCATCCATTCTGCTAATTAAGTCAAACATAGATAAAGTCTGAATTAAGAAAAGGTGATGGGAGTCCTACAGTCACTCTTTGAACCCAGGAATCCAACCAAAACTAAGAAGAATCTTATTCTTTGTAAAAAAAAAAATCAGGTATGAGAGTTAATCGAATATTTTTCTGTGTAAATTAAAGTTGAATGTATCCCTTACATTAAAACAGAGCTCCACCAAAATTATACTAAGATATTATCTTGTTTGGGTTAATATTTTAGTTTTGAAGACACACACATCTGTGCACAGGTCTTACTCTTGGCTCTGTGTTCAGTGACCACTTCTGGTTTGTGTTGGCTTACTTCTAAGGATTATAGTTCTAAGCATTTTAAGAAGTAACATTGGTTTGTCCTTGCTCCTGCCACAGAGAGCTTAGGTTTATCGAGTTACACCCATCACAGTCCTCCTGAGGCATACCCAACTCCAGCAGCTACTCCTAATCCTCTGTGTTTATTATTAACTTCTCCTTTGTGCTCTCCTTCTCCTATATGTTAATCACAAATATCCCCAACTCAGACCCTGTATCCTGAAGTAAAAATCTTCTGAGGGTCTGGATTTTGAGGATGTGAGTGAAATATTGTTTTTCTCTTTCCTTTATGTTCTTTGCATAATTTACTTTAGAGCAATGTCCTTTTTGTATAGACATAGGAAGACAGTTAATACTATGCTTTTGTAACTTGGGAATTAACTTAACCGAATAATATTCACTCCTGAGAATCCATCATGTTTACTTGACTTAAGCCTCAGTTGCCCTTAGTCCCTAAGACCCCGAAAGTGGGGGTGAGGAGCACTAAGGGACTTGGATGGACACAGGGCAATACATAATCTACCCTGGCATCGAAGAGGGACAGGCTAAGCACCATAAGAACTATAATAAGTTAAGAGCACTGTCTTGGGACAAACTCTGTCATGACCCCAAAAGAAGTAACCAAATGATAACCCTGTCAAGAAAGACTTAACCTGGCCTGCGGACTGTAGTCTGGGATATACAGTGAAATGTCCTCAGAAAGAGCCACCCTTTAAGCTTAATATATCTCTTACTGCGTTCATACAAAATGACTAAAAATATTAGTAAGAAGCAAATTTAATATGATTGTTTAAATGCATATTGGCTAAATAAAGGAGAAAGCAATACATCCTTAGATGGAATTCTGCCCTTGGGCCATCCTCTTGCAAGAATCTTGAGTGCTAAGTTCTCAGATGAGATTTTCTCCTTAAGTAAATCCCCTAGAAATTCACCTGAAGAAAGGGTTTTACATCTGTTTATTGCTATGATAATGTTCAACCACACATATATACAATTGCAAGTTTCCTGATTTCCATATAACTAAACTATATAGCTGTGAGACTTAAATAAAGGGCACTGGTTAGCAACCAGCTGGTGGTCCCTGTTCCTTTGTTCATCTGTCACCATTTGTCTGTCTCTGGTGATTCAGCCCTGAACCCACCAAGGGGACCCTCAGATCACCAGAGGATGGTGAACCCCCAGAACAGCAATAGGTTTGTAGATTCCTATGTTTCTAGGGACTGAATCTGTATGTGCAGCATTCAAGCAAGTGTCCTTCCCACTGTACTATCACTCCTAACCTGATTTCTTTTTTAATCCAAAAGGCATGATCCTTGATTTGGAACATTAAGTGGAGATTCAATGACATATTTCTAGAATATTCTTGATAAGAATAAATTCTGTTATTAAATATAACTGTTACAGTGGGCCCAGGAGATAGTACATCAGGGTGTTTTTGCCTTGCATACAGCTGACCCAGGTTCTATCCTTGGTATCCCGTATGGTCCCCTATGTACTTGCCAAGAATTCCTGACCTTAGAGCCAGAAGAAAACCCTGAGCATTGCCGTATGTAACAGTCACCCCCTACACACACAAACGAAAAATAAATTACTGGTATGTTATAAAAGTAAATATAACTTTTGGGTTTGCATATAATAGAAAGGGAGCTCTAAGACCTCTAAACTTAGCTGCATCTTATGTGTAATTCATGCTGATATTTTGGAATGCAATTTCTCACCAATCAATAAATTAGTATTACAAATCTTGCCTTTTTCATGGGCTATTGTGAGGTTCAAATTGAGTTTAGAACAATTTTACACTGTGGTAAGGCACTGTATTGTACAGAAAGTACAGAGAGCTGTCAGCAGTTTATCAAACGTCAATTTTAATTATTTTTTCAATATGTTTATATAGAGAGCATACCAAATTATATCTTTGGCATGGTATATTCAAAAAGAGATAATGTGCTTAAAAAATGAGTGTCACCACTTGTTTCTTTTAGTCTAGACCCTGTAGTTAATGTTCTTCAAGCACTTTACAAACATTAAATGATTAGATTTCTTAACAGTCCTCTGACACAGCAGTGTTATGAAGAGGAACTTTTCACTGCTATAATGTAGACCTGTATTTATTTTCTGCATTTTAAAAAATCACTTAGGGAGACTCTGAGCATTAAAAATCAATTTTAAATACAATTAAACTATTAGTGTATCCAAAAGAGACCAATAGAAACATTAGGCTGTGTCTATTCTTGGGCCAAATGAGTGGGGAGTTGCAGGCAAACATCCAGATACTTAGGACATAATGGCCTAAAACATCAACTGTGGAAATAGAAAAGAATAGGAGGACTTGAGTTTTCCAAATTAACTCTTTTCAGTGATATGTAAACATATTATTCTACCTCCAAGTGCTCCGATAAAACCAATTCTATGTTTTTTGACACCAAAATCTCAGCTAATAAGTCATAGTAATGGTTACATCAGGCTGAGGATATTGCATTTTGATACTTTACTTCATTTGAAAGTAACCATTGGTAACTTTAGTTTTGCAAAGCAATATGCATATCCACTTGCTTTATCATCCACACACATGGTAGGAACATAAGTGCTAAAATTAGAGTTCCCCTCAATTCAACCTGGATTGAATACTTGTTCTGACTATGGGTGCATCCAAACTTAAACCACAACACCCCATTCTACCATCCTGGTTCCTAGAGAAAGTAAAATCAATGATTAATGTTTTCTGAGTATTTTGGTGGCCAAAATTGTTCATATGATTGACATTATACATACATAGGATATTCATAGAAAATATTCTAGGGGGTCAATGAAATAGTATAGCAGGTAGAGCACTTGCATTGATGCAGCTGACGCAGGTTTTATTCCCTGCATCAGGAATCCTCCAGAAGAGCAACTCAAACAAGAGTAAGCCCTGAGCATGGCCTGGTGTGACCCAGAAACACTTTCTACTTCTATTTCATGAAATATTAAGGAAGCACAGAAAAGGAAAATCCTTAGACATATGGAAGTTATAATGCAATATCTCTACTTTTCTCATCCTACTAATGACATGTCACAATTCTTTCCGTTTCAAAGTGCATTTATATGTACATTGCTAATGACAAAAATACTCAGCCCATTTGAGATCTACATAGAAAGTAAAATATAATTCCTAATTCTATCTTTTTTTTCCACAGGAGAGTAGGAGCAGTTAGTGGACAGAGTAAGAACAGTTAGTGGACAGGCACCCATGTGTGCACTGGGTTCAGACTGCTTGGGTCTTCGGTTTCGTTTTTGTGCTAGCTGCGCACAATTTATTCCAGATTCTGCCTCCTGTTAAGTATTTTTATATAATACTGTACTTTTAATTCAAAAATAATAAATTTTTAGTCTCATACAGTTGTCAGTTTTATTTTAATATTTGTAATCTCAATTAGAGTCAAAGTTCAATAAAAGTAGAAAATAGTTTGCTTCACAATTTTATCTGGAGTGCCTACCAGTGTTTGGAATATTGTAAGAACAAAATAAACATCTATTGAATGAATAAAGGAACAAATAATGCAATAAATATAATCAAGGTCTTAATGTTTTTCTTTTTTTACTTCTATATTTTTATTTCTCTAGATAATTAATCTTTTAACAAATGTGACCTTCAGCTTCTTAATAGAATGCCAGGTATCTTGTCTAAACTCTAAAAATTTTTCATGACAGAGCTAGAAAAGATACTATATAAAATCAGTATTTTGTAGGACATAAATCCAGTTAAAAAGAATGTAATCAGTTAATTTGCTAATATTCTCACCAACTGTCTATTTAGTTGTATTTTTTAGCTGCAACAAAATGGAATAAAAAGTTTCCTTGTTATTACCTCAAATCAATTAATAAGCATTTGTCTGGTGTCCATTATGGCTAAGCAAGGTGCCCAGTTTATAATGGAATTTGTATGTGCTTACATAGCTATCTATAAAATATAACCATCTCAAGACTCAATAGCAAATATATATACATATATATACAATATATATAAATATAGACAAGTATATTGGTGACCATGAACTAGGACCAATTAAAGAGTTGTGGACTTTTTAATTCAAAGGGTTTATTGCCAAAAGGAAATGAAAGTTCTTGGCTCCACATGGAATAGAAAGTAGAAATTACAGATGCAGTGGGAATATCAGAGATGTCCACATCTGAGCAGAGTCATCACCATCTCCATGGAAACCACCCTCCCGCCCCCTTCTGAGGAGAAAACAGCAGCTGTTCAACAGCACACAACCAAGAAAAATGCAAATCAGTCGGAAGTGGAAAACTCGGGTTCCATTTAAAATTGCTAAGGGGATGAAATTCAGGGTAAAGGAATGAAATTAACAAACCTGTTATTTAGAAAATAAGGCTCCATTAGCCCCCTTGTGCATTGTGGAGAGTGCTAAGGAGGTAGTGATGTAAGGTAGACAGGAATCTACACCAAACATCAGTACATCGCCATGTTGATGTAGTACATTACAGGGCTTTTGCAAGTTGGATTGCAGGAACAAAACCAGAAACTAAGAGATATGTTTGTGACTACTTTTGAAGGAAGAAGAAAAATGCTAAATTATACTATTATGTACCCAATAGAAGGAAATTTGGAAAAGAATAGAAATAAAGAGAAGATTGCGTTTTATGAGCTAAAACTATAACCTTAATTGTTTTGCATGTCTTTTTCAAATGGAAACTTAAATGTTTCTCATGGGTTCTGCTGAAAAAAGTTTTATTTATACTGTCACACTCAATAGTCAAATAGTGTTATGAATACTTAATACATGTATATAATATACTGTTCTATGTTAATGTTTTCTATGTATTTATATCTCTATATAAATATGTTCGATAAAGTCAGGCAATTTGCATCAGTTATGAATGATGAAGCATTGGGTGGTTGTGACCCTTTTGCTGAAGAACTCAGAACTGCAATGAAAAGAAAAACACGAGCAGCCATAAATTCAAGATTCTGAGAATAGCCTCTCATGCCATCAAATTTTATTTCTTAGAATATGGAACTAGAGTTGTTTTAATCCATGGCACCATAGAGAATGAGGACACATAATGAAGACTTTGAAATGGTGATGACAGAGCAAAATCAGCAGAAAGTGGGGGAGATAAGTGAGGTGAGGAGTGAGAGACAAGAGGGAAATGAAGTTGAGAAAAAGAAAGAAGACAGGAGAGGGAATTTGTAGAAATGTGAAAGAAACAGTGAATTTTTAAAAGTAGACTTATAGTAAACCTATTCTACTTTATGCTAAACACCAGGAAACTTCCCACTGAGTGGAAATATAGAATTTTAAAAATCATTTTTTAAAGTGAGTTAGAATGGGTTATAACATTATACATTTAAAGTATACGTAGTCAGAAGTCATCTATATGTTCCACATTAAGATTGCTACCAGAATTCTCAATTGACCACAGACTCAACTATTTTACCAACTTACCTATCCTCATTCCTGCTTCCTTTCTGGCATAAGAGATATTTTTCTAAGAGTTATTTTTTTCTATTTTGTCAGAGTTTCTTTTTGTTCTTTTTGTGTCTTTATGTACCACAGATGAGTGAAAGCATCCAGTGCATGTCTGTCTTTCTCTGATGTACTTCACCAAGTACAATGCCATATAGGTTCAGCTATTTGATTAGCTGTGTAATGCTAAACTGTGAATATCTACCATATCTTCATGGCTACTCATTTATTGGTCCACTCAGGTTGTTTCAAAGTCCTGACTATTGTAAACAATGTTGAAATGAATATGTGAATACATATATCTCATTAAATAAGTGCGTGAGTATTCCTTGAGTAAATACCAAGACGCAAAATAGCTGCAACACATAAAATCTCTATTGTTAATTTTTCGTTTGATTTTTTGGGGGCCACGCCTGGCAGTGTGCAGGGAATACTCTTGGTGATTCTCAGGAGACCATATCCCAGGTATGGCTCTCTGCACTCTCTTTGGTTCCTATGGTTAATATTTTAAGTGAAAAAAATGTTAGACATATTTTTTTGGTTTGCATCACTGTAGCACTGTCATCCCGTTAATCATCGATTTACTCTAGTGGGAGCCAGTATTTGGTTTGTAGTATTATACAAAGAGTTCCTCTGCTCCCACATTCTAAGATAATTTGTTATTACACAGATATGAGGTAATAGCTCATTGTTTGGATTTGCATTTACTTAATGAGTGATTATAAATGTCTTCTCAAAAATTTTCTGGCCAGTCAAATATCTTCTTTAGACATGTCTATTTTGATTCTTTTTTTAATTTTTTTTTTAATTTTAATTAGTGAATTACCGTGAGGGTACAGTTACAGATTTATGCATTTTTGTGCTCATGTTTCCCACATACAGAGTTCGAGAACCCATCCCTTCACCAGTGCCCATTCTCCACCACCAGTAAACCCAGCGTCCCTCCCACCCTCCCCAGTCCCGTCTCCCCCACCCCAAACTGCCACTATGGCAGGGTATTCCCTTTCGTTCTCTCTCTCTGATTACGTGCTGTGGTTTGCAATAAAGGTGTTGAGGGGCCATTGTGTTCAGTCTCTAGTCTACATTTGGCACGTGTCACCCCTCCCCTACATGACCTCTGACCACATTTTACTTGATGTTCCCTTCTCTGAGTTGCCCAGAATGAGAGACCAGCCTCCAAGCCATGGAGTTAACCTCCTAGTACTTATTTCTACTATTCTTGGGTGTTAGTCTCCTAGTCTACTATTCTATATTCCACAGATGAGTGCAATATTTCTATGTCTGTCTCTCTCTTTCTGACTCATGTTGCTTAGCATGATACTTTGCATTCTGATCCACTTATATGCAAACTTCAATACCTCAATTTTTTTAGCTGCATAGTATTCCATTGTATAGATGTACCAAAGTTTCTTCAACCAGTCTTTTGTTCTAGGGCACTCGGGTGTTTTCCAGATTCTGGCTATTGTAAACAGTGCTGCAATGAACACATAAGTGCAGGTGTCATTTCGACTATACTTTTTTGCTCCTCTGGGATATATTCCCAGCAGTGGTATTGCTGGGTCAAATGGGAGCTCAATTTCTAATTTTTTGAGAATTGTCCATATTGTTTTCCAAAAGGGCTGAACTAGTTGGCATTCCCACCAGCAGTGTAGAAGGGTCCCTTTCTCCCCACATCCTTTCCAACAGCGGTTGCTTTTGTTCTTTTGGATGTGTGCCAGTCTCTGTGGTGTGAGGTGGTATCTCATGGTTGTTTTGATCTGCATCTCTCTGATGATTAGTGATGTAGAGCACTTTTTCATGTGCCTTTTGGCCATTCGTATCTCTTCCTTGGGAAAGTTTCTGTTCATTTCTTCGCTCCATTTTTTGATGTGGTTGGATGTTTTCTTCTTGTAGAGTTCAACCAGTGCTTTATATACCATTGATATCAACCCCTTATCTGATGGGTATTGTGTAAATATCCTTTCCCATTCTGTAGATAGTCTTTGTATTCTGGTCACTGTATCTTTGGCGGTGCAGAAGCTTTTTAGTTTAATGTGGTCCCATTTGTTGATCTCTGTTTCTACTAGATTGCTTAGTTCCGTGTCATCTTTGAAGATAACTTTATCTTCAATATCGTGGAGGGTTTTGCCGACCTTGTCTTCAATGTACCTTATGGTTTATGGTCTGATGTTGAGGTCTTTAATCCATTTTGATCTGACTTTTGTGCATGGTGTCAGGTCGAGGTAAGCCCATTCTTTTGCATGTGGTTGTCCAGTTGTGCCAGTACCATTTGTTAAAGAGCCTTTCCTTCCTCCATTTCACATCTCTAGCTCCCTTATCAAATCTTAGATGATTGTACATTTGAGGTTGTGTGTGGGGATATTCCACCCTGTTCCATTGGTCTTCAGCTCTGCCTTTGTTCCAGTATCATGCTGTTTTAATTGTTACCGTTTTGTAGTAGAGTTTAAGGTTGGGGAGGGTGATGCCTCCCATCATCTTTTTTCCCAGAATTGTTTTAGCTATCCATGGGCGTTTATTGTTCCATAAAAATTTCAGGATTGCTTGATCCGTTTCTTTGAGGAATGCCATGGGTATCCTTACAGGGATCGCATTAAATCTGTATAATGCTTTGGGGAGTATTGCCATTTTGACAATATTTATTCTCCCTATCCATGTGCAGGGGATATTTTTCTATTTCCTGATGTTCTCTTCTATTTCATGGAGTAGCGTTTTATAGTTTTCTTTGTAGAGGTCCTTCACTTCTTTAGTTAAGCTGATTCCAAGGTATTTCATTTTCTGGGGCACGATTGTGAACAGGATTGCTTTTTTCATGTCCCTTTCCTCTGTCTCATTGTTTGCATATCAGAAGGCCATGGATTTTTAGGTATTGATTTTATAGCCTGCGACTTTACTGTACAGGTCAATTGTTTCTAAGAGTTTCTTCCTAGAGCTTTTAGGCTTCTCTAGGTATAGTATCATATCGTCTGCGAATAGTGAGAGCTTGATTTCTTCCTTTCTGATCTGAATCCCCTTAATATCTTTTTATTGCCTGATGGCTATTTCTAATACTTCCAGTACTATATTAAAGAGAAGTGGTGAGAGTGAGTGGGCATCCTTGTCTTGTGCCCGATCCTTGAGGAAAGGCCCTTAGTTTTTCTCCATTGATGATAATGCTTGCCATAGGCTCGTGGTAGTTGGCTTTGACGATCTTGAGAAAAGTTCCTCCAAAACCCATTTTGGTGAGAGTTTTTATCATGAATGGGTGTTGGATCTTGTCAAATGCTTTCTCTGCATCTATTGATATGATCATATGGTATTTATCTTTACTTTTGTTGATATGATGGATTATGTTGATTGATTTCCGAATGTTAAACCATCCTTGCATCCCCGGAATGAATCCCACTTGGTCATGGTGTATGATCTTTTTGATGAGTTGTTGGATTCTATTTGCTAGAATTTTGTTGAGGATCTTCGCATCGGTGTTCATCAAGGATATTGGTCTATATTTTTCTTTGTTAGTGGAGTCTTTGTTTGCTTTTGGTATTAGGGAGATATGTCCCTGTAGAAACTGTTTGGAAGGGTTCCTGTCTTTTCAATTTCCTGGAAAATCTTGAGGAGAACTGGCAACAAGTATTCTTTAAATGTTTGGGAGAATTCTCCAGTGAATCCGTCTAGACCTGGGCTTTTGTTCTGGGGGAGACTTTTGATTACAGTTTCTATTTCCTTGATATTTATGGGCCTATTCAGGTATTTCACTTCTTCTTGGTTCAGTCTTGGGAGACTGTAGGACTCAAGGAATTCGTCCATTTCTTTTAGATTCTCTTGTTTCATGGCATACAGACTTTCAAAATAGTCTCTGATGATCCTTTGAATCTCCTTGGTTTCAGTTGTGATGTCCCCCTTTTCATTTCTGATTCGGTTTATTAGAGTTTTCTCTCTTTCTTTCTTTGTGAGTCTTGCTAGCAGTTTATCAATCTTATTTATTTTCTCGAAGAACCAGCTCTTTCTTTCATTGATCTTATGGATTGTTTTTCGGGTTTCCATATCATTAATTTATGCTCTAAATTTTATTATTTCTTTCCTTCGATCTGGTTTGGGTTCCTTTTGCTAGTCCTCTTCTAAGATCTTGAGCTTCGAAGTCAAGCTATCTATATAGGCCCTTTCTTCCTTTCTGAGGAAAGCTTGCAGAGCTATAAATTTTCCCCTTAACACAGCTTTAGCTGCGTCCCATAGGTTCTGGTAGCTTGTGTCTTCATTCTCACTTGTTTCGAGGTATCTCTTGATTTCTTCCTTGATTTCCTGCATGACCCACTCATTGTTCAATAGTGAGTTGTTTAATTTCCAAGTGTTTGTTTTGGTTCTCCGCATCTGTGCGTGATTAACTTCCATCTTCAGTGCATCATGGTCTGAAAAGATAGTTGATACAATTTCTATCTTCCCCATTCTGTTAAGGTATAATTTGTGGCCCAGAACGTGGTCTATTTTGGAAAACGTTCCGTGTGTACTGGAAAAGAATGCGTATTCTTTCTTTTTGGGGTGTATAGCCCTATATAGGTCTATTATCCCTGTCTCCTCCATTTCTTCCTTCAGAGCCACTGTTTCCTTGCTGAGTGTTGTTCTTGTTGATCTATCCAGCGTTGATAAGGCAGTGTTGAAGTCTCCAAGTACTATCGTGGTGCTAGTTATATCCTCCTTAAATTCTGTTAGGAGTTCTTTTATGTATTTAGCTGGTCGTTCATTAGATGCATATACGTTTAAGAGTGTGATTTCTTCCTGTTGTACATATCCCTTGATGAATAGAAAATGACCTTCGCTGTCCCTTCTGATCTTTTTCAGCCGGAAATCTATACTATTGGATACTAGTATGGCCACCCCAGCTATTTTTTTTGAGCTAGATGTTTGCTTGCAGGATTATTTTCCATCCTTTGATTTTGAGTCTGTGTTTGTTCTGACTATACAGATGTGTTTCTTGTAGGCAGCAGAAAGTTGGGTTTAGTTTCCAAATCCATTTTGCCACTCGTTGCCTCTTGATTGGTGCATTTAGACCGTTAACATTAAGAGAAATTATTATCATGGGATTTTATGTCATTTTTCTGTAGGGTTTGTTGTTCTTGTAGGTTTTTTCCTTGTCTTATAGTAGCCCTTTGAGTCCTTCTTTTAAGTTTGGTCTTGAGTCTATGAAGTTCCTGAGCTGTTGCTTGTCCGTGAAATAGTGTATGGTTCCTTCAATTTAACCGAAAGTTTAGCCGGGTAAAGTATTCTTGGTGAGGCATTCATTTCATTGAGTTTTTTCACTATATCCCACCATTGTCTTCGGGCTTGGAAGGTTTCTTCTGATAGGTCTGCTGTGAATCTAAGGGGTGTGCCTTTGTATATGATCTCCTTCTTTGATCTTTCCGCTTGCAGTATTGTGTCTCTACCCACGGCATCCATCATTCTGACTATGATATGCCTTGGGGATTTTTTATTTGGGTCCCTTTTAGCTGGCACCCTTTGGACTCCTTGGATCTGGATGTCCGCATTCTCTAGCTCTGGGAATTTTTTAGCAATGATGTCTTTAATTGTGTTTTTTTCATTGGCATTGGTTCCGTGTGGTTCTGGCACTCCCATGATTCTTATGTTGTTTCTCCTGAGGTCATCCCCTAGGACTCTAATTCGCTCTAGAGCCATTTTGAGGTCTTTTGCCATTATTTGTTGTTCCCTATATGCTTTGTGCAGCTCATCTTCAAGCTCACTGATTCTGTCTTCGGCTATAGTCATTCTACTATTGAGGGCTCCTACCGAGTTTTTTATTTCATCTACTGATTCTTTTAGTTGTGTGACTTCTGTCGTAGCTTGAAATTTCTGCTCTCATTTCTTCCTGGATTATCTTGGTGGACGGTTCCAATGCTGCATCCATATCCTCCCTTAATTTATTGGAAAATCGTTCCATAGTTGCTTTGATTTCGTGAACCATCCTCACAATTTCCTCTCTGAATTCTTTATCCGAGAGGAGGTTGTATTTCTGGGAGGTCGATGCTGAGGTTAGTGAGATGTTTTCTTGAATCTCTCCTGGTGGTGGGGATTTTCGCTGTTTCTTCATGTTGTTATGGGCTTTACTATCCAGTGCTCTCCTTAGCTTGGGAGGGGCCTGAACTGAAGATGTGGGGCTATAGTCTTTTTATAAAGAACTTTTATGTGCAAGTTGATGTGTTCACTGACAGTTTTCGTAAAATTAGGATAGGCTAGGTTTCTTGACTATTAACATATAGTGACTAAGATGACCAGGGAATTCTTCAGAGGAGTGGGTTCTATCAATTGTGACCAAAGGACAATGCATGGAATGATTAAAAAAAGAACTGCTGCAGCGTAAGCGGCCTGTGCTCTGCAAAGAGGCCACGCCCACTTTTGAGGCCATGCCCCCTAAGGTGAGGACACGCCCCTAACCAGCACAGTGGGGTGTGGTCAGGTCCCTATGGTGTGGTGGCCGTTGCAGCGGCTGAAAGGTGCCAGGCGGGGGTGGGGGCGTCAGGGTGAGCCCCAAACCGCGGGCAGGGGCCTGGGAGGGGGCTTCTCTGCGTTGGGCAGGGTCTCCAAGGGATTTTCTATTTACCTGCAGAGTGGGGAGTGGTCAGGAACCGACGGTGCGGCAGCCTAAAGGTGCCAGGCGAGAGTGGGGGCGTCAGGGTGAGCCCCAAACCGCGGGCAGGGGGCGGGGAGGGCGTCTATTTTGATTCTTTACTCACTTTTCCCTCACAACTTCTTAACCCATTTTGAGTTAGCACTATAGCACTGTTGTCCCATTGTTTCTAGATTTGCTCTAATGGGCACTAGTAACGTCTCCATTGTGAGACTTGTTGTTACTGTTTTTGGCATACCGAATATGCCATGGGTAGCTTGCCAGGCTCTGTCCTCTGGGCAGGATTCTCTCGGTAACTTGCTGGGCTCTCTGAGAGGGATGGAGGAATTGAACCCTGGGTTGGCTGCATGCAAGGCAAATGCCCTTCCCGCTGTGCTATCGCTCAGTTTTTACGAGCTATTTATATATTTTGACATTAGTTTCTTATCTCATGTTATTTATAAATATCTTCTCCCATTTGATAGATTTTTTAAATGTTAACCGTCTTTTGTATCACTTTGTAAAAACAATTCAGTTTTATATAATGCCATTTATTAATTCTGTTTTTGTTCAATGTGACTTTGAAAGTATATCCACAAAAATCTCACTAAAGCCAATGTTAAAGGGATTTTTACCTATGTTTTCTTTGTGTACTTATGGCGTTAGATCTTATGTTGAGAACTTTGACACATTGAGTTATTTTTTGTATAGTATATATGCTATACGAAATGATCTAGTTTTATTGTTTTGCATGAAACTGTCCAGTTTTTTGGACACAATTGACTGAAGAGACTTTCCTTACTCTATTTCAAGATCTTAGCTATTATGTCCTAAGTAAGCTTTCGTAAACATATGCATGCGTTTGTGTTTGGCCAACAGATTCTATTTCATTAATCTATGTGTCTGTTCTACACCAATACCATGCTCTTTTGATTACTAGCACTGTAATAGTTTGAAGAGACAGTTTCTAATGAAGCCTGTACATTTTCTATTTTAAGGGTTTTTTTTTTGTTCTTTTTGATTTATTTATTTTTTTTTGCTTTTTGGGTCACACCTGGCGATGCACAGGGGTTACTCCTGGCTCTGCACTCAAGATTCACCCCTGGCGGTGCTCAGGGGATCATATGGGATGCTGGGAATCGAACCCTTGTTGGCCGCGTGCAAGGCAAATGCCCTACCCTCTGTTCTATCACTCCAGCCCCTATTTTAAGTTTTAAGCTCCAACTATATTCATGGCCACACATCACCCAAGTGCACTCTTTTATCTTTAAAACGGACCCTCCCTTTTATTATATAGGTAGTTTAAACTGATTTTCATTACCGACATCTCAGTAGACAAAATATTATAGTCTTATAGCATATTGCTTAATATCAGTGCCAGAAGTAAAACATGTTTAACTCTCTCTGATATAAATGCAAACAAGGGAATATTTACAAAAAAAATCAGGATTTGTTGCTGTTGTTTGGGGGCTACATCTGGTGATGCTCAGTGGTTATTACTGGCTCTGCACTTAGAAATCACTCCTGGCAGTGCTCAGGGGACTGTTTTGAATGTCAGGGATTGAAACTGGTTCAGCCATGTGCAACGCAAGTGCCTTAACTATCTTGGGCCCCAGATTTTTGAGGGGAGATAAATTTATTTATTGCCTTTCATGAGAACAATATCATAGGATATGACAGTAGTCATTCCTAAAAACTAGTAACTTATTTTCTTTAAATCCTATATGTTGTGGTGGGATATTATCTGGACTTTCCCAGGGTTATGCCAATATTGAGATTCAATGACACTGAACCATCTTGGTTTTGAAATGTTCATTCACCCTATCATATAACCTAAAAGTTTGGTTTGATATGCTTCCCTTGCATACTGAGGTTCAAACATTTATGTAGAGTTGGAACATTACACCTAAGATTACAGCTTGCAGGTTACATTCTCAGGGTAATGCCAAGGTACTTCCATGACATTTAATCTCTCACATTGCTATAAACACAGAAAGTTGTTTCTAGACTAAGGTTAGTCTCTTAGTCTAGAGACTCTCTTTTTCTTAGCAAATGCTACATATTTCATCTCCGTTTACCCTTCCATTTTTGTTGTTGTTGCTGTTATTTCTCTTTTTGAATGCATTTTGAGGGGGAAGGGTGGGTAACAGAAGCCAGACTCCTTCTGACTTCCACTTTTCCTGATTCGTCACATTATTTTCTTTTGGCTTTAAAACAAAAAGCTGGATAACTGCTTGAATGTGGGAAAGAAAAGGAAGGGAATAAAGGAAGAAAATAAGGACTGTACTAAATTATACTTCGTCTATCCTTCTGCACAGTCAGACTCCTTGAAAAGAACTCAGATTCTTATGAATTAAAATGTGTGAAAAGTTCCATCCCAAAACGTCCATGTGAAACTGTCTGTATGAAAGGGTTTAAGACAAAATCTTCTATAACTTAGTGCAAAAAAAAAAAAAGTTGGGGCACTGGGTAAAATGCTTCGAAAAGGTAGGTAGTGGCTGAGGGCTGTGTTTTGAATTTACCAAACACTAACAGGGACACTGGATACTCTAAAAAAGAGTTCTGTATTTGAATTCTATTGACCAATTGACTTTCGAAGAAAAATGGGAATGCTGAACCTTGAGATATTCTGAGTTGGAAAGTATCATAAATCACATGCGTGGCACAATAAGGCTTTTGAAGCACATATTTAAAAGAAAAATGCTGATTTTCTTATAAAATATTAATATTGTTACTCAAATTAAGTGTCTAGAGAGGAATGCAAAGTAGCCAAAGTTATTGCTTTAAAGCTGTGATCACTTTAAGCTCTAAAATAAAAACAGCAGTGCACACTCAATGAAAAGTACATGGTTGACTGCCATATCCTTCAACTTCTTTCCAGCTATTTTCCAGTTTCTTAGCAGTGTGGTCATGAGTAGAGATATTGAAAAAAAAATCAAAGGAGACACAGAGAGCAGATGAAAATGGCATTGGTTACTGATCAACTCCAATTAAGAAACAAAAAGCAAATTCTTTAAAGTACACATCTTTTTTCTCTTTCAAACACCTTTTCCTTGCACGTATCACTTCTGAGTCTCTTTATTTGATGTTTCTTTATTATTTTCTGTGTGAGAAGTGATACAAAACAGTGATTTGGGATTAATATGTTAGATATCAAGTTATACAGATGCTAACTAACCATGAATAGTGTTTATACTATATCATGACAGTCTTCCTTTTTCATTTACCAAGTGGTACATACTCTTTTGTCCACTTTAAATTTATGACATGATAAAAAGTATGAATGGTCAATAAATAAATTCTTGAATTATGTGAATTGTTTTCTCTTTGGACAACTGATGAATATCATACCGCAGATTAAAATTTAACTCTCACAATATTCAGGCACAAGACAAAAAACTTTGGGGTGACTAATTGGGAGTCCTTGAAAACTACACTTTAATAAAACAACTGTTTTATGCTTTTTTCCTCCATACTTGACAGGCTATAAATGTACTGGGTTATTAATTTTTTTTTTGCCAGCAGCTGGCAAATAGTAAGCTGAGGATGTAAATGTTCTTTATTCTAATAAATCAAAGGCTAAATTAGATTCAATTGTCACTATAGCTTCAAGTATTGGGTAGGTTATAAAAAAATCTAAATAAATGCAAAGATATGCTGTGTTCCTGAAAGAAAAGATAGAAGATAATATTATAGAAAATATATAAACTTTGTCCACATTTCAGCACAATGTCTATCAAAATCCTGTAAGATTTTTTCATAGAGCTTAACAGGTGATTATAACAATATGTAGTGAAGAAATACTAAAAAGATGGTGAGAAATTTTTCTAAAGTTAAAATAAATATTAGGACTTTTGAGTTAATAAAATGTATTACACATTCATAGAAATTTTAACCTAATGGTATTAATGTGGAAATTAAAATAATTAAAATATATGCTTTAGAAACATATCAGTACACATATATCAGTGTGATGTGTTAATGGAATATATTTTTAATTCAGTAGGAATCATATAAGCAATAACTATTGTGGATATTTTTACCCAGTGAGGATAAAAAAGAGTTTTAACATACTGCTACCTAACATTGGTTATGAAAAGAAATTCCTATCAGAAGTAAAAATCTAACTCATCTGTTTAAAAGGACAGGAAATGGACAATAATATAAGAGAATGTGCTTATGACACTGGAAAGGAAATATTAAGACACAAAAAATGATAACCAGAGGCAGGAGAAGTAAATTTTGCTTCATTAAAAGTTTTATATTTTCAGGACAATTTTAAACAATTTTAAACTTTCAAACAAAACATGACAGAATATCAAAACATATAACACAAAGATTTGTATTAGTAAAATAGATTAAGGCATTAAAACAAATAAAACCAAATAATACAACAGAAAGTTTACAAATATGAATAAAATATCCAGAAACCAGTAAATATATATTACCATTAAGTCAAAATTGACTGCTTCTAGAATAATTAGAAAAAGTGGAAACTTAAAAATATATATTTACACTTATATATTTATTATATAATGTCATAATAAAAAAATTGTTGTTACTATCTGAGGTTGAATAGAGGTTCAGAACAAGTATTCCTAGTAGAATTATATTTGGAAAAGTTAACTTTGAGAATCGTTTTTAAAATGCATAAATTACATTACATTTTTATCAGAAAATAATTTTGAACCCAATTTTAAATTAAACAAAAAGCTAACATTGAAATTATCTCAATATAATTAGATATACATGGCAGTCATAAATATCATGCTGATTTCAAAATTTAGCTGAATATTGTGTCTGAGAAATGATATTAGCACTGACTTTTATTCAATTTGCTGTTTAAATACAAAGTCCACAAAGAAAAATACTACAGAAACACAAATTAATAAACATAGAATAAGAAAATTACATTATAAGATGCTTTACCCAGATCAGTTACCTGATCAAAAGGCTGTGAAATATTAATATACTGTAAATATGAGTTTTTAAATTAAACATCACTATATAAATACACTTATTTTAAAATCCAACAATATAAAAGTATATTGATTAGAAAGCAGATATAGTATTTAATGCTTCTTCTCCCTCCCATCCCTCTTCTACAACTCAGTTATTGAATATTTAAATTTATATTTCTAAATGTCTTTATACATACACACATGATGCAGTCTATTGATGGAATAGGCTTTGGAAAAAAACAAGGGCTAGATCACCTGAAGGATTTATAATTCATCTTTTGTATGCATTCTGTCACCCTCTAATTTATGATATTCTTAGTCTGAGTGCTTTATAACAGTAGATTCTGTACAAACATATGCAAAACAAATTTGATAAGGTCTGCTTAATAACCCCCCAAATAATATCCTACTTCTAAATGCAATTTGTCCATATTTTAATTTAAAAATGTCTACTTTCATAGAGTACACTCAAATTTTTCTCTCAAGTGACTTTAATGAAATAAAGTAAGCTTGAGCCCAAGAATAGGAGTAGCATCATGTCACAAGTTCAAAAGCATATTGTAGATATACAAAAAATATATAATAGAAGACTGACTAATATCCAAGGCCAGGGAAAACAAGTGCTAGGAGGACTAGTCAATGGTTGGAATCAACCACAAGTATGTGTGGGGCAGAGGGTAGGTAAGATAAAGAAGGAACACAGTATGACAATAATGGTTGGAAATAATCACGCTAGACAAGAACTGAGTGTTAAAAGTAGGTGAAGGGATATACACGACAACCTTTCAGTATCTGCATTGCAAACCATAATGCCCTGAAGAAGAGAGAGACAGAGACAGAGAGAAAGAGAAAGAGACAGAAGCAGAGATGGAGACAGAGACAGAGACTGACAGATAGAGACAAAGAGAGATCTTGCCATAGAGGCAGACTGGGGGTAGGGTGGGGGCTATGGGAGAGACTGGGGACACTGGTGCTAGGAAATGTACACTGGTGGAGGGATGGGTCTTGGAACACTGTATGCCTGAAACCTAAACATGAACAGCTTTGTAAGGGCTTATTTCAGAGTGATTCAATAAAAAAATCTTGGAGGAAAAAAAAATCAAATTGAAACTCTTTACTCGGAACAAAGAGCAGTGGGGAGGAAAAGTATAATATATTCATTGGAATTTAAAAAAAAAATGTTTCTCAATGTTTTGTCCAGCTACCACCTTGTTTCAACCTTGTTTTCTTCCTGTGGCTTCCCTTTCCTACTGTCTGGTCCTGTTGTCTCATACTGCCGACTTTCATTTATACAATTTTCACCAGTGGCCCTCTTGGAACCTCCAGAGCTAAGAAATGCTACACTAGAAGAAGATGTCGGCAATTTGCTATGAATAGAATGTCTGTTCTGTTTTGCTTTTATTTTTTATTTTGGAATCACCATAAGATGCACAGTTACAAAGCTGTCCATGATTGGATTTCAGTCATACAATGTTCCAACACAGGGTCCCTTCACCAGCATATATTTCCCACCACCAAACCAATGTCGCCTCCAATAACTTTTCCCACATCACCAGCCAGCCTCCACCTCTGTAGCAGTCTTTCTCTCTCTGTGTCTCCCTGTCTCCCTCTCTTTTCTCCCTCTCTCTTTCTCTCACTCCTCTCTCTCTCTCTCTCTCTCTCTCTCTCTCTCTCTCTCTCTCTCTCTCTCTCTCTCTCTCTCTCTCTCTCTCCTCTCCTCTCTGTTTCCTTTTTTGGCATTGTGATTTGCAATACAGATACTGAAAGGCTGCCGTGTATATTCCTTCACCTACTTTCAACACTCAGTTCTTGTCCAGCATGATCACTTCCAACTATCACTGTCATAGTGTCCCTTCTCTATCCCTAAGAAGAATGTTCGTGTCCCTCAAAATACATATGTTGAAACCTTAATTCCAACATGATGGGAGAATGGCCTCTGGGTGAGGTAATAGGGTTTTGATGTGCAGACCCCATGAATGAGATTAGTATTCTAACAAAAGGCACCAAATAGCGTATTTCTTCTACTCTCCCGAGCAAGCACCGTTATGCAGTCCAGGAACTGAATCAACTGTGCCCCCATCTAGATGCCCCAGTTTCCTGAACAATGGAAACAAAATTTATGTTGAAACTACTCAGTCAGGCATTTTATTTCAAAGTTGCCTGTACCAATACAGATACAAATGACTAAGTTCAATAGAATATTTATCTGAAGGGGCTAAGATCTTGGGATAAAGGCCATAGCTCCAGCTAATGACCACAGGTAGTTCGGAGATATCTTGCCATACAAAGACAATTTTATTAAAGAAAAACTATGTGTTTATATATTTGTTAATAGTAAAAACATGGGTTTCATAATTCTCAATAGATTCAATGTGTCAAGTAATTCTGTGCCTATCATTTTTTTTAATTTATTTTAGTGAATCACCATGTGGAAAGTTACAAAGTTCTCAGGTTTATGTCTTAGTTATACAATGCTCAAACACCCGACCCTTCACCAGTGCCCATATTCCACCACCAATAAAAGAAAAAAAAAACCCTGTATATATTCCACCCCTCACTCCCCAAACCCCCCACTGCGTAACTGATAAATTTCACTTCCTTTTCTCTTTACCATGATTACATTCCATATTTCAATACAAAACTCACTATTGTTGTTGGAGTTTCAACACAGACTCACTATTTTTGTTGGAATTTATCCCCCAAGAATACAGCCTTCTTGACAAGGAAATATTTGATAATTAGTTTTCCACTGATGAGAATGAAGAGATAAAAAGTCGCGCGGTAGCGGCCGCGTGGTTTACAATTTCTGTATTTTAGTAATTAAGTCCACGGAGATTTAAGTTGGAAATTGAATCATTTCCTTTCCTGGAGCAGCATGGAGCAAAAGATTAGTTCACAGTCTGGATTCATGGTTGCAAGCACTCGCTGGAACCCCAAGTCATATAGCTGGCTCTGGCTCCTGCTCGTTCCGCAGCCACTCGGCTGTGGAAAGGCATGGCCACCCAGGTCGAATCTCGGCCAGAGCCCAAGCTCCGGCCCCAATCCCGAGACTGCCCAGGCGTCCCGCTGTTTCAAGTTCAAAGCACATTTTTTTGGTGCCTATCATTTTCTAATACTTAGCTTATCAATGACTTGGGAGGGTCAAACACAACTTTCAGGTAATCTAATGTGATGAAGTCTTTTGCAAATACATAAATATATACTGAATTTTCTTCTCTTAAGATTGCCTCTGGGGGAAAGCATTTGAGAAGATCCAGCACCCGCTTATGATGAATACTCTCAGCAAAATGGGCATCGAAGGAACTTTCCTCAGTATAGTCAAAGCCATCTACCACAAGCCCACGGCAAGTATCATTCTCAATGGGGAAAAACTAAAAGCCTTCCTAAGACAAGACAAGGTTGCCCGCTTTCACCACTCTTATTCAATATACTACTGGAATTTCTGGCCATAGTAGTTAGACAAGAAAAAGATATCAAGGGCATACGAATAGGAAAGGAAGAGGTCAAGTTTTCACTATTTGCAGACTATATGATACTATATTTAGAAAACCCTAAAGACTCTACAGAAAAGCTACTAGAAACAATAGGTTGATATAATAAAGTGGCAGTTTACAAAATCAACACCCAAAAGTCCATGGCTTTCTTATATACAAATAATGAAAGAGAAGAAAGAGGCTTTAAAAAACAATCCTGTGCACAATAGTACCTCAGAAAATCAGGTACCTTGGAATCAGCTTAACCAAAGAGGTGAAGGGCCTATACAAGGAAAATTACAAAGCACTACTTCAAGAATTAAAAGAGGACACTGGGAAATGGAGACACATCCCCTGCTCATGGATAAGGAGAAAACATTATCAAAACTGCAATCCTGCTCAGAGAACTATACAAATTTAATGCAATCCCTATCAGGATACCCATGACATTTTTCAAAGAAATAGACAAAACACTCCTGAAATTCATATGGAACAATAGACCCCCACGAATAGCTAAATCAATCGTTGGGGGAAAAAGATGGGTGGCGTCACTTTCCCCAACTTCAAACTCTACTATAAAGCAGTAGTAATTAAAACAGCATGGTATTGGGATAAAAACAGACCTGCAGACCAATGGTACAGAGTTGAATGTCCTGTCACGACCCCCAAGAATATGGTCACTTAATCTTTAATAAAGGATCAAGAAATGTGAAGTGGAACAAGGAAAGCCTCTTCAACAAGTGGTGCTGGGAAAATTGAATAGCTACCTGCAAAAAAAAAACAAACAAACAAAAAACCTCTAACCTCTAATTCCAGGCACAAAAGTCAGATCAGAGTGGATTAAAGACCTCAATATCAGACACGAATCTATAAAGTATGTAGAAGAAAATGTAGGCAGAACTCTCCATGACATTGATGCTAAAAGCATCTTTAAAGATGAAATAGCACTGACAATGCAAGTGGAAGCAAACATAAACAAATGGGACTATATCAAACTAAGAAGCTCTGCACTTCAAAAGAAACAGTGACCAAATTACAGAAAGAGTCCACAGAATAGGAACGAATATTTACCCAATACCTATCTGATAAGGGGTTAATACCCAGGATATACAAGACACTAGTAGAATTGTATAAGAGAAAAACGTCCAACCCCATCAAAAATGAGAAGAAATGAACAGAAGATTCCTCAAAAAAGAAATACAAATGGCCAAAAGGCACATGAAAAAATGCTCCACATCGCTAGTCATCAGGGAGATGCAAATCAAAACAACAATGAGTTATCATCTCACACCACAGAGAATGGCACACATTTACAAGAACAAAAGCAACCAGTGCTGGCATGAATGTGGGGGAAAAAGGGATGCTCTTTCACTGTTGGTGGGGATGCCGACTGGTCCAGTCTTTCTGGAAAATAATATGGACAGTCCTCCAAAAACTAGAAATTGAGCTTCCATATGACCCCTCAATACCACTTCTGGGAATATATCCCGAAGATGCAAATAAGTACAGTAGAAATGACATCTGTACCTATATATTCATTGCAGCACTGTTCACAATAGCCAAAATCTGGAAACAACCCAAGTGCCCTAGAACAGATGACTGGTTAAAGAAACTTTTGTACATTTATGCAATGGAATACTATGCAGCTGTTAGGAGAGATGAAGTCATGAAATTTGCTTATAAATGGATAGACATGGAGAGTATCATGCTAAGTAAAATGAGTCAGAAAGAGATGGACAGACATACAAGGACTGCACTCATTTCTCGAATATAGAATAACATCACATGAGGCTGACAACCAAGTACAGTAGATACAAGGGCCAAGAGGATTGCCCCATAGCTAGAAGCCTGCTTCGTGAGCAGAGGGGAGAAGGCAGATGGAATAGAAAAGAGATCACTAAGAAAATGATGGCTGGAGGAATCAGTCGGGATGGGAGATGCGTGCCAAAAATACATCATAGACCAAACATGATGACCTCTCGGTGTCTGTGTTGCAAGCCATAATGCCCAAAAGTAGAGAGAGAGAGTATGGGGAATATTGTCTGCCATGGAGGCAAGGCGAGTGTGGGAAAGGGAGGTATACCGGGGATATTGGTGGTGGGGAATGTGCTCTGGTGGAGGGATGGGTGTTTGATCATTCTGTGATTGTAACCAAAACATGAAAGCTTGTAACTATCTCACAGTGATTCAATAAATGTTAAAAAAATAAAATAAAAGATTTTCTCTGGGGGCTGGATTGATAGTACAGGGGGTAGGGCGTTTGCCTTGCATGTGATCGAACCAGGTTCAATTCATAGCATCCCATGTGGTCCCCCAACCACTGCCAAGAGTAATTCCTGAGTGCAAAGCTAGGAGTAACGCCTGTACATAGTCCAAAAAGAAAAAAAAGCCTCTAAAAGTATGCAATATCTCAAATACATAACCTAAATATGGATGAATTATATTATAATAAAGATCTAATAACAAACAAGTTAAAATTCACCAATAAAATGCATTTTTCTCACTACTATCCAATAACTTCTTTTGACGTTTTGTTTATTGTAACAGAATACAACTTCTTTTATAATTTTATTTCTAAAGAAAAACAACATACTACTTACATACCACTGTAATACTGAATGAGTACTTGATTATACTTTACTTCATTCAAAATTTAACATTTTTAGGCATAAGAGCTTAAAAACTTTAGAATAGTCAGTAAAAATTAGTTAGCAGAAACTAACTAATTTAAAAAATTTTAAAAAAGAAACTGTTTGGCCAATACTAGAAAACTGGTCTGTTTCCTCTTTCCTATATAAACTGTATTCATTATTTTGTACAAATAGATGGAACATATTCATAAAGAAGAATGTAAACTTCTATTTGATGAAACCAAAAATTATATGAATCATGTTTGTAATATTAAAATACATAAGCAAGATTCAAATATATACACATAATAGAAATATGTCATTTTTTAAAAATGCATAGTACATATCCAGGGATAGAAAAGCTCAAAATCCTTTCTTTTCTTGGAAACAATCAAGAGCCAAATAAAATAGTTGACTTAATCAAGGTTACAGTAGTGAGAATAAAACAAAACCCCTAGTGTTGTGATTTGGAGATATTTTTTCCCACTTTATATTTTGATTTTGCATCCTAACATTGAAGATGGAGGTAAGAGCAGAGGTTTTTATTTTACTCCAGTTTTTAGGCTACGTGTCTGCTGAGATTTACCTTCACTGAGATTTGGATTTTTATCATAAGGCTCTGTTTTGGAAGTACCAATTGCCATTTTAATGTAACTTACTGATCATGCAGACAGCCAGCCTCTCATAAATCATGTAAAGTACCTGAAAATATGATTTATGAGCTAAGTTATGGGAAATGGGGTCTTTTAATATTCTTAACCCTTCAGAATGTTGTTCCCTCTCAGAATCTCCCTTCTGACTCAGCCTAAGCGGGATCTCAGTGTTTCCATTCTTAACTCTCCCCATCTCCTTCTTGCACTAACATCGACTTTTACTCATCTCACCTTTGCCCATAAAAAATGTGTAACTTCTTTAAGCTCATTGACTGAAGGTAATTCTTGATTCAAATTCTTTCTCTGCTGTGGCTGTTCCCGAATGTTTCTGAGTCTTTGCGTCACAAGGTAATTAAAGAACAGCACTTAATAGCATCTTACCATGGAATTAAAAGAGCAAGTATATTAGACTTTGTTGCAGAAAACAGCTCATGAAAGATCCTAGAAAACCCAAGATGAAACTAATTTAAACCACATGCCTTGTTGAAAAAAAGGAATATGGAAAAAATGTCTGTAATATGCAGTAAATGAGGCCCATAACTCATTGAGGCCTTCAATGAGTTATGTGTTAAATCCATATTTCACAACATGGCCATGCAGGTTTTAAAATTTCCCTGCTTATTAACCCTTTACGTTGTGTGGGAGACCTTATGAAAAATAAAAGACCCATCTCTGTGTGCATTAATTTATTTCCATATGCAAATAGGAATCATATACCAATCTCTTTTTCTTTAACCCCTCCCTTATGGCTCAATACATTATCGCTTCACCAAACCAACAAATTAAAAACAATTTCCAATTTCTTCCATAAATACCTAGTGGCTAAATGTTATTAATGCATTTGTCTGAAAGGCAAAAATTCAAACATTGCTCAGTTAGGGAAGAAGAATATGCAGTGCTGATTGCTTGCAGTCAGTTTCAGTAATCTATATTTTCTTCACGGAAGTGAAAGTTTATCTCACCATAGAACAACAGTTAAAATTTGGCTTCTACTATTCATCAACTCTGATATTTCAGAGCTTCAAATCATCCCTTTCTGGAGCTACAGAGTAAGCAAGCTGTTGACTATTTTCTGTTTTAGCACACTTTTTTTTTAAAAAAAACTGTTTGCCTGCACATTATGGGTTTATCTTCTGTCTGTGAGAGACTCATAAATCACATTTGCTTTCAGCTATCATAGATTATTAGGCTTTTCTAATCATGAAATAAACTCAATAGACTATTGCTACTTTCAGAAGATTGAAAATCACCCTGTATTTTTTACTCTTTGTATGAGTGCTGTTTCCTCACCCCACTCGTTTGGCTCCCCCCTTACTCTCCCTCCCACCCCCCCCCACACACACAAAGGGTAATGTTACACTTTCATTATGTTAGCATAGTGTTTGTGCAACAAAAAGTCCAAAACCTTGTATACCAGGGAGTGAAAGAAGTCATTCCAGAAAACAGCTAGAGAACCACAAGGAATTTAGGCAGGCTTTGCCAATCTTAAGTGGAGAACTTGAAGTTTATTTCATAATGTGAAGTTTATTTCATAATGTGAACCTTTCCAGTTGTTCTCTTTCTCTTTTCATGCTCAATAATTACTAATAATCTTTTGAAGAACAATGCTTTCAAGTCATTTCAATTTTAAGGAAGTACATGAAGCCTTCAAACAGAATAGAGGCCCTAAAGGAAATGTATGTAAATTCTTTCTTAACACAATTACTGAAATTAGATATACCTTGATGTCTCAATATTGTAATTTTCATGGAGAAAAAAATTATCTTCCTAGAAATTGATCAAAACCACAGAGTTCTGATGACATTGTCAGCTAAACTTATTGTATGAGCTGAGAACATGGTAATAAGGACAGATGTCAAGGTCAACATAATTACTAAATTCTTAGTCTAGGTTAATATTTCCAAGATTCTTGCATAAAAGATACCATGTGTAGCTGCCACTACTAAGAAATTCAGCTTTGGTTTTCTGATAAAACGTGTAATTTTGTTGTTGTTGTTTTCCAATGGTGTCCCAAAGAGAACTTTATTTGTTAAAGGAACAAAACCAAATATACTTTCTTGTTGACTCTTCATCATATCGAAAGATGCAGATGTGAACAACAAAAGCAGCACTTGGCATGATCGCTGGAAATGTGAGCATTCCAAAACACTGCTCATAAAAACCGTATTTATCTCTTTGAGAGGAAACAACCATAAAAAAGAACAAATTCAAGGAGGAATTGTGGTGTTAGGTTATTTACATTTCTAATAGTCCTGAAATTATTAGATAGCTATTTTCTTGGATCTTTTTTTTCCTATCAGACACAGACTGTCTGTATATCTTTTGTCATAATTGCAACATTAAGGACCTTATTCCAAATGATATTCATTTCCAGGTTTTAATGTCAGAGTTGCTGGATGATCATCATGCTTCAAAGTTATATAGGAGAATTTTACAAATACTGTTTGAGAACTCTATTCACTTATCTTGGCTAGGATAAATCAATGGAAGTAGAGAGGTACTGATTAAAGACACACTTCAGTGGAAAATTATTTCAAAGCCAAAATGAATAGAAATCATTCAAGTAAGCAGTTTGGGACACCTGATGGAGAAAACTGATATGTAATAATAAAAGAAAAGAGCAACATTCTCTCTTTCTTTCTCTCTCTCTCCCTCCCCCTCTCTCTCACACACACATACATATACACTGAATTTCTCAATGGATATTTCATGTCTTGTTTACTTAAAGTATAGCTTTTATTCTAATATTCTAATCCTTTAAAAATATACTGGTTGGTGAGTTAGAGCAAAAGTACTATGAATAGGACACTTTCCTTGCACATGACTGAACTGGGTTGCATCCCAGGCACCACATATAATCCCATGCACCACAAGGAATTATCCCTGAGCACATAACCAGAAGTAAACTCCAAGAACAGCCAGGTATAGTCCAACCCTTCCCCCCCAAATATTTTATAAGTACATATATAATAATTGGGCCAGAGAGCTAATACAAGGATTTAAAGCACTAGGTTTCTACACTGGTGGCCTGGTTTGTTCCCTGACTCTAGGAATGGTCCCCCCAAGAACCACCAGGAGTGATCCCTGAGCACAGAGCCAAGTGTAAGCCCTGAGCATGCATGTATGTGCCTCCCCCAAATAAATTAAATTTAAAAATAATAAAATACATGCATTGAACAAAATTCTATAACACTTTGTATTTTATAATACCACCAAGTGCGTGGATGTCTCTCTAAGTTGTACCTGTCCAAAAGCTCTGGAGCTAATTGACTGATGTGGGAAGTCATCTGCAGTCAGCTTGACTGTCTCTTTTGTCTGCTAAGGAACTCTACCACCAATCTGTTGCTGTCTGTCCTGACTTGCTCTCGTCGACACTGAATCCTGCCTCATGTCAATTGCTGAGTTCCATAGATAAGTCCTTTCCTTGTGGAATCACACATTTAAAATACTGATTAAAAAAATACATGTCCCAAATCCTACCAAACATAATAAAAGGAAATCTCCCATCCCCCTTTTCCATACTGACAGCTTGTCTCTCTGTATTTTTCATCCAAAAAGCAGAGCTCTGTAAATCTTGTCCAGAAGACATGGACTGAAAGAATTAATCAAAGTGTTGTTTATGAGCTGCTCAGAGCAGATTAAATGTTGTGTTGACAACACAATTTGCAAATTATCTATCAGCATCAACAGACATCCAGCAATGAGCCAAGCCAATTGGATACCTTTAGCCACAAGAGGACTGTGTAATTCCTAGTCTTGCTTCCAAAACTAAGTCCTTCTGAAATAGTTTTATCCAACACTATTTGCAGTCTCATTACTGCAGATGAGTTTCTTCTAAAATTTATCTTGGACAATGACAGTTTTATTTATGCCATACTCATGCCAAATTCCCTGTCAGAATATGATATGAACAGAACTTTTCTTCTTAGCTCGGCTTGCCTTCTTTTACTCCAAACACCCTTGATTCCAATGCATCACTAAAATTCTACCAGGTAATTGCCTCTTGGAAATATGTGTGTCAGTTAACTTGCAAAGGCATCCCAATATTCTGATATCCAGACTCTTCATAACCTTCACATGAGTGTAAGTCATAGGGCAGAAGTGGTGCTACGGCCTTTATGCGTATTGTTGAGAGTACTTGATTTGTTCCTGTATTATTCCAGGCAGCATCATATACCACAGTCAAGCAATAAAAATATTACTTATTTGTACAGCTATTTATTATTGAATATTGGAGTTGTTTCCAATTTTAATAATTATGCATGAAATTACTGTAAATAAGAATGACTGAGAGAATAATATCAGAAACCTTAAATACCTAACTGTGAAACTGGTCATAGGTTACTGTAAAAAACATCAACCAGCGGGCGACCGGGAAAGAGCCCGGGCAGCTCTCCCTGTCGGCCGCCCCCCAGGTTCAGGGGTTCCGTCCCGGGCCACTCGCCCAGCTGGAGTGGCCCAAGCCATGGGGCAGATGGAGGAAGAAAATGAGGGCCAAGCTGGTTGATTGATCAGTTGCCATTTATTCCATTCTCCTGTCTCTCTCCTCTTCTCTCCTGCTCCTGATCTCTTCTCACTCTTTCTTCCCTAGTCTCTCCCCTTCTCTGTTCACCTTGCCCTCTAGCCTACACACAGTCAGGTAGCAAAATCAACATAGCCCTTCCTGACGGCAGCCCCGGGGCCCAGAGAAGCAGGTGTCGCCAGTGCTAAGCAGCACCTCGGGCTTTCCTCCAGGGACCCCCAGGACCCAGGCAGACGGCCCGTCTCCAGGCAGCTGTGCTCCCCTCCCACCTCGCACAGACATCTGGAGGGACTGCCCGGGGGTCCGTCTGCGCCTGTGTCCAGCCATGTGTGCATGTGCCGAGATGCGTCCCTGTGTGCCTGCTCTGTGCCCCGCCCGTCACGTGTGTGAGCGTGTGCTTGTGTGTGTGCGTGCGTGCGTGTGTGTCTGTCGGTCAGTGCGCACTTACCTGCTTGAGCTTACTGTGCATGTACAGGGTGGGGTGGTCATCGTGCGTCTGTATGTGCCGGTCCTCGGGTCAGTAGTGATAGCGTCTGTGTGTCCCCCGAATTTTTTTAAAAGTAAAAAAAAAATTTTTTAAAAAAAAGCCCTTGCTGAAGGCAGGGCATTTCAAAGCCCTTCCTGACTACCAGCAGGAAAAATACATTCATATCTTAATACTAGTTATTTTCATATGGACATAGCAAGAGATACATTGAAGCTTGCAAGGCAGCTCTCCTGGTAACATCTTGCCACAGACTCAGACTACAGCACTCAGGCCAGATTAATCATTCCTAAACCTAGCAGGGTCCGAACCTAGTTATTACTTTTTGGATCATGACAGCATTTGTCCATGATCAAGCTCTTAACTTATAGTTAAGCATTAGGCTCTTTGGCCAGGCCCATCTCGATGCTAGGGTAGCATACAACTCACCGCTTGCCCTGGGTCCGTCTCACCCCTCGTCGGGACCTTGCTTTTGGGGATGCTAGGAAGTAAGGGCAACCAAGGCTTAGATCAAGAGAACAGATGCCCAGGAGAAAACTATCATGTAGAGTCAAATGACTCCCAGGTTGCAAAAGCATAGCATTTGCTAAGTCTTCCTGTGTCCATACAAAAGGACATGGCTCTGAATAAACTATGCAAAGGACTCAAGGAGAAGAGAAAAACAATATATACAAGTCAACAGAACACTAAGAAAGAAGTTACAAATAAACACAGAGGAATGGGAGTACTGTGATGGGAGTAACCCAATAAACCTAAACTACCTGAGGCTATGTTATCCTACAGGTTACATTATTCTTTGCATTCCAAGCATTGAAAAAACGGTTATTAAGTATTGTTTTCTTACTATGTGACAATCATTTCAACAATTGAGACAATTCCATTTCCAATTCCATCCTTACTAACACTTGGCATTATTGTTCTCTTATAACATTCTAATGAGTACAAAATTGTACCTCATAATAGTTTAATTTGCATTATACTGATATTTACTCATATCCAAAAACTTTACAAGAGTTTACGTGCCATCTGTATACCTTTATTTGCAAAGGCTACATTCAATATAGCCTTATATAAGGTAATATAAGGTATTAATATAAGTAATATAAGGTATTATGTTATATAATACCTTATATTACTAAGTAATATAAGGTATTAATATAAGTAATATAAGGTATTAATAAATTTTACATTTTTTTTTGCTTTTTGGGTCACACCTGGCAAAGCACAGGGATTACTCCTGGTTCTGCACTAAGGAACCACTTCTGGTGGTGCTCAGGGGACCATATGGGATGCTGGGAATCGAACCCAGGTGGGCCGCGTGCAAGGCAAATGACCTACCCGCTGTGCTATCGCTCCAGCCCCGTTATATTATTCTTTATCCCTCTAGAACTTCATATACATGTAAATAATATAAGTTAACATTATCCATCAGATGCCTATACTTTCCCCATTACCTTTACAAATTATATTATCTTAACATGCCTTTTAAATGTATTGACTGCTTTATGTCATATATAATTTGTTATTTATTAAGATTTTCCAGTTAGATCACTGTATTTTTCTATCCTGGTTCTTTAAACTCATGGCTTTTTAAATATATAGATTTTATCCTCTACTTTATGGTCTGATATGGTCATTATCTATAGACTATATTTTCTCAAAATTATTTGAACACTTTAAAATGTTTGAGCACTTTTATATCAGTTACTTTACAGTATTTTCTAGTTAACTCCAGTATAGAGCACTTTAAATGTGATTTATAATGCTGGCTTATTTTTTTAACCTACATCTGACTACATTATATATTTTATCTTCACATTTAGTTATTTGTTCGGTATTTACTAGACACTATAAATAATATTGCAGATCTTTGTACCTTTCTTTTTCTCCTAAAAAAGTATGTTTTTGTTCCAATGAGCATTTTAATTATTAGCTTTATGATCATCTTTAAATTGCATAGATAGTTTTATGTGTTGTTAGGTAGGTATGTGGAAAACCAAGAGTATTTCTTCCCCCTTTCTAATATTGCAGATTCTATCTTCATGCTCTCAATTCTAAGTACCTTATCAGGGCTTAGCCAAGGCTAATCCAGAGTAGATCTAACTCTAAGAAATGGACTTTACTTCTAAGGAAATTAATTTCAGAAGGAGTTTATTCTCAAGGGTCTTACTCTCTACTATTAGGTTAGGTTACATACCAAGAGTGTTAATGGGACATCTTATACTTTCACTGGTGCTAGAATCTCAGTGTCCCTGAGCTCTACTTAGACTCTTATATCTCTACCCTGCTTTCAAATTCACAGCTACTGCCTTTTAATAGTCTTATTCTTTGTAAATGTTGCCAGGACCGGTTCGGGGATTCAAGGGAAAGTTGCCTCCTAAGCTGGGTTTGCCTATCAAGAAGAGATTCTGTCTCCCAGTGAAGTGTCTTAGAGACTTCAGCATTCCTTTCCTTAACTCTTTGCTTCTTTGGCTCAGTTCTATATTTGCTCCTTCCTTCGATGCTAGCCCCTTGGAGGACAATTAGAGATTAGTTCTACACAGATAGCCAGGGATATCATGAGTTCCTTTATCAATTTCTCTTTTTTTCTTTTTAGCATCATTGTCCTGTATTGCTTTTTGCTCAAAATCTCAAACCCCCATTGCAATGTGTCCCCCCAAGCTCCACCAGAAGGAACCTTGAGCACAGAGTCAGAAGCATTCCCTGAGCTTCTGAGCGTGGCCTCAAACCCAAGAAGTAAAATGTAAAAACTTAAACCCTGTGATTGATATATTTAGTCCAGTTTTCTGATCATCCATGGTTGATTATGATGACCAAACTTAGTTCGTTGTTATATTTTAACGCAGCTGTTAAGTAAATTAATTTTAATGTGAGTTATTCATGCTTATGAACAAGACTAATTAGTCTTCTTTATAATCCAAACTAGTCTGCATTTGGGAGTCACTTGTAATGATTCTGCTACTCACTATGTTTCAGATGTTTCAGATTTACTTTAGAAAATGAAAAAAGAAGATATCTTGTTACAATCTTTTAAACAGCCATTACGAAGCTTCCTGATGTTATTATAGAAATTAAATATAATAATTTATATTTATAAGAAACTAAATATAATAATTCTTTCAGTGTTGCAATAAATGTAGGGCCATACCATGCAGTGGATACCAGATAAATTGATGTTGGCATACGTACTTGAAGGACTCCAAATGCATGCTACAAAAATATAGTTGCATAAGTTCAAAATTAAGGGAAAACGTTAACTACTGAACTTCTCAGACTCTCTAAGACTGTTTCCTTCTCTTCTCTCTGTTCCTTCTCTCTCTCTCTTTCAGGTTGTTTTGGTCACACCCAATGCTGCTCAGGGCTTACTCTTGGATTTGCACTCAGGGATCATTTCTCATAGACCATGCACAGTGTGAGCGATTGAATCTGGGATAACCTCATGCAAGTCATAAGTCATAACCACGATACTATTCTCTGGCCCCAGTACTCAATTTCTTAATGTGCAAAATGTGTTGAAGTTTTTATAAATTGCATAGTACTGCCTGAAATTGTTACTTTATTACAAAGAGATGATTTGTTTACTCATATTGAGGAGAGGTTAAATAGAAAAATTTCTCCTGCAATCTCTCAGAATATTTATTTATACAGAAACACTCATTCTAAAAAATAGAAAATTTTAAATTTTCCTCATCAAAATATAAAAATGGACGTTTTGGCATAAAAAATATCAAAAGCTTGGTAGTGTCACAAAGTGAAAAGAAAATACCACAAATTTAGGAGTTTATAATAAGAACAATGAAGATAAATTGCAATAAATAAACCTGATTTTCCATAGTGTATTACATATAATTATTCAGCTATTCCTTCACCAAATGAACAACTAATATATGATACTAATACATGAACTGCCATTAAGATCCTAGCAGAGTGCAAAGCACTTTATATAGATTATTACAGAAGGTTGACACCATTTATACCAATACACTGAAGAAGAAATGAAAGCTCCAAGTGGCTCATGGTGGACAGAATAACAGAGTCCTCATTCCCTGCTCTCTACTCTCTGTACCAACCCTCTATAATTCTCTCCCCCAAAGTGAGAGCAAGTCAACGGTGACAAGTAAAGCCTCTAATTCAAATGTATTCTGTAAAGCTTCATCTTGTTAACATACTCTCTCTATTTCTGATTTGGAAGAAGCAAGTAGATGCAGCACGAGTGATGAATTCTACAGCCCCAGGAAAAGCTGCCAACAATCTACAGGAGCTAGAAGAAAATAGATCCTTTCCCAGGTGAGCTTCTCACGAGAACCCAATATTGACTTAAACTTTATTTGCAGCTTTGTGAGGTACTAAACAAAGAAAGCAGTTCAATCATGCCCAGACTCTTGACCCACAAAACCTAGGAAACAGTAAATAATGTTTGAAGCCATGAGTTTTGTGGCGATGTGTTTGGCTGCGATAGATAACCGACACAGGGGTCAATTTAGTTGCTCCAGACCATGCAGTTAGGAAGTGGCTGTTACTGCCAAGTTCAGATCAGATCAACTTAAATTAAAGGGTTTGTTTCCTTGTTTCATTTTTACTTCATTTTGTTGGTTTAGGGGCCACACCTGGAAGTTCTTAGGGCTTAACGGTGCACTCAAAGATTACTCCTGGAAGAACCTGGGGGAATTTTAAGGGGTGTCAAGATTTAAACCCAGTTTGGCTGCATGCAAGTGCCATACCCATTGTATTCTCACTTGGTTCCTGTTTGTTTGCTTTCTAATATTCCTTGTTAAATCTTAACCCACTGTTCTACAATATCCATTGTCTCAGAAGTGCTTTATGAGATTATCTATAGTAGGAGGCCAGCCAATGCAGGAATCAATAAATAGTCAATACTTTTATGTATTGATTGACAGTGAGCTTATCTTCTCCTCATAATCAAACCTACAAAAATATAATAGCTCCATCTGACTCTCTTAAATATTCTCCATACACATATGTTATATTTGTAGACATGATGGTGTATAAAATACATGATCCCCAAACCACTGAAAACATAGTATATACAGTGATAGTGCTAGTCACTTACCTCAGAGTCACCTGGCTTATAGGGGCTGCAAAGGTTCAAACTGTTCAGCACAGGGAAGCAATGTCCCCTACTGCCCTCCCAGGATAAGTCAAGGTTCAAAATTCAAAGTGCCATTTTTTGACATCTGTATTTATACATTCATTGCAGCATTGTTCACAATAGCCAAAATTTGGAAACGACCCGAGTGCCCTAAAACAGAAGACTGGTTAAGGAAACTTTGGTACATCTACACAATGGAATACTAAGCAGCTGTTAGGAGAGATTAAGTTATGAAATTTGCTTATAAATGGATAGACATGGAGAGTATCATGCTAAGTGAAATGAGTCAGAAAGAGAGGAACAGACATAGAAGGACTGCACTCATTTGTGGAGTATAGAATAACATTACTTGAGGCAGACACCCAAGGACAGTAGATACAAGGTACAAGAGATTGCCGCAGAGCTGGAAGACTGTTTCCTGAGCGGAGGGGAGAAGGGAGATGGAATAGAGAAGGGATCACTAAGAAAATGATGGCTGGAGGAACCAGTTGAGATGGAAGATGCATGCCGAAAGTAGATAATAGAACAAGCATGATTACTTCTCAGTGTCTGTGTTGCAAGCCATAATGCCCCAAAGTAGAAAGAAGAGTATGGGAAATATTGTCCGCCATGGAGGCAGGGGGAGGATGGAAAAATGGCAGGGGTATACCCGGGATATCGGTGGTGGGGAATGTGCACTGGTGGAGGGATGGGTGTTTGATCATTGTGAGATTGTAACCCAGATATGAAAGCTTGTAACCATCTCATGGTGATTCAATAAAATAAATTTTTTTAAAGTGTCATTTCTACGAAATGTGCAATACTCTCACACCTTGGTAAAGTTGAAAAATTCTTAAGTTTAGTCATTGTAAGTCTGGGACCATCTGTAATTAACATTTGAAATAGAAATTGGTTTGCTCCAGAATTCGTAGAAATATTTAAACACTGGGAAGCAAAAATACGTGTTCTTCCTTCACAAGAGAAGAATAGAATAAATAGTCTGATCAAAGCGTTTTGTTAAAGATTAAATCAATATAGAGGTCAAAAACGTGCTATATCCCTCACCCACAATGAAGCTACAGACAGAATCTCAAGGCTAAAACTGAGGATTCCTTTATCGTAAGACAAAAAATATTTAATAAATATACTTTCTGGATCCTACAAGAATTATGCTAATATCTAAAGAATAAACTTCTATAATATGGTCAGTGATTTGCTGGAAGACCACAAACATCTAATACCAGTGATTTCATTAAGCCATTAAATTCTCTTTGATTAAAATTAGGAATTGGTATTATATCATCTGACAATGGAAGCTTTTCCTCAAAGCTCCTCGTTGGAATAGAGCAGTGTTGTATCTCTTATCACAGCTCCCATATGAAATGCAAAAGAATAGAGAGATTCCTCAGCCCAACAGCTGGAAAAACCAACTTCTGAGATAAGAGAGGTTGTGTTCAATATAACCCCCAAATAATAGGATGGACATGAAAATTCTAACAATCCTTTAACAAATGTTTCCAGATATGGTGTTATGTTTTAAGCTTTTCTCTTCACGGGCACCCGTGATGGCTATCTAACTGCTGCTCTGCTTTTTAGCTCTGGAGAGTCACATGCAGCTTTTCCTTACTTTTCTCATTTTACTTTTTTTTTTTTTTTAGCTTTTTGAGTCACACTGGGCGATGCACAGTCACACTCCTGGCACTGCACTCAGGAATTACCCTTCGCGGTGCTCAGGGGACCGTATGGGATGCTGGGAATCGAACCCGGGTCGACCACATGCAAGGCAAACGCCCTACCCGCTGTGCTATCGCTCCAGCTCCCCTATCTTATTTTTCTAGCGACAGGAATGACATTTAGCAATCAAAACTTAGAAAATAATTGACTATAGTCCTGTTTTCTAAAGCAAATAGCTTTTTTAAAAAATATTAAGAATGGGGTTGGAGTGATAGCACAGAGGGTAGGGCATTTGCCTTGCATGCGGCCAAAATAATTTGTGCAAAAAAAATTATGCAAAATAAGACCTGACAGGTGCTGGGGTGGAGCATGTATGTCCTGTAGCAGAATACTCTTCTAATTCAAAGCGCATTCTCCTATCACCAAAGAAGCCTGTAAATCTTATAAAATCCATTGTAAACATACTTAAAGCTGTGGCGCTAATGTGCTGGTGCAGACACTAAACCAAATCCAGGATAAATTCTAACCTGACCTATCTGATTTTATGGGCATATAGCCAGGACAATGTAACTCTCAGTGTAACTCTGAGTGATGATACCAGCAATTTCTTTAAACCTCCTTTTTAACCAGCCTCTCTTTCTTGAAGTCATTTGATCTGAATCATGGCATAAAGTTATGTTTAACTACCTTGGCTTTGTGGGTCTAAACTGTGTTCCTAATAGATATAAGCCCCTTGGATTTATAGTCCAAGGGGCTTATATTATATTGTAATATAATATTATATTATATTGTAACATATATCATATATATTTTATAATATATAATTAATATATTATAATTATATAATATAATTATATTATATTAATATAAATATAAGATATAATTAACATATCATATTGTAATATGATATTACATTATGTTGTAATATTGTAATGTAATATTATATTATATTGTAATATAATGTTAATATATTATATATTATATTATAACTTATATTAAGTTGCAGATGCCACTTTAATCTTGTTTCCCAGAGCTTAACCTAGAATTTAGCACCTAGTGGTTACTCAGACACTTGTTGAGTGAATAGGCATTCTATGTAACTACAGACAAGTTTTTACAGCTTTTCAGAATTCTAAAATACTTTATTAAGGTATATATTGGTATAATAAGACCATTTATATTAAAAATGTAATCATTTGAAAATTGTAATGAAGATAATACACATAGCCACGTATATTGTATTTAAATTTTTCAAATATTGGATACAACACAAAAATGACTCGTGGTCAGATGAATCATTATACTTTCTGACTAAAAGGTATATCTCCTGATTTTTCCCCCTCACTTATTCATTTAAGTCAATAGATATTGATTAGGCATCTATTCTATGCCAGGCATAATCTAGGTACTTTAGATAAATTAGCAAACAGAGAGTCTTATATTTCTGCATTCATGGACTTAAATTCCAATGGAAACAATTAATATAGTTAATTACATTAATAAATACATTACATAAATATAATTAATTGTATAATTAGAATTTAATGATAAATGAGATGAATAATATTGTATAAATATAATAAATCATAATTTTATGGTTTATGATAAAGGTATAATTTTTAGAACTTAATGTATGTTTTAATATTTCTAATTATATGACAAATAAAATAAAAACAATGTTTCTAATAAGACGACAAATAAAATAAAATTACATAGGGTGGGGAGTGGTAGGAGCATATGCCTTTCTGTTCTATAATTAATCTTTATTACCCCAAGTGCATTGTTTTTTAAAAAATTTTATTAAAGAGCCATGGTTTGCAAAGTTACTGATAGTTGAGTTTTAGGCACACAATCATTCAACACCATTCCCTCCACAGTGTCAACTTCCCTCCAACAATGTTCCCAGATTCCCTCCTCATTCTGTCCTCCACTCCACCCCTTCCTGTCAACTTTACAGGCACACTGCAAATTTTCAGTGGTTGCCACTTAGATCTCATATTTTCAGTTCAGTTGAATCTGTGTTTTGGGTATTCGGCTATACCCCTTACTCATATCACTGATATAACTAAAACCCTGATACATGTTAACCCATTATTTCTTGTTCTCTTCTTCCTCTCTTGATTCTTTTCCTTCTCTGTCTGTCTCCTCTCTGAACAATGGTGTCATGGATGACTTAAGCACTAGCCCCCCTCTTTTACTACAACACATTTTCTCAACTGGTATTCTATATTCCACAGATAAGTGAGATCATCCTGAGTTTGTCTGTATTCTTCTGACTTACTTCACTCAACACAATATTTTCCAGTTCCAACCATGTTGCATAATTTCATCATTCCTTCCAGCCAAAAAGCATTTCATTGGGTATATATAGAACATCTTCATAATTTATTCACCTGTCATTGGACACGTAGGTTGGTTTAATATTTTACTAATGTACTGAGTGCAGCAATGAATAATGGCATTCATATGTACACAAAGGCATACACTCCTATGTGATATTATCTCTCTGAGGGGAAGTCGGAGAGTGCAGTTGTTAGTGACTTGTTGAAAAGATGACATGAGAACAAAAACAAGTAATGGAATTTTTCAGAAGACTATTTAGGGCAAGATGATCAGATAACTACTTGAAAAAAATCAGGGTTGCCTCATATACAAACGAAACAAACATATAAAGTAACTATGTAAATGGAAAATAAATAATGATTGTAGAAAATAATATAGAATAACTTCATGACATAGGGTTGTAAATTTTTAGCATAAAATAAGAGTTCTAATTATAAATAAAACATTAATAAATTTAAATACATTTTGTTAATCAACATCATGTTTAAAGAAATAAAAAGGTTGATACAGCTATAAACAAGACTACTTCTTTGACAACATTCAATTGTACTGAAAAAATAGATTTTGGACAATGAGTTGATGTGTTTGTGGTATCCTACAAAATCACTCTTCTGAATGCTACTAATTTCTTTAGAAAATTGGAAATATGGTCATTGGTTGAAAGTGAAAATAGAAAGCTGTTAGGAATTGAGAAAAGGTTTACATAGTCCCCTGGGAAAAGTAGAGGAGTTTACAGGCTGAAGGAGTCTAGCATAAACACCACATAGTAATAATTCCTCTGACCCTGAAAGAGCCTCCAGTATGGCATCATTGGAAAGACGAGTAGAGAGAGGCTTCTAAAATCTCAGGGCTTGGACAAATGGAGACTGAGACTGCTTGAGAAATTCAATGATCAATGGGATGATGATGAGGATGATGAGAATCTTCATCATTCTTATTTGAATAAGAATCTTCTTCAAATCACTGTCATCCCATTGTTCGTCAATTTACTCAAGCAGGCACCAGTAAAGTCTCTATTACACTCAGCCCTGAGATTTTAGCAGCCTCTCCTTACTCATCTTTCTCAATGATTGGAGGCTCTTACATGGTCAGGGGAATGAGTCCTATTGTTACTGTTTTTGGCATATTGAATACACCACGGGTAGCTTGCCAGGCTACTGATTCTTCAAATCAATGAAAATATGAAGTAAGAATTTAGTACACATACACATATATGCATGAGCACATATACATGATCACATATGCATTTATATGTACACACCTACAAGTTGTGCACTTTTTCTCTTCAAAATATATACACTAAGAACCTAGTATGATTTTGTCACAAATATTACTATACCCCTAGAATTTAATAGAGTGATGCTGATAGAAAGACTCTTGAAACATGTTTGTTAAACACATGAATGAAGACACTTAAATACTATTGATGCTTTGGTATAAAAAAAATTCGTGGACTGGTGTAAAAAACTAAAGCTCACCAAGAGGCTCGCACTCATGGGCTCTCTGGACGGCTCTGTCTCACTGCCCGCGTTCAGTGCTCTGGGACCGCTGTGTGTGCTGTCGGTCAAGGGCAGGCGACGGAAGGAAGAAGACCAAACTGGTTGCTCAATCAGTTTATTTCATTCTCTCTCTCTCTCTCTGCTTCTCCCCCAGCTCTGGATCTCTCTCTGGATCTCTGGATCTGGCCCCCCAACCCACTCTTACAGCCTAGTTAAATCTCCCCAGCATGAGAGGGTTGGGATTTACACATAGGTGTGGTCACCATCAATAGGGTTGAGGTTCCTTTCCCTTAGGGGATGCTTCTCCTAGGACTTAATTCTCTTTCAGCAGGAGGATCCACCCAAGGGTGGAGTCTCAAGAGTGTGTTTCTCCTCTTCTCAGCAAGCAAACATATAAGAATTCATAATATTAATAATTTTTATGGACACAATAAGAAATGCATTAAAGCTTATAGAATTGCTCTCCAGGGGCCATTTCAATCTCAGACTACAGTGCTCAGGCCAGATCAGTCTTTCCCATCCCTAGCAGGGTCCTAGTCTCATCATTACTTTTGGATCATGACAGCATTTGTCTATGATCAAGCTCTTATAGTTAAGAATTAGACACTTTGGCCAGACCCATATTGATGCTAGGGTAGCACATAACTCACCCCTTGCCTTGGATCCGTCCCATCCCTCATCAGGACCCTGCTTTTGGGGTGCTAGGAACTGAGGGCAACTGAGGCTTAAGTGGAGAAAGCAGATGCCCTGGAGGGAATAATATTCGAAGCCAATTAAGTCCCAAGTTACAAAAACATAATATTGTCTTCTTGTGTCTATACAAAACAGACATAGCCTTAAATTATTCAAAAGGCATAAAGAGGGGAGAAAGGCAATGTTATAATATTCAGTGTTCTAGGCAGGTCTGACCTTACAAATTAGCAGAGTCAGATTAAGGGGAGAAGCTGATTAACTCTTTTTGGGGAAGAGGGCATAGAAAAGTGATTACAGCTAAACAAAGGGATGGGAGAGATTCAGGAACACCTTGATGGGTGAAACTGGGGTAAGCCTAAACTCCGAGAAAAACCGGGACAAGCTCCTTGTGGCAAGGGGGGAGAGGACAAAGTAATGTCATCCTACATCTCCCCCTTTTCTGTTTACAAAATTACAAAAATTTGAAATAGAAAGAGAAACAATTCTAAATACAGTACAATTCCAAATTACAGCACAATTCTGAATCACAATACAGTCTTATTAGTTGTACTAAGATTTCAGTCTGATCCTGGAACCGGAGCAGTGCTTGTATAAAGCGTCCAATTGTCCTGCACTGTCCATAGGTGATAAGAGTCACCAATGAATAAGAGTCATTTTAGTCCTGTTCTGAAGAAATGAAGTGTCTGGATCAAAACTGAAGAGTTGTCCCTGTAACAGCAGCAGTAGTGGTTGCAGCAATGAGTCTCAGGGAAGCAGCTATTAGGAGTCAAATAAATTTCAGGAATCATTGGATCAGCCGGGGAGCACTGGAACAGAAGCATCACAACTTCTGTCAGGAGAACTTCAGCAGAGGAATGCAGCCATTCTCTGGTCAGGTTCCTCGATGTCCTAGAGGTGCAACCTAGCTTATGTTTGAGAAAAAACACTTTTTAAAAGTTATTAGAGGCTTTGGCAGTTGGGGTTGGTCTCCATGCCTATGGATAGAGACAGAGGAAAGCTCCAATAAAAATGGATATCCTAGAGATAAATGAGAAGGTTTTCCTGTTAAATCATTTCTTTCTCCTTCAGGAACCTGTGAATTCCAAGGAAAGGGTAAAAGTGAAATATTGTTAATTCAAAATATGGAGGCCTGATTTTTGTCCAATCCACAACCTGTAAAAGAGCGGTATAAGGAAAGGTCTTAATGTGACCTCATGATATGCTGAAAGGGGCTAGAGACCTATGCTGCAGGTCCTCTAACGCCGACTCCCCTTCTTTTCCTGTGACTTCCAGCTGAGATCAGTTTGGCAATGGATCAGAGCTGGAATTTGAAGGGTTGTGAGTCTCTGGTGGTCTGAGATCCAAATCAGGTGGTTGAATTCTAATTCTGATGAGACGTAAAAGGATCCAAAGTTTCTTAATGGGGTTATCATCTGTTGAAACAAAAGCATAGCCTTTTCCTTGAATGAGGAGTTTTCCTGCTACACTCAATTGAGAAAATATATCCTTTTTGTATTTGATTTAACATTTCGTATGTCCACTGAAAATGCAGAGGTGGTGGGCTTAAAGCCGCAGTGTTCTTTACTGAAAAGGGGTTGTATTAACTGTATCAGGGCAGGAAATAGACTGCGCTTCCTGCCATCACTGGCTGCAGCGATTATACTGATTGGAGCTCTGAAACTCCACACTGGGAAGAGGGGCTGAAACTGGGAACATCCCCAGATTTTGTGGGGCCTGGTGCTGGCTCCCTTGCAGGTGTCCGGAGTTGGGGTCACCCACTGCATTTAGGACGCCAGCTGTAAAAAACTGAAGTTCACAGAGGGGCGTGTGCACTCTCGGGCTCTCCAGGCGGCTCTGTATCACCACCCGCGTTCAGTGCTCTGGAACCGCTGTGTATGGGCTGGATCAGGACAGCCGTCAGCCAAGGACAGGCGAAGGAAGAACGAGGACCATGCTGGTTGCTGATTAGTTACCGTGTATTCAATCTTCCATCTTTCCCATCTCCCACACTCCTAGCTCCATCCTCTCTCTGGATCTCTGCAGCCTCTCTCATCTCTCTCCCTTTTTCCTCTCTCACCCTTGCCCCTAGGTTACACACTGGCAGGTAGCAAAATCAACATAAGAAAGCCCTTCCTGAGGGCTATCAGGTTCAAAGGGAACACAACCAAAGTCCTTCCTGACTGCCAGTAGGCAAGATACCTCTTAAGTTTTTTTTCCTCTCCTTATTCCAAACACTTAATAATATCTTAATATTAGTTATTTTTGTGTGGACATAGCAAGAGATACATTGAGGCTTGCAAGGCAGCTCTCCTGGCAACATCTTGCCACAGACTCAGACCGCAGCACTCAGGCCAGATTAATCATTCCTCACCCTAGCAGGGTCCAAATCTAGTTATCACTGTTTGGATCATGACAGCATTTGTCCATGATCAAGCTCTTAACTTATAGTTAAGCATTAGGCTCTTTGGCCAGGCCCATCTCGATGCCAGGGTAGCACACAACTCACCGCTTGCCCTGGGTCCGTCTTGTCCCTCGTTGGGACCCTGCTTTTGGGAGTGCTAGGAAGTAAGGGCAGCTGAGGCTTAGGTCGAGAGACCAGATGCCCAGGAAGAAAATATCATGTAGAGTCAAATGACTCCCAGGTTACAAAAGCATAACATTTGCTAAGTCTTCCTGTGTCAATACAAAAAGTACATTGCTCTGAATAAACTATGCAAAGGACTCAAGGAGAAGAGAAAAACAACATTAACAAGTCAACAGAACACTAAGAAAGAAGTTACAAATAAACACAGAGGAATGGGAGCACTGTAATGGGAGTAACCCAATAAACCTAAACGACCTGAGGCTGTTATCCTACATAGGGAAGATAAAACTATGAGTAGGGCATTTGGCTTTCATAAAACTGACTTGGGTTGGATCCTTGGAAAGCCATATGAGCCCGTGCTCCATCAGGAATGAGTACATGGCAAGGATAAACACAGCTGGCTGTGTCCCCCAAACAAAACTAAAAATGCCAGTAATAATAACAATAAAATTAAATTAAAATATTAAAATAATTATGTTTAAACATCATTCATTCTATTCAAAAGATATTTCAAAATTGCATGAATACGTGCAATTTTGTATTTAGTATTAAAAATCAATCAATTTTATCAGCTATTTTACTCATAATATTCCTAATACTATGCAGAAGGACTGGAGGGATAGCACAATGGGTAGGGCGTATGCCTAGCACAAGGCTGAGCCGGGTTTGATTCTTCCATCCCTCTTAGAGATCCCGGCAAGCTACTGAGAGTATCCCACCCATACGGCAGAGGCTGGCAAGCTACAGGTGTCATATTCAATATGCAAAAAACAGTAAGAAGTCTCTCAATGGAGACATTACTGGGGCCACTCGAGCAAATCGATGAACAACTGGACAACAGTGTTACAGTGCTACTATGCAAAAAAGTATTCAAATAAATTAGATGATGAGGTTCACTGTATTCAACTGTCATTCATAAGCAGATTCAAATTTTTGTGGTCAAAAACAGCATCTTGGGGCTGGAACGATAGCACAGCAGGTAAGGCGTTTGCCTTGCATGTGGCCAACCTGGGTTCTATTCCCAGCATCCCATATTGTCCCCTGAGCACCTCCAGGAGTAATTCCTGAGTGCAGAGCCAGGAGTAACCTCTGTGCATCACCGGGTGTGATACCCTCCAAAAAAACAGCATCTTATTCAACATATATGAAGAATTTTCTAAAGATAATTTTTAATAATATTTCCTTTATGTTTTGGGACTCTGTAAACAGTTTGCTTCTGAAAACCTTCTGATCATGTAGAGTTTAAATCTACTAACATTTATGAAAGGAAGATGTGTTTCACGATCCTGAAGTGAAATGAGATAGTTGCAAATTATTTGGATGATAAAACAAAAATGGTAAATAGTCTGATAAGTTAAAGCAGTCTATTAAATCTACTACATTAATATTTAGCAGGATGAAAGTATATAGCTATGGTCAGATTTCCCTCAATAAGCTACTACACAAGGAGAACACAGGGACAGTTTGGCTTAGCAAAGCGCAGGTGAAAATAACAATTCAAGCTGGAAATTGGCACAGCGTATATTCATGGAGATATGAAACTGCCCCCCAAAGAGTTAAAGTGGTCTTAAGCTGCATTAAAAAATATATCTTCAACAAATGAGATGGCAATAATCTTTTCTCTAGTTACTCAGAACACACCTAGTGTACTTATCCATCTCTAAGTACCACAATTTAATACAAATTAGGACATTTTCTGAAGACATTATATTATATGATGAAGAAAACCTAATGATTTCTAAGTTAAATCATTTTTTATGAGGGAATTATTTACCCAGGAAAAGAGAAAACTCAGCGAGAGCAGTCTGCGTCAAATTTGTAAGTACATGAGAGGGATTCAACTCATTATGGCCCCAAGAAATAGTACTAGGACGTGAGGAAAAAACATAGAGAGATATTTATTGTTTTGATTATAGAATACTAAATAGAGTCCCAATGGCACCAGTTTGTTTACATTAAAGGACAGCAATTTGTAATTTTCTAGAAATTTCTGCACTCCATGTTAGAAAATGCAATTTGTCATTTGGACAGTTCTACCCTTTGTTCAGAGGAACTTACTCTCTGATGAATGTTTTTGTTAGGCAGGTGATAGGTATCTGCTGATTGTTCCTAAGGGAAGGGTGGTCAGTTCAAATATCCAAGACAAAAACATAAAATCTTACCATTACATCTTTTAAAATCATTTGATCATGAGGTTTATGTGTTTTTTCTCATCAATTTTCTCACAAGTTAGAGATTGGATAAAGATTAAATCTGGAATTTTCATTTCAATCTGTGAGCAAAAGCATCTAGAATCATCAGAGGCCACCTGCATTTCCATTCATTCAGCAAGTATATATTGAAATTCTCTACATCAGATACTGATCTCAAAGGGATACTTATAAAAGGTGACAAAATGGTTTTTCTCACAGAGGTCAGTTTGCTGAGATGGTATTTGCCATAGTGGGAAAAATCCCACTTCCTTAGGTTACAAAGACATTAACTCATACTGAGGCTGAAGGCAGGGGAGTTCTTGACAAGTATAGGCATTAAACAGGCAAATCATTGGAACTACTACTGGTTGACTTGGGAAATGAGGGAATTCATTATAACACTTGATAAGGAAATATAGTAGATTAGCAGTATTGCTGCATCCCATCCCTTGATGTTATTTATTGTCACCAAATCTCCACTGGCAAAATAATAATTATCAAAGTTCTTTACAATTTTTCTTGACTCTTAAAAGAGAATTTTATCCTCTCATGGAGATTTCCAAAATAAAAATACCCATAAGAAACCTTAGGTAAAGAATTTACTGGACAAAATGTAAATGGATGGAGGTGATATATTGGAGAATGAGATTCTAACCAAAGAAACCAAGACAAATTCTAGTAGTCACCACCTTGGTTGAGATAACTTTTCTACAATTTAATGTAAAAAATGTTCAAGGACTTAAAGAGCTTACATTAATTATCGGGTTACAAATATTTCAAAACAAGATAGATTCCTTAAAAACAATAGCATGGTGTCAGTCAAACCCTAGTGCAACATAAGGTCAAGTCTTATGGGCCCAGTCAGAAAGCAACATCATCTGGGGGCCATCTGAACCTAGGGTGGATAGTGGCAGTAATGATGACCTCCCCATAGGACATAAACTTGACATAAAATATCCTGCAAGTAGTTAACAATGGAGGCTTATTATTTAGGCATGAGTTGCCATAAGAAGAGAGCAATGCAGAGAGTCTCTTGCCTGCCTGCCTGGTTGTCTTCCCCAGGGCCCCTCAGAGGGGATGGGCTCCAGTTTCCCTCCCTGCACTAAGCAGAGCTCCCGGCAGCCAAAGACTACTGGAACCTAGTCACAGCCATGCTCAAGGCCCCTCTCCATACGTTCGGACAGGCCTCACGCATGAAGGTACCGGCAGAGGAACCCAGGTGTGTGTAATCCCATCAAATGCCAACATCCAGAGACTTAAAAGCAAGCTCCCAGAAGCGCGTGGCCGCAAAGTGGCTGCACAATATCTTATAACCTACTTTTCCCTCTGGGAGAAACTCGCAAGCCACTGAGAGCTTCCTGCCCACGTGGGACAGCCTCGCAAGCTTCCCATGGTGTATCTATATGCCAAAACCAGTAACCAGCTGAATCTCATTCCCCTGACCCTGAAGCCTTTAGAGGCTTCTAAAATCTCAGGGATAGGATGAATGTGGAGGTTACTGAGACAGCTCGAACCACTCGACAATCAACGGGATTTTGTGATTTGTGATTCGTGAATTGCCACTAATGTAATATAGGTATTTAATCTCCATGTTCCCTTATTTATGCCTCTTCTCTTATGATGTTTTCTCTGCTGTTAGAATAGGTAAAAAAAATTGCTATTTCCAAAGGAGTCTTTGGTTATGTTTATGCCTTAAATATGCTGAAGAGCTTACAGGATAAAAAGGCACAAACTTGTATGACATCTTATACAAAGATTTTCTTTTCACCATCTGATCTTTGCCCATTTTAAGATGGAGTACCTGAATTCATATATTGGAATCTGTGTTGGATTGATAATGGGGAAAAAATGAACAGGATCAGATAATGGATATTTGAGGTGATTAATTGTTCCTTTTCCTTTTACATCTGAATGAATGAGGGGAAAGTGGTATACCGTATGATTATAGTTTCCTGGTTCCATAAGTGCCAGAGAAGATTTTCCCAGCAGAGAACAACCACGTGCTGGAGAATCACTTTGAAATTCATAGCTCTAATGACTTGCCTTTGAGGCTGAAGATTTGCCAGTTCAGTAACAAAAAAAAGTGTTAGTCTAAGTTCAGGGGGGGATTTCAGAGTTTGTACATTTTTTCAGAAGGCTACCAAGGAAACTTCTTTTGAAGAGCACCTATTAGCTCACTAGACTCAAACATGAACTCTTAACCCATAGAATCCCTGTGACTCTCCAGACTATAATCCACAGAGTAAAGTGTGTTAACTTGAGTTCAGTGTCTCACAAGGTAAAAAAGTCTTTCAAAACTTACTTGCCAAGGGGCTGGAGTGATAGTACAGCAGGTAGGGCGTTTGCCTTGCACGTGGCTGACCCGGGTTCGAATCCCAGCATCCCATATGGTCCCCTGAGCACCGCCAGGAGTAAAGTAATTCCTGAGTGCAGAGCCAGGAGTAACCCCTGTGCATCGCTGGGTGTGACCCAAAAACAAAAAAGAAAACTTACTTGCCAAAACACAATGGCATATTTAAGAATACAGTCAATCCGACTCCAACAACATTTCAGCTTAACTTTAAAAAGTGTCAGTTAATCTTTTTGGGGAAGCATAGTCCATAAACCATCAAATAATGGTTCTCAAAATACAAAAATTTCTATAAACTTGTGGAACTGCTTCACTAATGGGTCAGATAAACTGAAACCCAGTGGTGTCCACAGGGGTATCTGCTGTTCAATCTTTTAATTATATGGAATAGAAATTCAATGTGTTTGCTGAGTTTAGTGGGCAAAGATCAAAGCCATTCTTAATTCCTACAAACTCTTCAGTTTGGGATACTTCTTAACAGTAGCCTAGCTATTTGGCCTGCCTCTTGTAAAATTATAAACAGACAATTTAAGATACACTCCTTTTGGAACCACAAACCTTAGAGACAAATTACTACTATTGAAGATCAAAGTCTGAATCACTCATGTGGTTGGTTAGTATGTCAAAAACTAAGAAGAATCAAGATCACAATTACCACTAGTGTAATCTGCTTTCATATCATACTGAAAAAAGTCAGTGCATTCACTACCACAAACAGGATATAGAAAGGAGAAGTTTATGTATCTGAAGTAAAAACTACCACTGCACAAGAGGCTTGTAACACCTGCCCAAAGTTGTTGACTGATTGTGTTAGAGTGAGGAGACAAACCATGAAGGGTACCCGTTCTTTCTAGACAAAGGGTTTAAGAATGTTGACCTTTTCCAGAACAATGGATGTCTCATCATTATCAAGATTTCTTCAGGTAAATAGTTAATTTATCAATCCAAACTGGATGTCTCATTATTATCAAGATTTCTTCAGGTAAATAGTTAATTTATCAATCCAAACAGTTGACTTTAGTTATACCATGATGACCAATCCACTTTTAATCTTACAATGATGAACCATTTACTGAGAATTTACTGAGAAAGAAACTTAGCCTTGAACTGATAGTTAGGTGTACTAGTGACCTTTTCTATTCCCTTCTCTTCAAAGGTATGAAGTATTCCTGACTGCTATGACAGCTTCTCCCAAAATTTATTGAAATATTTTCTATACCTTTTTTAACTTCTAATCCACATTAGTAAATCAAGCTTGTCATGAAGTGCAGCTGTCCATGGAAAGAATTATCTCAGGAGTAGAGTTCATTAGTTGTGCACTTAAATTGTATGTGTGAAGCCCTGAGTTTGATTCCTGGCATTGAAAAACATTTTTGAAAATAAATTCATAGATACTCACTGTCATCACTGTCATCCCGCTGCTCATTGATTTGCTTGAGTGGGCTCCATGGTGAGACTTGTTATTGTTTTCGGCATATCAAATACGCCAGGGGTAGCTTGCCAGGCTCTGCCTGCCAGGCTCTGCCGTGGGGGCGAGATACTCTTTGTAGCTTGCTGGACTCTCCAAGAGGGGCAGAGAAATGAACACTGGTCGTCCACATGCAAGGAGAATGCCCCACCAGTGGAGCGCTATTGCTCCAGCCCTATGCAAAATTACTTTGAAAATTCAGGATTCCCTCATCACTATACTTTTGTTTTTCACTATTGAAAAACTATTGTTTTTCTATTTTCCCCTTACCAGAAACCCCAGGGTGATCTGGTTTCTTGGTCTGACTCATGAAAAGCAATGTTTTGAGAGAGAAAAAGAGAGAAGTGGTTCAGAGATAATATTTTTTTGGCCACTTGAATGATCTTGTTGGGTTACCATGGCAAAAGATAGTGAATAAAATGCTCACTACAGCTCTACCATTGCCCAAATAAGGGAAAATGGTAACATACACAGAATATTTTTGTAATTTTTATTAAAAACTGCCAACTAACTGTCCAAACCAAAGATCTGGGTAAGAACAGAAAATGACTAGAGGGAAGCTATGGAAGCAAAAGCTGTTGAAATGGAACCCATTGATTTTGTGGTAGTACAGAAAGGACAGTTCCCAGCCTAGCAGGCTTAATTTCAGGAGGAACGTAAGAGGAAAGATTTTTTTTTAATCCTATTTGGCACCAATGATAGAATACTGCTAATTAGATAAAATACTCTAGCACATCTCTCTCAAGTGTATGAAATGACTGCTTGGCCCAGAAGCCCTGTCAGACAGCTACACCAGCAAGGCAATCAGTCATCCTCTCCACATGGCTTACATTCCTTCACAAACAGCCAGGAATGGCACTCAGCATCCCTGTCAGCACATTCCCACTCAACATCCATGTCAACATATCTGGATTTTTTACATCTCTTAACTGAACATGGTATAGAAAAACAGGACAAGTCTGAGTAATAATTCTCAAGTAGCCCGACTATAAAACAAAACAAAACAAACAAAAAAATTAAAAAACAAGACTCAAACTTGGAATTTTAAGATCTGTTACTCATTCAAGACTCCATGCAGGACCCCGCCACCCTATGATACCAATTAATGTGAATACTAATTGGCAGAGGAGCGGAATTGTGAGTAACATTTCCTTTCAGATTTCCAGTACTGAAATTCTCATAAACAGAAACCCGGTATCAATTTGCCTCCATCTCCAAAATACGGTACCTTCTACCCTGGCAAGACAAGTTTGTAGATGCCCAAGATTCCAGGGGAATTGCTTTAGCTGCTTATGAGATAGTACCAGAAGAAAACTGTGAAGGCACAGAGATGAGCTGTTTTCAGTAACTAAACCATTTATGGATAGACTATTTTAGTCAAGAACACAACTCATATTGTGGGGTTAAGAGAATACCAGCTCATGTGAGGGGAGCACTTCCAAAATGGAATGACTGAATTTGCTGATTGGAAGTATTCTGTAACTAGAGTTGTTGAAGCATGGAATACCTAGTAATTGAGTAAGAGTATTTTAGGAAAAGCTCCAAGAGTTGTTTATAAGATGTCCATATTCCTAATACTTAACCATCTCACATTTGATCTGTGGAAAAAAAATGTTTTGATATAATATAAGCACAAAAATATTTTACAATGGAAGCATGGAGCATAAAACAATGGATAAGGCACTTGTTTGCATGCAGCTGACCTGAGTTCAATCCCCAACATGCTATATGGTTCTCTGAACTTATGAGGTCTGTGATCCCTGAGCACAGAGCCAGAAGTACTGAACATAGCCAGGAGTGACTCCAAAACATACATATACATGTAGACACACAAATACATTATTTGAATGTAATTATATCTAATATATAAGCATATATTGTATACATAAAACATATATGTGTATATGTGTATATATATTGTGTATATATTATATATCATAAATGATATATATAAGTAAATAAGTAAATAAAACCTGGATTCAACATAAATGTCCAGTGGATGAATGGTTAAAGAAGTTGTTTAATAATCCAAATAATATATAATATCACTGTTATTTTAAAAGATGAAATTGTGGGACTAAAGCAATAGCACAAGGAATAAAGTGCACACCCTGTACCCAGATGATCATGGTGAGGTTCCTGAGCACGGATTCAGGAGCAAATGCTGAATGAAGTCAGTTGTATCTTTTTCAATAGCATATAAAATTTGAAATACATGCCCTCGGCCCAGATAAACTCGGAGCTGCTGAGAGGGAAACGGACCCTCTGCGCCTAAAGACTTTGATTCCAGAGACCTAACACTTTCGGGCATGCAGCGCAGCTTCTAATAACAATGCACTGGGACTGCGAACTAGGCTTCAGCCCTGTGCTGCCCGAGGGTGGAATTTTTTCCTCCCCACCCTGTCTTCCTGCACGGAAAAACGGCGGCGGCGGCAAAACAGCAGAGGCAGCAACCGCATGGCAGGCACCATCTTTGAGAATCCTAACCCAGAGGTATTCGATTTCTACACTTGGGGCTCCCAGGGACTCATGGGAAGGGGGTGTAACTGGCACGCCCTCGGCCCAGATAAATTCGGAGCTGCTGAGAGTGAAACGGACCCTCTGAGCCTAAAGACTTTGATTCCAGAGACCTAACACTTTTGGGCATCCAGCACAGCTTCTAATAACAATGCACTGGGACTGCAAACTGGGATATGCAATTTCTGGTAGAATTTTCCCTGGACTTTATACAGAAATCCAAAACCGCGCGGACGCCGCATCCGCGCAACTTTAACATCTATAATTGTCAGCTATGTGAAACGGTTCCTTTTGAACAGGTCTGACTTGGGGGGGGGGGAAACTCCAAATAATAACAGTAAGTTTTTGTGGAAATATTGAAGGTTATTAATGTAGCAGCCACCTCTCTGGACTGTGAACTAAGCAAAAGCCCCACGCCGGCCGTTGCAGCGTGGCATACACCATACTATGAGGTGCAGGATGGGGGATGAGGGTGAAAAAAAAAAAGGGGAAAAGGAAAAAGGAAAAAAAAAAGAAGAACAGTTATGTACTTGTAGCAGTGGGGCTCCATATCTCTTCATTCCCAGCAATGGAAAACTAATTATCAAATGCTTCCTTGGTAGTAGGTCTGTCTCTCTTGGGTGGAAACTCCAACAACTATAGTGAGTTTTGTGTTGAAATATGGAATGTAATCAAGGTAAAGAGCAAATGAAGTGAAATTCATTAGTTATACAGTTGGGGGTAGGGGGTGGGGGTGGGGGTATACTTGGGTTTTTCGTGGTGGACTATGGGCACTGGTGAAGGGATGGGTGTTTGAATATTATATAACTGAGACATAAACTTGAGAACTTTGTAACTTTCCACATGGTGATTTAATAAAAAGTTAAGAACTTGAAAACAAAAATAAATAAATAAATAAAATTTGAAATAACTTTGCTAAATGCCGCGGCCCACGCGGCCAACTTGAGCCTCGTCCGGAGAGAGGGAATGAGAGTTGAGTGGGCTAGGGAGGACTGCATGCAACATATGGCATACAGCAAGTTTATTAAAATTCAAGCAGGTTTATATAGTTTACTTTAGTCATAATCAGCGGGTTACATAAGTGGCATAAACATTTTTAATCAAGTGGTGCAAGCAACTTTATTTTTGCCAATATTACTTGTTTTTCGGTTCCTTCTTATTATTTCAGTTCCTTATCTCAGTCCTGAGAAAGATGGGAAAGCAGATGTGGCTTTGAGCATGGCCAAGGCGGACATGAGTCTATCCTCCCTTCAGCCTCCTCTTGAGTCCAGCTGCCAGAGCATGGTGGCCCTTCGATCTCCTTTCCAGGCTGGCCACCAGAGCATGGTGACCCTTTGGCCGCCTGTCCAGGTCAGCTATCAGGAGATGACTCACCCTCATGCCAAGTTTCTCCATACTCGTTCCTGTTTCCAGGAACTAAGGTGGGGAGTGCCTAGGCCTCCCCTGCACCCAGTCCCTGTTTACAGGGACAGAGGCGGGGCGGGGGGGGGGGCGTCCAGGACAGTCCCCAACAACTAAACAAGGTAAATCGGTAGGGAAAGAGGGTCATTGGATGGGCTTGCTTACATGTGAAATATAAACAGTCAGAGAAAATTAACTGACAAACACAACAAAAATAACTTTCAGAATGTGAAAATTTAATAGTTATGGGAGGAAAAGGAGAGACGTGGGAGGAATGAGTAGAAAAAGCCATTTTGATAATGTGATGACACTGGAACTTGGTGGATGGGGTACCAACACTCAGAAACATATCAAGGTGTGGGACCTTGTTTCCAGATTTTATAGTATTGGAAACTATGGTCATTGTCACTGTCACTGTCATCCCATTGCTCATCGATTTGTTTGAGCAGGCACCAGTGAAGTCTCTCATTGTGAGACTTATTGTTACTGGTTTTGGCATATCCAACATGCCCCAGGTAGCTTTCCAGGCTCTGCCGTGCAGGCGAGATACTCTTGGTAGCTTGCCAGGCTCTCCCAGAGGGGCGGAGGAATCGAACACAGGTCGGCTGCATGAAAGGCGAACGCCCTTCCACTGTGCTACCGCTCCAGCCCGGAAACTATGGTAAATCAATAAAATTTTGTTCCATAAATTATTCCTTGGATAACATTTCCCTTTCCATTTGTTCACTTGAGATTCTTTTTCTGTTTTTTTTGGGGGCCCCACCCAGTGATGTTCAGGGATTACTCTTGGTTCTGCACTCAGAGCTTACTCAAGGTGGTGCTCAGGGGATGAGTTGGGATTCTGGAGATCAAACCCAGATCAGATGTGTGCAAGGCAAATAGTCTACCCACTCTACTATCGCTCTGGTCTTACACTGAGAGAAAGACTTTAAAGAACCAGCCAATTCCTCATACACAGTTTCAAAGAAAGTGATGCAAAGTGAAATCATATGACTTGTCTAAAATTTCACAGACATGTGATATAATAAATTATAAATTGAATGTCATGAATCCCAACAAAATTCTCCCCTTTTGATTCTTAACCCAAAGCAAGGACTTTTATGAATATAAAAGTCTACTAAAGAATTATATCACTTTCCTCCCAAGGTTGGTACACAGCACTACATAAAATACATAGATAAGAAGATGGGTTCATATAGAGATAGATATATAGATAGATATATACCTAGGGCACTGGGGACTATACCCTCCTGGAACCCTGGAAGGATCCTATCATCTGGATCATATGCCCAATAACCTACATATTGCAAATCACAGTGCTGTCAATATCATGGCTGATTTTCAGTTCAAAATAAACAGATAATCCACAGAGCACAGTGAGTCACATATAAAAAGCAGAGTCTATTTTCCCCCTCCAGATTCTGTGGAAGCAATGGGTTGGTGCAGAGATAGATGGTGAGCTGTAAACCAAGTCATCCTTCCACTCTTTCTGCAGCCAGACAGCCTCCCATAACCAAGCTGACTGCTATCTCACAGAAAATCACCAACATTTTTATCCTCAGTGTGCCGTTTGATGAGCCAAATACACAGTTGAACCACCATAAAGTTCATTCCTTATTAAGCCCTTGTTCTTTCGGGGGGAAAAAACACCACATTTCCGGAGTACTCTGGGAATGTAGATCAGGGAACTGGGGCCCAGATCCAGGCTCTACTACACTCCATTCTCTGTCTCTAAATTAAAACAGGTTGCCAAGGTGTGCAAGTGTGTGAATTATTATTTTTCTAGCATTAAAAACTTGATTTAAAGCATATTCCCTTTGAAGGAAGGTATAATTTGGAAATTATTTCAAGTCTCAAAGTGGTTAGAAACTGGGTTTTGCCAGATTTCTGGCTGTAAGAAAAAGTCTTTTTTTCAGAGAGGCTGAAAAAGTCTTGGGGACAGACTAGACTACCAAAATGAAGAAAGACTAAGGTGAATTGTATGTACTTTCAACGCATGGTCACTGGGAGAACCTGATGGTGCAAGTGCAGATCAAGTATGACATCATTGGTCCGACCGAAACGAGGAGACATCAATCACATCACGCCATTTTCCACACGTTGGTGGCATTGGTGTCCTTGTCAACACGAACTTGGCCATGAGCATCGATTCATTCGAATGCCTAGCAACCTGAATTGGACGGTTACGCTTGAATAGGTGTGGCTCACTGCCTGCAGTTTCTGTCTTCATCGTCTACGCACCAACTTCCAACTATGGTGAAGAAGAAATTGAGAGGTTCTATACGGAACTGGAGAAGTTCTATAAAGAAAACCACACACTTTCTACAAAACCACTGTTGGTGATTTTAAGGTCAAGATCGGTCCAAGAAGGTCGCCCGAAGAACTCCACATTGGGACACATGGCTTAGAGTGGAACGATCAGGGTGAGAAGCCAAGACCATCCATAGTAACTCACAGTTCCAGAAGGCCAAATCTAAATACTGGACAAGGGACTCTCCCCGTGCACAGTTCCACAATGAAATTGACCACATCATATTCAATCGAAAATTTTGCCTGACCAATGTCGCTCTAGTCCCAAAATTCCAACCGGGATCTGACCAACGTCTCCTTCATGCGAAATTCTACTTCGCAGCGCAGGGAGAAAAGTCTGCAAAATTAAAGTCTAAGAAGACAACTCCCAGAATGACCACCAACTGGGATCTCTTTGGCCCTCTTGCAGCAACGTGGGAAGATGCCGTCCTTGACAACATTGACAACGAATACGATCGAATGGTTCAGCAACTCCATGTCTGTGCGAAGAATGCCGAGAGTGAGAAAAGCCACAAAAAGACACCTGTCTTCGGAAACTCTCAAGCTCATATGTCAACGTGGTTTGGCGTGAGCCTCAGGCAATCACAAGCTAACGTCCGAGCTCACAAAGCTGTGCCAAGATGCGATAAAGGAAGACCTCAAAGAGAGAAGAGCAGCAGTGTTGGCCAGTGCAGCAGAAGCCGGGAAAAGTATTCGCAACGCTTGCCCATCCTTCACCAACTACGAGATCAAGATGACTGCCCTCAGAAGTGCCGATGGATCTACCACATCCCCCAAAAGGGCAATGGAGAAAAGTATCCACGACTTCTACTCGGATCTCTTTGACAGCCAGCCATGTCCACCTGTCCACATACCAAATTCCGCAGGATGGATATGTTGTTCCTAACTTCTGAAATCTGACACGCCATCTCACTGGTAAAGACAATAACATCACCTGGTCCGGACAAGGTCAGACCCGAACACCTGAAGAATCTGCCGCTGGTACTCATCCATACACTGGCCTGACTCCTCACATGCTACCAGTTTAAATGCAATGTTCTGTCCCAGTGGAAAACTTGTAGGACCGTTCTGTTGTACAAGAAGGGAGACATCACGACATCGGCAACTAGCGCCCAGTCTGCCTGTTGTCTGTCATCTACAAGTTGTTCACTCATGTCATCCTGAATAGAATAGGAAGAACACTAGAGGAAGGACAACCATGTGAACAAACCGGGTTCCAAAGGGGATACAGCACGATAGACCATATCCACACAGTGACCGAACTCATTGAAGTTTCGCGAGAGCTCAAGACGCCATTCTGTCTAACATTCATCGACTTAAAGAAGGCCTTCGATTCTGTTGAGACTGAGGCGGTCATCGAAGCCTTGGTCAAACAGGGCATTTAAACTCAGTATATCAAAATCCTCCACTAGCTGTATTGTGGATGCGCCACAAGGTTCTCACCTTTCTAAAAGGAAGTGATCATTGATGTAAAGAAAGGGGTGTGGCAAGATGATACCATTTCACAGAATCTCTTCAGTGCCGCCCTTGAGAACATCATGAAACAACCGGAATGGGAAGAAATGGGAGTGAATGTAGACCATCGGCAATTACCCCACCTCCTCTTCGCTGATTGTAAAAAATGTCATCCTACAGCTGATGACATTGTTCTCAGAACGCCAAATATTAGCCAAGCGGCACAAAGGCTGGGCGACTTTGATCACGAGTGTGAAAGGTCAGATTGTGGAAAGGTCAGATTGCAGCTGAATCTCAACAAGTCGATGTTCATGAAAAATGAACTTGTCCCTGAAGCTCCATTTGCTCTCAATGGGACGATCATCTCCGAATGCAGCAGCTATGTGTACTTGGGTCGAGGAATGACTTGGTGCCAGAACTGCGCAAGAGGAAGAGAGCAACATGGAATGACTTCAAGAGCATTGAAGAGGTGGTTAAGAGAATGAAGAAGCCCCAACTCCGGGCACATCTATTCGATTCCACTGTTCTTCCTTCACTAACATACTAATATATGCCTCAGAGACCTGGGCTCTACGCAAGCAGGATGAGAATGCTATTAGGGTACCAGAAAGAGGAATCGAAAGAGCTATGCTGGTTATATCATGTCTCACTCAGTGAGAGAAGGAATCCGGAGTTCTGACCTCCGTTGATGGTCAAAAATCAGGGATGCTGTCTCGTTTGCCAAGGCATCAAAAAATCAGATGGGCTGGTCATGTAATGCAATTCAGAGATGACCGTTGGACTAGAGCTGTTACAGACTGGATTCCACGGGATCTCAGAAGACCTCGTGGCCGCCCACCAACTACATGGTCAGATTTCTTCATCAAATCTCTAAGTGAATGATTTGAGGCTCTTTCTGTTCCTGGAGCGAGCAGGTATTATTGGGCTACAGTAGCTCTCGACAGGGACATATGGAGATGTTACTGGCACCTGCTTGAGAAAATTATATATCAACGAGACTACAAGTGATACAAGTGAAGCAAATGTCTTCCTTTGATAAGAAGCTGTTGTACTTTATTGATACAAAGGTGGTAAGTACCCTCTTGGGGGTTTCTCGGTTCAAGAGCATCCTAGTTGTTATTTGCAAACAGCAGTGTGCAGTTCTGAATGTTTTCAGACACATTAGTCCCATGTAATTGGGCTCTCAGAGGAAGTTTCCAAGTACCAAGGTGAAGTTTCAATGATGGGTTTTGTGAGGCAGGGAAACTTCCCTCCATGACCTATTCATATGCGATATTGAATTATAAAATTATAAAAGAAAGCATAGAACCGAAATAGATAGATAGATAAACAGAGAGACATGCAGCCACATTACAAAGTCAATTTCATATATGGGATCCCACGCTGAATCATTTAGCTATATAGGAATGCATTTCACAGCTAACTCATTCTGGCAGACCCAACGGGATGCAGTTTCTCTTAAAATATATATGGAATCATCAGACAAGCCATCACTGTGACAATTAACCGCTGGGCTTAAAGGAACTTTTGCTTGGCTTTTCAAAGAAGTGGAACAAAAGGAGTGTCTGTGAGTCACAAACACAATCTGCATATAGGAAGAATCTTTTGCAAAAAAATCAAAGTTGCATAAATAGACTTTATTAGTCCTCTTTTTTTTTGCTCAGCACAGTTAAGAAATAGGACGTGGGGCCAGAACATTAGTGCAGTGGCTTGAAGACTTTCCTTGTTTGCAACCAACCTGGGTTTGAATCCTGGGACCCTAGTTGGTCACCTAAGCACTGCCTGGAATGATCATCTAAGCACTGCCTGGAATGATCCCTGAATAGAGACTCAGGAATAAGCCCTGAGCACCACAGGATATGCCCCCCACTCCATCCCTGCTTCTTCCCCCTAAAAAGGAAAGAAAGATGGCTGCATAGCTGATTTTACAGGGAACGTCCTTTAAAAATCAAAAAGAGGAAAAAATGAGATAGAGTAGAGACAATCCTAATTATATTAAATTTCTGTAGATTTAATAAATATAAATTTCTATAAATTTTTATGTTTTTATTCAATTTTACATCATCGATTTGAGATTCACAATAGTTTCAAGAAAGTATGATGCAACCATTTTGTGGAGTATCTGAGACTAAAGAAAACTGAGCTATATTTTGGTGGTTAAATTGATAGAAATCAGTTACTAATTGAATGTGATATTTAGGATAGGATGAAAGTGAATATGATTTCCTGTCTGGCACAAGTAACTGGAAGATGAGTAAGTTGAGAAGAAAATTATCAATGCTATTAATAATCTGAAATTTAATAGAAATCAAAAACAGAGGTGAACAACCTTTAAGTTATTCATACTTAAGCTACATACCAATTTTATCCAGCTCTAAGCTTCTTGACTCTAGTTTGACCCATAGTTGCAAGACCTGCAGCTACCTCATCACTTGATTATAGCAGTTTGGAAATAGTACATGAGAAGGTCAGAGTCTGTATGAAGCATATACCTAGCTAAAGAAATCCTGCAACACCTTCATGAAAACTGATTGTCTTACAGCATGAAGAAATGGGTGGGGCTCATCATGAATTTCCAATATTAGATGAAATTTAAGTGTGCTCCTAATTATAAGATTCATGGCCTATGCTGCTCTTTAATTTTCAAAGAAACCTCCTGTGGTCATTTTGTTCAGCAGAAACTAAAAGGTGAGACAATAGATACTCAGAGAGATCATGCCTTTTGCCAAAAATTCAGGAACAGCCACCATTTCTAATTTTCTTGATTATGTGTGCCTACGTGCAAAATCTGATTATCTTTCTCTCAAAACTCCAGTTGGATATAATGAATGAAATATTAAGATCATAATGAAGATGAAGTCTGTTCAAAACAAAAATTCTTCTGAACAATTATGAAGTACAGCTTAAATATTTCTGAGCATGAATCTCAGAAATTGGTGTATTGTCAAGGGAGTTGTTCTGTGACAACTGTACACATCTATTACATTTTTAATGGGAGTCTTGTGAAGGATAGAAAGAGAAGGGAACTAAGTTTGTCTCAGCGACAAGCCTTGTTCTGTGAATTTAGAATCCAGGTGTAAATGAAGTTATGTGTAGCAAGACATCTCTAATATTGTAATTTGGTATTCAGATACAGGCATTTTGGTTTTCTTAACAAGGTGTGCACATCATAGACACAATTCTACTGAATGGGAATAATAGGCCAAGAATCTGATATTTAAACATTGCTAAAATTTTCAATCCTGTATTATGCAGCATCATTTCTCTCTGATTCTACCAAGGTTAAATTGCATGTAACTGGAGTCAATTAACTGAAGACTAACAAAATTAGACATTTTTCTCAAGAAGGTCACTATTGAAATAGACACATATGCTAAAAAATGAGAATTGTAAGAGCTCAAAGGACTTCTCTCAGTCTTTTAAATGATCATGTTCACTTAGATACAACTATTCCACAGACTAGTTCGAGGTCCCTTTGGAAGGTACAGACATGTTAACAAATCATCTCTGATGTGAAAATATAGCAGCAAAACTTTTGAATTGTTACTTAATGGTTTCTCTCAATCGTTATCATATCCTTTGATCCCATATAAGCAGGCAAAGGGGATTAAACCAGAAAGACTGGTAATGAGGTTATTTGACTTTATAGATTAAAAAAAACTACTCAGAATAGTAGATATAAAGAAAACACACAGTGGAATACCACTCATTTATAAAAGGACAGAGCCATGCAGGTTGCTGCAAGGGGTACTGAAGAGTATAATGCAGAATGAAGTTGTTAGCCAAAAGAGGAACAAATGATCTCTCTCATATGTGAAATATAAAGAGATAGAGTAAGGAAATAACTAATATCCAAAGGTAACAGAACCACAAAATTGGTCTACAGAATTTGGACAGGGAGATGAAGTTGGGACATGGCAAGAAAGGGAAGTGGACACTCCGATGAAAGGTGTGCTGTTGGGACACTATACCCAAAACACACCACCAGTGAGAGTATTGTAAATAGTAGGGCAATAACAAGCATAACACTCAACCATTTAAGTATCTTCCTAGCTGGAAAGTAGTTGGTAGAGAAAATAAAATTACAATATTCTTCATTCTGATGATTCCTTCATATCCCTTATTTTTTAAAAAATAACACTGAATGTAAAAAACTAAGACACGCCGACGGGCATGCACTAGCTGGCTCTCGGGGCGTCTCTGTCTCACCGCCCATGATCAGTGCTCTAGAACTGCTGTGTATGGGCTGGATCAGGACGGCCGGTGGTCAAGGACAGACGAAGGAAGAATGAGGATGAAGCTGGTTGCTGATTAGTTACCGTTTATTCAATCTTCCATCTTTCTCATCTCCAGCTCTCCCAGCTCCGTCCTCTCTCTGGATCTACTCCAGCATTCTGGATCCTTGCTCTCTCTGTCTCTCTCCTCCCCTCTTCCTCTCTCGCCCTTGCCCCTAGGTTACACACTGCCCGGTAGCAAAATCAAGATAAAAAAGCCCTTCCTGAGGGCTGTCAGGTTCAAATGGAACACAACCTAAGGGCATTCCAAAGTCCTTCCTGACTGCCAGTAGGCAAGATACATCTTAAGTTTTTTTTTCCTCTCCTTATTCCAAAACACTTAATAATATCTTAATATTAGTTATTTTTGTGTGGACATAGCAAGAGATACATTGAGGCTTGGAAGGCAGCTCTCCTTGCAAAATCTTGCCACAGAATCAGACCACAGCACTCAGGCCAGATTAATCATTCTTCACCCTAGCTGGATCCAAATCTAGTTATCACTGTTTGGATTATGACAACATTTGTCCATGTTCAAGCTCTTAAATTATACTTAAGCATTAGGCACTTTGGCCAGGCCCATCTCGATGCTAAGGTAGCATACAACTCACCGCTTGTCCGGAGTCCGTCTCGTCCCTCGTCAGGACCTTGCTTTTGGGGGTGCTAGGAAGTAAGGGCAGCTGAGGCTTAGGTTGAGAGAACAGATGCCCAGGAGGACAATATCATGTAGAGTCAAATGATTCCCAGGTTACAAAAGCACAGCATTTGCTAAGTCTTCCTGTGTCCATTGTCCATACAAAAAGGACATTGCTCTGAATAAAATATGCAAAAGACTCAAGGAGAAGAGAAAAACAATATATACAAGTCAACAGAAAACTAAGATAGAAGTAACAAATAAACACAGAGGAATGGGAGAACTGTGACAGGAGTAACCCAATAAACCTAAAATACCGGAGGCTGTTATCCTACAACTGAATATTGGGTCAAAAATAATTTAATATTAAACACATAACACCCAAGAGATGTTAGATGAATGGGCTCAGTTATGACAATCATATAATTGACTCCAGTGACATGCATTTCAAATTTAAATGATTGTGAACCAGGGATTAAATCATGCACTTCTGCAAACAGCCAGTACCTTAACAACGAACCATGACAACTCTCAGAATGACCACTAACTGGGAGCTGATTGGCACTATTGCAGCAACATGGGAAGATGCCATCCTTGACAATGTCGACGAGAAATACGATCTAATGGTTTGTCACAAAACCTCTATGTTTGTGCGAAGAATGCCAAGAGTGAGAAAGCCACAAACAGACGCCTGTCTTCGCAATCTCTCAAGCTCATTTGTCAAACATGCTTTGGCGCGAGCCTCAAGCAACCGCAAGCTAACGTCCGAGCTCGCAAAGCTGTGCCGAGATGCGATAAAGGAAGACCTCAAAGAGAGAAGAGCAGCAGTGTTGGCCAGTGCAGCAGAAGCCGGGAAAAGTATTCGCAATGCTCGCCCGTCCTTCGCCGACAACGAGACCAAGATGACTGCCCTCAGATGTGCCGATGGATCTACTACATCCCCCAGAAGGGCAATGGAGAAAAGTATCCACGACTTCTACTCGGATCTCTTTGACAGCCAGACATGTCCACCTGTCCACATACCAAATTCCGCAGCATGGGTATGTCATTCCTAACATTCTCCCTTTTGAAATCTGACACGCCATCTCGCTGGTAAAGACACGAACAGCACCTGGTCCGGACAAGGTCAGACCCGAACACCTGAAGAATCTTCCATACACTGGCCCGACTTCACACGCTACCTGTTTGAATGCTAGGTTCCGTCCCAGTGGAAAACCTGTAGGACCATTCTGTTGTACAAGAAGGGAGACATCCACGACATCGGAAACTATCGCCCAGTCTGCCTGCTGTCTGTCGTCTACAAGTTGTTCACTCGTGTCATCCTGAACAGAATAGGCAGAACACGAGACGAAGGACAACCATGCGAGCAAGCCGGGTTTTGAAGGGGATTCAATATGATAGACCATATCCATAGTGACCAAACTCATTGAAGTTTCGTGAGAGTTCAAGATGCCTTGAAGGAGGCATCTCTGTCTAACGTTCATCGACTTAAAGAGGGCCTTCGATTCTGTTGAGACTGAGGCTGTCATAGAAGCTCTGGCCAAACAGGGCGTTCCAACTCAGTATATCAAAATCCTCCACGAGTTGTATTGTAGATTCACAACCAGGATCTATCTCACCATTCTACAAGGTTGTGATCATTGATGTAAAGAGAGGGGTGTCGCAGGGTGGTACCATTTCACCCAAAACTCTTCAGTGCCGCCCTCGAGAACATCGTGTGACGACTGGAATGGGAAGGAATGGGAGTGAAGGTAAACCGTCGGCAATTACACCATCTCCGCTTCCGCTGATGACATGGTTCTCATAACACCGAACATTAGCCAGGCGGCACAAATGCTGACCGACTTCGACCACGAGTGTGGAAAGGTCGGATTGCCACTGAATCTCATGAAAAGACGAACTGGTCCCAGATGCTCCATTCGCTCACAATGGAACGAACATCTTCGAATGCAGCAGCTGTGTGTACCTGGGTCGAGAAATTAACATGAGGAACGCCTTGGTGCCAGAACTATGCAGGAGGAAGAAGAGCGGTGTGCAAATGCATTTCTAGAGCGTCAAAGAGAACGAAGAAGCCCCAACTCCGGGAACATCTTTTCGATTCCACTGTTCTTCCTGTGCTGACATAGGCCTCTGAGACCCGGGCCCTACGCAAACAGGGTGAGAATGCTAGCTATTTGGGTATCCCCAAGAGGGACATGGTAGAGCTTTGCTGGGAATATCATGTCTCACTCAAGTGAGAGAAGGAATCCGGAGTTCTGACCTCTGTCGATGGTCAAAAGTCGGGGACGCTGTCTCGTTTGCCAAGGCATCAAAAATCAGATGGGCCAGTCATGCAATGCAATTCAGAGACGACCGCTGGACTAGAGCTGTTACCCACTGGATTCCACGGGACGTCAGAAGACCAGTGGCCGCCCACCAACTACAAGTCTCACAATGGAGACTTCTAACTTTCTAACTTTGCCCACTGGTGCAAAATGGTGAACAGGACGACAGTGCTACAATAGTTAATATTGCATCACAAGCTACTTGGTTATCCAAACCAAGAATGTTAGAAATATCTTGAACTTATTTTAATTCTTTGTACAACATATTTTATTAGTCATCGATTCATGCAAGTGCTTTCTTTTAAATCTTTCTCAGACAAAAATCACTCTGGTCTGTGTTTCTACTTCCTTAATTGAAGTCTACCTTGAAAATAGCATTTTTCCTTCCAGAAGAAACCTTCCCTCATGCATCAATCATTTTCCCCGTACTCAAATATTCAAATTTCTCTTCTGCTTAAAGTATTTCAATAAATCCTTAGTGCCTGAGGACAAGTGGAATCCCTTGATCATTATAAGCAAAATGTACCATCATCTAGCTCTCTCTAAACAGCCTCAATTCCAAACTTCTCTCCTGTAGGTTCTCCATAAAATAAAATTGCTTGCAGGCTCCTTTCTGATGTATAAACAAAGTTGTGAGTTGTCTCACAAATAATATATTGTCATGAACTATTCTTTCTATAAGAAAAGTGTTCTACCTTAATGTTCTAGTAAGGTGAACTGTTAATTATGCTCTTCAGATTCTGCATAAATATTAGTATATTTTTGTTCATTCTTTAAATTTGTGTATCATCCATCTCACGGGATAAGGAGAGTTTCTATTCTTGCTTTTGAAATAATTATATGACTTTATTCGTGCGCTAATCAGTTGTATTATATAATAAATCCTAGTGTTCCAGGCTCCTTGATGATTGGTTACCAACTTCACTTATTCAACAAACATATGTCTTTGTTGCTCAAAAAATGTATTTACTTGCCTTTATCAGGCACTTGTGTAGAGTCATGGAATAAATCACCTGAGAATCCAAGATTCCATTTCAACAAAGCTTTCAGTGAAAAGAAAAGACAATATATATTATGAGTAATCTTTGTAATGTTTTAGAAAGAGCAAGGTCAAGGGAATGAAGAATGGGTAAACAGGAGAGGGGTCAACATTGATATCACTTTTAAACAGGTGGAGTATCAGCCAACCAGCAGTTAATATCTAAAATAGCCAGGTCAAAGAAAGGCTTGGAAAAATTGGAAGAGCCAGTCATTAAGATATTGGCTTGGGGTAGCAGAGCCACTAAAGAAACGTTCTGTTGGAAGTTACTTTGTCTAGAAGACAAAGGAGGAGACAAGTTCAGAAGTGTGAGCTGTATCTTGGGATACCTTAGATTCTCTCTGTACATACTTGAGCTTAAGTGTAGGTTGAAATAAAAGAGAAAAGCATTACATTTTGCAAAAAAATATGACTTGATTCATATGCTAAATGCATATAGGATATAATAAGGAAAGTAATTAGAAAGGCATTACAGCAACCCAGGTCAGGGATAGAAAAAACAATGAAGAGAGGAAGGAAGGAAAGCAAATTCAAGGTGAGGGTAATGGAAGAAGTATGAAGGAGAAAGCAGAAAGAGTGCAGAGAAGAGAAATAACTAAAATATATAACTAAATAGTGGGAAAAAGCAAGGTTGCTGTATAGGTTCATAACCATTTGTTGACCTATTGTTATGGTACCTTATAAAGTTCAAGTTCTTCTGTATGTTAACTCTTTCATTTAACACAACTAACCTGGCAGCCTTTTGATTGATCTGGGAGTATTTCCTGTTGGCTGAGCAGCCAGGCTATAGGTATCCTTTTTCTTTTCGTTCTTTCTTTTTTTTTTTTTTTGCTTTTTGGGTCACATCTAGTGATGCACAGAGGTTACTCCTGGCTCTTCATTCAGGAATTACTCCTGGAGGTGCTCAGGTGACCATATGGGAAACTGGGAATCGAACTCGGGTCAGCCGGTGCATGTCAAACTCCCTGCCTGCTGTGCTCCAGCCTCAGGTATCCTTTTTTTGAACAACAAATTTAACTCCTGGGACAAAAGCCTAAAAGAAATTAATATAAATGTAATGGAAATCAAGTGATTGGCCTGAATATATTACCGTGTCCGTTTTCTTTGTCTTACTTTCCTGTAAGTCTAAGGTGAAGGTGGGTTGGTGAAAATCTAAGTATTTTCTTAAAAAATTTTTTTGTTCTTTAGGTTATCAGGATGTTGAGAAATAAAGTCATTCCAGAGTGATTCAGGTTGCAAAGGAAGAGGCTGAAACCTCTTGTTTTCAACTTGAAACAAGAGGTTTCAAGTAGATCATTGTCAGGGCCTCAGTTTCTTCCTCAGCAGGTATTTTTTACAGTGTTATTTTGCTCAGACAAACCTTGTTAGGATATGTGCTTATGGAAAGATTTATGTGCAGAAAGTCACCACAATGTGATTTTTCTGGTTCCATGGTTCAATACAATGATGGTTTAAGGAAGTAAAGTACAATTTTAGCACTGCCATTATGGTGCTATATATGTCATCAGTTGGCAGTTATTAAAGCTGTGACTGATAGGAAGAGAGAGTAAAAGGGTTAAGGCATTCCGCCTTGCATACAGCCAAGCCTGATTCAATTCTTTGCATTGCCTATATATCTTCCATGTATCCCCAGAATGAACCCTGAGCACAGAGCAAGGAGTGATCCCTGAACACTCAACGGTGTGTCCCCCTAACTAAAGTAGAATAAAAATAATTTCCTTCCATACCACACTTAGAGAGACCTATAAAAAAACTTCTAAGGAAGGTAATGACTCCCAGCTTCTATTTTCTGGAAGATGTAAGCAAAGTTTATAAAGTCATTAGATGGATTATATAATATGGTTTACACAATTAGTCTCACTAGTCTATAGCCACATTTTTTGTGTGAAATTCTTACAGCACAGAATAAGGGTTTCTCTATAACAGTATCTCATATCATGACTATAGTTCAAGCCATTTAAGTTGTACTCTTATTGGTCATTAAGTAGGTGAGGCATATGGGTTCATGATCAATGGATAAATAAATCAATACACTAATATCTTTCTAAATGTCATGGTGCTCCTGCCGCTTTCTCAACACCCCTGTAATTAATTCTAAACCATGCTCCTTCTCTAAAAATATTTAGACTCCTTCATTTTCCTTAGCTTAAAGTCCTATTTTATTAATACAAAAGAACTTTTTATTTAAAGAACATCATCTATTCCCAAATTTCATGTCCAGTATGTTTTCCAACCCGTTATTCCTCATGCCTTCCTCTTTATTCCAACTGATTTAGGGTCAGTTTGAATATGGAATTCCACTTCCAAAAACTTCAAAATAAACATCCCTTAATCTTCATTTTGTTAGCATTCTTAAATCTTTATAGATTTAAGAATCTTATAGAGGACAAGAACAACAAAATGTAATATCAGTAGCAGTAGAAACAGCAGCAGCAATAGCAATAGTAGTACTATTAAGCCCGTTGTGTGCCCATTGTAGCAGTAGAAGAAGTGGTGTCAATATTAATAGTAATTGAAATAGAAACAGCAATATCACTGGTATAAATGGCATTTGTACAGTTGGCACTGTTTTATAAAGAGAATATGTATGAGTCTATATGACTGGATTTTAATCAAAGCATTCACACTTTTAAAACAGTAAAAAAAATTGATCTTTCTGATCTCAGCATTCTGTCCTCTAAATTTGGTGTAATGCATCAACCTTATACTGTTTTTTTAATTTAAAATTTATTGAATCACCATGTGGAGGGTTACATAGTTCTCAGGATTATGTCAGTTATACAATACTCAAACACCCTTCCCTTCACCAGTGCCCATATTCCATCACCAACCACCCCATTATACCTCCCGCCCCCTCCCACCCCCCAGTCCCCGCCCTTGTAAGTGATAAGTTTCACTTCGTTTATGCTTTATCTTGGTTACATTCCATGTTTCAACACATAACTCACTATTGTTGCTAGGGTTTCCCCCCAAAAAAGAAAAGACAGTCCTACTGTCAAGGAAGCATTTGATAGCTCTCCATTGCTAAGAATGTAGAGATATTAAGTCCCGCTGTTTGTTACATAACTTTTCTATTTTTTCCCTCCTCATCCCGCGCCACCGAGTCCACACCTGTTTAGTAATCACCACGCTGCCTGACAAAGGGAAAAAAAAATGAAAAAGATGGTTATTTCCCGTCATCAGCCGGCGTGGGGCTCTGGCTTAGTTGATAGTCTGGTAGAATGTCTGCAAGCAGTTTCTGGAACCAAAAGTAATACGCTGGTATCGGCCCTGGCTCAAGATTCCACCAGCGTCCCGCTGTTCCAAGTACATAATAATTTATTCCCTTGTATCCCATTCCCACGCCACCAGGTCCGTGTCAGCTTAATGGACATCATACTATGGTTAACGCCATGCCGCGTTTCTTCCCGAGAAAGAAGGATATTTCTTCTCAGCCGGCATGGGGATATGGCTTAGTTCAGTCTATAGAGATGGCTACCACTTTGATTGCCTTCAATATTTCAGCAAAAGACTTACTATTCTTGTTAGGATTTCCCACCAAAGTCCGACCCGTTAAAAAGGAACCATTTCATATTGGTGATGATTAAATGACATTAGGTCGCGCGGCCATGGCAGTGGCCTCGCGGCTTTGAATTTCTGTATGAAGTCCAGGGAAAGTACAGCCAGAAATTACATGTCACTACAAACTTTAACCCTATTATGGTCCCCCCAAAGTCCAACCCATTACAAAAGAACCATTTCATATTGCTCATGATTAGATGACATTAGGTTGCACAGCTGTGGCAGTGGCCGTGCGATTTTGGGTTTCTATATAAAGTCCAGGGAAAATTCTGCCTAAAATTCTATTGCTACAATCTTTTACCCTTCAACAAAAAACTCAGTACTATTGTTTGGAGTTTCCCCCCACGGTAAACCCTGCTAAAAAGGAACATTTAAACGTTGCTGACAATCAAGAGATATTAGGTCGCGCGGCTGCGCCTCGCAGTTTTGGATTTCTATATGAAGTCCAGGGAAAATTCTTTTGGTAATTCCATCACTCGCTGGCCGCGCCTGGGCCAGTAGCTCCGAGCACACAGTTTGGAGGCATTTTGGGGGTGCCGCTCGTGTCCAAAGTGGTTCAGTTGCATCCGGGGTCGATCTCACACGGCGGCAGAAAGGGACCGTATACTGTTGATGGGAAGATAAAGTGATGGCTAGGTATAAGTGTTTGGAACATAAACTAATTATACAATATTAACTATGTAGCATGCTCATTCATTTCTTATTGAATGATCTCAACACCCTTTGAGGTAGAACATATAATTTTTTGCCAGTTTATCACTTGTATCACTTGTCATCCCATTGCTCATCAATTTGCTTGAGCGGGCACCAGTAATGTCTCCGTTCATTCCTGTCATGTGCTAGTGTAGCCCAATGGTGTCTGCTCACTCCAGAGACACGAAGAGCCTCAGAGCATTCATTCAGGGTCTTGACGAAGAAGTCTGACCATCTCTTAGCTGGGTGGCCAGGCATATTTCTGACATTCTGTGGAATTCAGTCGGTAACAGTTCTAGGCCAGCAAATCACATCACATGTTCGGCCCATCGATTTTCGACTCCTTGGCAAAGAAGACAGCATCCCTGATTCTCAATTGTCAATGGATGTCAGAACTCTAGGTTCTTTCTCTCATTTGAGTGAAACGTGATGCTCCAAGCATAGCTCTTTTGATTTCTCTTTGGGAGACTGAAAGGCGTTCTCATTCTGTTTTCATAGACCCCAGTTCTCTGAGGCATATGTTAGTGCAGGAAGAACGGTCGAGTTGAAAAGATGTGCCCAGTCGAAGAAATAAACAGAAACTTTCCCAAGGAAGAGATAGGAATGGCCAAAAGGCACATGAAAAAATGCTCTACATCACTAATCATCAGGGAGATGCAGATCAAAACAACCATGAGATACCACCTCACACCACAGAGACTTGCACACATCCAAAAGAACAAAAGCAACCGCTGTTGGAGAGGATGTGGGGAGAAAAGGCCCCTTCTACACTGTTGGTGGAAATGCCGACTGGTTCAGCCCTTCTGGAACACAATATGGACGATTCTCAAAAAATTAGAAATTGAGCTCCCATTTGACCCAGCAATACCGCTGCTGGGAATATATCCCAGAGAAGCAAAAAAGTATAGTCGAAATGACATCTGCACTCATATGTTCATCGCAGCGCTATTTACAATAGCCAGAATCTGGAAAAAACCTGAGTGCCCTAGAACAGATGACTGGTTGAAGAAACTTTGGTACATCTATATAATGGAATACTATGCAGCTGTTAGAAAAAATGAGGTCATGAACTTTGCATATAAGTGGATCAACATGGAAAGTAACATGTTAAGTGAAATGAGTCAGAAGGAGAAAAACAGACATAGAAAGATTGCGCTCATCTGTGGAATATAGAATAAGGAGGTTGACTCCATGGCTTGGAAGCTGGCCTCACATTCTGGGGAGAGGGCAACTCAGATAAAGAAGGGAACACCAAGTAACATGTAGTTGGAGGCCACGCGGGGGAAGGGTGATGCGTGCTGAATGTAGACTAGAGACTGAACACAATGGCCACTCAACACCTTTATTGCAAACCACAACAGCTAATTAGAGAGAGAGAACAAAAGGGAATACCCTGCCACAGTGGCAGGGTGGGGTGGGGGGGAGATGAGATTGGGGGTGTTGGAGGGATGCTGAGTTTATTTGTGGTGGAGAATGGGCACTGGTGAAGGGATGGGTTCTCGAAATTTGTATGAGGGAAACATGAGCACGAAAATGTATAAATCTGTAACTGTACCCTCACTGTGACTCACTAATAAATAAATTTTCAAAAAAAGATGTGCCCAGAGCCAGAGGTTCTTCATTCTCATTTTTAAAAATTTATTATATTTAGTGAATCACCATGGGGTACCATTACAGACTTACAAACTTTTTGCTTGCATTTCTATCATACAATGATCGAGTACCCATCCCTCAGCCAGTGCCCATTTTCCACCATCTATGGTCCCTGCATCTCTCCCACCACCCTCAGTCCCTTTCTTTCACCCACCCCACCCTGCCTCTGTGGAAGGGCATTCCCTTTTGCTCTTTCTTTCCTTTTAGTGTTCATCCTCTTAACAACATCTTCGATGCTCTTATAGGTGTTCCACTGTGCTCTCTTCCTCCTGTGCAGCTCTGGTGCCAACTTATTCATCATGTTGAGTTCTCTACCTAGGTACAGATAACTGCTGCATTTGGAGATGTTCATTCCGTTGAGAGCAAATGGAATGTCATGAACTAGTCCATTTCTCATGAACATTGATTGTCTTTGTGAGATTCATCTGCAGTCCGACCTTTCTACACTCATGGTAGAAGTTGGCCAGCACTCATCCCACTTGGCTAATGTTTGGTGTCATTAGAACGATGTCATCAGTGAAGCGGTGGTATAGTTGCCAACCGTCTATCTTCACTCCCATTTCTTCCTATTTCACTCATAGCATGACATTCTCGAGGGTGGCACTAAAGAGTTTCCGTGAAATAATATCGCCTTGCCAAATCCATCTCTTTACACTGATGACCACTTCCTTGTAGAATGGTGAGATCCTGGTGGTGAATCTTTAGATGAGGAAAATAAAGTTGAGTTTCTTCTCAGAGGAATCGAGTCAAGTTGCTTAATCAAAATTTAGACATCACAAAACTGGTTTGACTGTCATTAAAATCAAGACAACTATTTCCTCAGACCTGCCTCTTAACCCAGTGATTTAGTTACTCCCAAGATTCACTAAAATTATTGCCTTACCTGTTAAAATTTCTTTTGTCATTCTTTCATTATCTACAACACTAATTGTCCAATTTATTTCATAGCAACATCATTTGAACTGTTTCTTACTTAGCATCTAATTAAATAACCTACCTTGGGATACATGTAACACTGTAGTACTGTCATCCCATTTTCATCGATTTGCTCGAGTGGGCACCAGTAATGTCTCCATTGTGAGACTTCTTGTTGCTGTTTTTGGATATTAAGTACACCATGGGTAGCTTGCCAGGCTCTGCTGTGCGAGCGAGATACTCTCAGTAGCTTGCCAGGCTCTCCAAGAGAGATAGAGGAGTCTAACCCAGGTTGGCCACGTGCAAGGCAAATGCCCTGCCCACTGTGTATCACTCCAGTCCTTTGAGATATATATATATAAATACATATGTATATATATATGAAAATATATAGTTTAAGACTAACACCCAAGGACAGTAAAAATAAGGGCCAGGAGAATTGGTCCACAGTTGAAAGCCTGCCTCAAGGGCAGGGGGAGAGGGCAGTGGGGACAGAAAAATGACTATTATGACAATGATGGTTGGAAAGGATTGCTCTGATGAGAGATGTATGCTGAAAAGGGGGTAAAGGAGTAAACATAATGGCTTTTGTTTAGCTAATGTCCATTACAAGCCATAATGCCCCAAACTAGATAGATAGAAAGAGAGCCAGAGAGATAAATGATCTATCTATCTATCTATCTATCTATCTATCTATAGATAGATAGATAGAGAGAGAGAGAGAGAGAGAGAGAGAGAGAGAGAGAGGGAGAGAGAGAGAAGAAAGTGCTTGCCATAGAGGCAGGGTGAGGTGGCAGAAAGTAGCAGGAGAGACACGGGATATTGGTGGTGGTAAATGTATATTGATGGAGAGATGGGTGTTGCAACATTGTATGACTCAAACCCAAGAATCTCCCGCATAGGAGTGATAAATTCCAAATAAGATAATGCACCTAAAGGAATTTCCCAGATAAGCAAAAGGAAGTCCTACCGTCTCTGAGGGTTATCAATCATGTGAGAGCTTCTTAATGCCAAATTGTGAACATCACCATAACATGTATTTTCTTCATAAAGTGAATTCGATCACAACTATCAATTTTTTAAATTGCTTCTTTTAATCCTTAATTAAAGTTACTGGGCATGTAACAATAAAAGGAAATTTTTTTTGCCTTGAGATGTGATTCATGTGTTTTTCTCAGGTTCACTCGCCAACCTGTTCCTTACCAATTAAAGCGTGCTCTAGGGCCAAGCACCAACAGCACTGGCAGAGAAAAGGTGCAGACTTTCAGGTCCCTCCCTTCATAAATCAGGACATAAATCTAGGAAGTCCATTTGGTGATGTTTGAGCACAGCATAGATCAATCCATGCAAGAGAGTCTCAATTACCCTTCAGATTTGCTTTCATAGGTGGCTTATTTGAATTTACACCTGAAAAATTTGAGCTATTACTAGTCTCCATCTAGTCCACAAATATCTATCCAAGTCCACATGTGAGTCTGACATGTGAGTCCCAGGATTCACAAAGATGCCAGGTAATGAGCAATTCATCTATGCTGCATGGTCACCACCAGGAACTGGAGGTATTCAAGCACACTTTCTAAAAAGTGATGCTTATTCATAATGGAGGACATTCTTAAGTTCAAAGATTTTATAAAAATAGCTGCATTATTAGAATAATTCCTCTACTAGTAACTACCTAGGGGCATATAAAAGGAAAAGAATAAATTAGATGATGAATGCAGGATGTATAAGTGGGTAATCTTTTATGAAACAAAACTCTTCCCAACGTGAGGGAGGTCATGGACTATCTCGGAGAATTACTGATCTGCCTGTCCACGGGGGCTCTGTTTGTGCACATCAATGATCTCTGGGAGCACTGTTCACACCAGTGTTGTTCAAGTGAGTTAATGAAGCAAAATTTTAATTCATTAAATAATTCACACACTTTTGAGGCACTATTATTGTCAACAATCCCCTTATTCCCATGTAATATTGGAGCAGAAAGGCTCATTACCATTTTACCAAGCCAGAACTTTTATCACTTCAAATTCGTCCACTGAGAAACAGAGCAGGGACCAAAAAATAATTTTAAGTATTTTGCTTTATTTTCCACTCTCCAAATTTAATTCTTTTTCAAAGGAATGTTTATATGGGGTCCCAATGGGTGTTTTAGGCTGGTCAAGTCCACAGAAGCAGTAAAAAGAAGTACAGAGGCAATTATCCACATAATTTGGCAAAATTTGCTTCCACCTGAACTGTAATTGAGACAATAATGAGAATTAGTGCTCCAGGAGGAAATTATATAAAGCAATTTTTTGAGAGCAAGAATTTTGTTCTATTTTTCTATGCTTCAAGCTCTAAAAAAGCAGGCAGACATGCAACAGGTGCTCAACAGATATTCTTTGATAGATGAAACCTCAATTATTTGAAGCCATAATTATGTGAAAATGTATTATCTTGAGATATATCCTAATTGCTCACAAGATTTTCATGAGCCCCAAATGTATAAAATGAATTGAAATTTTGGTGTACTGGGCATTTGTAATTATTTTTTGTGTCATTGGAATTTTTATTATTAGACTGACTATACTATAGTCTTCCATAATTTAAGAGCATAAAGGAAGCATGAAATAATTGGAAGAATTTAGACACTGAAGTTAGTCAAACTCTGGAAGAGCTATGACGCCAGGGAATTGTAAAGTCTTGGTCAAGTTAATGACTTTCCAGCTTCCTATTCTTTAAAAATATAAAGAAGACATTTTCAAGAACATAGAATTTCAATGTGGTGATACAACTGAAATATCTGTCTGGCATTCAAACATACATCTTATCATTATATTAATGTTAACATTCTTCGGTAAACACATCCTGAGTGAATCTTGCTGCGGGTCAATGTTCATAATCTCGGATATGGTATAAATCAGAAAGCATTACAAGTGAGAAAAAACTATGAAACTTCGTAGTTTTGATTTTGTTAAAATCAAACTATGTTGCTTCACTAAAAATTAAATATCAAAAGCTGGCAGAAGAAATAAATCCATTTCAGTCCTCAGTTCATTTCTTCTTATCCTAGAGACAAACATGTGCACCAATGAAAAAAATTTAAAAAAGAAAGGAGGCCCCTCAAACCAGAATGAATCAGTTCCAACTGAGAATATGTGTTCGGGATTGTCTTTCTAACTTACAATTTAGAAAAATATCTTCGCATAAGAGGACTACTTCCAAGAGACTTTGGTTCAAAAATACCATTGCTTGCAATGACTTAAGAAGCAAACTGCAAGAAGGAGGTAACACCACTGTTTAGGCTAAAGCTGTTGAGGGTTCTGTGACCTCAGTCCCATCTCTGCTTGCCATGTTTCCTTGCGTGCCCGAGAACAAAATGTAGGGTGCTGGATCACAATTCCATTTCACTTATAACTAAAATAAGGGATGTGTTAAAATGATAAAGACATTTGGTGGCAGGAAATAAAAGAAGCCTCTGGGAACTCTAACAAATACCCTACTCGTAGGTATATAAAAAGCCATGATTCAGATTTTCTAGGTTACCAGAGAAGTAGGGGTGACTAATCACCAATCCAGGACTCACACTGAAAACTGAGCCTTCCTCCCACCCACCCCCTGGGAGTCTGGATAGATTAGTTACTCTATATTTTGTTTCTACCTTATTATTATATTGTGAACAGGATATTATAGCTGATTTTTTTGCTTTCTCCATAAATTCTCTTTTTTCTTTTTTTGGATTAAGAACAATGACTTACAAAGTCACTGATAGTTGAGGCCTACAATAATTCAACACCAGTCCTTTGACCAGTGTAGACTTCCTGCCAGTGGTATCCCCATATTCTATCCCCACCCCAACCCTACACCACTACCTGCTCATCAACTTGACAGGTACATTACAAAGGTTCAGTTTTCAGTTTTTGATATATGCCTATACCCTTCACTCATATCACTGGTATAACTGAAATCCTGGTACCTGTTCACTCATTACTTCTCATTATCTTCCCCCCACCCCCTTAATTTCTTTTCTTCTCTGTCTGTCTCCTCTAAACACTAGGATCAGAGGTGAGAGTAATACAATATATTCTACTGCATCCCCAATCCTTGTCGCAGGGCAAATGATTTGTTGAAAGACTTGAGTTTTCCTTTATACTTGGTTCTTGATCCCCTCGTTCGCCTGAATTCTGTCAGTGCCCTTGGGCATACCTCAACAATTTCTGGAACAACCCCTTCCTCAAATGTCCAGTATATACCTATCTAGTTTACAATAAAAGACAACGTTCCCAATCAGTGGGGGGGAAGTCTGCAATAGATGGCATTTCCTGAGGGAGCATTAAACTTCATCTTTAAGAGATTATTACTTTGTGCAGGGAAGCACTGTAAAAAAGAGTGAACCTTACCATTGGTTTCACTGTGGTAGAGCCTGAGAGTAAAGAACAGAGATTGAGAGAACTCCAGGGCTGAGATAGGATGATGACTAATGATCTAGAAGACATCTGGGGTGTATGATCCTTAATTGTACATTTCATTGCTTTTACTATTTTCCATTACAACTTTATAGCTGGCTATCCATATTTCCAAGAAGCCAACACTGGGCAGTAAAAATTTAAGAAAATAAAATGAACCTCTCCATTTCTTTGGAACCTTCTCCTTCCCCCTTGCTTCCCTTTCTTCCCTGAAGCAGTGCTTTCAAAAACAAGCACTCTAAATTTGTGTCTAAACTGAAAAGGAAAAATTTTAATGTCTCACACTCATTTTCTTTTTACCTTTTGAAGCATTATATTTCAGCATGAGGCCATGCCATTCATCATAAGATTGATACATAATTATAACAAGTAATATAATTGCAAGTAATGAAATTTACTTTTCACAGATTCAGGAGAAATTCAGGCATTTTGTGTTAGGAACAGATATTGGATTTGAACAGTACCTAATTTATTTTTTTTCATTCAATTAAAGGAGTTTGAGAGTTGAAAGACCAGTTTGCAGTTCAGATGGACCAAATATACGCATACAAACCTAAGTGGAGAAGAATACAAAAACAGAAGGTTCAGAGAATTTGAACACTAAAAAAGGTTTCGACACTTACCTTGCACATGGCCAACTCAGGCTGGATCCCGACACCCCATGTGGTTCCCCAAGCACAACCAGGAGTGAAATCTGAGTGCAGAACCAGGGATAACCCCTGAGTACCGCTCAGTGTGGACCCAAAACAAACAAACAGAAAAGAAAGAAAAGTAGGGCACCAACATTTATTTAGTGTTTAACATACAAAACAGAATAACATGAATGAATTTAATAGTCAAGTCCATTTTTCTTCAAGGAAATCCTGTATTTCTAATTTAGTTTCATGAAAAAATAAAATTAGCTTCAAGAATCTTGCTAAGATCACATGGATAATGAATAACAGAGGAAGTAAAACACTCTAGGTCTTCAAAATCTCTAGGCTATCATGGAGTTGGGAGATGGACCTTCCCCATCCCCCTGTTCTTCCGGGAGCCTGGTAATCATGCCCACAAATCGCCTCTGGCACCATAAAAGTTCATTAACATCTATGATCCAGAGACTTATAAATAAATCTCAGAAGAGAGCCACAAACTGCAGAGATGAGTCTGGACACAAATCACCTCCAGTTGTATAACCCTATTTAAATTTTAGAATTCCTGGAGCAACATCTCATACTTTACTCCACTGATGTATCAAGAGTAGCACACTGCATGTGATGGGTGTAAGGTTGAAGGCAATCATTCTTCATAAAAAAAAATTAGCACACAAGTCTCAACCTGTAACAACATGTTAGTAATCTCATATACAAGGGCTTAATGGCTCCAGGGTGAGATACAACAATCTTCACACACTTTCCTCTGAGAAAATTTTTTGGATCATTTTTAATGATTATTTATAGCAAGCAATACAAAATAAATTATTTATAATCTTTTTTGGAAGGCTTGTGTGGTGGTGGAAAAATTTGAAATACTGATGGTGGGAAGGTGTAATGGTGTAAGGATTGGTGTTGAATATTGGCTATAATAAATTATTGTGAAAAAAATTTTAAATAAATTCATGAAAATTTGACTTTTTTAAAAATCTAGGTTTGTTGGTCATGGAAGCATAAATTTCAATGGTGGTTGGCAGAGGTTTGGAAAAGGGGTTTGGAACTGGGGAAGAATTAGGGATATGAGATGCCCGTCACAAGAGATAAATGAATCTAGCAAATCTATTGAGCAGCATAATGCCTACAGTTAGCAATTCTGTATTCTTCAATATACTGTACCCTGGTTTATCTTGCAAATGGAGTAGAGCATTTTGCCACACAAAATAATGATGACAATAACTAAGAAGTTAAGAGGAAACATTTTGAGGTGCACCCTGGTGATGTGTATACATGAAATACTACTTGAAGTAGATGCTTTAACTCTTCTTGTAAATGAGAGAGGCAATGACTATGGTGGAGAATATGTATTACTATAGAGAGCAATATGTATTACTATTAAGGAAAACACTCTGGCTCGCTTATAAGAAGAGGAGGAGGCAGTGACTAGGAGGGGCTAACAACTAAGGTGGAGGGAAGCATTCAAGCAGAAGGAGGAAGTAGTGCTGAGAAGTGGTAAGGTATTATATATGAAACCCTATTTGCAACAGTAATATATATGCATATATAATACATAATATATAATATATATGCATATATATATATACCCCTCTCCTGAAAGCAGACTGAGGAAGGGGGAGAAAAGTGAACTGGTGAGTGGATCAGTGTTGAAATATTATATGCCCAAAACACATTCATGCATAACTGTATGCATGACTTATTGTGTGTCAATAATGCCACAATAAAATTATATTTTTATGTAAAGCAAAAAAGGTTTGCTAGCTTTCTTTTGCTTGGAAAACTTCCTTAAAAGTGTTATTATGTGAACTTATAAAGCCTTAGCATTTAAATTAATAGCATACACAGCAAATAAGTTTGTTATAATTGACTTCTCATAAACCTCAAATTAGCATTAATGGGTTCTTAAAAGTAATTTCTACTCATAGTTCTTTGATCTATAGGAAATATTCAAGATCTATCCTCTTCTGAAATATCAGCATATGAAATTTATTCCTTTTCCTGTAGATAGCTTACATACCAAGGTCTTTATTGTATAAAAAAATCAGGTCTGCTGTTCTCTAATGCCTCTTGATAGAAAGTGAATAAATTTTCAGCAGGACAAGTTAGAGCTCAAATGAGTTTAATTCATCCTGTTTTTCCATTTCTTTCAGTGAGAGGAACATTGATGTTCAGACATCTTAACATTCTCTACTTTATATCTATCCAAGCTTATAGAGAACTCCCCAAATTCCACATGAAAACAAAACATTCCAACAAAAATAGAAAAAAGATATGAACACTTTTCCAATGAAAACAGACAGATGATCAACAGACATGTAAAAAATATGTCCACCCTCACTATCAGGAAAATGTTAGTGATATATTACCTCACTGAAAATGCCAGTGAGATATTACCTCACACCAGTGACATGTTCTATGTCATAATGGCTAGAAGAAACAATAACTAGCTCTGGAGAGGATGTGAAGAAAAGAGAACTCTTGTTTGCTATTGATAGAAATCTAAATTGGTTCAATATCTATTGCAAACTATAAAAATAGCACTGTCTTCCCATTGTTCATAGATTTGCTTGAGTGGGCACCAGTGACATCTCTATTGTGAGACTTGTAAGTTTTTTGGCTTATTAAATACACCATGGGTAGCTTGCCAAGCTCTGCCATGAGGGCGGGATAATCACGGTAGCTTGCTGAACTCTCCGAGAGAGACGGAGGAATTGAACCCGGGTTGACTGCAATATTTCTCATAAAATAAAAAATATAACTACCATATGATTCCAACCTAGGTATGTATCCAAAACGTCATAAAGCAAAATTCAAAAAGATATCTGCTCATCCCTGTTTGTTGCCAGATTATAACAATCCACGTAGACAACAATAGATGAGCAAATAAAGATGTGATTAATACACACTTCAGAGTACTACTTAGCTACAAGAGAAGATGAGATTCTAGGGGTTTTTTTTTGCTACAATATGTGTGGAAATAGAAGAGTTTATACTTAACAAAATAAGTTATAAAGAGAAGAGCAAATACTGCAAATCTCACTTGAATATATAATATTTTTTAAAGGCAAGGAAATAGACAATATACAATGTAAACAAGTATGAATCTACTCAGACCACAGAATTTAAGTTATGAAATGCAAGAATAAACCAAAAGTGGTTCAGTGGACAGTGGTGAATGGTATTGATACTTTGATGGTGGAAAATGTTGTGCCTCTAAAACATCTAGATATGTCCACACTTCTAAATCAATATTAACTCAATTTTACAGTTCACTAGTGGCCAAATAAGTAGCTAAAGCTAAAGCCTTTCATTTGGTCAATTCTGAACTCAGTCCCTTTCAGAGCATAATAAACTAAGCAGGGCCAGAAGTTGTCCTGGTTCTAGCACCCCAAGCAGAACACTGCCATGTGTGGCAATGGGGTCTCCAGCACCACTGGGTCCAAGCAGCGTCCCGTAGGTTCTCCCTAACCTCGCAAGCAGTGCTTTAGGGAGCCCTTCAAAAATTAATTAATAAATATTTGGGGGAAAACAAAGCATTGTTAGCCTGCATTGCCAATAGAGAAGGACAATACTCATTAACTCTGTGTGAAACTTAAATGGCTCTTTAGTCTTTTTATCTGACATCTAGAGTTTAAAGTTTGAGTCATCTGAGCAAGTGATCCAATTCTGGCTTGGCCAACACAACACAGTTGTGTCCACATACGGTAAATGAATGAATTAAGCTAAGACTTTAAGAGTCAAGTTGGTGAGCAGAATAACACTTTCCTAATAAAAAAAAGCAGTGTGTGATGTGTCCAGCACAAGTGGCCCATGGCATCCTTTAGCCTCTTTAGTCTTGGCCACTGATAAAAATCTCTCTTTTGAAATTTTATTCGCGAAGTGTGCTGAACCTATCAAGCCAAATCTGAATAATTCTTTTCTTAAATATGTAAATTCTTTTATTAAATATTTAAATAAATTAATTCTGCTCTTGACTGTTGTTATTTTTTTGAACCCTACAGAAATCCATTACACCAGGAAAAATGAAACTCAGGAAAGCTGAATGAGTCTGGGCGCAAAATTCTGTTAGCATTTTGTTTTTTAGTCTAAGTTTGGGGCTTATAACTACATCATTGTATCACTGTATCACTGTCATCCCATTGATCATCCTTTTGCTTGAGCGGGCACAGTAACATCTCTATTCGTCCTAGCCCTGAGATTTTAGAAGCCTCTTTTTACTCGTCCTTCCCAATGGTGCCGCATTGGAGGCTCTTTCAGGGTCAGAGGAATGAGACCCATCATTGTTACTGTTTTTGGCATATGAATACGCCATGGGGAGCTTGCCAGGCTCCCTGTGTGGGCAGAAAACTCTCTGTAGCTTGCCAGGTTCTCGGAGAAGGAGAACTAGGTTATAAGATGCCTACTACAATGCAGCTGTGCGCATTCAGGAGCTTGGTTTTATATATAGTCTCTGGATGTTGGCCATTGATGGGATTACATGGCACTGGGGGCAGTTTGTGGATGTGGCTGCCAAGGTACTGGAAAATGGGGGGTTTGGGTGGAGGAGGCCCAGTCCCGATCCGAGCAGGCTTGAAGATCCCAGCCCCAGGTCCTGCGGGTCTGGGTTCCTCTGCCAGTTCCTTCATGCGTGAGGCTCATCCAAACATGTTGAGAGGGGCCTTTAGCATGGCTGTGACTGGGTTGTGGAGGTCTTCAACTGCTGGGGCTCTGCTCCGGGCCAGAGGGAAACTCAACCTGCCCTGCTCTGAGGGGCCCCAGTGAAGACAGCCAGGTATGGGAGCAAGAGACTCTGCATCACTCCTTCCGGGAGCTTGGTTTTATATACCTATAACTAGATAATGATATATATTTATATATTTGAATAGCTAGATATACTTAAATATTAGATACTTATATATGCTTACATAATTGCATAAGTTATACGCATATACTTATAAATAATAGAATAGCCAAGAGAGAGTGGAAAATACAAAGGAAAGCACAGTGGTAGGGCTGTCACCTTTCATGCGGCTGACCCGTGTTCGATTCCTCTGCCGCTCTCGGAGAGCCCGGCAAGCTACAGAGAGTATCGTGCCCGCAAGGCAGTGCCTGGCAAGCTACCCGTGGCATATTGGATATGCCAAAAACAGTAACAATAAGTCCCTCAATGAGAGACATTACTGGTGCCCACTTGAACAAATCCATGAGCAACGGGATGACAGAAGACAGAAGACAGAAGGCTAGGAAAAAATGCATAAATAATAAGAAAAATTTCAAGTATCTAACAAATATGTTGAAACCCACCTGAATGAATAAAGAAACATATGCATTTAAACTCATGTTTTATTAACATTATTAATTTGATATTATTTGAGTTTATTTTCTATGAATGGATTACAGGGAAGACTTAGGAAGAGCATAATATAGTTATAGAGAAGTTATTTTCTGTAATACTTTAAATTTTTTCTTCTAATAAATCAATAATATGGTTGCTAAAAAAAAGCATAATCTTCAATGGCTGGATTTTCACTCTTTCCCAAGAGAAAAAAATCCAAAATTTCTAATTCACTCTTTGAATTCTCTAAAAGCATAAGAAAAAATAAATAGCATAAGACTTTGAACTCTTAAAAATATACACAGTTTAATTCACTTCCATCATCATGTCCTATACTCTCCTGTCAAACCTTTCATTCCCGATTTTTTTGTACTACAGTTCACAATAATTTTGCTTAATTCCCCAAACACCTTTTTTTAGTTTTGGTTTGGTTTTTTTGTTTGTTTTGCTCAAACAAAGCAAACTATCAATACAGTTCAAGTTCTTTAAATGTTATATACATCTCCATTACTTATATTGGGAGATCATAATAGTGCCTAAACCTGAAAAGTGAATACTCTATTCTACTTCTGTACAGATTTCATCAGCAAAATCCAGAGCTCTCAAGTATACAATGATGAAATGAGAGTCAGCTAGGACTATTAAAATGTTTGAACTATTTGATAGTGTTCATTTGACAATCTCTGTTTTAAATCCTAATAAAGTTATGGTAAAGATATATGTAAATTAAACTATTTGGAATGAAATGGCATTGTCCATGTTATCAGAAACCTCGGTGCAGAAATGAATCATTTCTGTTGCTTGGGCTGAATAACTTTTACAGAAAAGGGGAGGGATATAGAGAAGGGAGTGCAGGTGGAAAAAAAAAAATTGCACCTGGAAAACACTGACAGTCAACAGCAATTAAAGGGGATACATGACTGCTGAAATGAAGAAATCAAAGACCCAGAGTCGTCCCAGCATATCTCCCAGCTGTAAAGTCAGCCCAGATCAGATGAAAAACATAATTAATTTCAATATAATTAAATATCATTAATAAGATGCTCTGCAATGCATGCTGTATGTTGCTTAGAGATAATGGAAGCCCCTTAGCAATGACCTATGGGTCGGGGGTATCTCAGAATCCCACACAGATCTAGGAAAGTCAAAATTGTACACTTAGTTCACTTACTTTATTGACTTCACTCTTTCAACCGCACCATCTGCAATAAAAGAGAGCAGAGAGGATGGTGCGTGGCAGCCATAAAATTTATCCACTCTGAATCTATAGAAAAGATTGCATCTCCTAAAGATAACCCAAGCAACCAGTTCTCCTTAACCAAAACTGAGGAGGAATGATGACTGAGAATGTCTTTATAATCAGTTTCAGTTCTACACTCAGCATATAAAATTAAGTAGAATAAAAACAGAGCGATTCTGATATTTGCCTTTAGAGGGAATGATAGCTAGGGCTTTTACTCCATCTGTTTATCACTCTGTTGTTCCGTTGTGATATCCTTTGGAGAGAGAGAGAGAGAGAGAGAGAGAGAGAGAGAGAGAGAGAGAGAGAGAGAACATGCAAGAACAGTATAAAGTCAATTTCTCTTAAATTCTCTGTGTCTCCCTCTGCCCTTCACTCTTTCTCTTTCCTCTCTCTATCTCTTTCTCTGACTCTCTCTTCCTCCACAAATAAATGAGGACAAAACATGAATCTGATGTTCTTACCTTGTACGTTTCCTCTGGAAGATCATTTTCTCAGCTTTGTTCCCACACCTCTGTGCTATCATATCCCACATATGTGAAATTCATCCTTTGAGACACCACTCAAGTCAATTCCCCTGATTCTCAGAATCTAATTTAGTTGGTTCTCTTCAGGGTTCTTATGGAATCATGTACACCTCTCTATGCAATCACTTATCATGCCTAGAGTAATAATTGGTTTATATTTTGCTGCTTCATTGTACTCGTTACTCAGCTGTCTCTGTCATATGTCTGTTAGTATCATTAGCACTGAAAACAGCTTATTGTAACTGAAAATAATTTGGCAAATAAGGATAGAGGAAAGGAGAGAAGGGGAGAAAAGGAAAGGAAAAAAGAATGATATAGATATGGGATTTCATTTATGTTTTAATTCTTCGAAAGTGTTAGTTTTCTCACCTGGAAAAGTGATAAAGTGGCTACTTCAAAATTTGGAAGAGTACTTATCTGAATGCTAGACTTGGAACAGTTTCTTTGAGGCCTAACATCAGGCCAAAAAGAAGCAATTAAAGGGAGTACTTTAGATAAGAAATCGGCTTTAAAAATAATCCAATCAGCAGAATGCTTCTCAAAATATGTGCACAGATCTGAGCCACTATCTTGAACAGTTGGGAAGGAGCATGTTCAGCAGTGAAAAAAATCTCTAGGGACTTGGCCGATATGAACTCACAGATGTTCCTGTTGGAGTCAGCTGATGAGTTTTCTCCATAGCCATGTTTAACCAGAGTCCTTAGTTCACCTCCAGGGCACAACCTACTCAGTCTGTGCTCTTTTGGTTTCATTTTAAGAGAGAGGAAGAAGAGAAAGAAGTGGGGGTGGGAGAGAGGGGAAAGGGAAATGAAATGAAATAAGGAATGAAAGGAAAAGAGAGTAAAGGAATAAAAGATGAAGCAGAGGAAAAGGAAAACACAATAGGAGGAAGAGAGAAAGGTTTCTTTTACCAAAGTACAACTCACATCAAAATATCACAAAAGTGGGGCTGGAACGATAGCACAGCAGGTAGGGCATTTGCCTGGCATGCGGCCAACCCAGGTTCAATTTTAAGCATCCCACATGGTCCCCTGAGCACTGCCAGGAGTAATTCCTGAGTGCAGGAGCTAAGAGTAAACCCTGTGCATCACTGGGTGTGACTCAAAAAGCGGAAAAAATAATCACAAAAGTTCATGATCTCTCTCTCTCTCTCTTCTTTTTTTTTTATTGGTAGGGAATGAGTGTGTTTCTGTTCACTAGTACAGAAATAACCATGGCCCTCCATCTCTGTGCCTAGGTCTGCTATGGTCTGATTTTCCTTCCCATGCATTCATACATACCCCTCCATCTGTTGGTAGACACATTGTCTTAGTACATATCGATACTTCACCAATACCAACGTACACTAAACCCTCCACCTATGCTCTTGCATTACTTCTAGTCTGCCTCGTTGTTCATCCTGTCCCTATTTCCAATCCTGGTTTTAGGTCTATAATCCAGGGCCCATCCTTTGTTGCCAATTGGTACAATCCATACCCCGAAGTTGTTCCTCTTTATACCAGAGATGATGTTCATCATCATCATCATCATCATCATCATCATCATCATCATCATCATCATCATCATCATCCCATTGATCGTCGAATTTCTCGAGCAGTCTCAGTAACTAGCCATTAGTCCTAGCCCTGAGATTTTAGAAGCCTCTCTTTATACGTCCTTTCCAATGGTGCCACATTGGAGGCTCTTTCAGTATCAGGGGAATTAAAGCCATCACTGTTATTGGTTTTTGGCATATGAATATGCCACGGGGAGTTTGCCAGGCTCACCCATGCAGGCAGATAGCTCTCAGTAGCTTGCCAGGTTTTCCCAGAGGGAGAAATAGGCTATAAGATATTGCATGCTTCTGGGAGCTTGGTCTTATAGTCTCTGGATGTTAGTCATTGGTGGGATTAAAGGGCACCGGGGGCAGTGTCTGGGTCTCAATGCCTAGCTTTTAGAAAAGGGGCGACCTGGGAGGAAGAGGCCCCGTCCCGATCTGAGCAGGCTTGGAGATCTCAGCCCTGGGTCAAACACACCTGGGTTCCTCTGCCGGTTCCTTCATGCGTGAGGATCGTTCGAATGTGTGGAGAGGAGCCTTGAGCATGGCTGTGACTGGGCTCTGGAGGTCTTTCGCTGCGGGAGCTCTGCTCCTGGTGGGGAGAGAAACTCCACCCACCCCCTCCGTGGGGCCCCAGTGAAGACAGCCAGGTGAGGGGGCAAGAGATTATGTTATCTGTTCTGCCTATGGCTTGTTTCATTCAATATGATTTCCTTCAGTTATCCAAGCTACCATTAGCTGCATGACTTAATTTTCATGACCTCGCTCTTTCTGTAAAAAGTCATTATTTGAAACAAGAATGCATCAGCACGCTAAGAATTTTTAATCCTTTTGAAGATACGCTAAAAATACGGGGACCTGTAAAATATACCTACTATGCCATTCAAAACCACATAATTATTCACAATACTGGCACTTTCCTCGCATGGCAGAGCCTGGCAAGCTACCCGTGCCATATTCAATATGCCAAAAACAGTAACAATAATGGGCCTCATTTCCCTGACTTTGAACCCAAAGGGAATAATGGAGATGTTACTGGTGCCTGCTTGAGCAAATAGATGAGCTATGGAAAGACAGTGATACAGTGAAACTGACACTTTCATTTATTTACCCCCACATTTTATTTAAACACCATGGTTTACAACATTATTCAGTATTCCAACACCAATCCCACCACCACTTGTCACCTTCCATCCACCATTATCTCCACTTTCCCAACCACCACTCAAGCCTGCTCTCTGTAGCAAGGACACAATAATTGACTTTATATTCTTGTTACCCATATATGGCTAACAGAATAATCAAAAGTATAATGAGCAAGAAGAAAATTAGTGAAATTTGTTGTATATCACCATGCAGATATTAAGTCCTTGTCTGAGGTATTACTAAAATGTAATTAAACGTCTGTGTTTTGTTAGTCAAGATTGGTTGGCTTCTACATTACATCTTATCCAACGGTGTGCTCCTACTGGATTGTCAGAGTTGTAGAGTTTGGAGGTGTCACATGGCCACAAATGGGGCCACATGCCCAGAAAATACAGTTTTTTACTTGTCAGTCCAAGTGGAATTCAATATCTTACACCTGAGTTTATAAGGCAGCAGGGGTTTTCTGGATTCTGGAATGCAGTGATTCTGGAAGTACAGGGAAATGGAGGGAGGTACCCCATCCCGGCTCCGGGAAAATACAGAGCTTTCTGCCACAAGGACCCAAGTACCTGAGGTTTCAGCCAGGTTGAGTTCGCTGTCAGGCTCAGTAGTCCTGAAGCCAAAGAGACTGGTGGAGGCATGGCAGCAACTTTGGAGTGTGGGAGCAAGAAGCTGATGGGGCTTTGTCGGGAACCTCCCTTCTCCTGGAGTGCCTGGAAGTCTCAACCAGGTACTGGTGTCTGAGAAGTTTTTGCAGTTGATCGCTTTCGAGATTTATTTGTAAGTCTCTTTACTGAACAAGTCCAGTAAATTTGAGCTACACAACAGTGAAGGTGGTTTCCAATACTGATCCTCTTAAAAGTTATCCTCTTAAATACAGGGGTCAGAGCAATAGTACAGTAAGTATGGCACTCACCATGCACACAGCCAACTTGAGTTCAGTTCCCAGCATCCCATATTACCTCCTGAGCCATAGCAGGTTTAATCCCTAAGTGCAGAGACATGAGTAAGTCCTGAACATTTGTGTGGCCAAGGAAACAACAATGAAGAGTTTGTGAATACTTAGTAGCTTACTCAAGATTAATTGATGTTGTAAATATATCTACATCATTTTTTCCTCTAAGTCTAATTTATTTTTAACCTATTTTTATTTCTGTCATTAATTATACTGTTTTCCTACTAGTCTTTGCTGATATTTCTTACTGATGTATAACTCATAAAAAAAGAGGCAAAACATCAGAACTGTAGAGTTCCGTGAACAATAACTAAGAATGATCATACATACCACTGCTACCCAGCTCAAGAAAAGAAGTAAGCCAAAACAAAAGCTCCCAATGCGCTTCCCAATGCATATCTATTCTATTCTCATTAAAAATAATAACTAAGGGGCTGGAGCAATAGCACAGCGGGTAGGGCATTTGCCTTGCACGCGGCCGACCCTGGTTTGATTCCCAGCATCCCATATGGTCCCCCGAGCAATGCCAGGAGTAATTCCTGAGTGCATGAGCCAGGAGTAACCCCTGTGCATCGACGGTGTGACCCAAAAAGCAAAAAAAAAAAAAAATCAAAAAGAACAACAAAAATAATAATATTAATAATAATAATAATAACAATAATAACTAAGATTTCGAACGCATGCATTAGATTTTCTATTTACATGTTTGTGCTCTCTATGTACATAACACAGTACGTGTATTTATACTATTTCTTGGATTTGCTTTTGCTATGTGTATCTGTGTGCATGACTTTATTTTTTGTTCAATATGTAATGTTTCTACCTTTCTGTGGTTAATAGCAGTGTACTCATTTCATTGATATATAGTACTCCTAGGTATGTTTAAAAAATCTGTTAGGAATGTATATTTGCAATTTATTTGAATTTTTCTTTGATGACTCTTTTTTAATTAATTGTAAAGGCATCCATAAACACTGTTCACACAGAACTAAGTTCCCACACTGAACTTGGTTAACCAGCACTTCTGACTCTATTTAGCAGGGTCAGTGTCAAAGAATAAGATAGATGCAGTTTCTTGTTCAGGTAGCAAGCTAGTAGTGAACAAAAGATTTTCTGGCTTTTCATTTGTATGGCAGATATACACCGCACCCTACTCCCACTGATATGTAATGCCTCTGATAGCATTCCAATAATATATGCCATTCTATTATGGGTTATTACATAAAATAAAAATAGACTATTAGAAAAGCCTGGCAGGTAAGCAACTGCCTTGAGATTATGGGAATGCTCTGCTAATTTTTAACAAAATTTTCCCTGTTGGGCTCTGTTTCCTGATGTCTCATAAATCTAAGACTGAACTCTTCCAAGGAGGATGTTTCCTGCTTGGTCACACTTTTGCAGCTCTCTTGTGACCTTTCTCTAAGCTTGATTTACCTAGGATACTATTTAGATCTGTAGGTCTGTGTTTGTGGAGCAGTTTTCCTCACCACTTGACCTAACTTTCAGGAACTAACACAGCAATTGGTTCAGAACTTAAGAGTCAGGAGCAAGAAAACTGGAATCTAAATTTTGATATACTGTCTTACCACTCTCTGTACAATCTTCAGCAATTACCTACTATTTCCCCCACTTTTGTTTCCATATAAATGAAATCAGCCAAAAGTAAGAATATTTACAAACTATTTGGAATATCATTTAGTGCATTGTAGCTTATATGTTACCTCAATAATTAATAAATTTGCCACAAAAGTTCTACTTTTAGAAAGATACCAGCCTAAATGTTGATATCTCTGATGTAGGCAACATGACACTAACTGGCTTCATTTCTCTATTTGATAGATATTTAAACAATCTAAAAGATCAGAATTGGAAACCAGTATTAAATACGAAAAGCTGCATCGTGTGCCCTTGGCCCGACAGGAGCAATAGGCAGTGGGTAAGGCAATTGCCTTGCACACTCCTGACGTGGTTTGATTCCTCTGTCCCTCTCAAAGAGCCCGGCAAGCCCACCCACACTGTAGAGCCTGGAAAGCTACCCAGGTCCTATTCCATATGCCTAAAACAGTAAAAAATGACTAACAATTGAGACGTTACTGGTGCCTGCTTGAGCAAATTGACAATGAGACAATTTTGCTACAGCGCTACAGTGCTATATGTATAAAATCTCAAGCTAATCCCTCATGTTAAAACAGCAATGTACAGTTGAAAATCCAGGCACCTGATAGGTGCTTATTATAAACTTACCGAACAAATATGCTTCCCCCACACCCATCTAGGTTCAATCCTCAGAATTGCATAAATATTGGAAGTACCACATCTATGTCTAAAAAGGTGAATATATCTAAGAATCCTTAAAAATATTTCTCTCCAAATATTTTAATATACGAATAGTCAATATTTGGAAGAAATTCCTAATAGTTTTTGTTTTCCGGATGTAAACTTATGCTCAGTATATATATATATATATGTTCATATAATTTATGGATATATGTATAATCCATATACATATGGATATATGTATATTCTGTATTTCTCTTTGGTTATATGAGCTATCAAATATTTCTAATATTTTTCTGCAGTCTACTCAAAATAAATACTTTTGTAAGAAGTAATACAACAAATATAGTATGCATTAATTTTTGATAATGTGCATTTAAATGCTTCCTCTATAATACCCCTTTCCTGACTCTTTGAGAATGTGTATCGTCAAATGTAATTTATTTACTACGGCAAAAGGTGACATACCTTATTCCCCACCTTATCTCATTATGCCAACTAATTATATCTAATACAAATATAGAATGATTTAGGTGGCGGAGGAATACTATGACTAAAAGGTAAATGGCCGTAACAAGGGCATTTTTTCATTTTTAAAAAAAATTATTAGAGGGGTTGAAGAAACTCTGGTACATCTATACAATGGAATACTATGCAGCTGTTAGAAAAAATGAGGTCATGACGTTTGCATATAAGTGGATCAACATGGAAAATATCATGCTAAGTGAAATGAGTCAGAAAGAGAGAGACAGACATAGAAAGATTGCACTCATCTGTGGAATATAGAATAATAGACTATAAGACTAACGCCCAAGAATAGTAGAAATAAGTACCAGGAGATTGTTTCAATGGCTTGGAGGCTGGTCTCTCATTCTGGGTAACTCAGGGAAGGGACCACCAAGTAAAATGTGGTTGGAGGTCATGTGGGGGAAGGGTGAGGCGGGCGGAATACAGACTAGAGACTGAACACAATGGCCACTCAACACCTTTATTGCAAACCACAACACCTAATCAGAGAGAGAGAGAAAAAAAAGGGAATTCCCTGCCATAGTGGCAGGGTGGGGTGGGGGGAGACGGGACTGGGGAGTGGGGGAGGGATGTTGGGTTTACGGGTGGTGGAGAATGGGCACTGGTGAAGGGATGGGTTATCGAACTTTGTATGGGGGAAGCATGAGCACAAAGATGTATGGATCTGTAACTGTACCCTCACGATGACTCTCTAATTAAAAATAAACTAATAAAAAAATTATTAGAGAATCACTGTGATGTAGTTACAAACTTATGAACTTTTGTGTTTGCATTTTACTCATACAGTGATCATTTAACCATCCCTCCACCAGTGCCCATTCACCTCCACCAATAATCCCAGTATCCCTCGCACCACTCCCACCCCATCCCCCACCACCTCACCCTGCCTCTGTGGCAGGGCACTCCCCTTTCTTCTCTCTCCTTTTGGGTGTGGTAGTTTGTTTTTTTTCATCTGGACTTTATTGATCTAATAAAATTACATTAAGAATTGAAATGAATTATACATTATTGTGCTCATGTTTCCCCCATACAAAGTTCGAGAACCAATCCCTTCACCAGTGCCCATCCTCTACCACCAGTAAACCGAGCATCTCTCCCACTCTCCCGAGACCTGACTCCCCCCAACCCCATGCTGCCACGATGGCAGGGTATTCCCTTTTGTTCTCTCTCTCTGATTAGGCGTTGTGGTTTGCAATAAAGGTGTTGAGTGGCCATTGTGTTCAGTCTCTAGTCTACATTCGGCACGCATCACCCTTCACCCACATGACTTCCGACCACAATTTAATTGGTGTTCCCTTCTCTGAGTTGCCCAGAATGAGAGACCAGCCTCCAAGCCATGGAGTCAACCTCCTGTTACTTATTTCTACTATTCTTGGGTGTTAGTCTCCTAGTCTACTATTCTATATTCCACAGATGAGTGCAATCTTTCTATGTCTGTCTCTCTCTTTCTGACTCATTTCACTTAGCATGATACTTTCCATGCTTATCCACTTATATGCAAACTTCATGACCTCATTTTTTCTAACAGCTGCATAGTATTCCATTGTATACATGTACCAAAGTTTCTTCAGCCAGTCATCTGTTCTAGGGCACTCGGGTTTTTTCCAGATTCTGGCTATTGTAAACAGTGCTGCGATGAACATATAAGTGCAGATGTCATTTTGACTATACTTTTTTGTTTCTCTGGGATATATTCCCAGCAGTGGTATTGCTGGGTCAAATGGGAGTTCAACCTCTAGTTTTTTGAGAATCGTCCATACTGTTTTCCAAAAGGGCTGAACCAGTCGGCATTCTCAACAGCAGTGTAGAAGGGTCCCTTTCTCCCCACATCCTCTCCAACAGTGGTTGCTTTTGTTCTTTTGGATGTGTGCTAGTCTCTGTGGTGTGAGGTGGTATCTCATGGTTGTTTTGATCTGCAACTCCCTGATGATTAGTGATGTAGAGCACTTTTTCATGTGCCTTTTGGCCATTCGTATCTCTTCCTTGGGAAAGTTTCAGTTCATTTATTTACCCCATTTTTTTATGGGTTTGGATGTTTTCTTCTTGTAGAGTTAAACCAGTGCTTTATATACCCTTGATATCAACCCCTTATCTGATGGGTATTGTGTAAATATCCTTTCCCATTCTGTAGATAGTCTTTGTATTCTGGTCACTGTATCTTTTGCGGTGCAGAAGCTTTTTAGTTTAATGTAGTCCCATTTGTTGGTCTCTGTTTTTACTAGATTGCTTAGTTCCGTGTCAACTTTGAAGATACGTTTATCTTCAATATAGTGGAGGGTTTTGCCGACCTTGTCTTCAATGTACCTTATGGTTTGTGGTCTGATGTTGAGGTCTTTAATCCATTTTGATCTGACTTTTGTGCATGGTGTCAGGTCGAGGTGTAAGCCCATTTTTTTGCATGTGGTTGTCCAGTTGGGCCAGCACCATTTGTTAAACAGGCTTTCCTCGCTCCAATTCACATCTCTTGCTCCCTTATCAAAGATAAGATGATCATACATTTGAGGTTGTGTGTAGGGATATTCAACCCTGTTCCATTGGTTTTCGGCTCTGCCTTTGTTCCAGTACCATGCTGTTTTAATTGTTACCGCTTTGTAGTGGAGTTTAAGGTTAGGGAGGGTGACGCCTCCCAAAATCTTTTTCCCAAGAATTGTTTTAGCTATCCGTGGGCATTTATTGTTCTATATAAATTTCAGGATTGCTTGATCCGTTTCTTTGAGGAATGCCATGGGTATCCTTATAGGGATCGCGTTAAATCTGTATAATGCTTTTGGGAGTATTGCCATTTTGACAATGTTTATTCTCCCTATCCATGAGCAGGGGATATGTTTCCATTTCCTCATGCCCTCTTTTGTTTCATGGAGTAGAGTTTTATAGTTTTCTTTGTAGAGGTCCTTTACTTCTTTAGTTAAGCTGATTCCAACATATTTGATTTTCTGGGGCACGATTGTGAACGGGATTGCTTTTTTCATGTCCCTTTCCTCTGTCTCATTGTTTGCATATAGGAAGGCCATGGATTTTTGGGTATTGATTTTATAGCCTGCGACTTTACTGTACAGGCCAATCATTTCTAAGAATTTCTTACTAGAGCTTTTAGACTTCTCTAGGTATAGTATCATATCGTCTGCGAATAGTGAGAGCTTGATTCTTCCTTTCCAATCTGAATTCCCTTAATATCTTTTTCTTGCCTGATGGCTATTGCTAATACTTCCAGTACTATATTAAAGAGAAGTGGTGAGAGCGGGCATCCTTGCCTAGTCCCCGATCTTAGAGGAAAGGCCCTTAGTTTTTCTCCATTGATGATAATGCTTGCCATATGTTCGTGGTAGATGGCTTTGACTCTCTTAAGGAAAGTTCCTCCAAAACCCATTTTGGTGAGAGTTTTTATCATGAATGGGTGTTGGATCTTGTCATATGCTTTCTCTGCATCTATTGATATGATCATATGGTTTTTATCTTTACTTTTGTTGATATGATGGATTATGTTGATTGATTTCCGAATGTTAAACCATCCTTGCATCCCCGGAATGAATCCCACTTGGTCATGGTGTATGATCTTTTTGATGAGTTATTGGATTCTATTTGCTAGTATTTTGTGGAGGATCTTCGCATCGGTGTTCATTAAGGATATTGGTCTATAGTTTTCTTTGTTAGTGGTGTCTTTGTTTGCTTTTGGTGTTAGGGAGATATGTGCCTTGTAGAAACTGTTCGGAAGGGTTCCTGTCTTTTCAATTTCCTGGAAAAGCTTGAGGAGAACTGGCAAAAAGTCTTTAAATGTTTGGAATAATTCTCCAGTGAATCCGTCTGGACCTGGGCTTTTGTTTTTGGGAAGACTTTTGATTACAGTTTCTATTTCCTTAATATTTATGGGCCTATTCAGGTATTTCAAGTCTTCTTGGTTCAGTCTTGGGAGATTGTAGGAATCAAGGAATTCGTCCATTTCTTTTATGTTCTCTTGTTTCGTGGCATACAGACTTTCAAAGTAGTCTCTGATGATCTTTTGAATCTCCTTGGTTTCTGTTGTGATGTCCCCCTTTTCATTTCTGATTCGGTTTATTAGGGTTTTCTCTCTTTTTTTGTGTGTGAGTCTTGCTAGCGGTTTAACAATCTTATTTATTTTCTCGAAGAACCAGCTCTTTGTCTCATTGATCTATTGGATTGTTTTTCGGGTTTCCATATCGTTAATTTCTGCTCTAAATTTTATTATTTCTTTCCTTCGATCTGGTTTGGGTTCCTTTTGCTGGTCCTCTTCTAAGATCTTGAGCTGCAAAGTCAAGCTATCTATATAGGCCCTTTCTTCCTTTCTGAGGAAAGCTTGCAGAGCTATAAATTTTCCCTTAATACAGCTTTAGCTGCGTCCCATAGGTTCTGGTAGCTTATGTCTTCATTCTCATTTGTTTCAAGGTATTTTTTGATTTCTTTCTTGATTTTCTTCGAGATCCACTCATTGTTCAATAGTGAGTTGTTTTATTTCCAAGTGTTTGATTTGGTTCTCCGCATCTGTGCGTGATTAATTTCCATCTTCAGTGCATCATGGTCTGAGAAGATAGTTGATACAATTTCTATCTTCCCGATTCTATTAAGGTATAATTTATGACCCAGAATGTGGTCTATTTTGGAAAATGATCCATGTGCACTGGAAAGGAATGTGTATTCTTTCTTTTGGGGATATATAGCCCCGTAACAAGGACATTTTAAGCAATTTGTGTACTTAAGAGAAAAGGAGTATTTATTTCACGAAGCCGTTTTATTGAAGGTTTCTTGTAGCACCTGACCACAGAACACCAAGGCTCCTACTGTTTTGTTTTTTAAAAAAGCATTTTTTTTAGAACCTCCTGCCCCCACGCCAGGCTCTCTTCACCAGGGCACCCTCAGAGGGAGATGGGGTGAGTTTCCCTCCCTGCCCCAGACAGAGCACCAGCAGCCTAAAACCTTCAGAACCCAGGCACAGCCATGCTCAAGGCCACTCTCCACATGCTAGGACAAGCCTCATGAATGAAGGAATCGACAGAGGAACCCAGGTATGCAGGACCCGTGGCTGAGATCTCCAAGCATGGTCAGATCGGGACTGGGTATTCTCCACCCTGATTCCCCGTTTTCCAGTAACTTGGAAGTCACACCCACAAACTGGCCCCAGTGCCATGTAATCTCATCAATGGCCAAGATCCAGAGACTATAAAACAAAGCTCATGGAAGAGAGCAATGCAAAATCTCATGTAGTAGGACCTGGCACGCTACCTGTGACGTATTTGATATTCCCAAAACAGTAACAAAAATGGACCTCATTCCCCTGACCTTGAATGCAAACAGGGACGAATGGAGATATTACTGGTGCCTGCTCAACCAAATCGATGAGCAACGGATGACAGTGATAGTAATTTTTTTTAAATGAATCACCATGAGGTTCAGCTACAGACTTACAATCCTTTGTGCTTACATTTCAGTCACACAATGATCAAGTACACATCCCTCCACCAGTGCCCATTCTCCACTACCAATGATCCCAGTATCCCTCCCACCCCACCACCCCATCCCCTTCACCCCACCCCACCTCTGTGCCATAGAATTTCCTTTTGCACTTCTGGGAATATATCCAGGAGATACAAAAGTTATATTAGAAATGAAACCTGCACTTGTATGTTCATTGCAGCACTGTTTACAACAGCCAGAATCTGGTAAATACCTTAGTGCCCGAGAACAGATGACTGGTTAAAGAACTTTGGTACATCTATACAATGGAATACTATGAAGCTGTTAGAAAGAATGAAGTCATGAAATTTGCATATAAGTGGATCAGCATGGAGAGTATCATGTTAAGTGAAATGAATCAGAAAGAGAGGGATGGACATAGAAAGATTGTACTCATTTGTGGAATATAAAGTAACAGAATGTGAGACTTATACCCAAGAATAGTAGAGATGTATACCAGGAAGATTGCTCCATGGCTTGGAATCTGTTCTCACATACTAGGCGAAAGGCAGCTCAGAAAGAGAAGGGACCACATAGTAAAGGGTGCTTGGAGTGTCCACTCGCAATGGGAGATGAGAGCTTAAAGTAGACTGTAGATCTTGCCACATTCAACAGAGAAGAGGCCAGGCAGTCTGGTAAGCAATGTGGCCGGAGAAATGCTCCGGTCCCGAAACCGGGCCAGCAACACCGGGGATCCAGATGGAGGAGGTACAGCCGGTACACCTTCTCCAGATAGAGCCCTGGTGACACTGAGCAGCAACTAACATGGCTCCAGGTTGTGGGACTGGAACACATCCGAACCGCGGGGGGCACTGGAGTGGGGCGGAGCCAGCCCAAACTCCAAATGGCCCCGGCCGCCGGAAGTCATGCCCTTGACCCACCCTCGGCACCATCTTGCCACATTCAACAAAGAAAAGGCCAGGCAGTCTGGTGAGCAACGTGGCCAGAGAAATGCTCTGGTCCCGAAACCAGGCCAGCAACACCGGGGATCCAGACGGAGGAGGTACAGCCAGTACACCTTCTCCAGATGGAGCCCTGGCGACACTGAGCAGCAACTAACCCGCCTCCGGGTTGTGGGACTGGAACACATCCGAACCACGCAGCAGCGTTTTAGACCTTTTCTAAAAACTAAAAACATTAAAATTTTTTAATGGACAACCAATTATCAAATGCTTCCTTAGTAGGGGTGTCTTTCTTGGGGGGAAACTCCAACAACAATAGTGAGTTTTGTTTTGCAATATGGAACGTAATCAAGGTAAAGAGAAAGTGAAGTGAAATTCATCAGTTATACAGTTGGGGGTGAGGGGCGGGGGTGGGAGGTATACTGGGGATTTTGGTGGTGGAATATGAGTACTGGTGAAGGGATGGTGTTTGAATATTGTATAACTGAGACATAAACCTGAAAACTTTGTAACTCTCCACATGGTGATAAAATAAAAATTAAAAAAAAATAAAGTAGACTGTAGACCAAGCAGGCCACCCAATACCTATATTGCAAACAACAACATCTTACTGTTTTTTTGACTCCTTTTTTCCTTAGGTGTATTGTCAAACATATGATTGAATTTAGGTGTCTATTGTATCTTATCTCCACCCATAAGGAATTACATAGGAATATAAATTGCATGTCTTGTCCTAAGGGTGAGAATTTTGCTGGGGGAAGAATTGATTTAGCAAGTCATTCCCATTGTAGATATAATTTACAACTGAAAGAAAGAAAACAAAAGCAAAATCACTACCCAGAAAACCAGACTTCTTTCTAAGTACTTAGAAGGATTCTGTCCTTTGCTTAAGTCTCAAGAAAGTTGCTCTGTGGAAGGTACTCACTGCCATAATAACAACAAAAGAAAGGAGGGGATAAATGTTTCTTTAATTATTTTAAAATAAAGGGCCTGGAGCAGTAGTACAGAGGTTAGTGTCTTTGCCTTGCATGCAGCTAGGGCAGGATCAATCCTCAGCATCCTATATGGCCCAGAGCACAGCCAGGAATAACTTCTGAGTGCAGAGCCAGGAGTAACCCCTGAGCATTGTCAGAGGTGGCCCGCGAACAACAGTAAAAATAATAATAATTTTTAAATAAAAATAAAATTTTAGTTGTAAAACATATTCCAAAAGATTTAAATAGACATGATCCAACATTCTATGCTCTATTGGCAAAAAGTTTACCTATGTCAGTATTTCTTTACTAGAGTATTGTGATACATGGGGACATCAACATTTGTTATATGTATCATAAAACGTGTTCTTACTCAAATAATAATCAACAAAGTATCAGATGCTGAAGTATTTTAAAAGATAGTTAATTCACAAGTCATCCAACAGAATTATTCCCAAAATTTCCATTATTCTAATAGCGCAATCATAATTTTCCTTATTATTCACTATATCACTGTCATCACTGTAATCCCGTTATTCATCGATTTACTCAAGTGGGCTCCCGTAATGTATCCATTCATCTCAGCCCTGAGATCTTAGCAGTCTTTCCTTACTCGTCTTTCCCAATGATTTGGAGGCTCTTTTAGGGTCAGGGGAATGAGACCTGTTATTGTTACTGTTTTTTGACATATTGAATAAGCCACTGGGAGCTTGACAGGTACTGTTGTGCAGGCAGGATACTCTTGGTAGCTTGCTGTGCTCTCCGAGAGGCATATATATATTTCTCTCTATGATTTTATGGAAAATGGATAGGGAGTGTCTTATGATGTGAGGAATATTAATATTCATTATTATTTTTAATATATATATTTTCACTCCTTATTAAATATTTCCCACAATAAAATCTCATTTTCTACTTAAATCATGAAAATGACTTTATGTTATTGGAATACTGGAAAGCCAGAATCATTTGCCAAAATAAAAAATAAGTTTAAATATAACTAGATAAAAATTCTGTCTGGTATGATTTCTCCCCTGTTAAAAAGTGAATCTTGAAGAGCAAAGATGTTTAATGAAACACTAACAGCAAATTGAAACTTTTCCTTGCTGTAATCTGAAGAATTGAAAGAGAATTTATACAGGATTATGTGACTATGTGTGTAATAAATATTACTCAATTTCTACCTAGGAATTACCTAAAACCACTTATAGGAGCTTACCCTTAAGGAAAATGCCACTGATTCATCCTGTGCCTTGAGATGTAACTTTTGAAATGAGAAATGGTTGAAGCTACATTGAGACGTTCTTCAAATGCTGCCAAAGCCATGAAACAACTTGCGTACACTAGGTAGAAGAACAAAGAATTCCTGTCCTAAACTCAGCCATTGTCTTGGAGCCATGAATGGAAATAAAATAAAAATTCATAAATGGTTCACCCAGACATATGGGCCTTAAGTCTGAACCATACATAGATCGCTCTCAAGTGCTGTTGATTTAGATAAAGTTGACTTGCAGACTTCACAGACCTCTCCCCCAATCGATCTTTGACTTACTCTCTGAAATGTTTGTGTCAGATGCTGTCTCAAATGTTTTAATCAACCAAACACCCCTCTCGTGAAAAGAAGATGATTTTGAATATCTGGTCTGCGAACCTAACCTATAATCATGCTCCATTGCTGCTTGAATTTGATCTTCCTAAACTTATACTATACTTTGGCAGAACATTTCCTCTCAGAAAAAGTTGAAAAGCATAAAAATAGTAATGACTAGTCAGTCATTTCAAGTGGCCTCCAGCGTGATGACTATAGAGAAGAAAGACCAACTTTCTACCAAACCAAAACACTGGTACTTTCTGCCCAAAGTCATTTTGTGTGTGCAAATGAAGTGTAGTAAATGCATCATTTCTGCATCTGATATGTGGGCTTCAGGATTGTTCTCTTTTGATAGAAAATGAGAAAGAGATACAGGGAAAGCCCTCTGCTCTCACTCTGTTTGCTTAAAAACAGATCTGAGTTCCTAAAGGTGTCCGTACCTCTTTGTTATCCAAAAGACAGAAAAATATGGGATTTACCTGTCCATATATTCACCTGAGAAATATCTAGAAAATCTTGTAAAGACTATACATTCCCTTTAGTTTTCCCACATATTTGCATACCCACAAGGTGTCTCCCTCAAAGTATAAACGAATACTTATTTTTCACCTCTCAACAAAATTCGTATTCCTTTTAAGGTACTATATGCACTGAGGTTCTGACCACACCCTTTGAGTTACTTTTCACCCAGTTTTTTCCATGTGTATGTGTGATGCAACATTAAAATGCTCCTGTTATCTCTTTCCTTGCTGATGTTTATTAACCTAATTTACAGCCTGAAGACCAATAAACCAATAAATGGAAGAAACAGAAAAGAATTTTTACTTGACTGGAGGAATGAGTAAATTACCCCAAAGTGAGAAGATAACATGAGTCCAAAGAAAGAAATAGGCCTGTATACGACATTAATGTAGAAATGGATTTAGGGTAATATATGTAGAGGATTTTAACACTAGAGATGCTAAACAGATCTTTGGTCTAAGAGAAGATAACATCTAACTTGCTTATAGCGTGCTTCTAGCATCCTGCCTAAAGAGCACCTTGTTAAGATATATATATATATATATATATATATATATATATATATATATCACATGGCTTCCTAAAGGAAAATAAAAGATGGTATCATGACAGCATGACATGAGAGTTTAAAGACTAGATAGACAATCCCATTTGTCTATAGACAGGTTTATCTTAATTATTTATCATAGTAGAGCAAATGCAAACGTGAATAAAATTTATTTGACAGTAAGATTCATTAAGTGATAGATAAGAAAATAGTATTGATGATAAAAGGTAAAGGGAGGAAGGTAATTATTATTGAACAGCTCTACTTGAGTTTTTGGAATCAATACTCCACATGTGTTTGCACATTAGTTCCCTACTCTTGGAAACTTTGTAGGGAAACATGAATAAGTCTTTTTCAGTTGTGCCCCACCACCCAACAGTAGGTCATCAAGATCCTCAACGCTAGAAAACTCTGCAGTTTTTAGGGTCTTTCTTAAGTTTAAACATTGTTTTTGACCCTAAATGACCTAAAGTTACTCAAGTGATCAGGGAATAGTGTAGGACTTACATTCAAATTATGGGGGTTGGGATGGGTAAATCTCTGCTCTGTACCCCTAAGATTTTGATGTTTCCAAGGTATTATACCTCACCAGTGAAAAGAATTATCTTTATAAATTGCTGTTACTAAGGTAGTGTGAAGTACTCTTAAGGTAAATTTTGCAGTAAGCCCACAGACAGCTCATAACGGGATTAGTGAACATCTCTCCAGGGTCTAATATTTTTGAGTTTCCAACAGATTTGTGACTCATCCTTACACTTAGAAAAGGTTGCGAAGTCTCTTAGAACCTATTGTGATCTGCACTTTCCTCCAAATACAGCTCATGTCTCCAAATGGTCTCTCTGGTTCTTCCAAGGTAAAATTTCTTTAGTGTGACAGGATCATATAGTGGAGGACATCTCAACAAGTCCTCCATCTTTAGAAGTCTACCATTTTAGAAGAGAAGCCATCATTGATATCCATCAGGCAACTGAATCTAAATATCTCAAAAATTAAGTGAGTCCTATTATAGACTTTCCAGCACTTCTCAAATGAGAAGAAATGACTTTATCTGGGGAAATTATTTTTAGATGAAAATTTAGCCAATATAAACCAGACTCAAAACCCAGAGCAGTTGTATAAAGATCCTTAATTTACATTTAGAAAAATGTATTTTGAATCTTCTCACACATGTATATGTATTTATTGTGTATAACTAAATTGCCTGATAACAGAAGGCTTAAAGAATGCTAGCAGTGGGGAAGAGTTGTAAGTGGGAAAATGTTGCATTAGTCTGGTTCTTTAATTACAAGCTGTTTGCACTGTGGGTCGTTTATCGATGTATTTCCGCTTGTGTATATACAAGTTGATCCTGGATATATGCAAATAAATTTGTGAATAAGAATAATAAATGTGGTTTCATCATTCTTCTAAAAGGTATCTTGTGACTTAATCCCTTTTCTAAAATCACAGCTACATAAAATTTCAGAAATAGAGAAAAGGTTATAAGTCCAATTATTTACTCAGCCCTTGAATCGTTCATACAATTTGCTTGACAAATACCCAACCGCTGTCTGATAATTTTGCATGAAAAAGAATTTCTGAGATAGTAGTTGCAACAGATGTTGAGTGTTTTAACTCTGCATTGTGCATTCACTTTTCTTCTGCATTGAAGAAACGTAGTTTTCCTTTGAGAAATTCTTCTTCCTAATGCTCTCTTAATGAGACCATTGGAAGATGTGTCCTATCTCAGTTAGTAAAGAAATCCTCACATGATCCAAACTCAACTGTTTCAAACTGTGTTCCAGGCATTTAAATTCCAAAGGCAAGGGCATATTGAAAAGTAGTGGTAAACAATCTATCCTAATGGCAGTGTTGCAAAAATAACTGCTTTCCTTGAGGACTAGATCTATTTAATTTTAATCTCAGGTCTATTAATTCTCAATGCTTTCATTGAACATTGACTTTTTCCCCATAAACTAGGTATAGTAACATGGTTATAACTACATTAATATTTACAACAATGTTAATATTTGCCCATTTGATCTATAAAGTTTCTGCACTTAGCCCCCCAACAAAGTACAAAAGATACTTCACCACTCTTTCCCATGTGCCTTTCGCCACGCAAGTCACGTCTCCTAACCTTCACAACCAGGAACTTCAGATCTACCAAACCAAAGGTTTGTTATCATTGGATTTTTTCCACTTTGTTTAGCTTTCTCACACTGTAGCACTATAGCACCATCGTTCCATTGTTCATCAATTTGCCTGAGTGGGCACTGGTAAAATTTTGAGACTTGTTACTGTTTTTGTCATATCGAATACGCCATGGGTAGCTTGTCAGACTTTGTTGTGAGAGCAGGTTACTCTTGGTAGCTTGCCAATCTCTCCAGAGGGACGGAGGAATTTAACCCGGGTCGGCCACATGAAAAGCAAACTCCCTACCAGCTGTGCTATTGCTCCAGTTCATATACAGAAAATATAAACGAATCCTTACAGTATTTGACATTGTCCCTCTGCCTAATTTTACTTAAAATGACAACCACTAGTTCCATTCATATTTTATCAAATGTAAGGGTTTCATATTTTCTAAAAACTAAATTGTATCACATTATGTATATATGTCTAGCGTTTATCAACGCTAGAAATGGGAGTCTCCCGGTGGACAGTTCCACAATGAAGTAGACCACATCATATTCAATCGAAGGTTTTGCCTGACCGATGTCGCTGTTGTCCCAAAATACCTAATGGGATCAAACCACTGTCTCCATCGTGAAAAATTCTGCTTCACAAGGCGGGGAGAAAAGTCTGCAAAATTTAAGTCTAAGAAGGTGACTCCCAGAATGACCACCAACAGGGAGCTCTTTGGCACTACTGCAGCAATGTGAGAAGATGCCGTTCTTGACAACATCGACGAGGAATACCATCAATTGGTTCACAACCTCCATGACTGTGCGAAGAATGCCGAGAGTGAGAAAGCCACAAACTGACGCCTGTCTTCTGAAAGTCTCGAGCTTATTTGTCAACGTGGTTTGGCTCGAGCCTCAGGCAACCACAAGCTAACGTCCAAGCTCGCAAAGCTGTGCTGAGATGCGATAATGGAAGACCTCAAAGAGAGAAGAGCAGCAGTGTTGGCCAGTGCAGCAGAAGTAGTATTCTACTTCTACCGGAAACGTATTCGCAATGCTAGCCTGTCCTTCGAGAGCTACAAAACCAAGATGACAGACCTCCAACGTCCTGATGGATCTATCACATCTTCCAGAAAGGCAATGGAGAGGATTCACAACTTCTACTCTGATCTTTTGACAGCCATATCCACCTGTCCACATACCAAATTCCATAGGATGGATATGTCGTTCCCAACGTTCTCCCTTTGAAATTGGCCATGCCATTTCATTGGTAAAAGACGTGGACAAGGTCAGAACAGAACACCTGAAGAATCTGCTGCTAGGACTCATCAATACACTGGCCCAACTCTTCACGCTACCTGTTTGCATACAAGGTTCTGTCCCAGTGGAAAACCTGTAGGACTGTTTTACAAGAATGGAGACATCCGCGACATTGGTTACTATCGCCCAGTCTGCCTGCTGTCTGTCGTCTACAAGTTGTTCACTCGTGTCATCCTGAATAAAATAGGCAGAACACTAGATGAAGGACAACCATGGGAGCAAGCCGGGTTTTGAAGGGGATTCAACACGATAGACCATATCCATAGTGACCAAACTCATTGAAGTTTCGTGAGAGTTCAAGATGCCTTGAAGGAGGTATCTCTGTCTAACGTTCATCGACTTAAAGAGAACCTTCGATTCTGTTGAGACTGAGGCTGTCATAGAAGCTCTGGCCAAACAGGGCGTTCCAACTCAGTATATCAAAATCCTCCACGAGCTGTATTGTAGATTCACCACCAGGATCTCACCATTCTACAAGGTTGTGATCATTGATGTAAAGATAGGGGTGTCGCAGGGTGATACCATTTCACCCGAAACTCTTCAGTGCCGCCCTCGAGAATATCATGAGATTACTAGAATCGGAAGGAATGGGGGTGAAGATAGATGGTCGGCAATTACACCAACTCCGCTTTGCTGATGACATCTTTCTCATAACACCAAACATTAACCAAATGACACAAATTCTGGCAGACTTCAACCATGAGTGTGGAAAGGTCGGATTGCAGCTGAATCTCAGCAAGACGATGTTCATGAAAAACGAACTGGTCCCTGAAGCTCCATTTGCTCTCAATGGAATGAACATCTCCGAATGCAGCAGCTATGTGTACCTGGGTCAAGAAATCAACATGAGGAACGACTTGGTGCACAGGAGGAAGAGAGCAGCGTGGAATGCCTTCAAGAGTGTCAAGAAGAAGTAATTAAGAGAACGAAGAACCTCTGACTCTGGGCATATCTTTTCAATTCCACCATTCTTTCTACACTAACATATGCCTCTGAGATCTGGGCCCTACACAAACAGGATGAGAACACTATTAAGAGCAATTGAAAGAGCTCACTACAAGGAGCAATTGAAAGAGCTATGCTAGGAGTATCACGTCTCACTCAAGTGAGAGAAGGAACCTGGAGTTCTGACCTCTGTCAATGGTCAAGAATCAGGAACGATGTCTCCTTTGCCAAGGCATCAAAAATCAGATGGGCCGGTCATGTAATGCGATACAGAGACGACCACTCGACCTACTGGATTCTACAGGACGTCAGAAGACCTCGTCGCCGCCCACTAACTAGATGGTCAGATTTCTTCATCAAATCCCTGAGTGAACAATTATAGGCTCTTCCTGTGCCTGGAGCAAGCAGATATCACTGGGCTGCACTTGCATGTGACAGTTTCAAATAGAGACATTACTTGCACTTGCTTGAGCAAATCGAAGATCAATGGGATGACAACTGATACAAGTGATGTAATATACTAAGTTTTTTTATTCACTTGTATCACATTGTGTGTATATAATTATATCCCATTGTGTATATATATATACCAAGTTTCTTTATTCACTTCATTGTCATTAGATACTTGAGTTGATTTCCAGATTCTAGATATTGTAAATACAACTGCAATGAACTTTGTCATGGATATATCTTTTCCTATTAATGTTTTTGTGAATTTGGGATAAATGCCAAGAAGTAGAATTGCCTAATTATAACCAAAAATTTTAATTGGATACTCACAAGTCTTTTTTAAATACATCTAAAATACATCTAAATAAATGTTTGTATGTATAAACAATGTATTAAATTTACTCTTTAATATTAAAGTACTTCAAATGTGAGACTTGCATGTTTCTCTCTAACCGTTCTTAAATTAATTATTCTTCATTTTCTTATTACATATTAAGAGATGACCTTATCTCAGGTTTTGTATGTATTGTTTCTTCTATTGTAAGTATTGTTACTTCAATGTGTTCATTGATGTAAATACAGCGGGTTCGGCAGGGCCGTACCATTTCAAGAAAACTATTCAGTGCCACCCTCAAGAACGTCATGCATGACTGGAATGGGAAGGAATAGGAGTGGCAACTATACCACCTCTGCTTGGCTGATGACATCATTCTCATAAAACCATTCATTAGCCAAATGGCAAAAATATGTGGAAATTGTGGTAAGGTCAGACTGCAGTTGAATCTCAGCAAAAGAATGTTCATGAAAAACTAGTCCCTGACGTTCCATTTGCTCTCAGTGGAACAAACATCTCCAAATGCAGCAGCTATGTGTACCTGAGTCGAGAACACAACATGAGGAATGACTTGGTGCCAGAACTGTGCAGTATGAAGAGAGCAGCGTGGAACGCCTTCAAGAGTGTCAAAGAAATGATTAAGAGGACGAAGAACCTCTAGCACCAGCACATCTTTTCGACTCCACCATTCTTCCTGCACTAACATACATACGCCTCAGAGACATGGGCCCTACGAAAACAGGATGAGAATGCTATTTGGGTCTCCCAAAAAGGAATCAGAAGAGCTATGCTTGGAGTATCACATTTCACTTAAGTGAGAAAAGGAATCTGGAGTTCCGACCTCTGTCATACTTCAGGAATCAGGGACTCTGTCTCATTTGCTAGGGAGTCAAAAATCAGATGGGCCAAACACATAATGCGATTCAGAGATGACCACTGGACTAGAGCTATTACCGACTGGATTCCACAAGATGTCAAAAGACCGAGTGGCCGCCCACCTACGAGATAGCCAGACTTCTTCGCCAAAACTCTGAACGAATGGTTTGAGGCTCTTTGTGTTCCTGGTGTGAGCGGATACCATTGGGCTACACTAGCATGCGACAGGGACAAAAGGAGATGTTACTGGTGCCTACTCAAGCAAATTGAAGATCAACGGAATGACAAGTGATAAGGGTGATACAACTTTCTTCTTTATCCCCCCAACTATTAAGCCTGAAAAATGTTTAAAAAAATGGACATATATAGAGTTTTCTCATTTTATTTTCAAAATTTCATTTGTCCAATCTTTATATTAGTACATTTGTATAGTTTACAATGTTTTTTTTTTTCAGAAAGAACTTCAAAATTATGTATGTGAATAACCAACAAGTTGACATGGAAAGGGGAAGCTACATTACCTATGACATAAACGTTTGTTCTTCACTTTTTTTTTTCACTCTTGCTCACTAGGATACCTTGAGACTCACTGATTTAGCTCATACTCTGAGTTATGTCATGTGCCAATGTGGTACTCCAAGCTTCTATCACTCTTTAGACTCATTTATTGGTATTACTTTCTACAAGCCTCAGAAAACTCATTTCTGGGATTAAGTGTGATTATGTGTGACTGAGTTTCTCAGAAAACATATGAACTTGCTGCCTAATACCTGGGTATATTTGAAAACAAACCATAAAGAAAATCAACAGTTCTTTTATTTCTATGGCATAAATTTTAATCTCATTACATACTGTTGTCTCATCCGTGCCAGTTTTCTTTGTTCTGTGCCACCACCAGAGGCATGATGGTGATCCTTCTGGCTTTTTTGGGAGTCTTTTCTCAGTCCATCTGTAGACCCTTCCATGGAGTTTTCTATGAGAATGTGAGCCCCTTTTCCCCATTCAGAAGTCTAACACTTCTCAACTTATTAATTGTAGCATGATCTGATTCCCAAAACCCAGATGGTTTTGGTAAAATTGCAAATCTTTGCACCTTTCTTTTTCATCTTCTCTAAACAGAACTAATTTCTACTAAGCTCAGTTCCATAAATATGAACTGAGCACCTACTGGGTGTCATGTGTTGTCGGTACAAACTTAAATTATTTGTAGATCTTGACCACCAGACCAGATGAACACAAGTGGCAACCCAAAGTAATGAGTATAATTTAACACTTCAGTCAGCACAAGACAAAAGAAATTAAGTCAGCCTGGAGATCACGAGATCAGCAAGGTGCCATTGAAGACGTTACCACAAGTTGACTTTGGAAAGATAATTAGAGTTAAACCAAGAAAACCAGGGACATTGCTATCAATTGTTCTGTCATCCCAGGGGTGAAATAAGTGAGGAAAAGTTACTCTCTTCAAGTCTCTATCATTACCACCTATGCTCATATTATTCACTTTGGAAGTCACAACTACATCTGGTGCACAGAAATCTAAAATCACTATATTTCTTGCATCATTTATGCCATTTTGGCTATCATTGTTTATGCCAGTGAGACTTTTTTCAGGAAAACAAAAGCAAACGTTTAACTCATTCACCTGCCAGTCCAAGGTTCTGGAGCACTTAGCTTAGTCTCTTCCACGCTCTCTCCTTCCACAGATATTTCCTTTGAGACGCCATACCCTTACCTGTGTATGAGGCTGAAATCATCTCTCAACATGTGTTACAGAAGACTAGGTGAAGTTTCTTGCTAGCTGTTGTCCAGTGTTTTCCGAAACCAAGCAAAGGAAAATAAACCAAAAACATGTTTGCAAAAATCAAAAAGTCAAGCTCAGATGGAGTTGTAGCAATCTACGTCCACGTGGGATGCAGCCAAGAATGCTTTTAATATAATAATTGCTCATCCATAGACCCATAATAATTGATATTTGAAATTCAATAATGTTTTTTAACAATTTTTTGTTTCCAATCTCTACTCACCTCATCTGCCGAACAACTGCCTGTGTCAGCATATTCATGACCCTCTCAGCAGCTACTGATCAAAGTCAAATTTTAATTACAATTCTAATTTTAGAAGTTTGCTTCTTCTTTTTTTATTTTTTTATTTATTTATATATTTATTTATTTATTTATTTTTATTTATTTATTTTTGGGTCACAACCGGCGATGCACAAGGATTACTCCTGGCTCTTCACTCAGGAATTACCCCTGGCGGTGCTCAGGGGACCATATGGGATGCTGGGATTAGAACCCGAGTCGGCCGCGTGCAAGGCAAACACCCTACCCAGTGTGCTATTGCTCCAGCCCCAAGTTTGCTTCTTCTTAACTTGAACTTTTAGAAGCTACTAATATGTATGCTTGAAACAACTCTAAGAAACATGTCAAGTTCAAGACTGCTTTACTGTTTTAATGGTAGTTTCTTCCACTTTGCAGAAGTTTAGTATGATGAGATGCAGTTTAAAACTTCTGCTTTCATTTATCTTTCTGATAGAATGGGATCTTCAAAGATGACACGGAACTAAGCAATCTAGTAGAAACAGAGATCAACAAATGGGACTATATTAAACTAAAAAGCTTCTGCACCGCAAAAGATACAGTGACCAAAGACTATCTACAGAATGGGAAAGGATATTTACACAATACCCATCAGATAAGGGGTTGATATCAATGGTGTATAAAGCACTGGTTGAACTCTACAAGAAGAAAACATCCAACCGCATCAGAAAATGGGGCGAAGAAATAAACAGAAACTTTCCCAAGGAAGAGATACGAATGGCCAAAAGGCACATGAAAAAGTGCTCTACATCACTAATCATCAGGGAAATGCAGATCAAAACAACCATGAGATACCACCTCACACCACAGAGACTAGCACACATCCAAAAGAACAAAAGCAACCACTGTTGGGGAGGATGTGGGGAGAAAGGGACCCTTCTACACTGCTGGTGGTAATGCCAACTAGTTCAACCCTTTTGGAAAACAATATGGACGATTCTCAAAAAACTAGAGGTTGAGCTTCCATTTGACCCAGCAATACCACTGCTGGGAATATATCCCAGAGGAGCAAAAAAGTATAGTCAAAATGACATCTGCACTTATAAGTTTATCGCAGCACTGTTTTCAATAGCCAGAATCTGGAAAAAACCTGAGTTCCCTAGAACAGATGACTGGCTGAAGAAACTTTGGTACATGTATACAATGGAATACTATGCAGCTGTTAGAAAAAATGAGGTCATGACGTTTCCATATAAGTGGATAAGCATGGAAAATATCATGCTAAGTGAAATGAGTCAGAAAGAGAGAGACAGACAGAAAGATTGCGCTCATCTGTGGAATATAGAATAATAGAATAGGAGTCTAACACCCAAGAATAGTAGAAATAAGTACCAGGAGGCTGTCTCCATGGCTTGGAGTCTGGTCTCTCATTCTGGGCAACTCAGAGAAGGGAACACCAAGTAAAATGTGGTCGGAGGTCATGCGGGGGAAGGGTGACGCGTGCGTGCCAAAAGTAGACTAGAGACTGAACACAATGGCCACTCAACACCTTTATTGCAAACCACAACACATAATCAGAGAGAGAGAACAAAAGGGAATACACTGCCATAGTGGCAGTGTGGGGTGGGGAGGAGACAGGTCTGGGGAGGGTGGGAGGAATGCTGGTTTTACTGGTGGTGGAGAATGGGCACTGGTGAAGGGATGGGTTTTCGAACTTTGTATGAGGGAAACATGAGCACAAAAATGTATAAATCTGTAACTGTACCCTCACAGTGATTCACTAATAAAAGAAAATTTAAAAAATAAAAAAAATTAAAAAAAGAATTTGAGTGGTCTATCAGAGAAAATGATAATATTTCTTTTACATGCAAAATAATCTAAGTAGAATGTACATTAGTCTGTGCAAGAAAAACTATATCTCATCATTTCTGAAATTTCCAATATTTACAAAAGTTAGTACTTAATATTTATTTCAGATGTAAATGAACACATATAACATATAAAATATTTAAAATATATTTGGAAACTTGCTCATAGAAGGGAATAACGATAACTCTTAAACAACTTCTTGGGATATTTGTTGCTTTAACAAGAAAACTTAGGACTACAAAGAATAGCACAGGAGATAAGGAAGATATTTACTTTTAGAGCTTTTGATCTTTAACAATCCTTAGATCATGTCCCAGCACAGACAGCAAGCAACCCTGAGCACAGAATCGAGTTATCTCTGAACACCACAACGTATGGCTCCAACCTTCACCCCCATTACAAAACTTAGGTGATGGCTATTCAGCTCCACAAATCTTAAGTCAAAAGACAACAAAATAGATGTGTGCCTCAATTATTAGCCAGCTTTCATAGAGTACCAGAAAAGTGAAAAGGTCTGGGAAAAAAACTGGAGAGGGTGTGAAGATGAAAATAATTGCACTCATCACCACTCTAAGCTAACCGTCTAGTTTAAGTCACAATAATGTTTCAAAAAGAACAGTATTTGCTTTAAGTTATCCTGTCTTCTTTAAATGTTTTATAATGATAATTATATATATTTACTATGTAAAGCATTTAGTTTGTGTACATTTGTAGTACGGGCCAGAGGGAGAACTCAATTGTGAAGAATAATGAGAGTAGAGTTCCAAATAATCATGATATGAGAAGAAGGTTAGAGAGACAGTCATTATCAATATTTTAGGTTTTAAAAAGTGTGCTTTGAATTTTAAATTGTTTCTTGTGACATAAAAATATAAAAGCTTGAGTAAAGTCTACATTCATAAGTTTAGAATAAAGAACTCTTCTGAAAAACAAAAAACATGCCTTGTTTTTACATTTATGCCAAAGCAATGAAGTCCAAGGGGTGATGAAGAGATGCTATTCTATTATGTGGCCTAATGGAATCAGTAAACCAAATAATAAAGACTTACTGTTGAGAAGAACCATGGAATCTGAAAAAGAATTTTGTTTATTTTGCTTGTTTTTTAGCCAATAGCATGTGGTGTTTAGGGGCTATTTCCAGCTTTAGGGTGCTCCTTAATGATTCCTTCTACACCAGGAATCAAACCCAGGGTTTCCACATAAACAGCCTGTGCTTCCAACCTATTAAGTTATAATACCAATTATAGAGTTATAGGACCTTTACCTCAGAACTCCTTCATATGAAATAGCGCTTTCCTCTACTTACCTTTGTCTTTCTTCTCTCGGAATTTGTCTTTTTTGGCCTTTTTCATATGGCCACCTCCTTGCATCTAGACACCTGTGAATGGACGGAATAACTTTGCAGCATTTTGGCCATGTTTGGGTTGAAAATTGTTTGTTTTTTTCTTAACATTTGTTCTCTTCCTTAACATTTCTGTAAACACAAGTCTTTGCACAAGCGAAAATAGAAAAATGAAAAACTATGAGGGTTGAGCTTTATAATATGACCGGTAACATTCTAAGAGACTAAGAAAAGAGACTTGGGCACTGACTCTTCAGGGAGAGTTTTGTTTAATAGTGGTAACAAAGAAAGAGAAACCATGAGTCTAGCAGAGAAAAGTGTTAAAAAAGAAGAAGAAGCATTTGACTAGAAAGTATGGAACCCTATCAGCCACAGTAATGTAAACTGCATAAACATGTACATAAAAAAAGTGCCTCTTGTGCTTGAGATAGAGAATGGGCCAGTATGATGATAATAATAGTTAGAAATGATCACTCTGGACAAGAACTGAGTGTTGAATGTAGGTGAAAAGATATGGATGATAACCTTTCTGTATCTTTATTGCAAGCTATAATTTCAGAGAGTTACATGAACAACTTTACAACTGTGTATCTCACTGTGATTCAATAAAGAAAAATTATAAAAATTTAAAAATTTAAAGAGCCCCTTGTAAAGGCAGACTGGTGGGTGGGAGGGAAATCATGGATTGGTTTGGGAAAGTGGTGGAGGAAAGTGGGTACTGATGAAGAGATTGGTGTTAAAACAATATATACCTGAAACCCAAATATGAATTTTGTAATCTTGCAGTGACTAAGTTAAAAAAAATCTATCTGAATGAAAACTAATTGAATCAAAGAGGGACATTTAGTTCTAATGGAACAATCTTTTAAATGTTACTATTTCCAGTTAATCCTTAGTAAAAGATTACATGAATAAAATACGGTGGTTAAAAAATAAAGAAGGAAAGAAACCATGGATCATTCCATCGAAACCAAAGGTCAAGATTGACAGCATCCACAGAAGCCTGGAAGGAAGCTCAGAACAGTAAAACTCAGGATAAACATCTTCTTTTCAGACCTCCAGAAATGTGAAAGAGAAATTCACTGTTCTGAGGCACCCGTTTTCAGACCCTAGTTTTTCGCTTTATAAGATAGGCTTTGGCATATGCTAATACGCAGAAAGACAATTCTTTTAAATCAAGCTTCAGAATCCAATTTTAGCTTAACCTTCCCCAGAAACCAAGCCCTATGGAATATTTAGGTGTTGACCTACACCCTGACGAAAACCAATAATAAGATTTTTTTTCTATCACGTTTTCCCAAATCCTCTATATAACAGTACAGAACTCTTGAAAACTCTTTATCTCCTGAATGATAGAACAACCAAGTGAACATAATCACCCAGTCACATTTATAGACATTAAGTACAGCATAGAAAACTTCATTTATACTTGAAAACACAATATACTGCCATTTCCCACACACTCGTATGTTCTCACTCTAACACACTGTAGACAGACAATAAATACACACTTGACTACTGATAGAATGCTGTTCTTGCAAGTAAACATTCTTGTAGATGACCAAGTCCAAGATCATAAATGAAATCTGCTCAAGATGAATGCTGTGTTGTTTTGACAAATGGACTCTTTATTCATTCACTTGACAAATATTTACTGTCTATTATAGGCAACGAAATTTGGGACAAATAAGTTTCTATAAATACATGGAATGAAGGTAGATTACACAGAAAGACAGAATTCTTCATTTATAATACACAGTGATCAGTTATGGTCCAACATGAGAAATTCCTATATCTAACTAGTTTCATAGATTTATGTATGAGCTGAAGATACTTCTGCACAATTATATAATACCTACTTATTTAGTCACTGGCAAATCTTAAGCTGCTCAAACTTACTATCTACACATACATTTGTTGTTCTTGAGTTGTCTTTTGTTCACAGTTGCTCTTGAAAGTGATACTACCTTTGTTTCTTTGAGGAAAATGCTTCTCAAGTAAGAAAGAAAATGTAGTGTAAGACAAAAGTGGCAGATAACTTACCTTGTCTTTCTAAAGACTCAAGAACACATAAAGATGTGGAGTCTGAGAGAAATCAGTATTTATTAAATAATGTGTTTGTAATAATCAGAGATTTTAGAAAACTTTGATGAGATACATGATCTTCAAAAAAATTGGCTTCAGGCTGCCGAGATGTGACCCCGGGGGCCACATGCGCATGCGGCTCCTCCACAGCTGCACGAGCGTGAATCCAGACCCAGCTGAACCAACTTCAACATGGGCAGCTCCTTGCAGATTGTCTCCAGCCAGAGAACTAAGCTGCGACCCCATGCCCGCCCAGGAGGGGAAAGGTATTTCTCTCTCGCGCCTGTCCCTTCCCGGGGATAAAGGGCGTGGGGACCACAGATGGGGTTTACCAGCTTGCAATGATCCGGAAGAAATCTCCCTGGACTTAGTTGTAAAAGTACAGAAATACAAAACCTCATTTCTCTTCACAACAGGTCTGACTCTAGTGGCGTGCTCCTAATAATAATGGTGAGGTTTGTGTTGAAATATTGAATGTAACCAAAGTAAATAGAAAGTAAAGTGAAATTTATCAGTTACAAGGCGGGGGGGGGGGGCTGCCAGGGTGGGCGGGATGGGAGGTGTACTGTGTTTTTTTTTTTTTTGTCTTCGGTGGTGGGATATGGGCACTGGTGAAGGGATGGTTGTTTCAGCATTTTATGACTAAGACTTAAGACTGAAATCATTGTAATTTTCCACATGGTGATTCAATAAAATAAAATTTAGAAAAATTGGCTTCATTAAAAATTAGAGATATTTAAGAAAAATAAGTATTGAAGGTCCAATGTCCCTTTATCTAGGGATCCAATGTTTTAAAGGGGTTAGAAAAATTGCTGTTTTAATGCTTTTGTATTTCCAGGAAAAAACTAATTCAGGTAAAAATGCTGCCCTTCTTCCCTGTGCTGATGCTCAAGTAAAAGAATTAGAGGCAGAATTGAGAAATTGATAAAACCAAGCAAGGAGAGTCCCCTTGAGCACTTACCTTTCTCCATCCTCCCTTTGCGAACCATCTTTTTTTAAGGACACCCCCCTCTGCAAACCTATATAAGAAAATCTTCCCCGGTAAGAAGAGTGGGAGAATAACCTTTTTATTTTCCCTCTACTCAGTGCTTAACTTATTTTTTAAAAAAAATCACTTTTTTAAATTGTTGTTTCTTTCTCATTGGTTTACAGGAATATGGAATTTCTAGGCTTAAGCTTCACACCTCTCTCTGTGGGTATGATGCCACAACTGTGGGTAAGTTTAATTGACTGGAAGGAAATTATTTGAAGCTCAGTTGAGGCCAACACCCCAGCTGCACCTCTAGTCATGCAGTCTAAGTTGCAATTGATCTCGTGCTTCCTAATTTACAAGGTGATAGATCAAAACAACTCACAATCAAAATCAAATCTTAAAACACAGGGACAATGGTCTTACATTCTTGTTAAAGTGAAATCAACATAGGCAGAATTTCTAAAATTTCTTAGAGCTCTTATGCAATTCATTAATCTCATCGAATTTGTTAAATTTCTTATTTTTAAGGATATGAAAGATACTAATCAAAGGATTATTTGTCTTAATCAAGGTCTGGATTTACATATTACCCCTCATTGACACTAGTAGCATCAAATTTATTAGGTTATCTATTTGTAAAGAAAAACCAAAAGTAAATAAACCGTATGATAAATAAACACCATAAATAAGGACACTGTAACTGGCTATGATCAATTAATTGTAAACACCACTGCACTTGGACTAGCCCTGCACTCGGACACTAGGACTGGAGCAATAGCACAACGGTTGGGCGTTCGCCTTTCCCGCAGCAGACCCGAATTCGATTCCTCTGCCCCTCTCAGAGCGCCTGGTAAGCTACCGAGAGTATTGCGCCATCCCGGCAGAGCCTGGCAAGCTACCCGTGCATAGTGGATATGCCAAAAACAGTAACAATAAGTCCCTCAATGAGAGACGTTATTGGTGCCCGCTCGAACAAATTGATGAGCAACGGGATGACAGTGACAGTGACATGTTCAAGTAAGGACACTGAAGTCCTAATATCCTTCAACCCTCTGGCATCTTCAAGTATGTGACCACTTTCAAGTATATTGACACACAACAACGAAATTATATTATGGATGTGTAATTTCTTTTCTTATGGAATATAAATGAATAATTCACAGTCTCTGATCTAAAGAACCATGTGTGTATACTGAGATAAGATAATTTCTTTTAAGGCAAAAGGAACAGATAGTTAATAATAATGGTACTAGTTAATAGTCACCCACCAAACCTACCAAGTGCTAAGTATTTACAAGTTGTCACAGGAAAACATTTCAGTTTATCTTTGCATCATTATTTTGAGAAAGAGGTGAGCGTCATCTTCAATGGTACCCTAACTAAAGTGCTCCAGTAACACAGTTCCTTTAGTGGGAATGGAGTCACGTAAGACTTTAAACCCACCTAGAAATGATTGAGTGATTTTTATTTCCATGACTCCTTTAAACAAACTCTAGGTAACCTAGTGATGCCAAGGAGAGCTGGCAACTGCCCTCAGCAAAAGATTTTATTCCTAAACTATTTATGCAGCCTCTTCTGTATTCCAGATACAACAATTCTATAAGAAAAGAAACAAGGATAGAAAGGTAGGAAGAAAAGCTATCTTCCAGAGTGGGGATTACTTGGGCTGGCATTGTCTCGGGCATCACTCTGATGGAAGCAAAGGTTTTAGGTGAAGGAAAAAGAAGACATGCTTTAGCTTCTGTGTTCACATTTTAAATATCTGCAGTCAGAGACCTAGAGTCTCTGAGCCATCTCTCTGTCACTGGCTCTGTACCTCTGTGCTTCACCCCTCACTTGAAGGCACTTAAGCTTTTGTTTTTTTTCCTGTATTCTCCTCGAGGCCTATTTATGATGGATTCTTTAATCTACAAAAGTTTCCTTTCCCCTTACCCCTTAAAAATAGGTGTCAAGATGAGAGCCTGCAAAACCTGCCCAGATTTGGTGAGAAGTGAGAGGCAGTGTCCAGCATGACAAACCAGAAAGAGTATTTCCAGGATGGCTTTGCTAAGAGGGAATCATTTGAAGAAAGTGTCATTTCTCATGAGAGAAAGGCCCGTGAACCAGCTCCTATAGAAAGCCCATAGACACAACTGTGATTAGGCTTTTAGTCCTTAGGCCTCTTTTCATTCACACACCAGAGTGAACCAGACAGATAAAGTCCATTTCTCTTGAACAGTAGAGGTTTTTCTATACTTTACACCTCTACTCTCTAGGATAAAGAAGCTAGAAAATCTGCTTTTTGGAAATAAATTATTATATTAACCATACTATATCCTATAACCTTATCAATGATGATTTTCCCCTGTGAGCATTTCCTTATCAACTCCAAACCACAACCCGAATATGAGGGTTATTTTTCATATTCCATTTTAGAAATGAGAAGGAATGAGTTTTAGGAACTATGGAAAATAGTTTGATAGAGTGTGAAAAAGTTAAACATAAGACCCAGCAATTCCACTCCTATTCTGCATCCAAAAGATGGGAAAATAGTCAAACAAACATATATGCACAAAGTTATATCAGCATTTTTCACAATAGCCAAAATGTAGCAACTACCTTCGGTGATGGATGGATAAGCAGTGTGGTGTTTCCAGAAAATGAAATGTTAGCCTTCACAAGAAGGAACAAAGTTCTGGTACATTGTCTAATATGTGTGGATCTTGAAAATATGGAGCTAAAAAAAATCATATATCAAACATCCAGGATAATTACATTTAGTTGGAATAAACATAATAAGTAAATCCATGAAGACAGAATGTGCATTCATGATTGCCAGAAGCAGGGAATAGAGGAAATGGGAATCACTGCCTAATGGATACAAGATACAAAAAATACCATCTTTTGGTGGTAATGAAAATGGAGTGGAAATAGATCATGTTTGCACAACACTGTAAATATACCGAATGCCACTGAATTATGAACTTTAAAGTGATTACCCTTATGTAAATTTCACCTCAATTAGAAAGATAATAAAGCATTTAAATAAGACACAGTGTCTGTGGAGGCTGTGGCATTACTTCATCTTCTACCCATCCAAGAATATATTCTCTGAGGATGTTAGCTCCAGGTGTGAAAATTGGAGTCTGTACAGTTTTTCTGCACCAACATCATTATATCCATGGGTTGTTCCTAGTCCATGCTTGTGACATTGCGGTTACTAGTGCCAAACTGGACTCTTCCGACCCAATGCAGGAGTCATCTATGGCTTTGCCGGCAACTGAATTGTTGTGTGAGGCTCCTTGTGCAAAAAGGCTTCCCCCAAGAAGCCTCTGATTGATTCAGCTGATTCCATTATAGCATCTGCTTCTAAAATAACCTAAACTGACACAGAGTTAAATTTCCTGTTGTCAGGAGCCAGAGTGATAATACAGTGAATAGTATTCAACCTTGTATGAGGCCAACCGGGGTACATTCTTTGCCACTCCAGATGGTCCCCTGTGCATCACCAGAAATAATTCCTGAGTGCAGAGCAAGGAGCAATCTCTCTGGATAGCTGTGTGTGAAAAATTCAAGAAAAAATTTCCGACAGTCACACAGAGGTCTCTTGATAAACTCAAGACTTAGTGTCTATCTCTCTGTCTATTTTTTTAAAGAAATATTTTATTTGAATCACCGTGAAAAAAGGAATGAAAAAAATTACAAAGCTTTCAGGTTTAAGTCACAGTCAAATACTGATTAAACCCCCATCCCTTCACCAGTGCACATGTTCCACCACCAAGAACCCCAATACACCCCCGTCCGACCCCACCCCCCATCTAAGTAGCTAATGATATTCCCTTTATTCTCTATAAACTTTGAGTACATTCTATACTTCCATACAGAACTCACTATTATTGATTGGAAATTTTCCCCAACAATCAGGCCTGCTGAATAGGCATCATCTAATAATTTCCCTTCATTGCTGAGAGTGAGGACTTTGAATATTAGAAACCCAAAACCGGCCGCGCGGTTTTGGGTTTCTAATATTTTTGCTCAGTTCACAGTCAAAGTGGATGGCTACAAGAATCCGCTCTGGTGCCAAAATGGGTTAGGAGACCTCAGGATCACAGTCTTTACGCGCGGAGGGTCTGCTTCTCGTGCCGCGGCTCTGGGTCATCTCTGGGTCATCTCTGGGCAGAAGGCGCGCCGGGAACGCCCCCCTCCCAGGGCCACCTACAGGCTATGTCACTCTCTGTTTATTTTTCATTGCCTAAATATAAATACAAAATAGCAGTTGATGATGAAGTTTACCCAAATATAATTTTTGCGGATTTCTGTTGAAGTAGTTCTGATCCCTAATTAAATAACTGTCATTTTGAGCAAACCATTTACTTTTCATAGCCTTGTTTCAAGAACGCGAAAACAAGAAGCTACTCACTTTTAACTTACAAGCCAATTCTTCCTAAGGTGTCTATGACTGACACCATAAATCCACTGTTCCCTTACCTACACCTGCACCAGATAACTTCTCTAGTTGATTGGAGCTGGCCATATTTGGAAATATTTGCTTCGGATGTGAAAGTGTCTATGCCAATCAGCCCTGACCAATATGAGTATTTTAATGACTATAGTATTCCTACTACATGACTGCTGAGAACAGCAAATCCTTCAAGCAAGATCTATGCTCCTTCCTATATCAACCAATATCACCCCCACAAAGAGCTCAAACTAGGGCATCAGGATTAATTAGTATCACCCAATTTTCATATTTATGTCAGTTGATACCAGTGCCCCATCTCCCAGGCCATTCTTCATTGTTCAATCATTCTGCACACATATTAATATGATCCCAACTTCCACTGCCTTTGATTCAATCTAGAACCTTGCTTCTAAAACTGGGTCACGGCCCCATTTGGGGGAGTCACACAAATGAACATGGGAGTCTTATAAAACTGGCAACAGTAAAATGTTTCTGAATATAAAATGATCAAAACCTAACTAAAAATTAACCACATAATTAATCTAAGATATTTGTGGCAGTGCTCATGTAGTTCTTAGCTAAAAAAAAAAAAAAAAAAAAAAAAAAAAAACAATAGCTAGTGCATGGAGATCTCTCCAAAAGTAGAAATAGTCCCATACAACCCAGAGACACTTCTTGACATCTACTCCAAAAACACAAAACTAAACTTAAAAGGACATATGCAAAACCATTTTTACCACAGTATTTACTACAATAGCCAAGATATGGAAATAATCCAAATGCCCAACTATGGATGCATTGATCAAGAAGTTGTGGTATATATACACCACAACTTATATATATATACAAAATGTAATACTATGAAACTCTAAGAAAGAATAAAATAATGTGAGTAATAGCAACATGAATAGAGCTAGTAAAGTCAGCCAGCAAAAAAATAAAAAGATACAGAATCTCTCTTCTATGTGCAACCTAAATATATACAGTAAGGTACCAACAAAGTGCTAAAGATAACACAATAGTAAATTCAATTCACAGAGTATTTGGGGAATGAGCTGGGTTGAAGGGATGTGGCCTTAGGAACTCAAGGGAGAGAGTTGTGTGTGTGTGGTATTGGAATTATGTGCACATAAACCTACTGTCAACAATATTGTAACTCAATACTCAATAACTCAATGACAAAATTTAAGAACATGTAAAAATATGAATTGTACATAATGTTAACAATTCCTGATATAAAAACTCTTCCTAAGTCATCATTCACTTCTACTTCTCTACCTTATTTTTAAAATTAATTTTCAGTTCACTTTTCTTTTTTTAAGAAATGTTCACATGAATCATTTAAAGCAATTATTTATTTATTTTTGATCTTTTGTTTTATGCACCTTAATTTGCAATACTGTTCATGATAGGATTTTATATCTTCTTTGGGGGGGAGGGGGCCTAGATTAATGGCCTGCAGATACAAGAGAATAATGTTGCCTCAATGTTCTTCCTATAACATCTTTTGGTGCCTTTGGTGACGTCAATGTATTGCGCCCTTTGGAAGTGCCATGATCAATAAAAGGGGTTCGGAGAGAAGGAGAGGGGGTGGAGAGTGTATAGAGGGAAGATCGGATTAAATGGCGAGTGCCAGAGGAGCAGGGAGAGAGAATGAAGTAGGATGGGGGAGGAAGAAGAGGAGAATCAGAGGAGAATGGAGAAAGAAGATTGGAATAAACTGCGGTGAGACCAATCATCTGGCTCCGTCCCTTCCCTCGCCCGCGCTTTTCTTTTCTTTTTGTGTTTTTTACACAGCGTGCAAGGCAAATGCCCTACCCACTGTGCTATCGCTCTGTCCCCGTTGTCTTGCCCTTTATTCTTCTCAAATAATGTCACTTCCAAGGACTGAGAAGGCAAGCCAGCAGAAGAGAACTTTATCTGTCTTTTTCTGTTACTCTCATATTTTCTTACTAACATATACCCACTCCATACCTATTTATGTAATAGATTTGCCATTTCTTTTTTCCTTAGAATCTAAGTCCCCAAATCACAGATACCTTTCATTGTTTTTCTATATCTTAAGTTGTGCCTGGCATGTGGGATTGTTCAATAATACGTGAAAATTTTGTTGCATTATGTCGAAGAGACAACTCAAGGTATGTGTTTACAAAACAACTTTTCTTTGTTTCTCAGTGTTCCATTTGCCTGCCCATAGTGTGTTAAGAATCTTTTATAAGACTCCTGATATTTGGGGCTCACTCTTCACAAGAAAAAAAAGATGATTTTTTTGTCACCTTAAGTCACAAAACACTGTCTCAGTTCTGTAATTAAAATACGCTGTTCGATATATCAGCATGTGTTCGTTCCTTTAAAAATAAACCTTCTTCCTCTTCTTCAGTTCAAACTGCTGCTTAAAAGACAAAAAGCATATTTTCAAAAGAGCTTGAGAAAGAAGGAGTTGGATTGTCTGCTTGTCTTTTTTCCTTCTTCTTTTTCCTCTTGCTCAATTTGCCATTCAAAGTTTCGGATGGCTTACCCCAAGCCCAATATTGAGGGGGGAGAGAGAGGGAGTGAAGGCAGAAGCGAGTTCTGATTAGCTGACATTATCATGGTGATTTGGCATTGATTCTTTCTGAAGTTGTCAGATGCATACAACTGTCGCTCATGTGATGCATTCAAAAGTCATTTTGTGTCCCTTCCTCGCTGGGATCCTGCATAAGGTTTCATAGGAAAGGGAAATCTGTCTCCTTTTTTAACTCACTAGGACTCCATTTTTCAGAGCCTAGGAATTCAGTAGCACCTCTACTTTCTTTCCATGTACTTTTGCTCACTTTTTTCTTTTAATTGATTTGTTTCTTTTTTTGTAATAGACTACATACTTTGGCACCAAAGCATGGTGTATGTAATTCACAGCACACACACCGCCCCCCACCACCTCACCATGGAAGCTCTAGTGATCAGATTGGGTCCCTGTAACCTGTCCACCCACCCCCTCTTCCATTGTTGGTAACTACCATGTATTTTCAAGAAATCTATCAGTGATTTTTTTTGTTTCATTATTATTTTGCTGTTCCTGTGATTTGTGACTTATGTCTATTGTTTAAGGATGAAATCATTTTCTTGCTTATTGTGTATATCATAACCTCAGAGTCTCTCCATGTTATCACCAAAGTGAAGATTTCCCTAGTTCCTTTGGGCAAGATTTTTGAGCATGAAAACCTCTAATGCTTGTATACCCACACAGACACCTAAGAAATGTAAACTCCTTCTTGTTCCCCGCAGACTCTTGGTGCTGAGTGCTCATTGTAAGAAATTTGCCTTTCTTCCATCAGCTGAGCATTTAGCCCTGCTAAGTCCGACCACGCTCAGATTTGACAGTTAACCTGAGTCTTAAAAAGAGTCTTTCACAGTGAATGAAACGTAGTTTGATACTTAATATGTGCCAGCAGCAGTTTAATCACCCTATTATATTCTTATTTCATCTTCAAACAACCATTAGAGGTAGATCTTATGACATTTTCATTTTACAGATGGAAGATGAGATACTATCATATCAAATTCTGCATAAGGGCTTCTAATCATACTTCGATCTATGAATTCTATTACATTTACCCTCATGAAAAATAAGTGAATTCAACAGGCCAGAGTACAGCAGGTAGGGCACTTGCCTTGTACACAGCCTACCCAGGTTTGATTCCCGGCATCTTATGTGGGTCCCCAAGCACCACCAGGAGAGATTCTTGAGTGCAGAGCCAGGAGTAATCCCTGAGCCTCTCCCGGTCTGACTTCAAAACAAAGTATAATAATAACAGAATTAATTAGTGAATTGTTCTAAAGTAAATGACTTCCAAAATCCTTTTCAGTGCTTATAATGTCAAATAGTAATATTATGTCTTCTTTCCCTTCCACCAGTTAATAAGCATGGGCACAATTTGATGTGAGTGTTGGGTTGGGGATGGAAACAACACTATATTGAAAATAAGTTTTCCTGGCATAAATCTCTAGAGGTCTCCCAATATAATGCTAACTTTGGAATTTCAGCAGAAGATCTGCTGAAATTGGATAGTATGTACTCAACAAAGAGTGGAGTTATAATTCTTCTTTGGTCTTATTAACAGATCTTTCAAACATATACAAAACTGCATGCAGCAAATGAATACATAGTATTACAGAAAATAGACATGAAGGCCTGTTTTCTTTTTTGAAGTTTATACTAAAAACCCAAACTCCCAACTGTTCATGTATCTTTACCCCCATATAATTAAAGCAACACTTTATTGAAAAAGATCTCGGAGGAATGTAAAACAAAATTAATTCCATGCTAGCTACTTGGAAGTTTTCTGATACGGAGGAAAGAGGTAATAAACATGACTTTTATTATGATATTTTTGTACTATCTGTGGAAATATCCCTACCCTAAAATGAAAGAATTGGGATACTAGTGTTGATTTCAGATTTTATTGAAGTTAGTCTCCTGTACTGTGGTATGGGATGGTCACAGAATTATGCTACCACGTGTGAAAGCCCAGCTATAGAAAATCACCATACTGTAGGGATAAGAATAAGTCGGGGATATTAAATGTTATAAAGCACTTATGCCTCAACATAAGTTGAGTTGATACAGTGGATAGAAAGTAAATGCAGTCTATGAATCAGAGATATTAAATTCTAGAGTTGCTGCTTTTATTGAGGTAAGTGAACAGCACTCAATGTCTGAATGTGCAAATTGAGAAATAAAGAGAAATTTAAAAAGTATTCTCAATGATTTTGATCTTCAACAATGCATTAGGCCTTGAATTTTCCATTTGCAAATGAGAGTTGAAGAGAATCATTGGTCTTTGTCATTGTGTTGTTAATTCTAGATTGGACGCACTTTACCCATAAAGTTCAGCCCTCGACAGGAAGGAGCCAACATGACTATTTAGTAGTCATGTTGCAACATCCTTACAATGCCCAAAAGAGAAGGATCTTGTCTTTTTTTTATTGAACTTAGGACTTTGTCCCAATGTGACAGAAATGCACTGGAGTGCTGCATTCAGAAGAGAGATGCCATATTTTTCTTGTAGAATTATTTTTCTGATTATAGTTTGGATAGAAATTGTGGAGAGACAAAAATAGCAAAACAAATAATAGTTTATTGAAAAATGTAAGCAACAAATAATGGTAGATTGGGCATAGGATATAACAGTATTAAAGAAGAAATTATGTGAATGTGAAACCAGTTAGGGAGCAAAATCAGTAAGAATTGGAGGCTGACAATGCAGGGATTAAGGAAGCATGAGAACTCAGGGATGATTTTGAATGATTCTGATTTATCCAACTAGGTAAAAATTATGAATGACACTTTCTAAAATGGAAAACAGAAAAAAGTCTGGATTGAAAATAAACATTCTAGTAGAAACAAGGGGCAGGCAGACTGGTCTATGATAAGAAATTTGCCACAGGGCGAGTGCAGATCAGAGAAGGGACCACTGTGACAATGATACTTGGAAATGATCACTCTGGAGAAAAACTGAGTGCTGAGAAAAGGTGAAATGCTATGCACACTGTGGAAAAAGAAAACAGAGAAGAATAGTGTCTTGTTATAGAGGCAGCCTGCATAACTGGGTAGGATAAGAGACAGTGGGAGGGAAATGGAGAATATTGTTGGTGGGAATATAGGCTGGTGAAGGTTTGGGTGTTCCAACATTCTATGACTGAAACCCAATCATAAACAACTTCATAAATGTATACTTACAGTGATTCAAGAAATAAAATGAACATTCTTTGAGAATTTAAAAGTAGATACACAAGAGTTTTTATGTGGTACTTGTTGAAATATAATTTCATAAATTTAATTATAAGTAGTCATATTTTATAAAAGTAGCATTATAGAATCTAGTCCAAAGTATACATATGTGCAATTTACAAGAGATGACAGGAAAAGAATTTCAGTTATTAGCAATGTTTGTTAGTATATTCAATATATCAGGAACACTTTGGGCACCTGAGTACCACTGCATAAAAAGGAAGTGCATGCTCTTAGAAAGCAAAAGAAGTGACAGGGAGTGTCGGTGAGAATCAGAGTTTCGGGGTCGGAGCAATAGCACAGTGGGTAGGGCATTTGCCTTGCATGCAGCCATCCCAGGTTCGATTTCCAGCATCCCATATTGTCCCCTGAGCAGTGCCAGGAGTAATTCCTGAATGCAAGAGGCAGGAATAACCCCTGTACATCATTGAATGTGACACCCCCCTCCCAAAAAAAAAAAAAACAGAATCAGAGATTCTTTAAAATATTTCGGTGACAGGAAGGGAGACAGGATATGATCTTTAGAGCTAAGAAAACCTCTTTGCTGAAGAGACCAAGTAAATGGAAGCCTGTAGGGTAACATTGGTTTGTCCTGTCACCCTTGCTACAGGGAGTTTAGGTTTATTGGGATACACCCATCACAGTGCTGAGTCACTCCCATTCCTCTGTAACCTCTTCTCTGTTCTCTCCTCCCCAACCAGTTAATCACCTTTTTCTTCTAATCAGACTCTGTTAACTCGTAATGTCAGATCCTTCTAAGGACACTGAACTTGTATTGTAAGTTAATATTTCTCTCCTTATAGCTTTTGAATAGTTTACTTTAAGGCACTGTTCTTTATGTATAGAAAAATGAAAACAGTTAATATTATGCTTTCATAACTTGGGAGTTAATTGTATCCGAAGAACACACTCTCTGGGGCATCTGCTTCCTCGACTTAAGTCTCAGTTACTCTTAGTTCCTAGCACCCCAAAAGCATGATCCCGAAGAGGGACTTAATGTACCCAGGAAAGCTGTTAGCTACCCTGACATGGAAATGGGCACCAAAGCACCATAATACTCAACTATTAGGTGAGAGCACAGTCATGGACAAATGCTGTCATGATCCAAAAGTAAAGATGAGATTATAACCCTGCTATAGATAGGAAAGACTAATCTGGCCTGAGCACTGTAAGTCTGATATTGAGGTGACCCCAGGAGAGCAATTCTCTAAGCTTAATGTATCTCTTACTGTGTTCACACAAAATGATTAATATTATGAATGTTTATATGTTTGTTGGACAAGGAGAGGAGAAATACACCCATGGGATTCTGCTCTTAGGTGGGTCGTCTTGCAGAATGAGAATCTGTCCTAGAAGCAACTTTCCCTGAGGGAAGTTGATTGTATGACCACACCTATGTGTAAGCCCAACCCTTCATAATTTGGGATTTAACTAGATTGTAAGAGTGGGCTGGGGGAGGAGGAGGAGATTGAGTAGGATCCAGAAGGAGAATAAAGTAGCATGGGGGAGGAAGAAGCAGGAAGAGAATCAGAGGAGAATGGAGATGGCAAGTGAATAAATGGCAACTGACACCAACCAGCCTGGCCCTCGTTTCCTCCTTTGTCCTCCATTCACCATCAACTTCCCCAGGTTGTGGGGGCGGAAGTGGCGTGAGACTACAGAGTGCAAGTGGCGGGAGAGAGAGAGCTACCTCTGAGGCCCCTTTATTTTCTAAATAAAAATTTAAAAAATACACAGAGGTCTAAAGCAAAAGGAGTCAGCAACCTTATTAACCAACAGAAGGAGTCATGATGAGACTTTTAGTGCTCCATCAGAGCAAAGGCCCAATGGCACAAAAATGCTTAAGCAGCTCAGGCCAATCATAGTGCACAATGACGGATTGTTCAAGAAATTTTGAAGGGACTAGAGCAATGTTATAGCTGGTAGGGCATTAATATATGGCCCTGGGAGAACAGTCAGGAGTAGTTCCTGAGTGCAGAGCCAGGAGTAATCCCAGAATATTGTCAAGTGTAGTCAAAAAATGCAAAAACTAATTTTAGAAATGCAGATGTAGACAATCGATGTGAGGTGTGAAAACTAGAGATTAGAGCAATTTTTCTTCTGATAATTTTTTCTATTGAATTACTATGAGGTAGGCCTGGGGGAGACGGGTCTGGGGAGGGGGGGAGGGATGTTGGGTTTACGGGTGGTGGAGAATGGGCACTGGTGAAGGGATGGGTTATTGAACTTTGTATGGGGGAAGCATGAGCATAAAGATGTATGGATCTGTAACTGTACCCTCACGATGACTCTCTAATTAAAAATAAACTAATAAAATTTAAAAAAAAAAAAGAAAAAAAAACTGTTCATGATTAGGTTTCAGTCATAAAGTGTTCCAATATTTATCCCTCCAATACCTCTACACATCTCTTTCTCTCTCTCTCTTTCTCTTCCCCCCTTTTCTGTGCATTTCTCTTTGTCACTGTCTCTGTCTGTCTCTGTCTCACAGCTTCCTCTCTCTATCTCTCTCTCTCTCACACACACACAGCATTGTGGTTTTTGTAATAAAGATACTTAAAAGTTATCATGTATATCCCTTCACCTACTTTCAACACTCAGTTCTTTTTTGTCCAGCTGATCATTTCCAACTATTATTTTTATACTGGTTCCTTCTCTATCTTACCTACCTTCTGTTCCACACACACTTGTGGTAGATTCCAACCATTGACCAATCCTCCTGACTTCTGTTTTCCCTGGCCTTGGATATTAGTCTCATACTATTTTTTATGTATCACAAAATAAAAGGAGTCATTCTATATCTATCTCCTTCTGATTCATTTTACTCAGCATGATACTTTTCATGTTCATCCATTTATAGCCAAATTTCATGACTTCATTTTTCCTAAGAGCTGTGTAGTATTCCATTGTGTAGAGATACCACAGATTCTTTATTCATTTGTTGATTCTCAGGCACTCAGGTTGTTTACAGATTGTGGCTATTTTGAATACTGCTGCAATAGACATAGAAGTGCAAATGGTGTTTCTGTTGTGTGTTTGGGGGCTCTGTGAAACTGCTTTTTGTTTTTCTTTGTTTGGGGCTACACTCAGTGAAATTGCATTTTCTCATAGGTGTGAGAAAATAAATTTTAGGGAGTCATGAGGAAAATATGGTCCAGGCTTAGAAAAAAAAAAGTCCATGTTTTAGTGATCAAAAATAAACGATCTGCAAATCTTTAACATAACTATTGATATTGTAAGGATATTGTAAGGAAAAGGTTTCTGCACAGAGCAATTATCAATTTAGGAGTGAAATTAGCACAATGTAGGTATTAGAGGGAAAGTCACAGCAAAAAGGTTGCCCAAATGAATTGAACGACACGACAATCCAATATAGCAAAGGAGAGGATGAGTTCCCTACTAACAGCAGGCTTGTCCATGAAAGGGGAAGCGGAAAAGGAAAAAGAGGGCATCAGAGAATTTGACACAGGAATGCTCCAATTTGAGGAGCATTGTTTATGTTTGGCCTCATTTCAAAATATATACCTGACCTGTGAATAAGATGTCATGGTAGCGTCCTCTTTGACAGTGGACTGGGCAGTCCTGCAAATCTTCATCTCTGAAGAATGAATGGGGCAAGTGATGAGAGAGGAGGGAGAAAATGAAAGATGTCACGTATGGGATTTGCTGGGGGATGGAGCCTGAAAAGGGAAGATTGAGATAAAGAAGTAGAAGATGCTTGAGTTGTATGAACAAATACTATGGGTCTTTATTTTTTCAATTTGTTATTGAGAGTCTGTGGTTTATAATGATATTGGTAATGGTTTATGATGCACCATTAGTTAGTTAGTTATCATTCTAACTTGTCGAGACTCTTTTAAAATGAAGGAAATGGAGCTGGAGCAATAGTGCAGCAGGTAGGGCCTTGCTTTGCACACAGCTGACCCAGGATTTGGGCTCCAGCATTCCATATGGTTCCCTGAGTATTGCCAGGCATAATCCTTGAGTGCAGAGCCAAGAGCAATCCCTGGACATTGATAGGTGTGGTCCAAAAAAAACAATCCCCACAAAAGTATTAAGGAAATAGACAAACAAGGCCTCTATTGTATAAAATACACAGGAAAGGAACCATAGAGATAGTACAAGGGTCAGTACACATATCTTGTATAAAGTTGACTTGTTAAGTCTCCGAAAGATTATGTAGTCCCCAAAGAATTGCCCAGCTGAGTGTAGGTCTGGAGACCCCTAAACTCCACCAAGTTCCTGGAGGTCCCAAGTACTGTACCCCATATCACATCCTTGGGCCATTGCACTGCACTGCTGGCCTGCTTGGCCAAGAATCTAATAATAATTCCTATGTCCCCAAGAAAAGGAAAATTAAAAAAAATACTACTTGAAGAGCAAAACTGCAAATGTGATCATGTTTTTCAAGTTTGTGTTCTCCCTTGAACATGAATCTCACTTGCTTGTCTCTGTTTATTTCTTACTTCTACTTTATTACTTTATTTTTATTTATTTCTTGTTTTATTTATTTCCTTACTTCTACTTTGAAAAAGCCTGTATTCAGGTACAGTATTTGTACTGTGCTTTTTTGCATCCTCAGGATATATTCCCAGAAGTTGTATTGAGGGGTCATATGGAAGCTCAATTTCTAGTTTTTGAAGGAATGTCCCATATTGTTTTCCAGAAAGGCTGGACCAGTCGGCATTCCCACCAACAGTGAAGGAGTGTCCCTTTCCCCCACCCCCCACCAACCATTCCATACCAGCACTGGTTGCTTTTGTTCTTTTGAATGTATGCCAGTCTCTGTGGTGTGAGATGTTATCTCATTGTTGTTTTGATTTGCATCTCCCTGATGACTAGTGATGTGGAGCATTTTTTCATGTGCCTTTTGGCCATTTGTATTTCTTTTTTGAGGAAACTTCTGTTCATTTATTCTCTCCATATTTTGATGGGGTTGGAAGTTTTTCTCTTATACAATTCTATGGGGGGGTATACCCGGGATATTGGTGGTGGGGAATGTGCACTGGTGGAGGGATGGGTGTTTGATCATTGTGAGATTGTAACCCAAACATGAAAGATTGTAACTTTCTCACGGTGATTCAATCAAATATTTTTTTAAAAAAGAAAAAGAAAAAGCCTGTATTCTTCCTCAAATATGTGCTTCTCTCTTTCTCTTCCCTTACATCATCCTTAATAATATTCAGTAAAACTGACATTGCTTCACTATTTCACATTGTCCTGAAATTCTTTTCTGCTATCAAAGGCAATGGACCTGCAAGGACTGTGCAGAGATTAGGATTGACCTGATAGAGGCCAAGCATTTTCCTGAGCACTTGAGGTGAAGTTGGTGGAATAGGGGAGTTGAAACACTCTTTGCTTCAGTCAGCCTCCTTTGATCCCCACTTTACCAAGCCATAGGAAAGATAAAATGGCATCCTGGATGGGTCTACAGTGAAGAAGAACTTTGAAAGAAAGGAAGGAATTCCATGAAAATCTGAGGTTCAGATTTTTTAAGACTTCTTTTTACTCCTGACCCACAGCAAAGGGGGTGGATTGCATCTAACTTTGGGAGAAGTGGCTTCCACCAAAAAAAATATATTTCCTGGGTAGCTTGTGAAATATGTTGCAGGCCACCTTAGAGATAAGATGGAGCATGCCAAAGGAGACCAGCTAGGGTAGGATGTTACTGTTCAGTCTGGTGCCTGCTGGTCTGTAGTACTCTCCTTTGTTACTATTCTTTCCCAATCGAAACCGTTTCTCATGACTCTGCAAGATGAAAAGGCTGCTTTCAGGACATGAGACCATGGTCTTCCACATCGTTGACTACTGCAAGTAAATCTCTCTTGATCCCCCCCCCCAAAAAATTAAATTTTAAAAGTTATTGTTAAAAATGGCTAGAGCTGTTGACATAGAAAGCCAAAGTCAGATCCCTAATGGAAACTTGATAGATATTTGTAGATCAGTAAGTGGATGTTACAGGTCATAACTGACTGTTTAAATTACTAACTTTGATTTGTCAAAAGAATCCTTGGAAAAGAAAAATAAATCACAAAACTTGGATAAAACACATTTATAAACATGCATACACAAACTCTGCTATTGCATGCGCTTCTCTCCAACTAAACCACTATTCTTCAATTTTTTAACTGTCACTTGGCTCTGTCTTTGTATTGATATCTCACGTGGATATGTTTCTACTTAATATAGTGTAACCGTGCTTGACTTTGAAATTTAAACAAATGGAATCATAATGTTTTCTCTTGAGCTATGAAAACTATGGTAGTTAGAATGCTATGATTTCCAGCTCTATTCTTGTTTATTTGAGTAGCTATTCCATTATCACTGTTGTATTGTTTTTCAAGACATAAGGATACCACAATATAGTTTCCTGCTGTTCAACATTTGAGTTACTTCAAGGTTTTTTTTTATTATAAACAATGTTTTGAATATTTTTGTATATGCCTCTTAGAGCTCAAGGGCAAGATTTTTAGCAGTAGGGGTCAAAAAATATTTTCTATAGAGATCCAAATAGTAAATAGTTTAGGCTTTGCAGGCAATTTGATGTCAGTTAAATTACTCAACTCTCCCATTGTAGCATGAAAGCAGCCACATAAGAGATGTTTCAATGCAACTTTATTCATATAAAAGACAGAAAGCCAGTTTGGCTCTTGGGCTGTAGTTTTCCAATGTTTGCTATAGAGAATAACCAAAGAGAGCAATAACCGAAGAAAAGAACAAGCTAAAAAAAATTTATGATTCTGTATGTTTGTATTTCAAACTAAAAGAAAATATAATACAGTATAGACAAACATTTGTAAACTGTATAATATAATATGGTCATACAAGGTTCATAGTTTGCATGAGCAGAACCAATCTAGCTTTGCATCCCTATATACCACATGATCTACCCCAGTACAACCCAATATGGTCCTAGAAATTCTCATGTACTACAACCACCTCTGGTTGTTTGATCATCTCAGAGTTATAGAAGTCTCACACCTCAGCCCCTAGCATTGAAAGATTGAACCATCTAGCCCATTTTGCTGAGTATCAATGGCATTTAAGGCCTTTGCGCACAGTTTGGAAGCACCCTCGCCATGTATATTCTAAACATTAAAGTTATTGGTGAATATATTAGGTAAAATTTTATTAATTGTTTTATGAATAATACATTGTCAGATCTTCCTATAATATGAAACAGAATAAAGGGGAGGAGTCTATTTCAAAATTAAAAAAAATAATTTGTAGTGATTCCGATTGATCTGGGCTGATTAGTATTGTGATGTAAGGTTAGGGCTGTCTCACATTTATGATTATTTGCATGTGGAAATAATATGAGAGAAGGAATTGCCCAAAATAGCTCAGGAATAGTTGATGTGAGGATCTAATAAACATAGTGTTATGGATGGAAATAGGAAGATTTGGGTTAGGTGAGACAGTGTTCAGTCTTCAGTAAGTTAGCAATGCCCTTTGAGATTCCAGGGAGGAAATAACTTAAGGCAGATAGCAGGTCTTGTTCAAAAGACCATCTGAGACCAAAGATTTCAATAAGGAGTTGTGAGCCTCGGATGATGTTTCATACTGTGGGAGTAGCTGGGATAAGAACGTTCTAAGAATGGAGGAAGCTTATGTTTAGTGGTGACTGCTTAGATCAAGAAGTTGCATCTGTACGCCGTCATGCTTTGCTAAAATGACCCAGGAAAGCTACTAACTTCTCTCTTAATTAGTTTCTTCATTCCATAAGAACAAATGCAATTCAGGTACATTGCCTAGAAATAGTACAGAGTAGTGCCAGATAGGTAACACTTTGCTAATATTAATGTCGCATCAAGGACTTTGTTAACCCAGTAAGTGGGTAAGCAACATGATAGAAGTTTTCTCTTCAATGCTGGCTTTGCATTTGTAGTGGAGTGAATTATCCACCCTCCAACCAAAACAGTATCTTTTATTCCCAGCCGGAGGCTAGCAGAAAGCAGTGGGGAGAAACTAAGGAAGAAGGAAAGAGGGAATGGTGGCTTACCAGATGAAACTGCATTTTAACACAACATAAATCTCAGTGAACTTGTTTCCTGCCCATTAGAATCACACCCTGCTCTCTCTAAGTCGTCAGCCCAAGTCCCTCAATGTATTTGGACCATGCATAAACTTCATTTTCTTTTCCTCTTTTCTTGTCCTTGAGCTCATTCACCCACATCATTTTCCCTCCATGAAAGCAACCATGCTCATCTGGAAAAGCATTAAGCTCTCAGTTTTGTCTGTCACTGGGAAAAATTTTCAGATATTTGGTATGAAGATTGCTTGGGGAATAAAATTGTGTTCTCTCCCACCTGAAAAAGTGGCTGCTGCTATATGAAATTTAATGAAAGATTGCCATCAGGTGTCTGAACGTGTAAGAGGCCCAAAGGTCGGAGCAGAGGATGCCTTCTTTATCTGCTGTTGAACAGATAATGCAAATCACACACTCTCAGAATGCTGAATGAAAGAGAACGAAAAACATAAACAAATAGGAAACCTCCTCCACCATTTTGTCCAAATTTTAGGCAGGTTTAAAATATTTGCAAGGAAAATATGTAAAATGAAAAACTTTAGGGAGTAACTCATTGCTCCAGCTTCTGGAGTTGAAAGATTCTTTTTTAATTTGATTAAGGTTGATCTCTTTCCTTGTATATTTGTAAGTCAAAATATGATGCATTTTATGTGAAAAAGAACGACTTGAAAATATTGAAGTGTTCAGGAAATTTCCGAGCTACACTTCAGTTTCAAAAAGAGCAATTTGTTTATTTCTTCAACTACAATTCAATAAATCCCTACTAAGTTTCAGAGACCCTGTTAGATTCTAATGAGAAATGGGAGAAGGAAATAAATAGATGAGCTCCACAGTTTTTGTTACAGTTGTAAATGAGTAATATAAAAGTACAAGGTGCCAACAATAAACAAAGACGGTGAATAAGCAATCTGATTCTGGAACATGAGAAGAGCTTTGAGAAAACACAGATGAGGACCCATCTGTGGAATCGAGAGGGCAGAGTACTAGGTAAGAGAGAACTCTCTCTAAGAGAGAGCATGGGCACTAACTGCAGGAGGTTATAAGAAATGGTGGAGGGTACACTCAGGTATTTCTGGCAGTGAGACATACAGGTGCAGAGGCTCTGCTAGGAAAGCAGTGAGGGGATTTATCAATGGCAAAGGAAGACAGAGGACACTATCAAGCAGGAGGGGGGATAACGAATATTGACACATCCTCTATAAAACCCACAATCCAAACCAACCTTGGTCTCGAGACCAAACATTCTCAACTCTTGCACTCAATCTGAGCGGAAATCCACTCAACAGCTCTGGGGGCTGTTCAGATTTCCCTTTGACAGCTGTTGCCAGGGGTGGAGCAGATTTACTTTGCAATGTTGTCCAAAGCCTGCTCAAAGTTCCTGGCCTAATTGAGGCCCTTGACATTTTTCACCTGGTCTACTGCAAAAGCCCCAGTCTCTGGCTTCCTGCTGCTGCCCTTTCCTTCTCCAACCTAACTTTGCCCACTTTGCTGCAAAGTTAGCTTGTTAAGGTACCTCTGACCAGGCTCTGCACCTCAGGCAACCTCAGAAATGTCCCCCTGTTCAGAATACTGAATACACAAGCCTTGTCCTATTTGCACTCCCTGCTCCCGTACCTGTCTCCTAGAACTGCCCTAACAAAGTACCAGTCACTGGATTGCTGACACCAAAAAGTTTAGTCTCACTGGTTTTTTGGTAAGTCCAAAGTCAAGATGTGGACAGGGGTGGTTCCATCTTAAGGCTGTGGGCTAAGTTCCATGCCTGCTCCCTCTCTTTATAACTCATCTTTCCTTGTGTCTTTATAACAGTTTCTCTTGTGTGTTTGTGTCCACAAATCCACTTCTTCCTAGGACAATGTCGTGGATCAGGGTCCATTCAATTGTTCCTTGTTAAACCTGATAATCTCTATGAAGACTCTGTTGATATAGTCTCAGGGTTCTTTGGCTTTCTGCATATATAGAGATGGACATAAAAACTAGGAGAGAGTAGACAGAGTTTCCTGTAAGCTTGTGCACAAGACAGACAGCACCTTTGCAGGTTCCCTTAAACACATGCGGTTAGTAAAGTTTGTAAAAGGAAGAAGTAGAAAGGGAGTGAGCAGAGGTAGCTGGACAAAGGAAGCTGGACACACAAACTGTTTTCATATGCAAGGTGTGTCTCAATATGAACGGTGCTTCTCCACCCCTATATATAATTCTTAGTATTAAAATGAAGAAGAATGTCAGTGAAGAGACAGCTCAGGGTCCCACTTAGTCATCAACTTGTGTGGTGCATTTGTTTTCTTCCTTTCATCAAAAACAGTTCATCTGCCTTTCCAACAGCTCAAAATGGATCACATAGCCTTTAAGAAGATAAGCAAAAGCAGTCATTCTGTGGTCAAGCCTGGGGTCCTGAATTCAGAGTCTAGTCTATCTCACCATCTCCAGACAGGACCACATAGTAAGATACCAGGTGTTGGGATTAAAATATATGAATTGTTTGTCTGTTCGGGTTGCGGTGTCAGGTGTCAGGGGCAACAGTTGGGTAATGCACATATAAGACATCTTACCTCCCATTTATTATTAATACTTTGATTCTTAGATCCAATGTAGAACTCATTTCTCCAAATCAACCTGATGCACTTTGGCATCACTGTGTTTGTTCCTTTTTGTTCTGCATACAGAATTCCCTTCTTATCACAAAGAAGGTTCACTTTTAAAAAAAATGACCTGTGTGAACTTTCTTATACCCCATAAATACATACCAATTGGCAATGGGAAGAAATGAGTACACTCCCAAGTATTCTTATAACAATTAATCTGGTGCCCAACAATATAAATTAGTTCTGGGCATGTAAATTTCCCCATGTAGAAGGTGGTGAGCTGCTATAGATCCTGCAAATAACAAGCCCTCAGTAAAATGTACTACACCACACAACATTGCTTTCACTCAGTCTGTTGGTTTTCCTTTTTAGAAATATTTTTGTTGGGGACCTTTGACAATGACAAATGGCATTAACAAAATAATGATGGAGACAATGTGATGGATCATGTTGTCAAACTCTGCAGTTTCCTTTATATATGAGGTATTGACCAGCTGTGTGATTGAAGGAAAGTAAAAGTGTTATCCATTGGATGAGTGGTTGGACTTGACAACCTTTAAGCTCTCTTCCATCTCCACTGTGTATGACAGAACTCTCCGCTCATCTTGAATAGCTGCTTAATCGCTAACTCATCCCATCCCTCATCCTGTAAACAACATTACACAGATTTTAAAGTTGCATTGCAATGAATAATAATTCAAAGAGTTAGCTCATGAATAAAGGTTCCCGTGGTCAGATAAGTTTGACTTAAGCTAAATTCCAAATACCCCTATTGAAGATAATATTGATGTCAATCTTTTAAAGACTCCAAAAATAATCCAGCAGCAGAGATTTTAAATGTATTCCAACATTTCTCTCATCTATTTGATTACAGAAACCGTTTTAAACATAAATATACACAAACACATAATGCATAAATTTATAAAATATTTATTTACATATAGATGTATATGCATTCATTTGCATATATTATGGATACATGTTTTGTATATAAATGCAGATTAGATGTACAGATAAATATCATAACAGTCTTTCTATCTAAGAAGTTACTGTTCTGGGGGCTGGAGAGATTGCACAAATGGCAGGGCATTTGCCTTGTATTGAATACAGCAAAACCGGGTTCAATCCACATCACCCCATATAGTCCTCCAAGTCAGCCAGGAATGATATCTGAGCACAGAGTCAGATGTAAGCCCTGAATACAGCTGGGTGTCCTGTCCACCCCCCCAATAAAAAATAACAAAGAAAAAGAGCAAAGAAGGAAGGAAGGAAGGAAGGAAGGAAGGAAGGAAGGAAGGAAGGAAGGAAGGAAGGAAGGAAGGAAGGAAGGAAGGAAGGAAGGAAGGAAGGAAGGAAGGAAGGAAATTACTGAAAAAGGTCCAGAAATATTCAGTGAATTTAGTAACAAAGGAGTATGTTTTATTAAAATTGGTAACTTTTAAGAATATGCTTGCAGGACAGATTAATAGTACAAGTGGGTGGACATTTGCCTTACAGGTAGATGATTCAGATTCTATCCCCAGTATCCCATATGGTTCCCCAAGCACCGACAGTAGATCCTGAGTACAGAGCCAGGAGTAACCCATGAGCGTTGCCTGATGTAATCTAAAAAGTCTATATATATATATATCATGTATATGCATATATTATATGTTATATCACTGTATCACTGTCATCCTGTTGTTCATTGATTTGCTTGAGCGGGCACCAATAATGTCTCCATTTGTTTCTGTCGCATGTTAGTGTAGCCTGATGGCGTATTGAGGGCTCTTTCAGGATCAGGGAAATGAGTACCGTTGTTGATACACTATGGGTAGCTTGCCAGGCTCTGCCATGTGGGCAGGATACTCTCAGTAGCTTGCCGGTTTCACTGAGAGGGACAGAGCCTTTTGGGGCAGCCTCTAATCCCTTTACAGGTGTTCCCAGTCTACCGAATGTAAGCTTTTGGTGGACTGCCATGTTACAATGATCTGTGTACTGATAAACTTCCGCCATGCTCCAGATCACTTTCACATGTGAAAGTGAAAGTGACTCACGCATGAGTGAAGTCCCATGGAATGCAGGTAAGGAGGAACTTTGTGACCTTGGACTCTGGGCTTAATGGAACCCTGGAACAGATATCCTCTGCCTGCTTCCCCCAGTCTCTGGTGGCCCAGGGGTCACGCCCATGGTAACTCCTGCTGGCACCAGATAATCTCCTCATCAGCCACTGTCCAGAAATCACAGCTGCTTCTCCCGGAAGGGAGCATAGAATGAGGCCCCTATAACCATGCCACCAGACTCTGAGCCAGGCTGTGTTCACTGGAGTACCCCAGAAGGGGGCAGGTGAGAGCCCTACCTGCCCCAATGGATCCAGCCCCAGCAGCCAATCTCCTCCTTAACTCCACCGCCACTACGCGTCAGGCTGATTTCCACACACTTGGGCCATGCCTCACAAATGAGTGAACATGTATTCCTAAACCTTGTGGCCGCTTTCATGGCCACGTGACACATCATAAGACACTCCCTACTCATTTTCATAATTACCATACCATATTTGATTGGAGGCAAGATGGTGCCAACACCACCCGAACCCTTCGTGTTCTCCCGAACCCGACTCACCATCTTGCCCTGGACAACACATGTCTCAGCATATCAGGCATGGAACTTTACGGGTGATCCCTGCTGGAACTCTATGTGTGATTCCTGATGGACATCGCCAGCTCTTTTGCAAGATTCGAACAGAATGGCATCGATGGGGCATGAAGAAATGGCGGCCACCGAAGCGTCACACCTGCCCTGTCCAGCTGAGTCATAGCACTGTCGGACATAGAGCCCTGGTGGCAATGAGCACAGTGGCTCATCCACTGTGGGGTGTTGTCAGCCAACCACCAGGTGACCTGGGATTTGGAGCAGGTGTTCCAACAGGCACAGACCCTCCAAGATAGGGTCCTGCTCTGCCAGCTGCTCAACAAACTTCGGGCAGACTCCATCAACTTCAAGGAGATGAACCTGAGGCCCCAGATGTCCCAGGTGCTGTCAAGAGATGCAGGAAGGTGAATGTCAGTTTGCAGATATGTTATATATAATTATTATATATATATATGCATTTCTCTTCTATTTACACACACATAAATATCACTGTATCACTGTCAACCCATTGCTCATCGATTTGCTGGAACGGGCACCAGTAACATCTCCATTGTGAGACTTGTTACTGTTTTTGACATATAAACAAATACGCCACGGATAGTTTGCCAGGCTCTGCAGTGCGGGTGATATACACTTGGTAGCTTGCCAGGCTCTCCAAGAGTGATGGAGGAATCAAACCCAGGTAGGCCACGTGCAAGCCAAAAGGTCTACCTGCTGTGCTATCGCTCCAGCGCCACCCCCCCCCCCGCATACATAAATAGAAGGAGTAAAATAATTTTCTGCCAAATTCCTTCGTAACAAGATAACAGCAGAAAATTCGGAACTTCTGAAGACATGGTCAAACTAGTGATTATAATTTTTAGGTAAAATTATTAGCACTTTATGTTTTGGATTCTCACAACATTTTCTCACAAGGCACACATGAATTTGGAAGAAATTTACATCAGATTCATGAAAACTTTAGAGATTCTTGTGAAAATCAGTTTTATTCCAGATTGCATGACTCCAGCCCCAGGTTATTTTGTCAAAAACTATTCTTGTATCTAACTGTACTTTGCAGGGAAGATCGAAATCTATAAATAGCTGACTTTATGGATGAGACTTTGTTTTAAGTGATTTGAGTGGATCTGATTCAATCCACCAAGTTTCATTATTTTGTCATCCTTTTAACAATAACTATAGCTGTTACTTCCTTAAGGATATAGAAATTTGAAACCACGCATTCCATCAAGCCTCTCCTGATGACATACTTTAGGACTGATTCACATATAGTCTCTAGAATTTCATGTCAAGCCTTTGCAATGCATCCCTTAATATATGTTTTCTACTGATTTTGTTGCTCTGACATCAAGGTGACATGTTTTCCGTGGTCACCATAGTAACTATTGTCTTGCCTTTTGTAATCAGAAAACTCAGGCAGGGAGAAGTTTCATTCATCTCCAAGCTCTAGTACCCACGGGTATGGAACTTGCAGGACTGGACTCTACAGACGCGAATAGAATTAAATAATTAATCAATATTGGCCAGGCATGCAGCAGTGACACATTTAAATGTGCTTCTGTGTGGTTTTTTTAATAACCCACCAAGAGTATATTATTTGAGGTTTTGCTGATAAAGGAACACAATTCTATTTTTCTCTATCCTTCTGTAGAATGTAAGGGGAATAAAGCACTACAAATACAAGCCTTTTCTAATTATTAGGAAAATTACATGGAGCAAACACAATAGTTTCAGGGTATTAATATGGTGGAATTTGATATAACTAAAGAAGTTTGTAACCAAAACAGCATTTAGCAGTGCTGCAATAAGATTTCATAATTTTGCAAATAAAATGTCTGGTTTGTTTTAGTCATTAATCACATACTATAATGCAAATATATAAGAACAAAACAGTTCCAAGGTACCTTGCATTGGTAAGAAAAAGAAAATGTGTAATTTATATTGTATGTATATATGATAAACATCGCATTAGATTCTTTGAATTTTCAGTTAGCATATTTCTTAGTAATAGGTCAAGTGATATCAATGAAATGAATAAGGGTTATGATTGTACAACGCATGTGTGTATGTGTAGGTTGAACATGGTGATGAATAGATGTTGCTTGTTAGAAAAAGAAAATAAAATAACTCATCGCCAGAGTTGTACTCTATGCTAGCCTTAGTGATGTAGAGCTTATTAAGTAATACATGTGATATTATGTAATCTTTAAAAACCTGTGTGATAGATTTTATTATTAAGGCTTTGCAAAGAAAACTCAGATAAAGCAAAAAAATGGTTGGACAAACACTAGATAGTCAATGAGGCAGAAATTGAATTCAGAGATAGTTGTAAGGTTGATACTGTTCTTTATGACATAAATACTTCTGTTTAGGCTTTTATCACACATTATACCAGATGAGCTATTTAACACCTGCCTCCATTTGGGATGACAAATACACCTATTTCTCACATCCATTTGTGAAGAGAGAGGAAAATGGTGAGTCAATGGAGGACAGTTATCTCCATTTTTATTGGTAAAAATGCATGCACTGACAAACTTCTTTGAGTGAATAATTTAAGGAATCCCAATAATACCCTCTGTAAACCTAAAGGAGGTTGCAAGCATGCAGTGCAGACACTATTAGAACCTTTGAACCACACGCCTTATTCTTTATTAACAGGAAAAGTTCAACTCATTCCACCCTTCAGGAACCAATGTAGGTCCTGATCTAAAGGTATTAACCACGAGGAACCAGAAAACACCACTCATGTTCACAGCAGTTAAAAAAGAGAAAGAAGTGGGTGTGATCCACTGTGGGCATTCAGCAAGCTCTTCCCAATCTCATCAGGGACAAAGGTCACTCTTGTCCAATAAAGAGTGGATATGGATGAGTAGTGGAGAAAGATCCAAAACATGCCTTCCAAAGGTTTCCTTGCAGAAAGCATGAGGACATCTCCAGCCCACCTTGCTAGTTATGGAAAATTTTAAAAATGGGAATGGGAGTACTTTCTAATATTTTCAGCTGTGCCAATCATTCTGGAGCTACCTCTCAGCATGATAAAGGAAAGGGGTGGAAGAATTCCATTTGGGAAGTGCGGGGCATGATTTTACTACTACTTGTATGATATGGATCTTCTACCTTACCAACCTCTCTTTGAAAGAGTTCAGGAGAACTGAACTTTTCCTTAGAAAAGAATAAAATGCTTAATCCATGGCTTCAAATTCATTTGCTCATCTCCAAATATTTTATTTTCAAATATCAGCTTCAAATATTTTATTGTAGTAAGTCACCCTGTAAAAGTTAGATGTATCATACAACACATAACAAGTTTTCTGTAACAAATTATCCCAAGCTGCTGAGTATGGAATAACAGAAATTCTTCTCACAGATCTGAAGAGGGTTGGGCAAAGACAGGAGTGTTGGCAGAGCAATGCTTTCTCAAAAACCTAGAGGAGAGAACCCCTCATCATTTCTTCTGATTTCTGGCATGTAAAAAAACAAGTTGGCTTGGCTTAAAGATGCCCGCTCCAATTCCTGTCTCTGTCACCACATGGCCCTTTTCTCACACCATGTGTCTTCATACAGTGATGCTTTCTATGCTCTCTTTCTCTTCCTTCTACAAGGACACCAAATACACTAGATTACATACCCAATCTACTGTAGCATGATCTCCTCTTAACCAACGACAGTCCAACAACCTTATTTGTATAATGGTCACATTCTGAAATACTAGAGAAAGGATCTCAATATACATGTGGGGTGGGCGGGGTGAGGTAGGCAGGGGAGAGGGAAGACACAAGTCAGACCATAGCACAGAGGTGTCACATAACTTCAAACATGTACTAAAACAATATGTAAACTTCAAAAGAACACCAGATAAAACAAATCATTCCTACAAGAATAATCAAGGTCATTGTGTTTCAAAGTTAAGGTGTTTAGTGTGTTATGCCCAAATGTCCGATCCCCAATTGCGGATAGACCCAGTTCCGCACACGATAATGCAAAAGCAAAGGAACTTTGTTACTAGCCCGACCCAGAGCTAGCTTGAGCTAGGGTCCAAGTCTCTTCCAACAGTCTTGACAATGATCCCAACTCTGAATCACAAGCAGCTTATATAGGGCTCAGTCAAGAAACGGTTTATATACAGCTCTATTTTCAGCATTAGACAGTTACCAGTCACAGTTTGGGGATCTTTCCAAGGAGAGTGTGGCGACCCCTCATGACTGGCTGGATCCAACTAACTGCCCAGTTTCTTATCTAGGTGAATCACTCAATTGGGAGTTTACCAGCAACTGCAAGTCCAGTTCTAGGGAAAGAGAAACTGAGGCCTAGTTGAGGCTTCATGTTAGCTGCAGCTTGTCCTGGCTTCTGAGGAGCCTGATTTGGGGCCTCACAATTGTTCCTTATTACCAGATATTAGCCTTCCAATGTATCTAATCTGCTGCATCTCAATCAGACCACCTCTGTGATGGGTTCTTCCAAGAATTAATGTTGTTCCTGAAATGGAGGTGATTTCTTCAGGACAGAGAATTAGTTTGATACTGCTTTGTTCTTTGATTTTGCACACTACAGTCTGATAAATTAATAATACACGCAAACTAATCACAATACCCCCCAGTTCCACATAAATTTACAGAACAAGTTAATACACAGACAAGTAGTCACAAGTAGCTCTTCTAGGTAGCTTTTATGGGGATAGCCCAAATAGCTATCCCCATCAAAGCAGATATGCAAGTGAGAGACAGTGGCAAAATAGTCTCTTCTACTTTTTGTGCTTTCTAGAAAGTCACCCACCACCAATGAGACTGGAAACAATACAGTGGATGTATACAGAAAATTGCTGTTACCCTTATTTAAAAACTCAAAAGTTATAAATTGGGTTAACACACTGTTAACTAAACTATGTTCTCTCCTACCTTAGACAAAAGCACAACCTAAAAGTCATTAGACTTAGCATTTTTCAATTGCTTTCGTGTTCTTTTTAGAATAACACCATAAAAGTAATTACATCCTGGGACATTCTTTATTCTCCAGTATTCTGTAATACCAGGTCTTTTCTCCGTTCCCCCACATTTGTGCTCCTACTTTTTTGGTTCTATTTTAGCTTTCTCTGTGTTGTTTCCTGACACGAACCTATTTCCTGAGTTTGGGTTTCATGTTCATGGAAAACATCTCCAATTGTGATTATCTGTTCTCCTGGATCTTTGAACTCTTTCCATGGTCTCTTGGTTCCTGACAGAGGGAAGCCTTTTTTTGGTAGATTTATATCTTTAGAGTTGGGATGATCTCATTTAGCCTTTTCCCCTCCTAAGTTCATAGGAATTTTCCCAGTAAAAAGTCCTTCTTGGACTCTATTCCCAGATCAAGAGCACCATTGGTATCTGCAAACAAATAAAACATGTTTCTTTCTGATCTGAAGCCTGTCATCTCAAATTAAAAGCCATTGTCAGAGCTCCCACCATTGATGTGGAACCAGAAAATAAAGCCTGATCTTATGGCAGCAAAGGACACTTTTTGTTGTTGTTGAGATTTCAGACTATAGTCCAAGTGATACTGTGAAAGCGAATTTTCCTGCTTTATTCTGTATGAGAACTATATGAAAGATTTTTTATACAAAACTCTGAAGTTTAAGAAGTGAGCGTTTACTGTATAGATTAAGTAGATGGGTCTGGGTCCTCCCCAATGTCTGGGTCTCTCCTTTACCAACGTTCAATGACACTCATTCTGTCCTAGCACACCTTTGGTTTCATGTATGATCTCTTTGTTCTGACCTGGTAGCCAAGTCGCCTCCAGGATATGATGCCCTGTTCTTATCCCTGCATTGCTTTCTGTCCAGTGTATGCTTTCCTAGTCTGAAATCCCTGGGTCCTTCTTGAACTCTGCCCAGCTTTCCCGAATTTCCTAATTTCTGGCAACTACCATCCTTGCAAGGATTAAGACCCCTACACTCAGTATCTTATCACTTTGGGGCCTCTTAGCCCTGCCTGAATACACCATCTGTCCAGACACACACGAGCCCTACCTGATACTGCAGTCTGAGCATATGAGAAAAGAGAGAGACAGAGACAGAGACAGAGACAGGAACAGAGACAGAGACAGAGAGAGAAAGGTTGAAGGCTACATTTTTTTTTTGCTTCTGTGAGGCCCCCACCTATGTCATCCTATTTATGCCTGTGGGTGACTTATGACAAGTGGGGTGGAGAGAGGTGGCACCCTCTAGAAGAGAATCCGCCACTTTCTCTCTATCCACGTCTGTCACCCACAATCAGCTAAGAAACCTAGGACTTGAGCCTTGCTCCTTGCAGGAAAGGAAAATCAGTCCTGAGCCAGATCCAGTCCTTTGAGTCCTTCGCTTTTCTCTCAGAAAATAAACAACAAAAATGCAGGAAAAGATGAGCAGAGAAGTAAAAAAATACAATAATAATAATAATAATAATAATAATAAAGGTTTTATTTTGAACTTTTGATGAAGGAGGGGAGGAAGGGAGGGAGAGAGATAGAAAGAGGGGGGAGAGAGAGAGAGAGAGAGAGAGAGAGAGAGAGAGAGAGAGAGAGAGAGAGAGAGAGAGAGAGGAGCCCCAGTACACATCCCATTAATTTCCTAGCTTTTGTTCCTGCTGGAGCTTATCTCCCCAGGAGGGTCCAGCCTTCCTTGGGTCTGTTCGGTACCAGGTGAGGGTCTTGTCAGGCTTTAGTTCCTGTTCCTTGTGAGTAGGTGGGTGTTTGCAGCTATGGAGGCTCGCGATTTTATTCCTTCTCAGGAATTCATTGCCATGGGGGGGCCCCTTTCCTATCTTTCTGCCTGCCTGCTTCACTGTTATTTATTTGGATTGGCTATAGATAGCCAATGGCAAGATTTAAAATGACTCATTAAATTCACCTGATACTCCACCTTTCCACCTTCACCTGTAACACAAGAAATACAAACTTAAGGAACACTCTAGGGCTGGAGCGATAGCACAGAGGGTAGGTCGTTTGCCTTGCACGTGGCTGACCTGGGGTTTGATTTCCAGCATCCCATATGGTCCCCCGAGCACTGCCAGGAGTAATTCCTGAGTGTAGAGCCAGGAATAACCCCTGTGCATCGCCAGGTGTGACCCCAAAAAGAAAAAAAAAGTAATGAAAAAGGAACACTTTGTTCCAGAGTTTGGGGGGTGGGGAGGGGATGAGAGAACTCATATGCACACAGAAGAAAGTGTGTCAACACTCAAGTCTGCTTTATGTGTGTGAGTTTTCAGTCAGTGCAATTCTGCCTAGGCGTGGGGGCGGGGCGAGGTTCATCATGAGGTGAGGGGTCAGGTTTTTTGGTTTCAGTTTTGATTTAAGGGTCACCCAAGCATTACTCAGAATTTAATTGTTGCCTATACACTCAGAGATAACACCTGACAGAGCTCAGTGGACCCACATGTGTTGCTAGGGATCAAATTCTTGCTCGGTGTAGAGCAGGCAAGTGCCTTCTTCACTGTACTGTCTCTCTGGTCCAACTGATCCTGTTTCAATCCTGACTAGTTTGTAGCAGAAGGTTTTGATTCAACTTCTTTTAAGAGACAATGGTCTCTAGGCATTTCCAGACAAATTCAGGCACCAGAACAAATCAAAAGCCACACCCTCAAAAGCCTCAGCACTCTTAGCTTCTCCCACTCAAATGAGTCCAAAATAGTTTATATATTTTTGTCATTGAAAAATTCAGAAACAAAGCAAAGTCATGTGCTAGGAGTGGGAGACTAACCAATAGGCCAGAGAATATTCTTCAAGTAACTGCATTGGGGAAAACCCTTGTCTTAAACCTAAACCAGCCCAAGGCATAAAGGTCTTTGACACAAAAAAACCATCTCAGGATCCTGGAAAACGACCGAAATGCAGAATTTCAGACCCTGGGGAAATATGACTGGATGCCCTGGGAGGAAGCCTCCACCTTTGGAACAAAGGCCAGACAATGAATACCCAAATAGACCATGAACTGTGCAACCCTTCCCCTTAGCAACCACCCTAGCAAGGACTGGGGGAGGGGCATTTTGGTGAAAATATATGTCAACCAACTTTATATAGAGGAAGAAGTGTACATGTGACCTCAGCATCTCCCCTCTTGAAATGTATATTTTCATACTTTAGGTCAATTTCCTCATTCCAGGTGAAAAGCCCACATATATCTGCTTGGGATGTTCACTGGCTCCCTTCGTTCTGGAGAAACCCGTGTTCTTTCTTATCTGAATCTACCTGTGTTCACCCTCCCTTTATTTCCCAATAAACTTATTTTACTTGACTATTTGTCTCCTTCTCCAATTCTTTTCTGTGAGGACAAGGCAATAGGCCTGAGGAAGATCTAGAAATGATTTTCCTTTTCTGCAAGGAGCAATTCCTTGTGATGTAGGCAGGTATAGAAGGCCCCTTCCTAGGCATTGGCAGTAGATTTCCTGGGAAGTAATAGCTCTGAACTTGCAAAGACCAACCTTGCAGAAAAAAGGAACTAAAGCCTGATAAGACCCTCACCTGGCGCCAGCAACAGAACCTGAGGAGGCTGTAGTCTCCCCCCATAGCCCAACAGAAGCTCCAGCAGAAACGAAAGCAGAAACAAAACAAAAACCATCATCACTCTCAACCCCTCTAAGCAATCACCTTAGCAACGGACATTTACCTAGGTAGAAGCCCCATGAGGAAGCAGGTTGGAGAAACCCTATAAAGGCCACCTTGGCCAAGCACATGTGGTGCCTGAGCACATGTGGTGTCCGAGCACATGTGGTGCCACATCTCTCCTCTTGAGATGTGGACTTTCATGCTTTTATGTCTAGTGCTGGGATGGGTGTAGGGGCTCTCTTTGCCCTTGGAGAAGCCTGGGTTGTCTTCTGAGTATGTTACTCTCCACTCTCTCCCACTTTCTCTTCCTCCTTCCCTTCCAAACCTCCAAATAAAATCTATTTTACTTCACTGCTTGTCTATGCCTAAAATTCTTTCCTGCGAGGCTAGACAAAAAAACCCAGTAACACTGTGTCCTGGGTGGCAGAGGCAGATGGGGAGAAAGTGACCGTCTTTCTCCTCCCTGATTCACATAAGTCACCATTGGGGTCCACTGACATCACTGGCTCCAGGCTGAGTCCAAGACTCCCTGAGAAATAAGGTGGCAGGGGTCACCTCCCATAGCAGACAGAACAAGTGGATTCCAGGTGCAGCTTGACAGCTGCCTTGGGGGGCTGACAGACTTATGTGGGATACAGACTTATGTGGGACAGACTTATGTTTGGGACACCTGACAAACTGTCATCAGTCCTAGGTTTCCCAGACACTTCCCCAGGTGAGTAGAGAAAGAAGCAGTCGATTTCCTTCTCAAGGCCGCTGCCTCTCTCTCCCCCCCCACACACACTTAACAAAAGCCACCGAGGACACCCTACTGCATTGGTGGGGAGGTCAAGCAGGTGGTGTCCCAGCATTTGAACACTAACTCTTCTGTTGGGGAGGTTGGAAGGAGTGGGGAGGGAATGTCTGAGGACATTAGAATTAGTAGACGTTGTAGGTTGCTACATCCAATGAATTTGGGCTCATATCATTATGTCTCAGAAAAGAATTTCCAGATTAGTATAACTATTTTCTGGAAGTGAAGTAAAACTAATCTATTTAGGAAATTGGAAAGAGAGAGGAGAGAAAGTGAAACAGGAAACCATGATGTAAAAGAAAGGAATAATCCCAAGTCAAATACAAATAATTCCACAATGGGATTGTCCACCACATGTTTCTGGAAAGTTGATTTTGTAGGGATTTTCACAAACTGCTCAGGTTGGCGACTTTCTGATCCAACTTTCTGTAGATGAGAATCTGTTAGGGTAGTTTCAAGGGAAAGGGGCTTTGAACATTTGGTGGTTTTCTTTCATAATTTTATAACAACTTCTTGGTCTTTCTGAATTTTCTCTTATCCAGAGGGGTCTAGCATTCTCAGGGTGGGTGCTGGTGTCATCATATCTTATGAGATGCCAATTCTACATCTCCAAAGAAGATCCAGTCTTCTGCTTTGAAGCTGATTAGTGGCTGGTGACAGACTAAATTCTATTACCTAGAGTGTGTGTGTGTGTGTTGTGTTTTGCTTTTGTTTTTTTGTTTTTTACTTCTGGAAACTCTTTACCAGCACTGAACTACCTATCTGCCTATCTCACTTTCTTAGTTTACAGAAAAGTAGAGAAAGACAGAGACAACACAGAATTGAATCAGCTAACCCATGGTCCTTTACCCCAACAAAAAAAGCTTTGACTCAAATATAAAATATAGCTCTTTGATGCCAGAGAGATAGAATGTGCAGCTGATTCTGGTTCAATCCTCACACTACATGTCCTCCCCCCCCACCCCAAAGAATCACAAGACTTAGACCCAGAAGACTGAGCACTTTTAGGGTGATCCAGGTAAGTCCCCTACCTGATTACTCCAGTAGAAGCATCAGCAGGCCCTTGAATTGAGCTATCACATCTGGCTGACTGACAATAACCAAGAGTGGTCCCTGGGCACTCGGAGCATTGCTGAGATTCTTCCATACACACCTAAAATAGCTTTTTATATTGCAATCGAATATACCTGTTTTTTGTATTTGCAATCCCTGTTTTGAAGTTCTAGGTGAAAAATGAAACAAACAAAAGGGGAAAATAATAAGGAAAACCACCAAATAAAGATATTGCCACAAATGAAAATAGGTTCTTTAGAAGAGGGAACACTCCAGGTCTGCTTATTTTGAAGGGTGCTTTAATTAGAAAGAACAGTTGCTTTTTCCTGATAATTTCACTGTTGCAGCACTTGAATACCTAAGGTCAAATTAACTTGAGAAGTTTATTCATTTAATTTATGGTTGATTAGGCTCAGTCCAGCCCAGCTAAGCTTCAACAACAAAAATAACATAGCTACATCATCATATTAAAACTTCACTTATTGTTCTTCTTGATCCTTAATGTCACCAAGAAGGGTCAACCCATTCCAAAGGAATTAAGATAGGTTGAAGGAAAAATCAATGATGTTCACATAGAAGATAAAAGTTTTGTCTCTATTTCCTGTAAGCTCTATATACTCTGATTACACCTCAGAAGAGCAAAGACCGGGTACCCTAAAGCTATATAAAAACAAATGAAGGATTTCTCTGTCTCCAAGGAGTGTATTATATTCTGGGAGGGAAAAATTGTTCTGAATAGTGACTTAATTTGGACCTTCTCAGCTGGTAAGAATCTATGAATAAGATGATTAAAAGTAGGTTTTACTGATCCAAAAGAGAGTACACAAGACTCAATGCTTTCCTTGCATATGGCTGGTCTGGATCAAATCCATGGCACTGTCTATGTCCTCGAGCACTGTTTTCAGGGTTCACTTCTCAACACTGACACAGAGACAGGCCCTGAACAGAGCCAATCAATGTATAGCCTGATAACACCCTCCTCTACACCCTGCACCAAAATAATTGTCACCGTCACTGTCATCAAGAGTTGCTCATCGATTTGCTCGAGCGGGCACCAAGTAACGTCTTCATTGTGAGACTTGTTGTTACTGTTTTTTGCATATTGAATATACCACGGGTAGCTTTCCAGGCTCTGCCATACGGGTGAGATACTCTCAGTAGCTTGTCAGGTTCTCAAAGAGAGGGCAGAGGAATCGAACCTGGGTCAGCAGCATGCAAGGTGAACGCCCTACCTGCTGCACTATTGCACCAAAATAAATAAAAGAAAAATAAAAACGGGTTTTATTAGAAAGTTTTATATGAGTAAAAGACAAAAATTAATTAAAAAATAAATAAGGTTTCATTGAGGAAGTGACATTTGAATTAGGGCAGAGTGTGATGAACTATGTAGATCTTGATAAAATGACTAATCTATAGCCCAACTCAATTTACACATGAGCTGTGTTTTCTGTCTATTGGGGAACACAGAATCGACTTTGCCATTTCAAGGTTGGTCACTCATTTTGCACTAAAAATATCTTCCAATTAACTATCTCTTGAAGTAAACTTGTTTCAAGGATATTTTGTTTCATTTCTTGTTCTTCCTTTGTCTTCAGCCTGCACAGTCTGTTCCTCACTTTCTCTTTTTAGAGTCATCATAGAGCATCATAGTCCTTCATAGAAGACATTTCCTGAAAAAAACGATTACGGGTGTACCCTCTGGCAGGGCTAGCTGGTTTACACTGTGATCAAACTCGTTTATCAACTTACAGGATCTGTTTAGAACCCACTGAGCTCTGGATTCCAAACGCTCTGATTCTTTTTTGGAATAACACTAATATGCTTCGTGATGGTTGGTGGTACTTTTTGAGGTTTATTGTTCAAACTCGTCAATACCCCAAACCTCTCCCAGTCAAACAATTTTTTCATGATTACCCTAAAAAAACTAAAGAAGTCTGGAAATTCTTTACTTCTATCTCTAACATCACTAAAATATTAGAAATCTCGACAGTTATCTTAAAATCTACCCCAGCGTTTCCTCTGCCCCCAAGGAGGAAACCAACAAACTTATTCTAAATTCACGTCTCACATTTTTTCTTCTTTCCACTTCCCCTTTCATTCCCCCATCTTTATTTTCTGTCTTCCTCTCCCTCCTCTTTTGCCCCCCTTAGTTTGAACAGTCAAAGAAGAGGTGTGTGGGATCCTTCTTTTATTTCATGGGTGATAAGAACTTGTGAACCTGTCTTCTCTATTAGCAACAGATTCCAGGCCTGTAATATGCAAACTTGCATCTTCATATGGAAAACCCATCCTTTCTTGAAAGAAACATGTTTTATGTGCACAAAATTATAACTTGGTATTTGAATACACTAGATCATAACACCACCAAAACCCATCAAACACCACAGAACTGACCACAGAACTGACCTACTTTGCCAGTTTTGTCCAACTCACATCATTCACATAATACATTTCCTTCTAAGAATGACCAATATACATAATGTATATATACATGCATGTATATATGTATACACAAACATATATACATATGTATGTGTATATATGTGTGTGTATATATATACATATATATATATATATATATATATATCAGACTCTCTTGCCCCTGTCCTTGGCTGTCTACACAGGGACCCCACAGAGGGGGGCAGATCAGAGCAAACTCAGAGAGTTTCCCTCCTCACCCTGAGCCCCGACAGCTGAAGACCTCCAGAACCCAGCTACAGCAATGCTCGAGGCCACGCTCCACACATTCTGATGAGCCTCAAGCATGAAGGAACTGGCAGAGGAACACAAGTGTGTGGGACCCGGGGCTGAGATCTCCAAGCTTGATCGGATGGGGACGTGGCCTCCTCCTCCCAGATCCCTCATTTTCCAGTAGCTTAGCAGCCACACTCACAAACTGCCCCTGGTGCCATGTAATCCCATCAACGGACAAGATCCAGAGACTATTAAACCAAGCTCCTGGAAGCGCGCAGAGCGCAACCTCTTATAGCTTAGTTCTCCCTCTCGGAGAAACTGACAAGGTACTGAGAGCATCCTGACCACACAACAGAGCCTGACAAGCTCTCCATGGCATATTCAATATGCCAAATACAGTGACAATGATAGGTCTCATTCCCCTGACCCTGAAAGAGCCTCCAATGCGGCACTGCTGGGAAGAACGAGTAAAGAGAGGCTGCTAAAATCTCAGGGCTAGGACAAATGGAGACGTTATTCATGCCTGCTTGAGAAAATCGATGATCAATGAGATGACAGTAACACAGTGATAAAATCTAACTATGGAAATAAAGGGAAAGGACCATTTGTTCTGTGTTTACTTTCAAGATCCTGGAAACATTGACCCTCACTGGTGGTGGGAAAGGCCAGAAGAACAAATAAACCTTTGTTGTGTGGTTGTCAGGCATTGTGCAGGGGTTAGGAAGGGGTTAGAAAGAGTGGAGTTATTAGAACTTCTATAAATGACTGTTATCAGCTCTACTGAAGCAAGGATTATAGAATACCTTGTATCTCTGACAAAAACTCAACTCGAAATGGACACTGTTGCAGTATGTTGATTTCTAAACACTAATTGTATTTTAAATATTACATTTATGAAGTGGGTTAAATATCATTAGAGCCTTACAATTAAATATGGAAAGGATAAACTGGAAAAAATAATTCAGGAACTAGGGTGCTTGCTTTGCATGCAGCAAACCCTGGTTTGATATAAAGCACTGCTTATGGTCCCCGAATACCTCCAAGAGGGACTCATGAGCACAGAGCCAGCAGTAAGTCTTGAGCATCATGAGGTGTGCCCTCAAAAACAAAACAAAAGTATCTCCCAAAATAGTACAAATAAAAAATGAATGAGATAGAAAGCTCCATCAGTAGACAGACTACTAAAATTTGAGACTTAAGATTCTTTATTGTTCGTTCGCTAATGAAGAGTTGTTGGGGGCCCAGGTAGTAGATTTGATGTCTGAAATGATGGTACCTCACATTGCTTTGGAATTGCCACACACTGAGGCAATGAGAGAACTTTGTAGAGGCCACCTGTGTTTGGGGGGATGCTGGAGATCCAACACAGTTGGCTGCACAAGACAAGCACCCGTCCCCATTTTACTATCTCTCCAACCCCAATCATCTGTTTGTAATGTCATCAGTCTAGTCCCTTTCTTGTTCCCCATCAACACACAGGTTTTGAACTGTCTTTCAAAACATCTTCAAGTCATATCATTAAAGAACATACGTCAAGACAAGAAGGAGAAGTGCAATATCCACAAGAAAAGAGTCTGAGGGTACTGAAGGGAGATGGAAGAAGTACTAAACTTTGGCTTAACTTTAGAGTTAGACCACGCTGTGAGGAGCCATGATTATAGAGTTTATTTAACAAAGAGGAACCATTAAAATGTTTAGGCTTGTGAGTAATGTAACTGAATCAAATCTCAGGAAAACACTTAATGATCTGAAACAGTCCTCTGTAGGAGCTCAAAATAGATGTGACTTTGGGGGGTAAAATTATTATTTAAAGACACAATACATAGACAGAGGAGCATTGTGTCTTAGAAAAAAAATGCCCTTTGCTGAAATCAAAGCCCATAACTTCTACCCAAAAGACCACAGAAGTTACTCTAGTACACATAGTTATTTCTTTAATTAGCACATAGACATATTCCTGAGAAGTACAGAGCACATCAAAGACTTCTTTTACAAAGAATATTAAATACAGGTCACTCACCAATCTCCCTTGCTGATGACACCAAACGCATTCAAATCAGCCTTACGCTGATTTGGCTTACGCTGTGCCAAACTGGCTTGACTTTGGAGTGACAGCAGCTGAGATGTGCTTTAAAAATAGGCTTTCTTTAATTGGATTCCAATTCAATTAAAATCCCATTAGACACATAATTGTAGTGATACAAATCATAAAATTATATCTTTTTAAAATAACTAGAAAACAGGGGAGTGCTGGCATAATTTATGCTCTGCCCAATATAAGTACCATCAACATTTTAGTGAACACCTGTCCAGGTGCAGGTAGTTGCTTCAAATACTGAAGAAAGCACAATTTCTTCAATATAATAGTCATTCAGGGATAAAAGTAAAACCTATAAAAGTAAAAGAAGATAATGTTGAAAGCAGGTATGACCACCCACTAAACTTATCCCAACTGGTTGTCCTTTGGGAAAGTCATAAATCTTATAGATCAAAACTTCTCAGATCTCTTATATAGTCCCTTTCCAAAATTGTTTACTTCCTGTGGCCACACTGTCCTACCGTATGACCCCCACCCGGTCTCATGATGTGATGCCCCTTTATGAGATTTCACCTATGGCTTCCTTGGAATATTCTGGAGTCCCACAGGAGAGGCTTCAGTTGAGAAGCGCAACTGTATATGTCCCAGCATGGTTTTATGATTTATTTACACCTTTTCCACCTTGAAGAGCTAAATCAGAATTTGCAGGATGGCAGTAGCCCAGTGGCTTCCCAGGCCTGGGAATATGAGAAACATTGCACTTTGTCATGTTTTCAGGAAAGAACCTTAAAATCAATTCTCAAGGCATATTTGTAGAAGAATAAATTCTTGTTAAATGTTGACATATTGACAAAAATACATAAGATTTAAATACATCTTTCTGTATAGGGGCACACTCTGTTTCTGAGTGGTAAGAATTAAATGGGACAATTACATTTAAAGAGCTTATCCGAGGCAATTACATTTAAAGCATTTAGAGTGGCTATCCTAGTTGGCTTATTAAATGTTACTTAACATTATTATCTAGACTGTTCTGCAATTTGGTTTCTTTATCCATAGACGCACAATCTCCATGTTTTGGTTTCTGTATTCCAGTGAAAATTGGTTGGATTTTGCTTCCATTCTGGAACAGGAAAATTACATAATCTTGTAGAGCCATTATTTATAAAACAGTGGGAAAGTCAAAGGAAAATGGGAGCTTTTACTTTTATAGCTGAATGACTATAAGCCTCAATGGAAGAAGTGTAATTATTATGGTGATTGTATAGAACAGTTATGTGTACACAGAAGGCATATGTTCTTTGCAGTCTAAATGCCATGAAGGAAACTTTCTTTTAACTTTTCTGGGTGGAGTTGGGAATCAAAAGTAAGAGAAATCTTCCTTAAAGAAGAGTAAACTCCAATTTTCAACCATATCTTTGTTAGTCTTGTTTCCTAGAGTCTCCTTAAAAAAAGATTCTTTTAAAGTACAGGGAATTTTGCATTGAGAAAAATAAGCATTTCTAGAGGGATTTTTACCCTTATTGAGTTTATCCTTGAAGTAAGGGCCAATATATAAAATGAAACTAATCGCTCATTTTCCTTTTATCAGATTGGGGTGGGGGCAGCTGGTAAGATTCCCTTCGGCAGCCTACTGACTCTTTCATCCTTGTCTCTTGAAAGCTTTCTGAACACAGAAGCTGATACTGCAGGTTTTATATTTATAATGATTAATTAATTCTGCACTAAACAATGTTCTTGACTGCAAGAACAAAATCCACTTTAGAAAACCTAAATGACAGCTGGCTTAAAATAATTAACACCCATACTGATAGAATTGAAATGTTCTTACTCTACACAGGCAGATTTCAGAAATTTAATTACTAGTATTTCTAATTGTTTTAGAATTATAATAAAAAATACAAAGAGACTGATAGGGCAATAGTGTGGGTGAAAAAACCCAAGCAATGTACATAAAGTAAGTAAATAATGTATGTGGAGACATCTAGGATTTTTATACGCATCCAAGCAATCCAAGTATCTACATATATTTTAGGTGGTCAAGCTAAAATCACAAGAATTGAGTTGATTATGGTCTATGTTTGTGAAAAGAAGCTCCGAGAACACCCTTGTAGCTTTCTGAAATTATGAAAGACTCCAGTGAACTATTATATAGCTGTGGCTTTAGGATATCATAGCTTTAGCATTTTCTTGAAATGCCTTGGCCTTTACCGGCGACAATTCTCTAGCTCCTCATGTGATTTAAAAATCCCCAATTTAAGAGTTCTGACATCTGATATGTTTGATATATTTGATAGAAATAAAAGAGACAGAAGCATGTGGCATTGTCTCCTACCTTTCCCCATGAATTTCTGAGTAGAGTTCATAAAATTACCTTCCAAGCAAATGCTCTCAGCCAAAGCAAACTCAGCACCGTGCCTGTCAACTTGCGTCTCTATAAAGTGACAGCTTTGCCAATAAAAGACTTTTATGACATTCTCACAGTTCTCATTCTCCTGTCTCCCTGTTTTGTGTTCCCTAAATACCTGGCAAATGAATTCTAAAATTTCCCTGCTGTCCCATGTGAAATTATAACTGCCTTTTTAAAAACTGCTTATAAAATATATGACTGGGTACAAGTGCTTATTTTGAGTTAACAAATCCCAACTCACTTGAAGGCAAAGTAAGTTAGATTACTCTGTTTTATGTAGCTTTAATAAATAAAAATAGTCTAGCTTTTCATGTGGGGTACTTATTCTTAAAATCTCTGATTACACTTTTTTTCTCTTTGTGTCATACTATGACAGTCCTGCTATGGCAACCAACTTTAGTCATTGAGATTGACAGAGCAATTGTCCAAATGTGACAGTCATTGCACTATCTACTACACTACCCAATGTTGTGGTCACCAGTCCACTAAGGATTTCCAGCACTTGAAGTTTATTTTTTCCCAACTGAGATGGGTTTGCAAATAGATTTCACATAGCGGATTTCAGAAACCAAACCCAAGGGGAGAAATTAAAGTAAAATAGCTCATTAGTCATTTATATACTGATTATGTGTTTAAGAAAAAAGGATTTCTGACATTTAGGGCTCAATAAAATATATTACCGAAGTTAATTTTGTGAGTTTATTTTGAACCTTTAGTGGGGCTCTGAAAAAATTTTAAATCACTTGAATGTCTCGTATTTTTGGCTCAGATAAAATTTGCATTTGGACAGTGTTAAACTGCAGAGGACTACCTGTAAAAAACTAAAGCTCGCCGAGGGGCGAGCGCACTCGCGGGCTCTCTGGGCGGCTCTGTCTACCACCCACGTTCGGTGCCCCGGAACCACTGTGTGTGCCGTCGGTCAAGGGCAGGCGACAGAAGGAAGAAGGCCAAACTGGTTGCTTGATCAGTTTATTTCATTCTCTCTCTCTCTCTGCTTCTCTCCAGGCTCTCAGTCTCTCTCTGGATCTGTGGATCTCGCTCCCCAACCCACTCTTACAGCCTAGTTAAATCTCCCCAGCATGAGGGGGTTGGGGCATACACATAGGTGTGGTCACCATCAATAGGGTAAGGTTCCTTTCCCTTAGGGGATGCTTCTCCTAGGACTTAATTCTCTTTCAGCAGGAGGATCCACCCAAGGGCGGAATCCCATGAATGTGTTTCTCTTCTCCTCAGCCAGCAAACATATAAGAATTCATAATATTAATCATTTTGTATGGACACAATAAGAGATGCATTAAAGCTTATGGAATTGCTCTCCTGGGGCCATCTCAATCTCAGACTACAGTGCTCAGGCCAGATCAGTCTTTCCTATCCCTAGCAGGGTCCTAGTCTCATCATTACTATTGGATTATGACAGCATTTGTCTATGATCAAGCTCTTAACTTATAGTTAAGAATTAGTCACTTTGGCCAGGCCCATCTCGATGCCAGGGTAGCACAAAACTCACCGCTTGCCCTGGATCCTTCCCGTCCCTCGTCGGGACCTTGCTTTTGGGGTGCTAGGAACTGAGGGCAACTGAGGCTTAAGTGGTGAAAGCAGATGCCCAGGAGGGAATAATATTCGAGGCCAATTAATTCCCAAGTTATAAAAACATAATATTGTCTTCTTGTGTCCATACAAAAAGGACATTGCTTTAAAGCAAATTATTCAAAAGGCACAAGAAGAGGAGAAAGGCAATATTAACTTATATAATATAAATTCAGTATCCTAGGAAGGTCTGACCTTACAAATTAGCAGAGTCAGATTAAGGGAAAGTTGCGGATTAACTTTTTTGGGGAAGAGAGCATAGAGAAGTGATTATAGCTAAACAAAGGGATGGGAGAGATTCGGGAACACCTTGATGGGTGAGACTGGGGTAAGCCTAAACTCTGGGGAAAACCGGGACAAGCTATTTGTGGCAAGGGGGGAGAGGACAAAGTAATGTCATCCTACAACTACCTACTTCATTTACAACATACTCATCTGCCCTTTATTTTATTGCGGAGAGTAGACTTTACAATGAGTTTAGAGTGAGGATAAGCTTAATGTTTCATTCTGAGATTTCTATAAATGAAAAGCAGAATGTATGCAGAAAGTATGACGGTGCTGGAGGTAGTGCTGGCAAAGTGGTAAAAGAAGGAGCATCGACTGTTTGACTAGCCAGAGAACCAGTCTCTCCCAGCACCGTGTCTCTGAATTGGGCCATCTAAGATCCCATGTTCCTTACCTGCTGGCAGAAGTGAAGAATCCAGCCTTGTGAAAAATTCTGGCACTTGCAATGAGAGCCAGTTACTAGTATATTTCCAATAGTTGTCAATGATATTTCTTTCTCTGTTTACCATTTTCTGCATGAGATTGGTGCCAGAGATTGGTGTTTGAAAAAATGTCTTCTATAGCAGGTGGGGCAGTTGCCTTGCAAATGGCCAAGGCAGATTTGATTCCTGACACCTTATTTAGTCCCCCCAGGCCCTGCAAGAGTGATTCCTGAGCACAGAGCCAGACTGAGTACTGAGCACTTCCATGTGTAACCTTCAAACAAGACACAAAACATAAAGAACAAATCCAAAAAAAAAAAATTTTTAGTTGTACAAATCTCACTAGTATTTCCCCTAGTCCCCTCCCCACCAATACAATCATCATCACCATCATGGCTAAATTTATAGAAGTCTCACTAGGAATAATAATGAAGTGATTTATAAGCATTAATCCACATATTCTACAAGAGAGGAAATTGATACTCACGGGGCATAAATAACTGTCCCCCAAATGATGTAGTTCATAGAAAGAGAGCAGAGAGTTAAAGACATTTGGCCAAAGCCATTCTCTTCGCCATTCTCTTCATTCCCACACAGCTGTCTGATCATCCCCAGCTCAGTCCTATCTCTCTTGTCTTTTCCTGCTGATTTTCCATCCTAATCCCTCAATTAAGCCCTCTCTCTTATATTTCTTTTCTCCCACATTTAAGATGTCAGTTTATACATGAAAAAATACACATTTTTTTATTTGCCAGCCATGTTTCATTCAATGCAAAAATTACTGCAATTTTATATCTCAACCTTTTCAGCCATGGAGCCAAAGTTTCATCTGCCTATGATGCTCTATTCGGCGCTACATGAAGTTCACTGCACTCTCCTTTCCATCACTGCCCCGTGAATACCTTCATTAGTCTTCCCCAGAGCGATGTTTTGGGAGTTGTAGCTGAGCAACACGAGGTGCCGTCAAAACCAAGCCATAATATACCCACTGTGAGATGCCGTTCGAGTGGGAATCTATAGTATGTCCCACTTTAAATCATCCAATCAATTTTAAAAAAATCACCTTAGTCTCACCTCATTCACTCCTCTACATTTTACAAGTCAGGAAATCCCATCTCCAAAAGAGTTGCCCTGATCTTGTTTTTTCACTCTGCTAGTTAACCTTTATGGTCCAGATATAATCCAAAATTCTTTGCCGTATGAGCCTAAAACCCAAATGGATTTATATTTAGTCAGAAGCTATTGTTCTGTGGTTTCGTAAAAAGTTCTAATTTAGAAAGGAAATTTTAGGGAAAGCAACAAAAGATTAAATTTATGTTCCAGTGTCATTACTACTTTTCTGGGTGTTCATCCTTGCCCTCGCAGCCGGGTTTGACTTGCCTCCACTTCTGAGCAAGAACAGAGCATCTGCCTCTCCCCTGCACTTGACCTTTCAACATTCAACGGAAGATTAAATGCTTAGTTTCAGAGCTGCAAATCTGGTCTTCTTAATATATAAATCAAAACAGATATATCAAGTTGTTCAGCTGATTTCTCAATTGCACCTGTCTCCTTGCCCGGATCTAAGCCCTCAGTGCCTGTTAGGTATTATTGCTATACTTACAGGCTGAAGCCTTACCATTTTAAACATCGCTCTGGGGAAGCATGCAAAGCTGAATGAAACCCTTTAAGCATTTCTGATCTAATCTTACTAATCATTTCTCTGTACACCTCTAATAAAGCTTTTCAAACTTCAGAGCATCACTTCCTGTTTATCTACCCTCAAGCATGGTGAGCCATTGTGTAACACCAGAGAAGGATAATTGTTTGAAAATTACTACGAAATTTCACTAGCAAAGTTATCTCAATTATATAAAATTTACAAACTCTTTCTGGCTGTTTCTTCCTCCCACCACATTTCCTCCCCCCACCCCCCACACACATACTCCACTTCAATTGGTATACTCTGGAATCTGCATATCTCTTACTAAGAAAGGAGATGGAAATAATTATTGTTCTGTATGCTTCACTACCACTGAAAAATAAGATGAAAATTTATTTTTTGTCAGTCTATAGCACAGTGGGTAGGGCGTTTGCCTTGCATGCGGACAACCAGGGCTTGATTCCTCCGTCCCTCTCAGAAAGCCCGGCAAGCTACTGAGAGTATGTCCGCTGCACAGCAGAGCTACCTGTGACATATTTGATATGCCCAAAACAGTAACAACAAGTCTCACAATGGAGACTTCACTGGTGCCCGCTCGAGCAAATCAATGAACAACGGTATGACAGTGCTACAGTGTTATAAAACATACAATGAGAGGAAATGTTAATTTATTGCCGGGGTATGTTGGCATCCTCCCCTAAGCTCCGAGGCTGGTTACCAGTTTTGATCTTATCTCTAGCTGAGGAATGTAAATCTTTCCAATCTCAGGGGGTCATTTATTCCAAAGAGAGTTAGATATATTTTCCAATTGTGCTTACTGTTGAGTACACACAAAAAAATCAGCAGCTTCAGTTACTTCAAACACTATGGATGGAAAAATATCCATCTACACCCTGTAGGGATCTGGGCATCACATAAAACCAGATAAACAGCTGTAGTCCAGAAGCTCGATATACTGTGAATACATCTAAGTTTCAATCATACACTTCCTCTCTGAGGTGGTAGACACATTGTTTAGTAGTATAAAATTAAAATATTAGCTTCTAACAATACTTAATTCTGCATCCTTTACGCTTGCAGTAAATCCCATGGAAAAGCTTTCAGCTTTCCTAACATAGGAAGTTTGCTAACTTGTATTGACTACCATTTTGCTTCAAGACTCAGCCATAAATTGAACTTGGATTATAACTTGGTGCCTGTTTATAGCTTCTATTTTTGACATCAATAAAAGTATGGCAAAAGGGTGAAGATTTCAGATGAGGTGTGATGTCCCAGGGAATAATTTCTAAACCGTTTACTAGGCACTGCCTTTCTGTAATTGGGGTGGGGGAGTTTAAAGAAAAACAAAAGTGCATTTCTACAGTTACCCCAAACTAAACAAATGGCATCTGTAGGGATTGCCCTTGGGAGTATTTATTCCCTGGTATTTGTTGACATTACTTGTATATCTGGGCTAGAGTGATAGCACAGTGGGTAGAGCGTTCACCTTGCACGCAGCCGATCCGGGGTCGATTCCTCCGCCCCTTTTGGAGGGCCCGGCAAGCTACCAAGAGTATCTCTTCCACATGGCAGAGCCTGGCAAGCCACCCGTGGTGTATTCGATATGCCAAAAACAGTAACAAGTCTCACAACAGGGACATTACTGGTGCCCACTCAAGCAAATTGATGAGCAATGGGATGACAGTGAAGTGACCTGTGTGTCTAAAAAACCAATAACCCTCCTCTTAAATTCTCCTCTGCTATTTCTAGAAGAATCCATGCTGAACACGTGTTCATGAAGGATTTTCTTGGTCTCTTGCAGTTCATTGAAATCCTTTTCTAGATTTTTCTCTCACTCTCACTCCTCCAAGTTCCTTACTGTGACCAAAATTTCCACGTGGGGCCAGCCTCTTGCCTCTTCTAGTTGTGAGCTGAGCAGTAAGAAAAGTTTGAACCTGGCACTGTTATCCTTTTAAGGCTCATGCAGATGAAGGCACAAAGCCAAAGTTTTACAAAGCATGAAGAAAAGCACTCCTCCTTCTAAGCTACTTCAACAAAACAGTTCTGAAATAGTACGGCATATATTCCACAAGTCCCACATATTCCAGAAATTTCTCACAGGTCAACTAAAATTAGTCTATGAAACTGAACCTACTGAAAGTCTTCTCCCCTGCTGCTCTTAATCCTTCCCTTCCTTCTCTCATAGCAAATGAAATCATACATTTGGCATCACTTGGTTCCTGAACCACCAAGTATAGACAGCCAATGGGTTTCCAATAAATGCCAGATTAATATCTAGTTCTTTGAGCATCTCATTTAAGTTAGGTTCCAAGTGCCCCGTGAGTACAGTCCTGATTCGGTCACTTCTAGCTGTGTGACTTTAGGCAAATGTCTAATGTTCAGAATGCCCTCAGTTTCCCCAGCTTAAAAAAAAACGAAGATAAGAAGAACAGTAGCTCCTCTGTCATAAAGTTTCTCTGAGAAATGAATAATTCACACAGATACCGAGCTCTCAGAGAAACACCTGACACATAATGAGCACGGTATTGTATTTACCTTTTTATCGACCCTCATAACCCTCAAGGACTAATACTAAGGACTCACATTATTCTCAATTTGCACTTGAGAAAATGAAGACATACTGAGAATTTGACTGTCAAGAAAACCCAACTCATTGTTGATCTGTCTAAGAGTCAAAGTGTGAACAATAGACCCAGCTTTTGACTACCATACTCTCAACCTTTTATTTACAATAAAAATGCACACATTCAGATGACCAGTGAAAGATTGGTAAAATTCCTCTTCTATGCCTACTTCCAATTTCTTCATAGTAGGGTTATAGGAAGCAAGGATTAGTGAGAAAATAACCCACAAATATGAAAGTCTCTGGCAGTGCTCGGCAAACAAGCCTTCTCTCAAGTGCATTCATTCTTCATTCTTCATATTCATTATTCATTAAACAACTAGCCCACCTCCCCTCAATGCCTATAATCACCAACCACTATGCCACTCAGATTTGGGGGGAAGGAATTCTAGCCTTTTTTTTGTCTATCCCCTGTATATATCACTGTCTTTCTTTGCTATATCTCCACTGCAGCTAAACATCAGCCCTTAACTTTCTCTTTCTCCTCAAATAACCTGTCGTCAAAACTCTAAAGCATAGTTGGGCAGTGCAGCCCTCCCCCTAGTGGTGATGCAGGGGATGGTCTTATACTGTCTAGGCTACGAACAAATTGCCTTTTGTTGAAACCTACCTAGCTTTTTGAAAGTTGTTCCTGAAAGAAGCAAGCAAGCATGGAATACCAAGTGATGAGGATAAAACAGATTTCTGATGATCGCTAAAAGCTTTGGTACTTAAGACAGCTTGAGAATAGGTAGAATTAATTAGATGGACTGGCAGGGCTGGGGCTGGGGAAGGAAGGCTATTTGACAAAGTGCATTCAAAGACTCTAGGTAAACGGGAGCATTTCATTTTGGGAGAAGGATAGAAAATAAAGGAATAAGAGAGAGTCAGGGACTAGCCTAACACAAACATGAAGCAGCTCAGTGATTTAAAATAAGAGTCTTGCAGTCTTGCATGCATGAGACTTAGGTTTACAAAATACCTAGTTGCACAAGAGAGCAGGGAGGGAGAGAGACACAGACACAGACAGAGACAGGGACATAGACAGAGACACAAAGATGAAGGGAAATATAGAGAGACACAGAGAGAGAATGTATGTGCTGAGTTACGTGAATGTTTTTGAGTATGTCAGACTAATTTTTGTCCATCCTTTCAAGTACATGGAATGTTTTATGTTGGAAATAAGAGCTGATCTCAATCTGCTGTTTTCCCCCTTGCATTCTTCCTTTTATATCTTGGACTTGAATAGATTAAACTAGTAGTAGTAATAGAGACATGATTCCCACAGAGTTTGCAAGAGACACACTCAATGTGGGAAGCAAGGGATATTTCTAAGTCAGCAACTCTCTGTTGAAGATTTGTCAGTTCTTTATTTGGGGAGTTGGACGCATACTGGCTAGGCTCAGGGTTCACTCTTGGCTCTGTGATCAGGATCATACCCAGATGTGGCTCCAGGGACCTGGGATTGAATGTGGTTGGGCTGCAGGCAAGAGAAGGACCTGGTCTGTTCTGTCTCTCTGGCGCCCAGAATTGTCAATTTCATCTGGAAATGACCAATGTTACTTATAAGCATAAAAGTATAATTCTTTGGTGACCTTTTCGTCTGTGAAGGGGAAAATGCCATTAAATGCTTCTTCATGATTGTAGCACATTTCCTCACAGTTACTTATCCACATGGTGTGGGAGTCCCAGAGAACCTGGAATTCAGTGTTGCCAAAACTCAACCCAGCTCCTCTAAAGCTTCTCTATAAAGTCTTCTAGGCCTGGATCTGCCCCTTCTCTGTTCTCCAACAGGAAGCAGCATCACTACTTTGATTTTTTTTTTTATAGTAAACCCTTATTTAATATGGTCAACAGAGAAACTGTGACTTCCCTTTCCCTGTCCCCACCAAACTTACTGAAGACAAGTGGAAATTGAAGCATAAATCAGAATGATGAATTTTCAAAACTATTACCCCTAGGATTGTCAGCAAGACACCAGAGCTTAGGGGAGGGACAAGGGCATCCAACACCTCTACCCTCAGCTCAGGAGACAGTGCTACCATCACCTTTATCTTGGACTATGACAATTTCATAAATCAGCAAATGAGTGATGTTGAAATCACTGACTTATATCACTAGGCTAAGGCAATTGTAGCCAACAATACAGATTTGGTCTCAAATTTTTATATCTAAGGGAAGATTACCACTGTTTCTCAAAAAAATATCACAGCCAGAGAATTGACTTGATCATGTGCATATTCTAGGGAGAAATACACAAGGACCAGGAAGGCAAGCATGCTTGGATTCATTAAGAAGGTGAAAGTAGGGGCTGGATCGATCGCACAGCGGGTAGGGCATTTGCCTTGAGCGTGGTCGACATGGGTTCGATTCCCAGCATCCCATAAGGTCCCCTGAGCACCGCCAGGGGTAATTCCTGAGTGCTGAGCCAGGAGTAACCCCTGTGTATCCGGGTGTGACCCAAAAAGCAAAAGAAAAAAAAAGTGAAAGAAAACGCATTGTCAGTGGTCCACGTGGAAATCCTATGGTGGTCTCTGTGTTTTTCTTGTATGCAATCTACTTAATTCTTGATTACCGTGGTACCTCCCTTTCACTGTTCCTCATGTTCATTTTTCTTGGTAAAAGAGAGTTTCCTTAGTGATAGATTTGAGAACCCAGACCAGAGCAGACAGGGGGACACAGACAAATAAAAGTGAAGGAAATAGGAGAAGTTTATTGGGGTAGGCTCATAGACAAGACTCTACGAACCACAGATTTGGCTGGGGTAGAGCTGCACCCTGGAAGCGTCTAAGGGGGCTTTCAAATGGTCTTGGGCAGAAAAAGGGAAGAAGGGAACAAAGAGCAGTGAAACTGGTGTTCTTGGTCTCACGTGTTATCTGTAGGGGTTGGGTGTGGGTGTGAGGAAGTGTGGAACGCAGCCTGGTGATGACTTCCTGTCCAGATGGGCCATAAGTCCCGTCTTCCACGCTGAGAGCAGGGTGATCTTTGATTCTGGGAATTGCACTATTTCATTTTCAAGCTGCCCTTCAGTCTTCTCAAGCACTTAGAACTGAGGGGAGGGGATGGAGGGGGGAGGGGCACAGCAAGAAGATGTAAAGCACCAGCAGAGCTGGCACTAGTGCTGGGTTTTAGTTTTGTTCTGCATCCATTTCTCCTTAGGTCTCTGTGGAAAATCTTTCCCTGGGAATCCTAGATGTGAGTACTCTCAGCTCCAACCATGAGTCTAACAAGTCTCTCATTTTCTCGCCATCCTTGTGACTGTCTAACGTGCCTGACGCGAACAAGACCAGAAGGCTAAGAATCATGTCTGATTCACCAATTTACTTTGATAACTCTAATACCCATAGCCAAACCATGAATACCAAGTTCATCCATGAGTAACACTGCCTTCCTTCCTCTCCCCTACTCAGCCCCTCCCCAATCCTTAATCTAAACTTCTATTGCTTCTTGCCTGGACTTTGTGTTGTTTTCATGATTTCCTGTTTACAACTTGTCAGTGATTTCTGTGTCATTATTTGAATCTTTTTATTGTTGACAAGTACTATTGGCAATGGTTTTTCATAGACATAAATTTGACACCACAACCCATCACCAAGGCACCCATCTGCCTCCACCTAAGATCCCAACCATCCTTCTTCTTACCTCTCCAGTTCAATTGTGTGGATCAGTTCCCTCATTATGTTGCATTTGGATCTCTGTTGTTACCTTGCTGTGTATCTTTAAGTCCCACATGTAAGAGAGAACATCTAGTGCCTGTCCCTGTCATTATTTTTGTTTATTTTGGGGTCATTTCCAATAATGCAAAGATCTTACTCCTGGATCTGTGCTCAGGGACCATTCCTGGCAATGTCAGGGAACCATATCACGTACAGAGGATCAAACTTGGGTCAACCTTGTGCAAAGCAAATGCCCTACCCACAGTACTGTTCCAGCCCCTATTCCTTCCATTTTGATTGATTTTACTTGGGTAGTGAGTTAGCCTTGCACATGGCCGACCCAGGTTTGATTCCTCCGTCCCTCTTGGAGAGGCCTGGCAAGCTACCGAGAGTATCCCACCCGCACAACATAGCCTGGCAAGCTACTCATGGTGCATTTGATATGCCAAAAACAGTAACAACAAGTCTCACAATGGAGATGTTACTGGTGCCCGCTTGAGCAAATCAATGAACAATGGGACGATAGTGCTATACAGTACTGTGATATCCTCTAGTTCCATCCAGGCTATTGCAAATTGCATGATGTTTCTTCTTCTTAGAGTTGCATAGTATTCCATTGTGCATATATACCGCAAATGGTTAATTCATTCATAAATAGTTGGGTTTTGGGGTTGTTTCCATCCGTTGGCACATAAACGGTGAGTTGCAAGAGACCACCTTCCTGAGGTTAAAGTTGCCCCAGCTCTTCATTGAAACTAGAATGCTCTCCCCCTACCTAGATCATAGCAGACTGCCATTTCATCTTTCAAACCACAACTCAGGTTTTAAACTTGATTCCTTGATGACTGATGCAGGAGTGATAATTTTTTCCTCTCTACCACATCATCCCCGCAAGGCAGAGCCTGGCAAGCTACCTGTGGCAAATTCGATATGCCAAAAACAGTAACAACAAGTCTCACAATGGAGACATTACTGATTCCTGCTTGAGCAAATCGATGAACAGCGAGAGGACAGTACTACAGTGCTACCATGTCATCATCCTATTTGTGGTCGGCACATCCTACACTGGCCACATTTTTAAAATTTAAAATACATATTGAGGGTCTAGAGAGATAATAAAACAGATAAGATGCTTGCCTGTGCATGGCCAACCTAGGTTTGATCCCCAGTATCTCATACGGTCTTGTATCCTACCAGCAATCAACTCTGAGCACTGCCAAGTATGACCCATGTCCCCCCCAAAAAATTTAAGGAAATTAAAGAGAATACAGATTAAAATTCTATCCTATGCATGATACTCCCCTACACTGCAGGAGACATGGGGACAAAGGGAGTCTTTGTTCTTAAGGAATTTGCATTCCTCTGGGACAGAATAGAAAATTCACTTCTCCCTCCCTCATACTTTTTGAATGCAGTCATTTTATTTTGTCGATCCACCCTACCCTATCCAGCTTCCTATCCAGCTTCCCTCCCCACCGCGAGCAGCGCTACCATGGCCGAAGACCTCCGGAGCCTAGCCACAGCCATGCTCAAGGCCCCTCTCCAGACGTTCAGATGAGCCTCATGCGAAGGTACCAGCAGAGGAACCCAGGTGTGTGGGACCTGGGACTAAGACCTCCAAGTCTGCTCAGATCAGGACAGGGTCTCTTCTGCTCAGATTTCCCATTTTCCAGTAGCTAGGTGGTCACACCCAGGGACTGCCCCTGGCACCATGGAATCCCATCAACAGCCCACATTCAGAGACTTAAAAGCAAGCTCCTGGATATCTTATAGCCTACTTCTCCCTCTGGGAGAAACTGGCAAGCTACCAAGAGTTTCATGCCCGAATGGGAGAGCCTCACAAACTCACCATGGTGAATTCATATGCCAAAACCAGTAACAAGCTAGGTTTCATTGCCCTGACTCTGAAAGAGTCTCCAATGAGGCATCGTTGGGAAGGACAAGTAGAGAGAGGCTTCTAAAATCTCAGGGCTAGTACAAATGGAGACGTTACTGAGACTGCTCGAGAAATTTGACGATCAATGGGATGATGATATATGATGATGATACCCTACCCTACCTCATTTTCACTTGAATATGATATACCAGGATATTCATCTTTGTATTTCCAGGTCTATAAATAGACCTTGGGATCTTTTTATTTAAATAAAAATATTTCATTTTAAAAAGTAAAGTGACTAATAATGGACTAAACATGGCACTTCAAGCTTAAAACCTGACAATGCAAGTCTACCATTTAGAATACTAGTTTGTACATCTCAACTTCCAATAACTCATCTAAAAAGTTGGGGGAATGATAACTATCTTCAGGGTTTTTATGAGCAAAAATATGATTCTGTAATTTATACAGCACCTCACACATATTGCATGTATAGTAACCATTTTCTACATTAAAATATATGCTTATACTTAGGACCCTTTCTTTAAGATTTAAAATTATGAATGGCTTTCAAGAAAATTTTTACATGTAGCCAATAATTTAATTCCTCAGATATATTCCATTCCTCTTCAATCTCATACTTGCTAGAGTTGTGATTTAGAAGAACTTAAATCATAGGTTTTCAGACATATGCTTTATTTGTAATAGGTAAGATCCATTAATTTTGTTATTTGTTTTTTAAATTTTTATTTATTTTAATGTAGACAAATGCCACAACTTTTAATACAACTCCAAAGTTGAAATTGATCAGATAATAAAGCTCCAATATTAAAATCAATAAATAAAAAAAATCTATTATATGTGAAAATTGTTATATATGATCATGGGGTTGTTAAGTCTTTGTCTAAGAATTTATTAAGCTGTTTGCTGCTATTTGAGCCTTCTGTTATTGTTTGTTGAGTGTAGTTGGCTTCTATGCTACTCTCACGTCTAGTTTGGTGTGTAGTTCTCTTCTATGTGACTTTCACATCTAATCTGGAGTATTAAGAAATTAGGAGATCCAAAAACTTTAGGATCATTGGTATGGGCCAATGAGTCGACATGGTGGCAGCTGTAGGAGGTGCGTGTGGCTACTGGGGCTTCCAGAATCACTGGAGATAGGGCAGGCTGCCCATCCCAACTTCGAGAAGACCTCAGAGCTCTAGTCTGGACACTGGGGTACCTGAAATCATTCTTGGTTTGGCGTCTCTGCAGAGAATCATTGTGAAGAGGTGGAGTTGAGCCCTTGACATGTTTGCAGCCATAGGGTGTTGGTGTAGCTGCCAGGGCTTCATCAGGGTGATAACAAGCATGCCTGCTTCCCAAGGGCACCCCAGAGGTTTCAGCCACCTCAGGGACTGTTTTTTTATGAAGTTGAGTTGCCTGGCACATATCTGCTTGGAGATTTAGTCAGGAATCTGTAGAGCAAAGACAGTGGGTGAGATAACGTGGTGCTTCAAGATCCACTATTTTTTTTTTTGCTTGTTAAGTCACAGTTGGCGATGCACAGGGGTTACTCCTGGCTCTGCACTCAGGACTCATCCCCGGACGTGCTCAGGGACCATTTGGGATGCTGGGAATCGAACCTGGGTTGACTGTGTGCAAGGCAAATGCCCTATCCGCTGTGCTATTACTCTAGATTACTCCAGCCCCAAGATCCACTAATTTTTACCAAGAATTACATCCTGTCTTGTTATTAGTAATTATTTCTTTGGATTATGGGTCCCATTCTCAACTCCACCACCATTCTCACAGGGAGAAAAATGAGTCACATCCATCTTTTGGATTCTTTTGGATGATTATATTACCACACAAAAATTCCTCAATTCCAAGAGTTATGTACATCTTCAAAAACACCAACACTTATCAATTAGGTGTGACTGATTATGAGTCATGACCTTTAGGATAACTCTCGAAGCTCCCCACCTCCTGATGTTCCTAAACTTAAATGTTCCTCTCCCTTGGAGTGCTGTTTGGTTTTTAATGGCTCCCCTCTAAAGGACTAAATATCACAAAACTATTGCTATGCCACCTCCAATATAGGTTCCACAGAGAGTTCCTCCTCTTCCATTTTCTGGTGGAAATAAGTTTTCAAGTTGGTTGTCTTAAGTAGAGGTCTATGTGGGATGGGGAAAAATGAGCTAGTACCTAAGACCTCTCTCCCAACACACAGGAGGGGGAGATTGGTAGAGATATTCTGCCAACATCCTTTTGAGTTAACCTGAAAATAAATCAGCTTCCAGTTGAGCCTTGAGATATCTATAGCCGCAGATCTTGTTTTGTTTCTTGTGAGAGACCTTGAACCCGGGCCACACATTTATTCAATTCATAGAGCTCTATTCCACATTAACTGAAACCATGAACACATGTCAGTTGGGGAAAACTTGTTATACAGAAAATGAACGCACAGATGGGAAGAGGTTAGTAGCTACTGCTGAATTCATATTCTTTTTTTTCCTTTTTGGGTCACACCCAGCAATGCTCAGGGTTACTCCTGGCTCTGCACTCAGGAATGCAGAGTCAGGTGTTTGGTGGTGCTGGTGGTGCGTGGGGGACTATATGGGATGCTGGGGATTGAACCCGGGTTGACTGCATGCAAGGCAAATGCCCTACCCGCTGCACTATCTCTCTGGTCCCCTGAATTCATATTCTTTGGGTAACCAAATAAATGTCTTCTGGCTCTTTACTGACAGGATATGAAATCAGATAAGTACAAAATCATTTTCTTTTATTTTATTCTTCAATATGAAACAATAGAGCATAAGCATAGAAATAAATAATACTTTACTCAGCAGTAAAACTTTCTTGATGACAACACAACACTATGCATTAGGAAGTTCTTACCTCAATTTGGATCTTCCACTTAGAATGCACGTTCCACTCTTCCTATCATCCACTGGTCTTTCTACAGTTACTCCAGGTATAGAATTCTGGAGTTATGAAATTATGATTGAACTTAATCAACATAATTTCTTTTAAAAATTTTTATTTGTCATATCCAGAGATGCTCAGGGTTACTCCTGCACTCAGGAATTATTCCTAGCAGTGCTCAAGGGACCATATGGATGCCAGGGATCAAATCCAGGTTGGCCGCATTAGGACAAATGCCCTACTTGCTGTACTATCACTCTAGCCCCTAATAAATCATATTTTTAAAGTACCAAGCAAACTCTAAGTCTTAGGTCTTCATTGGATCAATGAAGATGCCATATTTTGTCCATACTCATCTCCAAATTTATGCACTTTTGCAAATAAGTAAGGTGTGACCATTATGTGAAGCTATAAAAATGTCATTATTTCTTAAAAATAATGATGTGATAATATGCAGTGGAAGATACTGTATCTCATTTAGTAAATTTGCTTCATAATACCCACCTTAAGAATTTATGTGGTCCAAATCTGTGGTAAATTTGTGGTAAATTGTGGAAAATCTGTGGTAAATGTGGTCCAAATTTATGTGGTAAAATTAGTAAGTTCAGAATTACTAATACAAAGAATCTAAAAAAATTCATGATCTTATTTTTCATAAACAAAAATTGTATCATCCATCTCTGATCAAAAGCAGAGAAAAGGAACTATGAAAACTGCAAGTGGGTCAGGGCAGGAGAGATAGTAGAGTGGACCCTTTGCTGACCTCTGAGATTCATCCCTGGAACATATGTGGGTCCCTGAGCACTGCCAGAGTGATCCCTGAGCACAGAACCAGTTGTAGCACAAAAATAAACAAATAAAAAAGTAAATAGCTCAGGTTGCAAGAGTGGAACCCCACAAGCAGAAATTCCCCCCAAAAAACTATAAAACTATAAAATTCACCAAATACGTGTAGAAATAGAAATCATGATTTGAGAAAAAAATAACAAAACACAACCTTGTTTTATATATATATATATATATATATATATATATATATATATATACATATATAAACCTGCAGAGTCTCTTGGCCCCTGCCTGGCTGTCTACACTGGGGCCCCTCAGAAGGTGACGGGTTGAGTTTCCCTCCCCACCTCGAGCAGAGTCCTGGCAGCTGAAGACCTCCAGAACCCAGCCACAGCCAAGCTCAAGGCCACTCTCTACACGCTTTGATGAGCCTCATGAATAAAGGAACCGGCAGAGGAACCGGGTGTGCAGGACCGGGGCTGATATCTCTAAGCCTGCTCGGATCGGGACTGGGCCTCCTCCACCCAGACCCCCCCATTTTCCAGTAGCTTGCAGCCACACCCACAAACTAACCCCGGTGCCATGCAATCCCATCAAAGACTAACATCCAGAGACTATAAAACAATGCTCCTGGAAGTGCGCATTCTTGGCCATATGAATTCTTATAGCCTAGTTCTCCCTCTCAGAGAACCTGGCAAGGGACAGAGAGCATCCTTCCCACACAACAGAGCCTGGCAAGCTCTCTGTGGTGTTTTCGAGATGCCAAATATGGTAACAATGATGGGTCTCATTCCCCTGACCCTGAAAGATCTTCCAGTGTGGCACCGCTAGGAAGGATGAGTAAAGAGAGGCTGCTAAAATCTCAGGGCTAGGACAAATGGAGACGTTACTGGTGCTCACTCAAGCAAATTAATGATCGACGGGATTAATAGTGATATATAAACCTGAGAAAAAATGGTATAGGATGAAGTGGAAGTGCAGAGATGAAGAGGATTTTAAAAATCAAGTTTAAAACCCTTTTTGAAAGTCTATTTAAATCTGATAAAAGGTAAAATAGATGTTAACAAATTTATCTATCAATATGCATGAATTTTCATTTCTTAGTGCTATTTCCTTTTACTTTTCACAAAATTCTTTTATGTGGGGGGGGAGAGGGGAGGTTGTTTCTTAGGCCATGCCTGGCTGTGCTCAGGGCTTACTCCTGTAACTGTGCTCAGAATCATTCCCAGTGGGACTGTAGGACCATATGGGTTGTCAGGGATAGAACCAGGTCAGTCATGTTGAATGCAAGTGAACTATCTGCTGTACTGTCTCTCCAGTTCTGACTTTACACAGGATTCTAACAAATATGAAAATTTAGCTTTTTAATTCTTCCTAAATTAAAGCCTGGTGATGGCATAGTCAAATAAACTAAAAAGTATTGGCAAACTGGAAGTCTAAAAGTCTGAGCTAAAAAAGCTAAAAGTCTGACAGGAGAAAGACAAAGGACAAAAAAAATAGACCAAAAATTTTAACAGAGCAATCTGAGTCTACTTAATAGAGAGGATGCATACCCTCTCATTTCCTGATAGCATTAATGTATGCTATTAGGAAACGGTCATTTTATAGAAGTGCATAAATATTGTGACTAAACTGCATCTTTCCAAAAATGCTAAAAATTATGTTTTGCATTTTATCCTCCCAATCTTGGAAGTGGGGCATACCTTAAAGTTCTTTCATGTTTTTGGCATAAAAAATTATACATGATGCCTTATTTTAGTCATCTGTTGAATGCGAATGTAGGTTCCTCTGAGTGACAGCTGGAATATAAGATCAAGTGATGACAGGCACCATTTGAGCCACCGTGAGACACCAGGCAGTATAAAGGAGCCTAACCTTTGATATAGGCATCCAGAAAGGTAGAGCAGTCTGTGCTCACCACATCCCTGGGGTTTTCAAATAGCAATTTCTGAATGTTAACATATCACCACTTGAGAAAGGTCCCAAATGCAGTACCTGTTTTCTTCTTCCCATGAGTAATGATCAGAAACTAAGAGGCATATTACAGGTGGCCTTTTGACTGTATCACTCCGACCTTGTATCACACTCACTGGGAAGGAATCCCTCAATCAATTTGCCTTGTATTAGCAGCTGTCAAATGCACAAGCTTTGGAGTTTTTTTGGTGTTATTTGACTTTTTAGTGTCTGTTTTGATTTGAGTTTAAATGTATTAGCAATACTGAAAAATGTCAACTAGTTTTCTGCTTGCTCTAGAACTTATGCAAAGAGCAAGGATCCAAAGACACAGTCAGATAGAACATTTGGCAGATGGTATGTTTCCAAACACTTTCAAATAATTTTAATGGATTTTTTACAACATTATCAATAGTTACAACAGTAACTAATATTATTGCATGATACTTTCAGTGCTTTTACACCACATCCATCACCAGAATACCAAGGTTCCACAATCACTCACAACACTACTAACCTACAAAAAAAAAACCTTCCTACCTCATAGTTTTCTCCTGAGACAATATTATTTTAGGGTCTTAATAGCAAAGCTGGGTATTTGCTTCTCATTCCTACAAATTCATTTTCTGCAAGATCTGGGCCCCAGGGAAGCTGTCCTCTAATGCCTGGAACAGGATTATTGTCTCAGGCTACGGGGCATGGTGCATCGGAAACAGCAACAAGCCATCAGGGGTTGAGGAGAGCAAGGCAGGCATTTTACATTCTAACTTTTCAGACCACTGGATCAATGGTTAGAACTAAATTCCTTTCTCCTTCCCTCCCTGCACCCCCCCTGTTTATATCAACTTTATTTACATATAGTCAACCTTATTTTATTTTAACACTATCCAACAAGTTTTCACAAATGTATGTGTGTATAAAACTAGGCAAAATTGGAAAAGAAATCGTCCAATCACTTCCCAATGTTACCTCGTTTCCCCATTCAGTCAATCTCTACCTTCTCAACCCCATGTAACTGCTAATCTTATTTCTGTCATTATAGATTAATTCTACCTTGATTAGAATTTAATAGAAGTGGAATCATAGAGTATGAACTCATGTTCAACATAATTATTTTGAGATTTATCTATGTTAAGTCTATCAATAGTTCATTACCACTTATTGTTTTGTTGTGCTCTGTGGTATGTCTATCAAAATCAAGAGCCTCTCCTACCAGCGCCTTGCCATTCCATTCCTCTACCTGCAGTGGGGTCCCTAGAAGTCTGCCAATATTTTTGGAAATAGTTCCTCATGAAACCTGTTCAGTGGTCCATTGTTCATATGTTCTCATCTTTTTCTGGCTTGTCATTCCTGAGGAAATAGAATATTGCAATAAAAGATGACACAAAAGATTTGGTCTCTATGACATGAACAACAAATTTGGAATCAGTATTCTATCATTCTCCATTATTACTAAAATGTAAGTAAAAGTAGACACTAGCCCTTGTTAACTTCAGAGAAATGGGGTGATGTCTAGTCCTTTTCCTGCAGGAGGTTCTGAAATATGTGGTAGAAAAAAGTGACAGAAGAGTCTGGAACCCTCACCTTCTCGGTTGTCAATGTTCGTGTAATTATTGGAGACATTTTTATGATGACTTCCCCAAAATCTGTGGTAAGTGCATATTTGGAAAATGAAAGAAAACATAAAGGAAAACAGAAAAGCCTTCATAAACCCATCTTCCTGATATAAACATAGCACATTTCTTTCTAATCTTTTTTTTCTTTGATGACCCAGATGCAGCTGTTTCAAATAAAATTAGATTCCCAGGGTGGCTTTGTTTCTTGCCTTTTTACACCTCACTATATATTGCCAGCATTTTCATTGACATGAAATATTATTTGAGACATTATTTTTAATGGCCATATAGATCTTACCTTGTATAGCACATGTGCTCAACCACTTCCCATTCGTGATCCTTTGCTTCTCGTAGGAACCTAAGTTTTGCAGAAAGAAAACCAAGTTTCAATTCGCTTGTTGGCTATTATGATGGTGTTCTTTGACATTTGTGGCAGGCCTAAATCCTAAATAGAATTTCCAAACAAGGAATCTAACAATCAAGAGAAAGCTGCCTTGACAACTAATCCAGGTATTTGGGGAATATTCACTGCGCCTAACAAGGAAAATAACGGGGTTCTCAGTTTCCACCTCCAGGTAACTTCTAAAGCCTGCCCTGCTAAGGTTCAATTAAGATGAGAAAGATCAGGTAACTTCATAGCAAGACCGTAATTCCTGCAATAACAAATGTCAAATGTTGCCATTTTAGCTGTTCTGACTGACTGCCTTGCTATTTCTAAGGGTTTGAAAGGTGGTATTTGTGATGGCAGTACCACTGACTTTTCAAAGTAATTAACTTTGCATCCAAAAATAAACTTAATTGTTTAACCACAGGTGTATTAGGCACCATGGGAGGGATGTACCACTTTTCCTTGGAAATAAATCTGAATCCTTCAGTCTCTGGATTTATTTCTCCAGGAAGCATGTTATTGTCATGTAAAATGGCCCACCCCTCCCATTATCTCCTAAGTAGCAGTTACTCTGGGCAGAAAACAGTTATATTGATATATGAAGTTGGAGGTAGATGCCAAGCTAATTGATCTGAGTAGGTTAAATGGGAGAAAATACCTCCAAGAATCAATAGAGTTGCTAATTCCACTAATTGTTGGATAGTGTTTCCTTTTTAAGTGACTGATTTTTCCAATTACTGTTTATCATGTTGATTTTTTTCACCCTGAGTTTATCAATTTTAACTTTACCAAATTGTCTATCATATTGTTTTCCAATGTATCTTGGTCCCCAAGTTTTTACTGCAAACAGGTTGACAGGAAGCTTCCCTATATCTTATAGCACAAAAAATGATCATTTTTTTAAACAATATGACTCTATAAGAGATCATTTTCTGCTGATGAGATCTTGAAAATGAAACAAAAGTTGTCATCTTACTAGAGCAGCTGGACCAAGAGATAGAAGTCGGAGCATATTTAAGTTCCTAAGGCTAACTGGTAAACTAAAGAGTTTTATCTTATTAATTTTTTAAAATAAAAGAGAAACAGACAGAATGTACAATGAACCCACTTATGATTTTCTCTGTTTGGGAGAAGAGCTGTTAAATATGGCCTGAGGTTGATGGTTCATAACAGGTTCAAAGATGGATACATGGTCAGATCTCAGGGGAGGAGTGAGGTACCTAGAAAAATACTCTTCCACAAAAAGATTTTTCTATGTTCATTACAGCACAATAGCTAAGCTATGGGATCAACCTAGGTATCTAACAACAGTAAGTGAATTATAAAGGCCTGGAATACTATAGAGCTACAATTAAAAATTAAACTATGAGAGTTGCTGGAAGCTGTTTATAACTAAAACACATCATGTTGAATAAAGTTAAGCCAGAAAAAGGACAAATACAAGATGATATTTCTTATCAGTGGTAGATGGGATCATTTGGATCAGGAAATAAAATGTAGTAAAGAGGGATATCTAGATTATCCTTGGCCCCACAGTATAGAAAGGGGATGGACAGAGGAGAATAAAAATTAAGAGGAGGAGGAAGAAGATAAATGGGAATAATAGGGGACCCTGAAAGAACCTCCAATGCAGCACCGTTGGGAAGGGTGAGTAAAAAGAGGCTGCTAAAAACTCAGGGCTAGGACGAATGCAGACCTTACTGGGCCCGCTTGAGCAAATCAATAATCAACGGGATAATAGTGACAGTGATAATGATAGTGATAATGGGAGAACAGGGACCAGATACTTTGGTTATTTATACTCAGGATGTAGGAGAAAGATATAGCTTGATACCCAAAGCACAGGGTCAACAACACTAAACAACATGAGATCTAAATTACAGTCACCAAAATTGAAATGTCCCTGTCAGCATGGGAACACTCTTGGAGTGAAGCAGACACTGGTGGTGGGTTTGGTGTTGAAATACTGTATGCCTAATACCCAGCTATCTTTGTAAATCTTTGTAAATCATGTAAAACTTTGTAAATTATGGTTCTTTAATTAAATTTTTTAAAATGTAAATATCAGTGGAATAATTTTTAAATATTAATAACGTAAATACAATGGTATTGGTATTTCAGGAGGAAAGCAAGGTGATAAGAAAGGAAAAAAATAATTCTAGAATATAAAGGGGGACAAAACTGGAGCAGTCTTTCTCCACTCACCCCCTTTCCAAACAACAGACTCAGAGACAGATGGTGGAATAATAGAGAAGTTTACAAACACTGAGATTCACAAAGGACAAAGCAGAATATACTCTATTGATATGCATGATATTTTCTTGGAATAATACTTAGAAAGTTCTCCTTGCTAACCCCAACCCCCAAACCTGTTCACTAATGCCTAAAGTTCTTTTAATATGGGACTAAGCCATTCACTCCAAAATGATAGATAACCCTAGGGAAATTTTTACACATTAACTTAGGGTTATGCTTGAGTGATTTTCACCTAAATTAGAACAAAGGTTTAAAAGTCTGGTATTACAAGAGAGCAAAACTGAATGCAGAGCTAGACAATGCTCTGTCAAAATGGGCTCAAAAAAAGGATGACCAGAGGCATCAGCTACAACTATTTCACACCATATCCACCGCCTGCTGAGTTTCCTGCTGCCCACTCTCTCTTCCCAACCTCCTTCTTTCTTTCTGTGCACTGTTCCATGGTGTTACAGATATTTTTTTGTGGCTAAAATCAGTATTAGAACTGGAATTTTAGAGGATTGCTGTCAGATTTTGGCTGGAATATTTGGCAAATATCTGCTAGAGTTTTCTCTGTGATGACAGCATAATATTAACACACTTGAACTATCAACTTGGAGAAGAGAACTTTACAAGATCTTTTCTGGGCAAACGGAGTTTAGAGATAAAAAGAATCTATGCAAACATAAGGGCACTAACCAGTATCTATCTCTTAAATTCCTTACTCTCCTTTTCTTCCTCTTCTTCCTCCTCCTTATCATCATCATTATCCCCATCAACAACACAACAACTACATTTGTGTTGTTCTGTAACCCAGAATCATTCATTTCAGTAAGATCTACCTGCACATCTATAAACTATAGATAAAATACTTTGCTCTTTCCATCTTTTAGAGTCAGGAGACATAATGTGGGGGAATAAAAGAAACAAAGATGTATAGAAAAGGCATTAGAAAATATTAATAATCAAAAATAACATATAGGCCCTGAGCTCTTTAAGGTCAAGGACTCTCCCAGCATATTTCAAGAAGTACTCTTCATTGTAGTCATCCAACCATGTTAGAGATGCTGGAGAAAGGGGGGAAAGTAGACAGAAAAGACAAATGACAACACACAAAATAACCAACAGGAATGAACATATAATTATTGACGGGGGCACAGAGTCAGTGCTATGTTTTCTGTAGCACCTGGTCCTCCTGAACAACTTGGCAGGGAAATTGTGGAAGAGACACGCCAGCTGAACTTTGAAAGACCAGGTTTTAGCTATTATTGAACTAGAGGATGACAGTCAAAGAGAAGGGCCAACTCAGCACCTTTGTTGCAAACCACAACACCTAATCAGAGAGAGAGAACAAAAGGGAATACCCTGCCATAGTGGCAGTGTGGGGTGGGGGGAGACGGGACTGGGGAGGGGGGGAGGGATGTTGGGTTTACTGGTGGTGGAGAATGGGCACTGGTGAAGGGATGGGTTATCAAACTTTGTAAGGGAGAAACATGAGCACAAAAATGTATAAATCTGTAACTGTACCCTCATGTTGACTCACTAATTAAAACTAAACTATTAATTAAAAAAATAAAAATAAAATAAAAAAAACAAAGAGAAGGGCCAATCAGAACCGGAAAATATATCAAGGACTTGCAATGCACTCACATATGATTGTCTCATAGATCTTTGCATGTTTTGCTTAATATTCAGAGCAGACTCCTGAAGCATAAGTGGAAATATTAGTGAAGTCTTCAATAATATATATTTCATAGGTAAAACTGCAATTCAGAGGTTGAGTGGCTAGATTGCACAGCAGACCATAGTGGAGTAGGGGAGGCTCTATGACAGACTGCAAACCCTCTGTTCTTCTTTTATTAATGGAATCACAATGATACACAGTTACAAAGTTGTTTGTGATTGGGTCATACAATGTTCCATCACCCTTCCCTTCACCAGTATACATTTCCCACCGTCTCCTGGTCCCCTTCCCCCAGCCTGTGCCTATGGCAGGCACTTTTCCTCTTTCTCTCTCTCTTTCATCCTCTCTCTTTATTTCCTTTGGGCATTATGGTTTGCAATACTGAAAGGTTATCATGTTTGTCCCTTTACCTATTTTCAGAACTCAGTTTTTGTCCAGCGTGATCATTTCCAACATCATGGCCATAGTGGTTCTTTCTCTATTCTAGCTGCCCTCTTCCCACCACCATTTGTGGCAAGCCTCAAACTGCAGACCATTCCCCTTGGCTCTTTAAAACTGTGCTCTTAACCACACAAGAAACTGTACAGAAGAATATCTGTACAGTCTGGAAACTTTCATCTTCCACTCACTTGGCAGATGTCATTGAGTGCTCAGAGCATCTTTAGTGCTAACATCCTAGAAAAGATATTTCTTCATAGCCTCATCTCCCTTCAAATGCATTTGCAATTGGTCATTATTTGGTGACTATACTTGCAAATTTGCTCACTTACTAAAAATAGATATGCCCAAATCAATACATGTGACACAATCATGGTCATTTGAAAACATGAAGAATAACAAAAAGTTGAGTTGGCCAATACACATGCTCCCACTTGAGGTGTAACATGGCTATGCTCTGACATCTTGCCATAACTTTTTTTAAAAATGTTTATTTTATCACCATGTGAAAAGTTACAAAGATTTCAGGTTTATGTCTCAGTTATACAATATTCAAACACCATCCCTTCACCAGTGCCCATATTCCACCACCAAAATCCCCAGTATACCCACGGCCCCCGCCCCCACCCCAAACTGTATAACTGAACAATTTCACTTCATTTTCTCATTACCTTGATTACGTTCCATATTGCAACACAAAACTCACTATTGTTGTTGGAGTTTCCCCCAAAGAAAGACAGCCCTACTAAGGAAGCATTTGATAATTGGTTTTCCATTAAAAGATTGCATGTTTTCAGTTTTTAGAAAAGGTCGCGCGGCTGCGATCCCCGGTGTTGCTGCCCCGGTTTTGGGTCCGGAGCATTTCTCTGGCCGCATTGTTCACCAGAATGCCTGGCCTCTTCTCTGTTGAATGTGGCAAGATTCTTGCCATAACTCTTATCCTGTAAACAAATGTCCTTTTCTGTATATCTTTTGCACCCCAATTTTCATTTACTGTGGCGATTTTACTCTTTAAAATGGATACCTGAGTTTCTTCAAATTTCTGCTTGATATTCCAAAGCTCATGAATACTACAATGTGAGAACATATGTATGTTAGCTAAGTTTTATCCGGGTGTGAGTTATAGTGCCAGTGAACAGTATTTAATATTAGTAATTCAACAAGTATTGATGAGTACACTATCATGCAGAAGATTGCATAGATGGACTAGTCCCAGATTGTTGGGTCCTTATGAGAGCCTCTGAAAGGAAGAGACATGGATTTGAAGACATATTTGAGCTGCTTATTGTGTTGTCTTCACTCGGGCCCCTCGCAGGGGGGTGGGTTGAGTTTCTCTCCCCGCCCCTAGCAGAGCCCTGGCAGCCAAGGACCTCCAGGACCCAGCCACAGCCATGCTCAAGGCCCCTCCCCACACGTTCGAATGAGCCTCATGCATAAAGGAACCAGCAGAGGAACCCAGGAGTGTGGGACCCGGGGCTGAGATCTCCAAATCTGTTCAGATCGGGAATGGGACTCTTCCGCCCAGATCCCCCATTTTCCAGTAGCTAGGCAGTCACACCCAGAAACTTCCCCCAGTGCCATGTAATCCCACCAATGGCCAACATCCAGACTATAAAACCAAGCTCCTAGAACTTATATCCTAGTTCTTCCTCTTGAGAACTTGGCAAGTCTCCTTCCGCACGGGAGTTTCCTGCCCTCATGGGAGAGCCTGGCAAGCTCCCCATGGTTTATTCATATGCTAAAACCAGTAACAATGATGGGTCTCATTCCCCTGGCCCTGAAAGAGCCTCCAATATGGCACTGTTGGAAAAGATGAGTAAAGAGAGGCTGCTAAAATCTCAGGGACAAATGGAGACATTGCTGAGACCACTTGAGAAAATAGATGATCAATGGGATGATGATGATGATGATGATGATGATGATGATGATGATGATGATAATGATGCTGCTGCTGATGATGATTGTGTTGTCTCTAAAATCGAACCACTGCGCATATGCACATTACAGAGCTATGCTGGAGTCGGAGGGAATTGCTAATGGGAATGCTTCCTGACCTAAGACATCCGAGGAACTCTCCAACTAATGCTTGGGAATTCTGCAGCTTCCTCCTTGGTGTGTTCAGCACTCCTTCACCACCTCAGCCTGTGCTTCTGAACCTCTTTGTAAGAACTTCTGCCTCTCAAATTGGAGGGGGAGGAACAAGGTCCAGAGCCTGAAGCCTGCCGCATCAGGTTCAAAGCTCCTCTGAGATTTTAAGTCCTACCACAAGACTCAGAATATGATTTGGAATTATATGGAAGAATATGATTCTCATGCTATCATGCCCATTTCACAGGTAGAGATCTAAGGCTTGGGAAAAACGAGTATTTTGCCTAAAACTCAGTCAGTAGAGACTAAAAGCAAGAGTGAAATGTGAATCAACAAACTGCAGAGCACAGCTGGATACTAACAGACCTGACTAAAGTTTCTCCCTTTTCACAGATGTTCTATCTTCCATCCAATGTGCTGTGTCCTCTGAAGTCACAGGCTGAGCCCCCATAACACTCCCCTAAATCAGATATTCCTTGTGGCATGCAGTATATGACTATTCCCATTTTATTAAAGCAAGCCTGTGCTAGGGCTTCTGGAATTCCTAGTTTTAAGGTTTTCATTTTTGAAAAAGACAAATCTACATAGCTGAGTCAGTCAACAGTTTTGGTATTTGTTAAGCTAAACAGGAAGTATCAGTGTGTGTCCCAGAAAACCTTAAGGTTTCATGTGAAGGAAAAGAGTAAAATTAAAGCAAAAGAAAGTGGTGGTGTTGGTAGTGGTGATAATAAAAAGAGAAATGAGAGGGAAAAGACAAAAAGAAGAGAGAAGAAAAGAAAAAGAGAAAAGAAAAGAGAAGAGAGAAGAGAAGAAGGGAGGGGGAGGGAAGGGAAAGGAAGGGAAGGGGGAGGGGAGGATAGAGGAGGGGAGGGGAGGAGAGATAGTACAGTAACTATGGTGCTTACCTTGCATAGAGAAGATTCTCCAAGTAACACCAGAGTCAGAGCCAGAAGTCCTGAGTACAGCCTGATGTGGGCCAGTCCCCTCCCTCCAGAGAAGAAAGCGAAATTTGTGGAAGGAAAGGAAGATGGTATAGAAAGAAAAATAAGCACACATTTCTGTGAACCTGGGCATGATAGAGTGAGGCCAATAATGACAAAGTGTCTATAATTGTGCATGCCCCGTGAGGTGAGCAATTCCACATGGACTGGCCCAAGCTCAAGGCTAGTAATTAGAAAACAAGAGCTCTAACCAGTGTTCACTACTAATTAGTCAGGAAATCTTGAGTGATGCAACCGACTTCCGATAATGCACCTCACTTACTTTCAGCTCCTGCTGCTTTGTGACCTTAGCTGACCACTATAGCAGATGATTGGGAAAACAGAATGAACCTGGATGGTGTGGAAACATTTCTTTTTTTTTGGTGTCAGGGAATTGGGGAACATCAGTCAGAATATGCCACTGTACTTGGGGAAGCATCATGTATCAGTTAGTCTCCGTTTGCTTTTGGAGAAAAGTTTTGACTTTCAAAGTGCTTACCTGGGGGGCCGGTGTACAGTGGGGACTATTTTGAATTGCTTGTGGCTTGCCTAGATTCTATCACTGACATCTTCTAGGTCCTCTGAGCTACTCTAGGAGTTAATCCTGAGGCAGAGTCAGGAGTAACACCTGAGCATCGTTGGCTGTGGCCCAAAAAGTCGAAAAAGAGAGAACTTCAGGCCAGAGATGGAAACAAGGGATCTTAATAAATATATTTCAAGATCACTTTGATAAACACATTAAAAACACATGATGATGATGCTGCTGAGAAAGAAAAGAAGAAAGAAAGAAAGAAAGAAAGAAAGAAAGAAAGAAAGAAAGAAAGAAAGAAAGAAAGAAAGAAAGAAAGAAAGAAAGAAAGAAGGAAAGAAGGAAGGGAAGGAAGGAAGGAAGGAAGGAAGGAAGGAAGGAAGGAAGGAAGGAAGGAAGGAAGGAAGGAAGGAAGAGAGAAAGAGAAATAAAAACAAGAGCTAGACGAAAATTAAAATGAGAAATATTTTTTTTGTTATTAGAATACTTCCAACAGTGCTCAGGAGCTACTCTTGGCTCATTGTTGCCAGTGGAGTTTGGAGGACTATGCAGCACCATGGATTAAAGTCAGAGCTCCTGCAGGACATAGAGTGTGCAAGAAGTGTACACTCCAACCATTTGCGCTATCTCCCCAGCCCCCAAAGCACCCACCTTAAAACCCACTTCATTCACTGTCAAAGTAACCATGTATTTGCTAACATTCAATTTCCTTTCCCTCCAATTTTAACCAAGTCTTAAAGGACACGAAGGATTTGGATTCAATCACCACGCAGGAGACCTTGATTTATCCAGGGAACATTGACTATTTCAGCACCATCCCCTGAGCAGAACAGACAAGCCAATTTTGTCTTTTAAAAAGCAACAGGTAGAGGCATAACAAAGGTCATAGATTATGAGGATGCAGATGGAAATTCAGCTCCAGCAGTTACATCGACATAGTTATTACTGTTATTACAGCTAAACCTCCTCATTCTGCTGACATTATTAACCAAGACAAACGTGGCCCTGCAGCTTTATTTCATGGGATAGATCACCTATTAAGCCAAGAACAATATCATTGTCTTTTGCAGCACTTCCAAAATTGCTTCCTGCCTCTGAGCAGATCCCTGGGCTTTTTTATCCCCTCCCCATCAAAATAGACGCCATCCATCTCAAGCACTTGGTTGTGTGGCCTGTTTCTATTTTGCATATTCCAGTGTATCACTGCAGAATTCATTCAGGTAAGAGATGGGCAAGTTTTGTGATCATTTGTGAAATCACCAGCATGTTCTCTGGCAATCTCATCTAGCTGCTTACAGAGTGAATCAGCCACAATAATTTTTCTTCCCTCTAACTGAAACTGTATGCTTCAGAATACATTACTGAGATTTACCACAGAATTTGGGAGGACTACAGGCTGATGTGGAGGAAGAAGTGAAGTCTCAGACAGAAGAGGTGATTTGGCCAAAGTTACATGGCCAGGAGTTAAAACTGGAGCCATATAATCATATTTTTCATCTATTTATCTAGGCAGAGTGGCTACTCACTTGACTTAAAGGTTGAACTGACTTTTGCATGGGAAGTGCCTTATGGAATTATACCTTTCTTACCACAATTAATTTACAGAGCAAGTAACTCCCGTACTCCAAGGCATGCACCTGAGATTTGTTTCAATTGTTAATACACCCTTCCTGTCAAAGGGGAAACAAGTCTCTCTGAAGCCTGGATGATCCTGAGACTGGCCATCCCAATTATTTTTGAAGCAACCCTGGGTGATGTGCATGTAGTAATTATAAATTTAAAAAAAAAACATCCAGCAAGAATGATATTCTTCATTCTATAGCATCCTGGATTCTCCAGGGAGCAGTCATCTCAGAGATCAAGTCCAGCAAGAAGTTTAGGACAATGTAACACTAACAGAAGAGGGATGTGGGGGGCGGGGTGTTCCTTTAGATTTTGTGAAACTTTAAAGATCAAAGCCATCCAAGGAAGTATGCCATATGGCTTGGGCTGTTGTACCCGTTCCTTGAATTTTCCTCTCTAATAAGACACATCCACACGTCACTGTGGGGCAGCCACCAAACAGCAGGATGTGATTTTCCAATGGCATCAAGGTCGGGAGCCTGGCCTCTGAGAGCCGCTGTGGGCTGTGTGTCCCTTAGCCTCCCTGTCCCGGCCAAGCCAGCTGACAGCAGATGAGTGTGATGAGTTGAGGCACAGCCCCGAGGTCCCCATGGCTGCCCTGGTCTGCGGGCAGCAGGAGTGATCTAGGGCCAGACCTGACTCCCCAGCTCACTGCCTTTTGGCAAACAGCCACAGGGAGTCTGTTCAAATGAACAAGCTGCCTTTTCTTCCTACATATTGGTTTCTCCTCCATTTGAAAACAAAACTCTTCCCCATCTGCTTGCTTCTGGGATCGCCATAATTACATGGAGGATAATTGGCGGCAACTCAATCTGAGGAAAACCCTGTTGATTCGAAGCACGGTCTCAATAAACATTTGTGTTTCATGGCTTTGTGCTAAATGGAGCCGGGGTCCTCGCCAGCTCTGCTATAAGAGGAGTGGAAATTAATGACAGGCATATGAGAAGGAGGGGAAGGCATCCGGAAGGCCTGACCATAACCCTTTTTGTTCCTAAGAATCCTCCATTGTCAGGGGACTTGCTGATTTATCAGGACTGTGTCACCCCAAAAATATGTATAAGACATCAAATAAAGGATGTAAAAGCGGAATCCTGAGGGACTACCAATTCTAGGGCAATTTTTTCCAAACCATGGAGCTGAGAACTGAACAGCTCAACTCCCACCCAAAAGGAAAAAATCATTGCCCCAATCCCTACCTTTTGTTTTCTGAAATCATCACTTCCTCCTGTCAAAGAAGTTGCTTGAGTTTGTACAGACTTTGAGGGGGCAGGATTGGGGTATATTTTTGAGGGCGAGATCGGGTGGTACTTAGAGATTACTCCTGGCTCTAATATCAGAGATCATTCCTGGCTATGCTCAGGGGACCACAGTGGGCAGTGGGGATGGAACCTGGGTCAGTGGAATGCAAGGCAAATGCTCTACCTGCTATACTATCACTCCAGCCCCTGTACAGACTTTATAAGCAGGAACATTTGTCATTCATGCATCTGGATTTTAGTCCTGCCTCTGACACAAAGTATACCTTTGAATATGACCTTTCATCAGTGTGGCATCTTTAATGTGGAAATGAAGAATTATTGGGTGGAGAAATAGCTTAGAATGCTGAGCACATGCTTCGAATACAGGAGACTTGGGTTCAGTTGCCAGAACCAGATGATCCCCTGAGCACTATTCAAAGTGACACCCTCCTCTCAACACAGAGGTGAGCATAGTTCCTGAGCAATATCAAATGCCCTCCCCCCAAAATTTGTCTCTTTGTATTATTCTGAATGAGATCATTCCTATAACAATTACATTCAATGCAATATTAATATCTGTGAAACTTGACTTTTGTTACTTATTACAATTGGTCTTCATACAAGAAACCTTTCCCAAGTAATCTCTATCTGGAATTCCTTTATGCATGAAAATACTGAGGAAAAGATAGACATGGAAAAAGATTGACAAAACTTTGTTAATTATGAATCTTCAAGAGTAAATGACACAGGAGATAAATAAGGAAACAAATTAGTCAACAAAATCACTTGAAAATAACAATTTCTACAGTAAAATACATTTCAGTGGGTAGATAATGGCTGTAATAAAGACTAATACAGTAGGAAGGTTAGTCATGAAGATCTCTCTAAAGAGAAGAAACCTGAGGCACAAATGAGAAAAAGCTCGTGTGAAGACCAATTGTGGGGATGGTTTTTAACATGCTCAAAAGGAAAACATTGATGAAACTAGAACATAGCACAAGCAATAGAGAGGAAAGGAATAAAGTCAGAGGACTTGACAGGGCCTTGCTCAAGTGAAACATCCTTGGGTTCATAAGGAAAGGAACTAGCATTATGTGACTAATATCCATAAGGACTGCTTAGAAAACTTGGTCATGAAGACAGGACCAGACCAACAGGTCTTTGTTCTTGTGGAGAGATAATGGGAATGTGGATAAGGTGGCAGCAGCAGAGGTGAGGAGAGGGGACAGCACTGGAGACATGATCCGTTAGAGCATCACCCTCAACCCAATACGGATCTGATGAAGTTCAAGTTTTCATTTTGATCCTGAGTTCATCTGCTAAGTGGTATACACATAGCTAATGGTGAAGACAAAAATGGAACCCACCCAAGGGCTTCTGAGTGAAATGCCACATAGACAGACTAGGGGACTAGTAGAACATGTCCTGACTTTTAGTCAAAAGAGCCAAGATTGCGCTAGATAGCAAAATAGCAGCCAAGGTTCAAAGGCAACAAAATCGGAGAACTGATGCACAAAATTGAGTTAGGGAGAGGGATGGGAGGGAGGTGCACTGGGAGGAGGAGGGGGTGCACTGGAAATGGGTGTGGTGACGAAATTATGTGCACAAGAAACCATTATTAGTAGCACTGCACACCACAGAATCTCAATAATTTTTTTTTAAAGAGTGTGCTGGATTTTGCCATCCACTCCCCATGTCACATCAGTGAGACAGATTATTTGTGAAACTGCCCCACCTCACAAATTCAGGGGCTGAAAGCTTGTGGAGACAATACATGAGGAAGCCATTCTGTAAGTTGTATGGGAGCATTAAAATGTAAAGACATATTTCCAAACAGCCCGCTGGAACAGATGGTTCCTGGTTCTCTCGATGTTCAGTGCCCACCACAGGCCCAACTGTGACATATCTTGTTTTCATTTCTATATTTGTTTCCTAGACTTGTAGTGACAAATTACCACAAACTGGGTGGTGTAAGACAACAGAAAAAAATTCTAGTTTGTTAAATTTGACATACCTTAGTCAAAAGTTATTAATTTGCCATAGATTAACAACGCTATCAAGGGTTAGACTGATACCACAGTGGGTAGGGCATTTGGTGTGCATGCAACCAACCAGGGTTCGATCCCCAGCATCCCATGTGGTCTCCCAAGCACCACAAGGAGTAATTCCTGCGTGAAGAGCCAGAATTAACCCTTGAGCATTACCAGGTATGACCCAGAAAGAAAAAAACAAAAACAAGTGCTATCTCAATTTCAGGAGAATATTCTTCATACACCACACTAACCACTTAAATTCTAGCCTCGGTCCTTGATCAGATTGCCCTCCTCTGTTCTTTCTTCCCACCTGTCTACCCAACCCCATTGGTAGCCTGCATAATTTTTCACAGACTCTAAGAGTTATTTTTGTTGTGTTTGCCAATTAATTTTCCTGATTATTCTACAGGTGAGAGAAACCATCTAGTTTCACTTCCTTTCCTGTATGGGACAAATTTATCTTTTCTTCAAGGAACCCACCAGTGTCTCTTAGCCTATCAGGCTAATGATTCAATGCAAGGACCCAAGGATGCAGTACTGCTCAGGTCCTGCAGTGCCAAAGATTACCTAGGCTACCCTGGTGATGTTTGGGAGACCTCCAGGATTGCATCCAGGGATGCTCAGGATACTATGTGTAGACAGGGATCAAACCCAGGTCAGAGCATTCCTTAAATATATCCTAGCAGCTGTCCTCTGTCCAAGTCTCTATATTTCATTTTCTGACTGTTTAACATGGTGGCACAGACATCTCATTTTCATCCCTGTGGTAAAGAGGGCATTGTTTTATGATTTTTTAAAAAAACATTGTGGGGACTCTATATGGTACTGCTTGGATAGAAAAGGAGTATAAAGTGCCAGGGATCAAAGCCATAGTCTCAAACTTGCCAGTTATGTGCCTGACCACTTAAGCCTTTTTTTGTTTATGCATAGCTGGGTGGTACTCCATTAATTTTCTATGTCACATATTTTCCCAGTCACCTCTCAATGACTGCTTAGGTTGACTCCATGACTTGGCTTTTATGGAAAACGTTGCTGTGAAGTTGAGGGTGCAAATACCTTGTCGAATTAGTGTTTTCATATTTTCTGAATAAGTAATTCGAAGTGTAGAGCACGCTATATTTCTATTTTTTATATGGCTATCTAACCTTCTTTCTATAAAGGTTGCTATCTAACCTTCTTCCTATCAGTGTTGCATGGACTGGAGCGATAGCACAGCGGATAGAGTGTTTGTCTTGAACATGGGGTTCGATTCCTCCATCCCTCTTGGAGAGCCCGACAAGTTACCGAGAGTATCCTGCCCGCACAGCAGAGCCTGGCAAGCTACCTGGGGCATATTCGATATGCCAAAAACAGTAACAAGTCTCACAAAGGAGACGTTACTGGTGCCCACTCAAGCAAATTGATGAACAATGGGACAGCAGTGCTACAGTGCTATCAGTGTTGTATGCAAGTTCGTTTGTCTCCACACCTCTTTGGCCCATGCTGTTTTCAGTGGTTTTGATATATGCCATTCTCACAGATCAAAAGAGCTAATTCCTCCTGGTTTGGATTTCCATTGCTCTAATAATGAGTGAACTTGAGCATGTTTTCATGTACTTATAGTTCTTCTTTGAAGAAGTGTCTTCAAATCAGCTCAATTTTTGATTGTTTATGCCATTTTTGACCACAACCGAAATTTATTCTCTAGTAGTGTTTGGGGCTTGAAGTTCAAAATCAAGATGTTGACTTGGCCAAACTGCATATAAAATTATAGGAAAGAGCATTTCTTTGCCACTTCCGATTGCTGGTATGCCTAAGCTTCTTGGACTTGCAATTACCTTATGCTAACCTGGAATTCTTTCTTCATGGGTTCATCTTCCATTTGATTTCACCTGGCACTCTCCATTACACGTTTCTTTTTTCACTTCTGAATATACCAATCATTCAGATTATGGATCTGGTCTATTATGACCTCATCTTAATTTTATTACATATGCAAAGACCCTATATACCAATGAAGGTGTAGATTATGACTCCAATATGTTCTAAGAAACACTGGAAAAGTAAATATCCTGATTAGGACTAACTGTCTTGAATTTTTGCAAAACAGGAAAATAATCCATTCTGAGTTTCTGAAAATGACACAGTAAAACAGCACAATCAAGAATTCAGGGAATGAAACCTGGGCAGATTTCATAGATTTCATGGGCAGATGAGATATAATAGGATAAGTTGGAGGTGATGAGTAAAAAATACACTGGTTGGGAGAACTAAAGAAAAAGGGAAGCAGAGAATAATTCAGCTGGTTGGGAGAAATGCAAGAGAAACCAAAGCAATCTGAGGGAAAGGGTGACAACTCTTACAGAGATAGGTCCTGGATACAGCATTTCATTTGCTAAGCAATGATTAAATTACCCAGCCAGAAACAAAAAAAATATGCATTGATATAAGTCAGTTTCAAGTTCTGTGGGTCATTAACAGAGCAGAGGTAGCAACAGTCTTAAAGAAATTAGACTACAAGTCACTCTGAATTTCATGTGTTGGAAGATGGCTTAGCCTCCAGATACTCATCAGTTTAGGCAGGTAACATGAGTGTCTTTTCTGGTTAGTGTAGTTTAACAAAACTTTATTTTCATCACTATGCTAAACAGATAAAGTAAGCAATAATCCCATTCTGTTTTTTTTCTCTCTGGCTTAAGGAGGCATACTAAGACTGGAAATTACTGGGTACATTGAAAAACATTCAAATGGAGCTTTATCTTCCAAAAGGAATGAATTTGAATGATGTCAAATTTTATGTAGATGGAAAAAGCTAAATATTCTCATCCCAAGAGAAATCATAGTTTATTTCAAGAATCAAAACACTAGATGAATCCTTATCCTAGAGCTGGTGAAATATGGACTTTGAATTCATAAAGCGAAACTGACAGTGTTTCTTTCATAACATCAAATACTGCCATGTGAATTTTGCTATATATAATTTCACCACATGCCATATCAAACCACATTCAAAGACATATGTTAGCAGCAACACTGTACTAACCTCAGAAATATATAACTGTGTTCACAGGGATGTCTCTGTTTATATATTTACTCACCCATATCTCAAACTAATCTGAAATCTTCCTAAAAGCTAGAGATGTCCATCAACTCCATATCCTTGGATTACTATATACTCAAAATTCAAAGAATGAATGTCCCTTCCACACAAATTTCTTACTTCTCCTAGCTGCATGAAATAAAATTCTTGGAGGAAGTTGACATCAAAATGAAAACTTAAAGGGAAAATAAAAGAATGCTCTCAAGAGAGAAAATGAAATTAGCAAAAGCATAGAAATGGCAAGTCACATGTGAGCATTAGAAAATGGCAAATTTGAAATTAAAACTATGAACATTAACTGGAGTCCTAAGATGACTCCAGCAAATTGATCCCAACCAGTCCTTTGGGAATTTCATAGCTAGTGGGGTCAATGTAGCATAAAAACTTTCATGGCACTTGAATCAGATGATATTTAATATATTAAATATATTACTATATTTATTCGGAATTATTCTGAATTATTCTCTGCTTTCCACTACCACCTCCTAGCAGTGTTCTGGGGACTAAATAAAGATGCCAGAGATGGAAGCCGGGTCAACTGCATATTGGGCAAGCCCCCTACTTGTTATAATAATACTCCAGTCCTGGGAATCAAGAATTTATAGGACTATGGGAGATACTGGGCAATAGTTTCTGGGTTCAACCTTCAAGAGCATCTTCCAAATTAGTACTGAAGGGAACCACTAAAGGAGGGAACATAACTAAGCACATTGGGGCTATGTCAGTGTCAGGAAACCAGCATTGGCTCTGATGCTCCCAGTCATTGCCTCCAAAGGCCTAGGAAGCTGATGGCCAGCACTCAAGGACAAAGCCAAATCACATTCCTCCCCACGCTCCTTGTTCAAGCACAGCAAGGGAATGGCACCTTCCAAATGACACACAAAATCACTCATTGGTAGAACCTACTGATATTCCAGAGCCTTCTCCAGCAAAGATTCTAGCAAAGGAGTCTTAACATTCATTTTGAGCTTTTTAATTTCCCCAACTCCAAGGAAGCTGGTAGGTCAAGTAATCCCAACCAGAGTGCTCAGAAAACCTGGGGTAGTTTTAAAATGCAGCTGATAGATGTGATTGTTTGAAAATTTTTGCTTGAGATTTTATCCATCTGCAAGATGAATAAATTAGTGTTAAATACAGAAAAGCCAACATAAACCAAGAGTTCTTTTACAAATATGAAATACTTACCAATCATAATTTACTCATGACGAAAGTATTTTTAATATATTTCCTGATTTGAAGTATGTGTGTGTATGTGTGTGTGTGTGTGAACAAACTGCCTTATGAATGATAATGGAATTTATCAGTAGGGAACAATGAGAAACTGATAAGGAAGAGAATCTCCACAGGTCAGGATGGTGTGCAGTTGTTACATAAGCTGTAGTTTGCTGAATCCTGAAGCCGTCCACAGGGTTTCTTGAATTCATTCGGAGTTTCAAATAGCAGCAGTTTGGTCAAGCACTGGCTTAAATTTCTATGGGGTTTGTTCAATATGGTGCCTCGGGTTTGGATATTGGCGAACTGTCTTTGTAATTGTACGTCTAATGTGATGTGACTTCAGTATGTTCCTTTCACTAAAACCTCCCAAGCAACTTTCAGAATCCCTGATTAGTTTAGGGAAAGGAGAAAGTTTCTTCATTAAAAGAGAGAAAAAATTACCACATTAGCAGTGAGGCTTTCAAAATTCATAGCTGTGAGGGGACCAAGTCCCCATCATTTCCTAGCTACATTCTAACCAAGCCCCTCTGCAGTGATCCTACAAGGTGGCAAGGGCAGGGACTCCATCCCCAACTAAATCCCAAAGCTGCAACCCACCAGCTACGGCACTTGGGGTGGTTCATTCATGGCCCTACACCTCAGTTTTATCTTCTGTAAAATAAATTATATAAGGAAGTCGAGGAAATTAATAAGATAAAATTTTCAACGTAAAGTTTTAACAAATCTATTATCTCTATATGTATCCACAGACATACACAAACATACACACATATATATGCAACTCTCTTCTTTGTATACTTAAATAGTATCTATTGTGTGTCTGTTTTCCTACTATTCATGTATTCATCTAGCACATAGTAGGCTTTTGGGTGGGTGGATGGATGAATGGATGGATGGATGGATGGATGGATGGATGGATGGATGGATGGATGGATGGATGAACATTGTTCACAGTGGTGACTATACCATGAACCTTCATTGGCTGATTATCTGGACTGTACCTATATCATTATAATGATGGCTGGTGAGTCTCTAAGGCACGCACCAATCCATACTAAACAGTAAAGTGACAGTCATTTTCACTTCTGTCTATGGTGGAACAAGACCCTCCCTCTTACTGCCACAGGAGACTTGACTTGCATTTGAGGCCCCGGAGTAATTGTCCTTTCCAACAGCCTTATTTCACAGTCGATTATGCTGTGGCAGCCCCAGACATCCCATTTTAAACATGTATAGCATGTCCTTGAAGAACCAAATCACTTCAACAAGAAGCAGTCACTCAAAATATTAAATATCACTCATAGGGCTACTGACATTCAAAAAAGTATTTTTAAACCAAATCAAGGCAGGGCTCTGATGCTGCACAACTTGCAAAGGCTTAGATGTGCATCCCCCATAACCCTGATGGGAACCCCAAGGCTCCTATTCTCCTTTCCGTGCCTCTAAGTAGTTTCCACTTGGCTGATATCATTAGTGACTGCGGAAAGAAATGCCAACACCTCTTCCTTGCTTTCCAATTCACCGTGGACCACAGAGCCGGGGTGGTGTGGATAACTCCTAGGGAGAAGACTGCTAGAGGAGATTTTCTCTCTCCTGGAGAAGTGGAATTGTAAAGTCTTTGATCTCATGTTTATTTTCCCTTCTCTGAAGTGAATTTTATGCCTGTTGAAAGAGCCAGACTAGCAAGCAATTCGGGAAAATGAAGAGTTGTACTTTCCAACAACAACCCCAAAAGAGGTCAGAGAAGAGGAGCATACTGTCAAAAATCAATCTGCCCTCTCTTACCTCGAGGCTTTTGGGGAAAGGCCACCCAAGAATCAGAATGTTCCTTGTCTCTCATGGAGTCTGATTGGAAAGCATGGTTGACTTTCTTTCTCTGCCTCAGTTGTCCTTCCTGCTGTGAGGGCAGAATCACTCAGAGACTTTCTCCAAAATACTTGAGAAGACAGTTGATTCCAAGTTGAAAATGCTCCTGAGTTTCCCAGGCCACCAGCATGAGCAAGTCAGTCAATGAAAATCAGGTCAGTGTCTGGGCACTGAGGAAGGCATGCAAGTAACACCATTCACCTCCATGTTTATTAATCCCAACTATGACCCCCCAGACTGTGCCTAGATTTATATGCAGTAACCGATGCATAAACAGAAACTTGCTCTCCATAGAGGACTTCGAATGCTTTTTTCTTGATTTCCCCCCAAAATGGCAACACAAATCTACCTAGAAAAATAAAATTGGGCCAAGGTATAACTGAGAAGGAATAAAAGCTGAGTGACAACTTATTTAACATATACTAATGACTGTGAAGCATTATGGAGAGAGAAGTGACACTCAATGTCTGTCACCTGGGAGGCTGGGAAAACTAAAGAAAAAATGGTGACATCATTGAAACAGTGCAGGGTTCCGGTGAGGCTGAAACTCAGACATTGGAACAGTATATGCAGACTCACTGGAGCTGGTGTGTCTGATGGATCACCAGGATCAATTCTGCAAATGATGGAAAGGCGGTCCCTGAGTGTTACCAACAGCAACCAGATTTTGAATTAAGCAAACAGGAAACAAACAGGAAGTAACAGTTTCCATCTTCACTCCAGCCCTGCTCATTGTCTCCTTCTAGCATCTCCTCTTGGCAGATTGTAACAGGAAGCAAGTAAAGCAAAAAGATGGCCATGAAGTCCCAGACAAAGAACTACTACAGAAATAGAAAAGGGTTGTTTGGTGTGGGGAAAAGAGTCCTTATTAAAGGGCATGGGGAAAGAATAAGGAGGTAATTATTGTGTAACATTTGGGGAGGATGCCATAAAGGCATAAAATAGAGAAGACTCAGTATAAACAGAAAATGTCACAAGAAATAACAGTAAAAATAAGTAGATAGATAAATAGAGAAAGAAAAAGAGATAGAGAGACAGAGAGAAAGAGAGATAGAGAGACAGAGAGAAAGAGAGATAGAGAGACAGATACTAGATAAAGTAAGCCTTAGAACTCACATATAAAATCCGAAGAGAAAAAATACCTAGAGAAAATAAATCAAAGGTGAAGATATGGAATGCCATAGTCAACCAGATAGATTTTGAGGGGTAAAGTATGGGCAGTGGGGGAGAGGTGTTAAAGAAGTGTCCTGAACTTTTATTTAAGTATAAATAAGGCTACTTATATTTAAATACATTTAATATATATTTAAAATTATTTATATCAACTATTCAATGTATCACCTTGAAAGCTCGCTTAGACCTTGAGCTTCCTTGTCCATATCTGAAGAGTGGGGCTTAAAAATTCTGCTATATATTATTGTGAAGAATAAATTGGAATGGTTTGGCAAAATAGTGATTTGGTAGAGTAACTGGCACGAACCAAGTACTCATTCTATTTTTAATATTTTCAAATCTATTTGACTTATCATTCTCCTCAATAATGTTCCAAAATATATTTGCTACCTAATGTTGACATTTTCTTTCAAATCCAACTTGGGTGATTTTGGCTAGACACATGACTTTATTTTTCAGCTATCATTATATCTATATCCAGATAACTATGTTCTGACCAACGGGATAATGAACCACGTCATGAGTGCAACTTCGTGGTGGTGTCTTTAAAAGAAAAATGCCTCTTACTGCCCACCTTGCCCCTTCTTGTTTACTGGAATGTACATGGGGTGGAGGGCCATTCAGGTTTTAAAGATGTGAGCAAGGATGTTGAACCATCCAGGAAAAAGGAAGTTTTCTCATGAAGTGCATCACAGAGTTATACTAATTGCTTTTACACTCTGTATAAGGGAGAAACAAAATTTTATTGTATTGAAATCCTTAACATTTAAGTGAAGTAGATTTAAATAGACTTGATACCTGCCTTTATGGAATACAAACTCTAACAGGAATCATAGCTGTTGGAAAGTTCTAACAGATATTTTTATTTTTGGTTTCAAGAAACAGAATAACTAAATACAAAGAGAATTTGTAATTAAGCTATGTTTATCTCATATGTAAATGAGACTAATTGCTTCCAGAGTCCATCTAGTGGCTCAGCAACAATGTGACTTTGTGTCAAAGCTCTTGGACTTGTCCTCATGGTCTATATGTGATGGCCATTGCATCAAGCATCACACCTTCCTTTATACAAAAACATTTACAGCAGGAAGCCCTGTAGCACTGTCATCCCGTTGTTCATCGATTTGCTCCAGCAGGCACCATTGTGAGACTTGTTAACTGTTTTTGGTATATCGAATATGCCACGGTTAGCTTGCCAGGCTCTGCCGCGTGGGCTGGATACTCTCCGTAGCTTGCCGGGCTCTCTAAGAGGGAATGAGGAATCAAACCTGGGTTAGCCATGTGCAAGGCAAATGCCTTACCCGCTGTGCTATTGCTTCAGTCCTACAGCGGAAAAATTGGGAAATATTTATTTCCTGTTTGTTTTCTCTTTCATCAGTGCAGAAAGTGTCTTTTGGTTTCAAGTTCCTCTAGTCAGGATTATAATACATGTACTAACAATGACAAAACCAGTAACGATGATGGGTCTCATTTCCCTGACCATGAAAGAGCCTCCAATGCGGAACCATTGGGAAGGATGAGTAAAGAGAGGCTTCTAAAATCTCAGGGCTAGGACGAATGGAGACATTACTGAGATCTCTTGAGAAATCAATGATCAACAGGATGATGATGATGATGATGATGATGATGATGATGATGTACTAACAGTGAGAGGACACGCAAACCTGAAATATAAATAAAAAGGCTGAAATATTCAGCCTCTATATAGGCTATAGAAGGTGGGCTTGTGGGGCTGGAGCGATAATATAGCAGGTAGGGCATTTGATTTGCATGTGGCCGGCCCGGGTTCAATTCCTAGCATCCCATATGGTTCCCTGAGCACCATCAGGAGTAATTCCTGAGTGCATGAGCCAGTAGTAACCCCTATGCATAGCCAAGTGTGATGCAAAAAAAAAAAAGGTGGGCTTGTAAGAAAGGAAGATTCAGACTGGCAATGCTGTGCTGTTAAGCATCCATCTCTTTTTCACTTTTTCTAATTTTTATGTTGAAAGTTCACTGCTGAAGTTCTTTAAATGTGCTTATTCATACACCACCTAGTTGCTGAGTAATCTCCTTATACTGAAGAGGAAGTAGGTTGAGATTAATTAATTTGGGGGAGGTAACTTTAATTCTATCATGCATCAGACTCCATATTGAGTGCTTGAAATAATATTATATTAAAGTAACAGAATGGGAGACTAACACCCAAGAATAGTAGAGATAAGTACCACGAGGAGTACTTCACAGCTTGGAAGCTGATCTCATATGCTAGGTGAAGAAGCAGCTCTGATAAAGAAGGGATCACCAAGCAAAGGGTGCTAGGCAGGCCCACTAGGGATGGGAGATACGGGCTGAAAATAGACTATAGACTGAACATGATGCCTACTTAATACCTCTGTAACAAACCACAACACCCAAAAAGAGAGAGAGAGCAAAAGGGAATGCCCTGCCACAGAGGTGGGGTGGGGTGAAGGGGACAGGGTGGGGGTGGTGGGTGGGATGCTGGGACCATTGGTGGTGGAAAGTGGGCACTGCTGGAGGGCTGGGTACTCGATCATTATATAACTGAAACACAAGCATGAAAATTTGTAAGTCTGTAACTTTATCTCACGGTGATTCACTAATAAAAATAAATAAATAAAAGAAAAAATATTATTTAATAAAACATAAGGTTACTGAAAAATATTGATCATTTAATTGCTACTTTCCAAAGAATTGCATTTTAGTATAAATAAAATAGAACTATTTGATAGAAATTAATTATGCTAATTGTGCATCAATTTTCGATATGCTCAAGTATCAGCATTTCAGAAAGAGAACAATCTAATTTTTAAAATTTTTTTAATCACCATGACAATCAAAGTTACAAACTTGGTCAATATTTGGTTTCTGTCATATATACATGTTCTGTCCCCCATCCCTTCACCAGTGTACACTTTCCACCAAAAATGACCTCAAACCCCAATTTCTCTCCTGCCACATCTGCCTCCTAGCTGGCCTCTGTGGCAGGAATTTCTCTCTCTTTTTTCTCTTTCTCTATCTCTCTCTTTCCTTTTGAGCATTATAGTTTGCAATACAGGTAAAAGAATATCATGTTTGTCCCTTTATCTACTTTTAGCATTCAATTCTTCTCCAGAGGTTTCACTCACTTCTTGAATCAAGAGCATAAATTTTTAGTAGGTTAATTTCTCAGGGAACTTGGTCCTGAGATGATGGAGTCCATCCAGAGGTATGCAATGACTTTGAAATATGGGAGCAAACAGCTGCAGGGGCTCTGTTTGGCTGGGCACTGGGCTGACCTGCCCCCCTACTGGTGTCCAAAATATGTCAGCCATAAATGGGTGTCTGAAAACCTTTTTTGTGGCTGGTTGACCTCTTTGGAGATTCATTTATGAGTCTCTGAAGTGGGAATTGTGGATGAGCTTACATGGCGCTGCTGGAGGTGGTTTCTGGAAGCAGGCAGAGGTAGCCCACCGCAACATCAAAAAAGCCTGGTGATTTCAGTTACAAAAACACACATATCTGAATTTGGATAGGTTGATTTATTGGTGAACTCAGTCCTGAGATGATGGAGTCTAGTCGGAGGCATGGTGTAATTTTTGGAGTGTTGGACATCTTATTATCTTGGCCAAACTACATAAAGTGTTGGCTTATCTTTTAATTATGTCTTCAAATTGATTCTGATAATAGTTGTAGTAAATATAACAAAATCAAAAGTTTATTTAGCATTTGCCTGTCGAATTAACTTGCCCCACACTGGGAAATGAGACATTGGTCAAATTTAGATTCATCAGTACCATACTAGGCCTTAGGAAAATGTCTCAAAGTTCTTTTATTATGCTTAGATATTTTTTATATAAATTGTGCGATCTACCACATAAATCCAACATATAAAGGGTTCTGTATTCTACTTTGGACCATGGACTCACCTTGGACCTGCTGAATTTAAGAACTTACTGATAATATATCAGAACTTTCAGCATCACTACTCTGAGTGGAAGAAAAATCAGATTATTTTATATGATAGAAGTTAGTTGGATATATTGAATTAATTAATTTAATTTATTTATCCCTCCCTCTTGGAGAACCTGGCAAGCTACCGAGAGTTTACTGCCCCCATGGGAGAGTCTGGCAAGTTCCCCGTGGTGTATTCATATGCCAAAACCAGTAACAATGATGGGCCTCATTCCCCTGACCTTGGAAGAGCCTCCAATGTGGCACTGTTGGGAAGGACGAGTAAGGAGAGTCTTCTAAAATCTCAGGATGAATGGAGAGTCTTCTAAAATCTCAGGACGTTACTGAGACCGCTTGAGAAAATTGACAATCAGTGGGATGATGATGGTGATGATGATAATGATGGTGATGATGATGATGACGATAAATTTATTTAAAAAATTATTCAGTGGGAGAAATAGAGTGAAGATGAAAGGAATAAAAGATAGATGAGAAGCAATGGTGACAGGGGTCAAGGGGACTCAGAAACATAGGTTGAGTATGTTGGGTATCAAACACAGAGTCAACAACAGTGAAATCACGAAACCCAGACTTTACTAACCAGATTCAAAAGATGCTGTCAAAATGGCAAACAGGCTGTAGCTTGGGGAGTACTGGGAACACTGATGAAGGGAAGTTGACACTGGAAACAGGGTTGGTTATGGGACATTGTATGTCAAAAATCAACCACAAATAACTTTGTAATTCACAGTGATTTAACAAAATAAAATTTTGGAAAGGAAAATTTTTTTCAATGGGTATTGCAAAGATAGAATAGTGGATAAGATGTTTTCCTAGCATGCTAACCTGGGTTTGTTTGATGTCTGGCATCAGTCTGCTGAAAATTGCCGGGAGCAATCCCTGAGTATAGAGCCAGGAGAAACCCCTGAGCACAGTTGGGTGTGGCCTCAAAGCAAACAAATGGAAACAAAAGTGTCCAATGAAAGTCAAAGAGATAGTCCAGACACTTGTCTTGCATGCTGCCACCCCCAATTCAAACCCCTGAACCACAAATGGTCCTTGGAGCACTACCAGGAGTGATCCCTGAACACAGTGCTAGGGATAAGCCCTGAGCACCACCAGAATTGGCCTAATGTCCCTCATATCCCCAACCACTGAAATTATACAATAAGACTGAACAACATGGCCTCAAGGGAAGGTAGAACTGCTGCTCCAGCAGTGGCTCAGGATCATATGCCGTGGACATATCTGTGCCTCTAGATATACAGGCTAGGCATAGTCATAGTCTAAAATCTTTTTTTTACCCTCAAAGTTAAGAAGTCAAAATAATTATGTATGAAATGTGTTAAAATTATAAATTTTTCTGCTTTATTCCCCAATGTATATTCATTGGATATGGGATGAAAGTGATGAATCTGTACTTTTAATACCTGCCCAGGTGATTCCAATGCAGTAGACAATCCTAAGGCTAGAATTGGAAAAACATTGATCCGGGTGCTCCTTGCCTGGCATCTTCCTTTTTAGCTTGCAAAATAGTCTTTCCAAGTAGCTATGAAGTCAACCTATAGAGAGATTTCTTTGAAACCTGTATGTTATAGGCCAAGTGAAGTAATAACTAGACATTAGATAAATATACTGCAGAATATCCTGCCCCCATGCCTGGCTGTCTTCACCGGGGCCCCCTCGGAGCAGGGCGGGTTGAATTTTTCTCCCCACCCCAAGCAGAGCCCCGGCAGTCGAAAACCTCCAGAATCCAGCCACAGCTATGCTCAAGGCCACTCTCCACAGGCTCAGATGAGCCTCACCCATCAAGGAACTGGCAGAGGAACCCAGGTATGCGGGACCCATGGCTGAGATCTCCAAGCCTTCTTGGATTGGGACTGGGTCTCCTCCACTCAGATCCCCAGTTTTCCAGTAGCTTGGCAGTCACACCCACAAACTGTCCCTGGTGCCATGTAATCTCATCAACGGCCAAGATCCAGAGACTATAAAACAAAGCTCCCAGAAGAAAGCAATGCAGAATCTTGCAAAGCAGAGCCTGGCAAGCTACCCATGTAACTGATATGCCAAAAACAGTTGCAATAATGGGCCTCATTTCCCTGACCCTGAACGTGGCAAGAATGAATGGAGGCATAACTGGTGCCCGTGGAGTAAATTGATGAATGGGATGACAGTGATATAATCATACAGTGATAAGTTTCCAAGATAGATATATGCAAAATATAGAAGCAGAATAGTTGTAATAAAAGGACTGCTAAGTGGGTAGTAGCACAACATATTCTTAAAGGACTTTAGCACATGGAAGCAAAGAAGCAAGTTCGCATTTGTCTGGAGGCCTGAGGAGGACCTTCAATTCCCTCTCTCTTCCTACACATCTAAATTTTTATATTACAAACTGACAGAGATACCCAATTAAAAAATTGAGGTGAAGAGTGGGAATAAAGTAAAGACAAGGAGGATTCAGACAAGAGGGAAAGGGACAAAATGAATGAGGAGCATGAAGGGGACGTGGGTACTGGCCGGAGATGCCTACACAATCACATGGGACAAACAAAGATGTCTTTCCTTTCTATTTGGACCACCAGCATACCTGTACAAAAATATGGACCAGTGGAGTGTTTTGATCCCATCAATCATATTAGAACCTGGGTCCATGGATCCAGGCAAGAACAAAATGAATGAATAGTGGCAGTGACAGATAAGTCAAAGTTTACTCTGACTGTGAATTACTTGATGATTGGTTTTGACATAGAAATGGAATGGTCAATCTACTTCTTCACCTCTACACACCTTTTAAAACTTTACCCAATCTTTTAAGTTCAGCTCAGGCACCCTCTTTCCCCCCTGAACACCTGTGCAGGTGAGTCTTTCCTTGTGATAACGTAGCATACTGCCATTCCACTATTTTACTAAACCACTCAAATGATTATATCTACTGGAAAGTAATATAGTGCAATAATTTATGGGCAAATCAGGAAAAATTTGTCTAGAAATGAGTTTTGCTCTCTACTGGATTTTCCCCCTAGTAGAGAAAACAGGATATAAGAAAAATTAGTCAGACTGTAAGAAAAGAGAGGTGGTGATATTTCTCTCAGGGGTCTATTACATATATGAACTAGAAGACACTTAGCACTTTTAATTTCTTCAAATTATGATGAATTCTTTTAATTCATCATAAACACTATTATCAGTTTGCTTGTGTCTCTAGCACTCACTGTAATTCCTCAGATTAAAACCATAGCTTCTAATAGTACAGGACAAGGATGAAGTGAGAAAGGCTTAATGCAATTCAAGATATTCAAAGGTAAAAAGCTGCAAATGAAAATTATCACAATGAGCAAGAATAAAATTATTATAAAACTGTCACATTTCTAATATTTCATATCACTTCTGATCATAAGCTCTGCAGCTATAAAAGCAATATCTTTTACTCCCAAGTGTGCAGTGGTGATGGTACGCATTCTTCAAGGCTTTAAATATGTTTTAGATAGCTATTCGTAAGGCATTCTTAAACCTCTCCAAGGTCAGCATCTTTCTTCTCCCTGATTCTCAGATCATCATGCTACAATCCCAGCTTCACTGACAACAATATTAATTTTATCCTGCGGATAGACACAATTGCTGAATTGGTCACACTGGAATCCGGGACAGACACAAAAATTGTCCCAGAAGTTTCCTTTGCTGAACACTGATGTCTGTATGGTCTCCTCTGCCATGTTTAGAGGTCAGCCAAACTGAAATCTTTGATTGCCAGTATATGCGATTCAAAAATCTGAGCAATGCAAATAGCCACCACCTTTGGGGGCTTTTTAAAGACCCAGAGTACCAAGCAGCAGAGCCCCTTCTAGGTTCGTGTTCCTGGCAGCATTTGTAATAGGACAGTGAAAGCATTGCGGAGTTTGCTAACCACAGTTTTAAGTGGGCACCTTGAAACCTGGAACCTAAGTGCCTCCACGCTTTATCCTAAATTTAAACAATTGCTCCTTGTGCTGTATACGGTAATCGATGTTACTCTCCAACCATTACTTTAAAAGCTCAGACAACCAAAACCCAAAAAAGAATCAGCTTCATGGATCATTGGCCTTGTTAACAAGTAGCCAATAGGATAAGTTATATTTCAGGGCTCTCTGCATTTTGATAACAATGTAGCAACGTCAGAAATGTCCTTGTTCTCAGGGTTTTTCTTCTTCACATACACCCACACCCACACAGACCCATACATCTGTTTCCTCTCTGTGAAATTTCTGAAGAGCTGTGAAAACTAAAGGGAGGAGAGAATCCAAAGCTCAGAGTCTTACAGGAAAACCAAATGCAAATAGGCGATGAGGAACGCCTGCCTTTCCTTTCTGTAAGTTTTAATCATTTTTCTGTGTTTCTTGTTTTTGTTTTTGATTTTTTTTGCTTCTGTAGAGAAATTGATAGCCATCAGGGAAAATTTGAAAAATACATAAATGTTCTGTTATCAGTCCTGCTACGACCTCCGTGGGTGGCATTGTGATATATTTCCATAACTTATTTTTCTTAGCATTGCTGTAGTGTTGAATTATTTTTACCTGTTCACTTCTAGCCTAAACACCCTTTCACACCATTTCATGACTTTTCTTATTTGTTTCTTTAAAAAAAAATCACTTTTGTCCTGTTGTTTATTGATTCGCTCGAGCGGGCATCAGTAACGTCTCCATTCCTCCCTGTCACGTTCAGGGTCAGGGGAATGAGGCTCATTACTGTTACTGTTTTTGGCATATCAAATTCACCATGGGTAGTTTGCCAGCCTCTGCCGTGTTCTTTTTTAAACATTTTTTTAAATTAATTTATTTTTTAATTGAATCACAATGAAATAGGTAGTTACAAAATTGTTCATAATTGGGTTTCAGTCATATAATGTTCTAATATCTGTCCCTTCACCAGTGTACATTTCCCACAACAAATGTCCCCAGTTTTGCTCACGCCTCTATGGCAAGCACCCCCGCTCTCTCGCTTGCTCTCTCTGTTTCTCTGTCTCTCTGTCTCTGTCTCTCTGTCTCTGTCTCTGTCTCTGTCTCTCTCTCTCTCTCTCTCTCTCTCTCTCTCTCTCTCTCTCTCTGTGTCCTTTTGGGCATTATAGTTTGCAAAACAGACACTGAAAGGTTATCAGGTGTATCCCTTTACCTACTTTCAACACTCAGTTCTTGTCCAAAGTGATCATTTCCACGTATTATTGTCGTACTGGTTCCTTCTCTATTCTAACTGCCCTTTGTCCCTACATACTTCTGACCCCTGTTTTATTTCTTTATTATGTCTCATTCTATCTCTTAAGCCTGCATTCAAGAGTTGCTAGGAGAGTTGCTTTCAAAAAGAAGCAGCTTTGTATTTTTGTCTGCCTGTGGAACCTTCAGCATCCGTGGCTTATTGAATGCACAAACTAAATGAGATGAGATGGAGCATATTACGTAAGATTCTTTACTTCTCTCCCTGTGCAGTAAACTGTGTGTATCTCATGTGCTCCTACACAGACTTCTGTGTCTCTGCTCACTCCAGATCTATAGTAACAACGGTTTCCTGCAGGCCTTGACAAGCCTGTGACAAAGCAGTGGACAGACCATGCCTCACTTTGTGCACTCAGCCTGGGGTCGGCTCTCAGATTCTACAGGTAGGACCTCTGCTGAGAATCACATGGACAACAAGGAATTATATCCCCCCCCCCAAAAAAAAGTGGATAAATGCTACCTCCATTCAGCCCAAGGAAGATGGATCTGTTGGATCTGATTCCTTACTCCCCACCAAAGGGACTAAGTTCCAGTGGGCAGGAGCAATCTTAAAACACATTATCTGGAGGGAAGAGTTCTTCCTCTTTTATGACATTTTTTTCCCTGCAAGTATGCTCCATGGAGGTCCTTTCTAAAGAAATTCCATGCACAAAGTTTAGTCTAGGCTTTACTTTTACTTTGTGGAAAATCAATCTAGGAAAAATACGAAGTATTTAAAGACTAATTTTAACTGAGATAACAACCTACAGTTATGAACTACAATAGTCTAATATTATTAGAAGCTTGGTGGTTTATAATTTTTAACATTACAAAGTAAAATCAACATCTTTGTAAAGTTTTATCTTTATTTAGAAAATGCAATTGGGTCAAAGTTAAGATTTTTGTTGGTTTTCAAGGATTAGTTCATATTAACAAGTAATGTTCCCTACAATTTCACTAACATATGAGTCTGTGTCTTTCATTGCAATCTTGCCAGCAGTCATATACTATCTTTGCTATTATTTTTGCTAACTTGAGAGATGGAATGCAATTTTTATTATTGCATTTTTAGTATTTCTTCTTGTAGTATTTATGTTCTATGAGAGAAAAATACTTTCAAAAATGTGTGAAACTCTGAGTGAGAAGTTCACCACATAAACCAAATTACCTTAGAACAGTGTTTCAGAAAGTGGGTAATCCTCCCTGTGTGCATGTTGACTGTGGAACAATCTATCAAGGTAAGATCTCAGGTGCAACTGGTTGAATCAGGTGTTTCCTCTCTATTTTTTGAAAGGAGAATTGGTGAGGCACGGGAAGAGTGGGGAGCAGACTGATTTTTTTTTAAAGATGGTAGTGAGTTCCCAGTAATAAGTTGGGAATCTCTATACTAGAAGATGGTCATTAGTGTAAATGAGGGGTGGAGAGGATGTCTATCATAAGATTAAGTTGGAAAAAGTGAGATCTCTCCAACTTAAAAAAAAAATATGGGTCACTGATACTGGAAAGATAGTATAGTCTGTAGTCACTTGCCTTGAGTGCAGCCAACATGGGTTTGATCCCTAGTATCCTTGTATGGTCCCCCGAGTTCTGTCAAGACTGATTCCTGAGAACAGGGCCAGGAGTAAACCTTGAGAAATGGCAGAGGTGGCCCAAACTTCCCAATTATAATAATGATAATGATGATAATAATAATTAATAATTCCAGTCACATGAAAAGACCCCAAAATGAAAAAGAGGAAGACATGTCATCTTTTTTGTTTCTTTGTTTTTGGGTCACACCCGGTGATGCACAGGGGTTACTCCTGGCTCTACACTCAGGAACCACCCCTGGCGGTGCTCAGGGGACCATATGGGACGCTGGGAATCAAACCCGGGTCACTCGCGTGCAAGGCAAACACCCTACCCGCTGTGCTATCGCTCCAGCCCCGACATCTGTCATCTTGGAGATACTAGTATAATGATGACGTTGAAGAGAGAATTCAGTGCCTAACCTAAAGTCATGCTAGACAGAAATTGTAGAAAGTGTCATTAAAATTTGGCTTTACTTTAAACAAACAAAAAACCACCAAAATCTTCACACAGTAAGTTAGAAAGAGTAGAAAGTTTGTGTGATGGGTTCAGTTTGGCAAAGAAAATAAAATAGTCTTGTGTGATATTGCTGGATTACAGGGAAAATGATGTAGCATTGTAAAAACAATAAAATCTATACAAAAGTAGCAACTCTTTTTTTAGTTCTTTTAAAAAATATATTTTATTGGATCACTGTGAGATAGTTACTAGCTTTCATGTTTGGGTTACAATCACACAATGATCAAACACCCATCCCTCCACCAGTGCACATTCCCCACTACCAATATCCTGGGTATACACCCCCCTTTCCCACCCTCCCCCTGCCTCTATGGCAGACAATATTCCCCATACTCTCTCTCTACTTTTGGGCATTACGGCTTGCAACACAGACACGGAGAGGACATCATGTTTGGTCCGTTATCTATTTTCAGCACACATCTCCCATCCCGACTGATTCCTCCAGCCATCATTTTCTTAATGATCCCTTCTCTATTCCATCTGTCTTCTCCCCTCTGCTCATGAAGCAGGCTTCCAGCTAAGGGGAAATCTATCTTGGAGAATGTTCCATGCACACTTGAGAAGAATGTGTATTCAGCTTTTTGAGGATGAAGTGTCTTGTGTACGTCTACTAAGTCCCTTTCTTCCATCTGTTCACTCAGATGAAGTATGTCCTTGCTAAGCTAGAGTCTGGTTGGTCTATCAAGAGGTGATAAAGCAGTGTTGAAGTCTTCCACTAGTATTGTGTTGCTATCGATGTCTTTCTTTGAGTCTATGAGTAGTTGTTTTAAGTACTTTGCTGGTCTCGCATTCGGTGCATATATATTTAGTTTTGTAAGTTCTTCCTATTGTACAGATCTCTTTATTAATAAGAAATGACCTTCACTGTCTCTTGCCACCTTCTTCAGTTTGAAATCAATGTGGTCAGATACTAGGATGACTACCCCAACTTTTTTATGGGAATTGTTTGCCTGTAGGATTGTTTTTCAGTCTTTGACTTTGAACCTGTGTTTGCTCTGACTGTTGAGATGTGTTTCTTGCAGGCAGCAGAATATTGCGTTCAATTTTATAATCCATCCAGCCACTCAGTGTCTTTTAATTGGTGCGTTTAGCCCATTGATGTTGAGAAAGATTATTGTTCTGGGGTTTTGTCCCATTTTTCTGCTGAAATTTGGTGTATTTGAGGGGCCTGTATTGTCTTAAAGTAGCCCATACAATTGTTCTTGTAACACCATTGTTTTGAGACTATGAAGTTCCTGAGCTCTTGTTTATCTGTGAAACTATGTATTGTTCCTTCTGTTATGAGTGAGAGTCTAGCCGGGTGAAGTATTTTTGGTGAGGAATTTATTTCATTGAGCTTTTTCACTATATCCCATCACTGTTTTCGGGCCATGAGGATTTCACCAGACAAGTTGGCTGTGCATCTTAAGGATACTCCTTTATAGGAAATTTCTTTCTTTGATCTTGCTGCTTTCAGGATTTTGTCTAAGGTTTTGGTCATTTTTATCAGGATGTGTCTTGGGATATTTTTATTTGGATTTCTTCTAGCTGGTACCCTTCAGGCCTCTGAATGTGGTCGTATAGTTTCTTCAGCTTTGGAAACATTGTAGCAATGATGTCTGACAGTTTCTTCTTCATCAGGGTTTTCTTCCTGTCCCTCTGAGACTCCAATAGTTCTTATACTATTCCTCTTGGCTTCATCATGGTCTTCTCTTGCCATCTGTTTCCGGATTGTCAGTCTCTTTTCCATTTTCTGTTCTTTTCTAGGGAGTGTCTGGACTTCATCTTAAAGCTCATTGAGTCTGTCCTCAGCAGCTGTAACTTTGCTGCTGAGGCCTTCCACTGAGTTTTTTAATTCACTTACCAGGTTTTTCAGGTCTGACATTTGTTTGTAATTTTATTTGCATTTTCCGCATTTCTATCTTCAAATCCTCTTGTATTTTATTAGCATTGCTTTCCATTGTTTCTTTTAGCTCCTTAAGTATCATCAGTAGTTCCCTTCTAAATTCCTTGTCAGAGAGGTTATCTAGCACTTTATTGCTGTTGAGGTCTTCTGGGATAGCTCTTCAACAAATAAGCTTGATGGGGTTCTGCGTTGCTTTACCATTGTGAATAAGGTGGTTTAGCCCTTCACGCTCTCTGTTACTATTCTGTTTATGATGCAGTATTTTTTTATTTTTTATTTTTTAATTTAACTTTATTATATTGAATCACCATGAAAAAAAAATACAAAGCTTTCATGTTTAAGTCTCAGTCATATAATGATTGAACCCCCATCCCTTCACCGGCATCATCCACCTGATGCAGTATTAATTGAGGTAGGCTCAATGGATTATTGGCTAATGTGTTTCTGGTGTTAAGCTAACCTAGTGAAAGTTCCAACTAAGAGAATAACTTATGGTTCTTATGGGATATGAACCGGGGAGAATAACTCATGGCCACTAATGTGGCAGCGGTTCCCAGAAGGAGCCCTGACATGGGCCGATACCTGAATGGGATAAGCAGAGGGTGCCCGGAACATTTTGGGTTGGGGTGCGCACGCAGTGTGCCTCAATTCCCGTCCCCTGGAGATCAAGGATGAAAACCGGCCACCCTGGGGTCTGGTTAGAATCATGGCTCCGGGAAAGAACCTGGTCACGGGCTGATATCTGAATGGGATGAGCAGCAGCCGCCCTAATTTCAGGACTGGATTCAGCCACCTTTTATTAATACCCATGGTCAAGTTAATTTCCCAGGGTCTTCTATTTTTTTTTATCTTTGAAATAAAAAATTATAATACTTTCCTTAGAGGGTTGACAAATAAGATATTCTATGCAGCCATTTATCAAATTATAATGACACAAAAGATAACCAATGAAAGTGATAATGAATAGAATGTTAATATTTGTTTTTGAATCAAAGATAAAATTCCTCTAAGGGTTAGAACTATATTTAGTTGAGTAAAATGGTACACATATGTATCTTTGAAAAGACAGGCCCAAAATAAAAACCAGAAAATAGAGGCAAGAACCTATAAAGACTACAAGGAAATAGATAACAATAAGTAATAAGCAAAAAAAAAATGAAAGAAATTGTTCCAACATCTGTCACAAGGATATAAAATAGCCACGTGAAAGGTGTTTGCAGCATGCTGCCTAGAGCTTTGAAGACCTGTGTTAGACCTGCAAATTGCTCAGAATAGATCCTTCATGTTCTCATCACACACACTCAAAGAATAACTATGTGAGGTGAGGAATCTGCTAAATTAATTGGGGTAATTATTTCACAATATGTATTCAAGTCAAATCATCACATCATATTTCCTAAATAGATACGTTTTTAATTTCTCAATTATATCCCAATAAAACTGGAGAAAATAGAAGTGAATTATTCCTATATATGCTCACCAAAATTGGATTCTATCAATCTTCAAAAATCGGTCAGTCAGATGTCAGGGTTGGGAAGGAAGAGATAGGGGCGAGTGAGGTATTTCAAAGGGTGGTGAAAATCTTTTGCCAAAGATTTGAGTTTAACTCTTTACATTTCATGATTCGCAAGCGTCAATAGGAACAGCCCCTGAACACTGAACTGGGAACAGCAGCTAAATGCTCCCTGGTGTACCACAACCCCTCCCTCTGAAAAAAAAATTATGGAAAAATATTTCTATGTGCATATGCTAATAAACATGGTTGAGGGAACTATTTAACAGCATATATATGCATATATGATGAAACATTGTATACTTCATCACAATTTTACATGTAAATTTTATCTAAAAACTTTTGTTTTAATTCTGCTTGGTGCCTACACCCAATGGTGCTCAGAGCTTACTCCTGGCTCTGCACTCAGTGATCACTCCTGGTGGTGCTAGGGGAATCATGTGAGGTGTGCAAATCAAGTGCAAATAAGGTTCTGCTATACTATCTCTCCAGCACCTGTCTGAAAAAAATTTTTTTTAAAAAAAAGATCCTTCTGGACACTGCAGTGAGTCCCAGAAGACACCACAATGCTGGAGATCTCTCCAGACATTCTAGACCAATTCTAGACCATTTACAGTCTAGAATTCCAGAAGTGCACGGTTGCTTTTGTGGCCTCGCAAACACTCATGAGATTCAAAGTGAGCAATGGAAAATAAATTACCTAGCTTCTGTCCCTGGCAGTTAGTTTTGAATGGTGGTGAGAAAATTCAAGCAGAACATAATGCCTAAAAGTAGAGAGAGAGTATAGGGGAAATTGGCTGCTGTAGAGACTGGATGAGGACTAGGATGTGGGGGAGGGTAATGGGGACATTGGTGGTGAAATCATGCACTGGTGGAGGGATGGGTGTTCTATCATTATATGGCTGAATCTCAAACACAAAAGCTTTGTAACTCTATCTCACTGTTATTCAATAATTTTTTTTAAAAAATTCCCTAAACTTTGCTGTCAATGTAACAGTTTCGTCAACAGTCTAGTACATTGTGTTGACTAATATATGCATATGTGTTTAAGATACCAAAAGCCTTATTTTATTTCATAGTCTGATCAAATAATTGAAAAACTGTTATGCTAAAGAATTTAAAAATATATATGTATACACACATTCAAGGACTGAAGCGATAGCACAGCGGGTAGGGAGTTTTGCCTTGCACATGGCCGACCTGGGTTTGATTCCTCTCAGAGAGCCTGGAAAGCTACTGGGAGTATCCAGCTCACATGGCAGAACTTGCCAAGCTACCCGTGGTGTATTCCATATGCCAAAAACAGTAACAAGTCTCACAATGGAGACGTCACTGGTGCCTGCCTGAGCAAATCGATGAACCACAGGGACAACAGTGCTACAGTGCTACACACATTCAAAATATTTTTTCTGCTAATCTTTGCCTATAAAACCATCTCCTCTTCCACAAAGTTAATCCTACCATCTCTCTCACATAAACCATACCTATAATGCAACATTAGTTCCCACTTAGAGTTCCTCAAAGCAGAATAAGAGATTAAAGACAGTTGTAGAATAATTGGAGTGCAGGGTAATTATAAATTCCCACAAAGCTTTCCAAATATTTTATTATTCCTATTCCCAGGTTTAATAATGTTTTATTAATAACAATAGCAAAAACAAAGCCAATTTTTGTTTAAAATCCCTTTTTAAAGAACAGCAACATAAAATCTAAACTCTTAATTTCTTTGTCAATAAAAGTTTCCTAAAACACATTAAGCTTCTGCCTCACTTGTTTTCGAACTGTTCCATGTGCATGTTGTGATGTTTAAAGTATCATAAAAATATAATTTACATAGACGATTTTTATCTTTGCTATTTGGAGCAATGAGTGGAGTGGCCAAACTGATTAGTAAGGTGATTTTATTCTAAATTGTTTTTTCCATTGATTGGCTTTCCAAATGACTGCTAAGATATTTTATCACTTCCTATTCTGTTAGGTTCTTGTTTCTAGAATTATCCTATTCCTTCTCATTGTGCTTGCAAAGCTGGCCTTTTCTGGTTTGAACAAATCTCGTTGTGATCATCACCACAGGCTGAATTTTCCAGTAAGACTATTTCAATATGGAACTTAGTATGCAAGATGTTTACGAAAGAATAACCTGAGTATCAGTACCTGTGCTGTATCTGGATTAAGAGAAGAATTTGAGATGTGAAGGAAATGTGTAACAACCCCAGCCAACCTTACAAAGAACTCTGGAACTGAAAAGACCAAGGGAAAATGTTGCATGCTGATATCCATATTTCTTTTATCAGTCATTGGATGTGACCAAGCAACTTGTAATTTGTAACCAAGAAATCTGTAACTTTGGGCAACGTGGGTCTCTAGAGACAAGGTGTTCCAAGACGAATCTATTGTCTGATCCATCTCTGTTAATAGAACTTCCAGAAACAAGGGAATTAGGTTCATTTGCAGTGAGGCCTAGCCAAATCTTTTGTCTACCACATTCTATCTTGTGTTTCTCAACCTCCACTTCTCTCATTTTAAAAAATTAGCTTTTCTTTCGTTTGTATTTGGAGTCACACCCAGCGGTGCTCAGGGCTAAGCCCTAGCTCTGCATTCAGGGATTACTCCTGGCAGGCTGGGGTGGGGGTGCATATGGGGTGCCAAGAATCAAACCCAGGCAGGATGCATGCAAAGCAAATGCCTTACCCACTGCATTATCCTTCTAGTCCCTTGAGAAACTTTTCTTAAATGCCAGTAGACTTCTCATTCTAGAGAAAACCTAGAAGATTATGGAGAGTGGAACAAAAGAAAGCCTAAGTGGGAGTTGCTGGTTTATGGGTCACAGGTAACACTTAAGATCTCCATCTTCAGGGTGCAGCAGGAAGGGCATTTGCCTTGCACATGGTTGACCCTGGTTTGATTCCTGGCATCCCATACGGTACCACAAGCAACTCCAGAAGTGATTCCAGAATGTAGAGATAAAAGTAACCGTGAAGTATTGCAGGGCATGACCCCAAACAAAACAAACAAAAAGGTCTCCATTCTCCTCTGTATGATGTAACCCATGAATATCATGGCAGTCCTATGCTGTGAACTGTGGCCTGGCCTGAGAAAAAAATTATGTGAGTCACACAATTATTGTCATATTGAAATATCAAATCAAGGTCAAATTGCAATGCCTAGGAATAGAAGATGGGCTAATTTATGCTTTACAATGGCAACAATGAAAATCATAGAAAAGTGAAACAATGCCTCCAAAACTATGATTTTAAAAATGGAGTACAAATGCACCTATCAAAAGACACAGAGTGGCTAAATGGATCCGGAAATTAAACCCAACATTCTGTTGCCTGCAAGAAACACACCTGAACAAACAGAGTAAACATAGACTCAAAGTCAAAGGATGGAAAACAATCCTCCAAGCAAACAACCCCCTTAAAAAAGCTGGAGTGGCCATCCTGGTATCCGACAACATAGATTTCAGGATGAAAAAGATCAAAAGGGACAGCGAAGGTCATTTTCTGTTTATCAAGGGATATGTACAACAGGAAGAAATCACACTCTTAAACGTATATGCTCCTAACAAACGACCGGCTAAATATTTAAAACGACTCCTAACAGACTTCAAAGAGGACATCACCAACAGCACAATTGTAGTCGGAGACTTCAATATGGCCTTATCACCTCTAGATAGATCCACAAGAACAAAACTCAACAAGGAAACACTGACTCTGAATGAAGAAATTGAAGAGAGAGGCCTAATAGACCTATACAGGGCCTTACACCCCAAAAAGAAAGAATACACATTCTTTTCCAGTGCACATGGAACATTTTCAAAAATAGACCATGTACTGGGCCCCAGAACATACCTCAATCGAATCGGAAAAATAGAAATTGTATCAACCATCTTTTCAGACCACGATGCGCTGAAGATAGAAGCTAACCACCCACAAATACGGAAAATCAAATCAAACACCTGGAAATTAAACAATTCCATGTTGAACAATGAGTGGGTCAAGAAGGAAATCAAGGAAGAAATCAAAAGATACTTAGAAACAAATGAGAATGAAGACACGAGCTACCAAAACCTATGGGACGCAGCTAAAGCCGTGTTAAGGGGAAAATTTATACTTCTCCAAGCATTCCTCAGGAAGGAAGAAAGGATCCACATAGATAGCTTGACTTCACGACTCAAGACCCTAGAAAAAGACCAGAGAAAGGACCCCAAACCAGACCGAAGGAAAGAAATAATAAAAAATTAGAGCAGAAATTAATGACATCGAAACCAAAAAAACAATCCGAAAGATCAATGAAACAAAGAGTTGGTTCTTTGAGAAAATAAATAAGATTGATAAACCGCTAGCAAGTCTCACAAAGAAAGAAAGAGAGAAAACTCTAATAAATCGAATCAGAAATGAAAAGGGGGACATCATAACAGAAACCAGTGAGATTCAAAAGATCATTAGAGACTACTTTGAAAGTCTTTACGCCACAAAAAAGGAGAACATAAAAGAAATGGATGGATTCCTTGATTCCTATAATCTCCCAAGACTGAAGAAAGAAGACCTGGAATACCTGAATAGACCCATCAATGTTAAGGAAATTGAAACGGTAATCAAAAACCTCCCCAAAAACAAAAGCCCAGGCCCAGATGGTTTCACTGGCGAATTCTTCCAAACATTTAAAGAAGACCTATTGCCTGTTTTCCTCAAACTTTTCCAGGAAATTGAAATAACAGGAACTCTCCCAAACAGTTTCTATGAAGCACATATCTCCCTAATACCAAAAGCAAACAAAGACACCACTAAGAAAGAAAATTACAGACCAATTTCCCTGATGAACACCGATGCGAAGATCCTCAACAAAATACTAGCAAATAGGATCCAACAACTCATCAAAAAGATCATACATCACGACCAAGTGGGATTCATCCCAGGGATGCAAGGATGGTTTAACATTCGGAAATCAATCAACATAATCCAGCATATCAACAAAAGTAAAGATAAAAACCATATGATCATATCAATAGATGCAGAGAAAGCATTTGACAAGATCCAACATCCTTTCATGATGAAAACCCTCGCCAAAATGGGGTTTGGAGGAACTTTCCTCAAGATAGTCGAAGCCATCTATCACAAGCCTACGGCAAGCATTATCCTCAACGGGGAAAAACTAAGGGCCTTTCCTCTGAGATCAGGCACAAGACAAGGATGCCCACTCTCACCACTCCTCTTCAATATAGTACTGGAAGTACTTGCGATAGCTATTAGACAAGAAAAAGAGATCAAGGGCATCCAGATAGGAAGGGAAGAAATCAAACTCTCACTATTTGCAGACGACATGATACTATATCTAGAGAAGCCTAAAACCTCTACTAAGAAACTCTTAGAAACAATAGACTTATACAGTAAAGTTGCAGGCTACAAAATCAATACCCAAAAATCCATGGCCTTCATATATGCAAACAATGAGGCAGAGGAAAGGGACATAAAAAAAGCAATCCCATTCACAATCGTGCCCCAGAAAATCAGGTACCTCGGAATCAGCTTAACCAAGGAAGTAAAAGACCTTTACAAAGAAAACTACATAACGCTACTCCATGAAATCAAAGAGGACATGAGGAAATGGAAACATATACCCTGCTCGTGGATAGGGAGAATCAATGTTGTCAAAATGGCAATACTCCCTAAAGCATTATACAGATTCAATGCGATCCCTTTAAGTATACCCATGACATTCTTCAAAGAAATGGATCAAGAAATCCTAAAATTCATATGGAATAACAAACGTCCAAGGATAGCTAAAACAATTCTTGGGAAGAAGATGATGGGAGGCATCACCATCCCCAACCTCAAACTTTACTACAAAGCAGTAACAATTAAAACAGCATGGTACTGGAACAAAGGCAGAGCCGTAGACCAATGGAACAGGGTGGAATATCCCTACACACAACCCCAAATGTATGACCATCTAATCTTTGATAAGGGAGCAAGAGATGTGAAGTGGAGCAAGGAAAGCCTCTTTAACAAATGGTGCTGGCACAACTGGACAACCACATGCAAAAAAATGGGTTTAGACCTTGACCTGACACCATGCACAAAAGTCAGATCAAAATGGATTAAAGACCTCAACATTAGACCACAAACCATAAGGTACATTGAAGACAAGGTCGGCGAAACCCTCCACGATATTGAAGATAAAGGTATCTTCAAAGGTGACACGGAACTAAGCAATCTAGTAAAAACAGAGATCAACAAATGGGACTACATTAAATTAAAAAGCTTCTGCACCGCAAGAGATACAGTGACCAGAATCCAAAGACTATCCACAGAATGGGAAAGGATATTTACACAATACCCATCAGATAAGGGGTTGATATCAATGGTATATAAAGCACTGGTTGAACTCTACAAGAAGAAAACATCCAACCCCATCAAAAAATGGGGCGAAGAAATGAACAGAAACTTTACCAAGGAAGAAATACGAATGGCCAAAAGGCACATGAAAAAGTGTTCTGCATCACTAATCATCAGAGAGATGCAGATCAAAACAACTTTGAGATACCACCTCACACCACAGAGACTAGCACACATCCAAAAGAACAAAAGCAACCGCTGTTGGAGAGGATGTGGGGAGAAAGGGACCCTTCTACACTGCTGGTGGGAACGCCGACTGGTTCAACCCTTCTGGAAAACAATATGGTTGCTCCTCAAAAAATTAGAAATTGAGCTCCCATTTGACCCAGCAATACCACTGCTGGGAATATATCCCAGAGAGGCAAAAAAGTACAATCGAAACAACATCTGCACATGTATGTTCATCGCAGCACTGTTTACAATAGCCAGAATCTGGAAAAAACCCGAATGCCCCAGAACGGATGACTGGTTGAGGAAACTTTGGTACATCTATACAATGGAATACTATGCAGCTGTTAGAAAAAAGGAGGTCAAGAATTTTGTAGTCAAGTGGATGGGCATGAAAAGTTTCATGCTGAGTGAAATGAGTCAGAAAGAGAGAGACAGACATAGAAAGATTGCACTCATCTATGGTATATAGAATAACAGAGTGGGAGACTAACACCCAAGAACTGTAGAAATAAGTACCAGGAGGTTGACTCCATGGCTTCGAGGCTGGCCTCACGTTCCGGGGAAAGGTCAACTCAGAGAAGCGATCACCAACTACATTGTAGTCGAAGGCCATGTGGGGGAAGGGAGTTGCGGACTGAATGAGGGCTAGAGACTGAGCACAGCGGCCACTCAACACCTTTATTGCAAACCACAACAGCTAATTAGAGAGAGAAAACAGAAGGGAATGCCTTGCCACAGTGGCAGGGTGGGGTGGGGGGGAGATGGGATTGGGGAGGGTGGGAGGGACACTGGGTTTACAGGTGGTGGAGAATGGGCACTGGTGAAGGGATGGGTTCCAAACTTTGTATGAGGGAAGTATAAGCACAAAAGTGTATAAATCTGTAACTGTACCCTCACGGTGATTCTCTAATTAAAAATAAATAAATTTTTAAAAAAATAATAAAAAAATAAAAAATAAAAATAAAAATGGAGTACAGTTGTTCAAGAGGGTAAAGTCATTCTGAAGTAAATAATGTATGAGAAGTTTAACCTCACACAGACTCTCCCAAAAGTATAATCTATGGAATGTACTTCAATCCAAAGTAAAATGATCACAAGACTATCTTAGAATGATGGAAGGGAAAAGTGAGAAATAGGTGAGTAAATCAAAAGTGGTATCAACCATGTAAAGTCACTATGAGAATTTTAAACTGTTGAAGAAAGATTAGGAGAGAATTCGAAGAGAAAATACAAAGATTTTCTCTTTGTACAAGAAGGAAAGGGCTGGAGTGTGAGTTCTAAGTTCTGTATGTGGGAGCTCAGACCAGGTCCCTGGCACTGTATGGTCCCCTGACTACTACCAGGAGTGACTCCTGAATAAGGCTGAATAAGGATAGGAGCACTGCTGGGTGTAGCCCAAGACTGCATAAAACAAAAAAAAAACCAAAACAAGGTTTAAATTACGAAATTAGGTAAATAAGTGGTTAATAATAATATATTTGGTGTTCTTGAGAATCTAAGATGATTAAGTAGTGGTGGTGGTTAAACACGTTTGTTAAAGAAGAGGACTTGTACTCTACAAATCCTGGTTCCATCCCCTTCACAGCCAGGAGTACTCCCTGAATAAATAGCCAAGTCCTAAGAACTGAAAAAAAAGAAAAGAAAAGAAACACACACATAAACACACACACACACACACACACACACACACAACCCTGCATGCCATACAGCAAGGGAAATAATAAAACGGATGAACATTATGATATGAAATTAGTTTTTTAAATGGATATCAGGAAGCCAAAAGATGGGATAATATTGTTTTCCTAAAACTACATTTGCGATGTATGGTCTGAGCCATGAATGAAACTTGGTATGATTTGGAAAACTCCAGGACAGAGATTCCTCCCGGGGAGCAGGCTGGAGGAGCAGGAAGAGAGCAGAGTAGGAGGCCATGTTGGCTAGTGTTAAGTAAAGGTTCCACTCTCTTCCACAGACTGGAGAGTGGAGGCCTGGGATTCATTTAAATTTATTATTAATGAATAATAACCATTGCAATATGCTTCTATGTCTTGATATAGCTAAGCAAAAATAAATCTACAAAAATGAAAATATAAAAAGATGACGTGTTAATCCAACTGTGGGAATCTCTTCACAGTGTACATCTCTCTAGGCATCCCCTGGTACGCTTTGAATAGATTACAATTGCATTCATCAATTATGTCTCAATGAAGCTGAAACAAATAAATTATTGATTCACTAAACATATTTTTTCAGAGAAGAAAGCTTCAATGAGTGAAATATCAGGGGGAAAAATACCACCTTATACCAGCTATTTGATTCAGTAGAGATCGGTAAAGAGCAGTTCCACTTGGAGTAAATGCATCTATTTGGATGTGCACTCCCTAGGGAGCAGAGGAGATAAGAGAAAACCTCATTAATAGAATGCATTGCTCCTGCTTCAGTTTCTTGGTGGCCACTCTGTTAGGTGTGGGTTGTCTGCGATGCTTGCATTGTTCATGCTCTGTACATGTTGTCTGCATTAGTATAGTGTGTACAATGGATTTTACTCATTACAGGCACTATCTCTCGATACAGCTTCTTTTCCTCTATGAAAAGCATGGCAACAGGTTATTCTTTAATAAAAAAGAAGATTGTTAACAAGACTAGTATTTCTTTGAAAGTTGTGTGAATAGTGTCTGCTCAGCTCCCTGAAGAATGAAACAATGGTATACATTTTAGTAAAATATGCAAGGCGTTTGAACATTAAAACTGACATTATCAGTATTCCCATTATCAGTTGAGAAGCTGTATACCTAATTCTCCATACATTATGCTAAAAATTAAAGCATTATATCTTATACAATGTCAAAGACAATGTTAATGCAAAAATTAACTACAGGAAAGTACAAAAGTGAGGGAATGAAATTCTAAGTGAACAGATTAGGAAGATGGTAGCAAGAAGATATTTTCAGCTTCTAAAATTAACACAGAGCACTTTAATGCAGAGCTCTAAAAAATCCTCTGTGGAAGTTCTACTTGCATAGAAATTCTTATACAGTCATAAATGGTAATGTAAAATAACCGGTTGTTAAAATCGAACATTGGCATTAGACTAATCAACAACCAAGTCATGGCCAACAGTGTCTTCATACAAACTAACTGAATTGGCCAAATCCTGTTTTATTAGAGAGAAAAAATGAGGACAAAAAGAGAATCAAACAAGGACACATTTTCTGCTCATAATTGAATCTCTAATGCATAGTAGGTTTCACAGTGGAATGTTAACTCAATGGCAGTTATGGGGCATGTGAAGTCAAAGTACTTTCCTGACGTCAAAGACTTGGTAATATCGTAACACAATCTTTTTGAGGTAGGATGGTGTTCAGGAATAGGGCTCAGGAGATCCAAGACAACTTCCTGTGATTTTCAGTCAACTAAATTCACAGTTCAGTACAAAAGCTTGAGGATGCATCTCTTCTCATACCCTGTGGTACCAGGGACCATAAGTGATGGTACATGGTGATCCGTGTGGTGCTTGGGGATCACCAGTATCCCACCCAGTCATACGCATGAGTCTCCAGAGATACATCCCAGAATGCTCAGAAAACCACATGGTGTTGGGGATCCAATCAGGGTTGACAACTTATAATGTGTACATTAACTACTGAGCTGTCTCTCTGGCCTATAGAATGGGACATTTCCAAATAGATTATTCTTCCCACCCAAGTATAAGCAGCACAGAGATGAAGGGCATGCAATCCCAGGGAGATTGGCAGTCCCTAGAATAGAGGGTCGGAAACTGAGGCTGGGGTATGGATTGGGCCATGTTATCAAAGTAGTCTACTAACACGAAATCTTATTTGTTTATCCTGTGGCTGATGCTTCAGGGGCTTCTTCTTCAAAGGGAATATTGAATATGGATTTGTTCCCAGGAGATCAGCTCCTGCACTTAGTCGATGCCATGCTTGGTTCACTCAAGGGTGAAGAAAATGGTCACTGCCTTCCAGGTGGTGACCCCTGGGACTGAGGATAGAATTTCTTCTATTCTTTATTTTAATTATCATTCTATTTTTATAGTGGACATTTAACTGCTAGACAAAGATGGGGAAGGATTCTGTAAAACACTGAAAATCACGGGGCTTTCAAAGTGTGTTGGAATATGACGATGACCTAATTCATGGCACAGAGACCAGGAGAGTCCAGAGGAAGTGTCACCAGAACTGAGTTTAGCAATGCATTAAGAATATTTATCTGGAGCTGGAGAAAGAACTACATGGTTTAAAAGTATGTTTTACATGCTTACAGCCACATTCACTGTCTAGGACTGCATGCTCACTTGGGCATTATTGGGAGTAACCCCTAAGCATTGACTCAGAAGGGGCCACTGAGCACCATGAGTGTGTCCCCACCACAAATAAAGTCAGGGGCATGGGAGAGCGGGCATTGAGAAGAGAATTTTCTCAAAAATTAGTCAACAAAGAAACTTCAAGTACCAGATCTGAGTCTATGGGATATCCATGCTGGGAATGGGGTTAGAAAGTTTCATATTTCTGACAAGTTCCTTGAATACTGGGCTCCTATTTCTGTCCCCTTCCAGTTCAAGATGCTTATTGCAAAATTGATGAAGAAGATTTTCATGGTATAAGAAATAAAAGACTGAAACAGCACTTATATAGAAGTATGATTAAGTGACGGGGCACAAAGGAAATTTATATGGGGTTTCTGTGTGATAAATTTAAGGATATGGATGTGTTATAGTAGACAATATAGTAGTTCAAGTGTTTGTTTTTTAACAAGTGTTAAGTCATTCTGACCATGGTCCTTGTTCTACTGGCCAATCCCCTAGTCTCCTGCTGCGTCTTGCCCATTTAAGTGACTTTCTTTTCCAATTTATTCTGTTTTAGTTCAGCATGGTTACAATAGTGTTAATTTTTGTGCTATTGTTATACAAGTTATGACACTCCATCACTGCCGACTGTCCAACACTCTCCACCAGTGTTCTCAGGTCCAGTTCTGCCTCTTCCTCCCCAACTGCTTGGTGATCTGAGTTTTGTCATCCAAAGCTAAGGATCTGTGCCAGCGTTCAGCACTGTGCAACCTTGTTTGGTTTCTCTATATACTAGAGATGAGTGAGATCATTGGTGTTTACCTTCTCCCTCTGACAATTTTGCTTAACATGATACCCTCCAGTTCCATCCAGGTTTCATCAAACTGTACTTATGCAGTTTTCACCTATGGCCCCCTTGGAAAACTGTGAAGGCCCAAAGGGGGCCACATGGTACCCAGTTGAGAAATGCTGCCCAGAAAATCATGAAATACGCAAAATAGGGCAGTTTCCTTCCTTCCTTCCTTCCTTCCTTCCTTCCTTCCTTCCTTCCTTCCTTCCTTCCTTCCTTCCTTCCTTCCTTCCTTCCTTCCTTCCTTCCTTCCTTCCTTCCTTCCTTCCTTCCTTTTCTCCTCCCCTTTTCTTCCCTCCTTTTCTTCCTTCCTCCTTTTATTTGTCTTTCATTCTTTCTTTCCTGCCTCCCCCTCTCCCTCCCACCCTCTCTCCCTTCCTCCCCCTTTCTTCCTTCCATTCTTCCTTCCTTTCTCCCTCCCTTCTTTCTTTTCTTCTCCCTCCCTCCAACCTGCCCTTTCTTCCTTTCCTCTACTGCCCCCTTCTTTCTGCTTCCTTCTTTGCTCTTTCCAATAATTATATTTTTAGTCTAGATAGGGACTATTTTTTTTCATCAAAAAGCATCTCTTCACTTCAAGATGCACGGAGTTCAGTGAAGGTCACCAGGAGTTGAACTTTACCCTTCCTTCCCCTCCAAAACGGAATCCCATGTTTTGGAGGCAAGATCAAAGAGGTGATCAAAGAATGTATTCCAAACTAAATCCCAAAGGAGTCTGGAAGGTACGCCAGATAAAAGAGACCTCACAGCCAAGCAGAACACTGAGTGTTGCACACTTAAGAAATGCCCGGGATCTGACTGTGGCAGAAGGATGGTGTGTGTACAGAGGGATGAGGTCAAGGATTAGAGGAGTGATGTGGTGATGACTCACAGGACCAGAGACTGACGTGACTCCAGTAAGGAACAGTAGGAGCTGAGTTTAAATAGGCTAGTTAAGGTCCTACGGGCCTGAAAATAGCAGATGGACCTCCATCAAAACAGTTCCTGGTAGTCCTTCAGAACTGTGTTTGCTAAGCAATTTTTCACACTTGAATGCAATCTGGGGACATTTAATCCACCTAACTGTAGTTTGTGTTACCTGCAATTATTATTAATTAAGGCAGAGACTCATGTGTGTGAAAGGAGTATGGAAATCTGCTGGGTTCGTTTTCATATTTGTCAACTTTTATTTGAAAACAGCAGGTGAAATTCTGATTTGAGCAACGTTTAGCCTCAAACTATCATGCAGATTGTTTTGGTATCTATGTAATTGCAAAAGACTGCTTTGGTTGAAGCTCCTGAACACTTTTTATTGCTAATTTTGGCAATAAACCTGTTAATTAGTTAATTGTAAAACATTAGTGAATCAAGCAAAAAGAATCCATCTGTTTATAAAATTCCAAAGACCTCTTCTGGGCATAACGTTGAGAAATACTGTATTGTCTACCATAATCCAGGCCTGTTCTTTGAAATATTTGTACAATTTCCTCTCAGGACTATAAGATGATATCTTAATGCAGCCACTTGCGTAGTTTAAGATTATTTTGTAGGTATGTGGTATTGCATACAGTTTGTTTCAGGAACTGTTAGAAACTGAAAAAAATTATGAGGGGCATTCAAATCTTCCATCTGTATTCCATACTGAACCAAAACATAATTAGCCAGGCAGTATAATAAGGTCAGAAGGGGATTCTATACAGAGAAATACAGTTATAAAAGAAAGGAGGGATAAAATCAGAGAACCAACCATTAAAATTCCTCAACAAAAAGAATCTGCAGTATACCTAGAAGATTAAGAGAGAAAGAAGAGTGTGATCCTTCTTTTCCGTAGTCAGAAGTCAGATGGGAAAAATATTACTTGCCCATAAAGGAGATTGTCCTGCAACTTTAACCATCAAAATTCAGGCAATTCATTGAAAATCTTCCATTGGGAGAACATGATGAAAAATTTGATCTTAGGAACTGCCAATCATCATTTGAAAAATCATATCAGATGTCTGGAAAGAAGGATCTAAAGGACATGAACTTTCATTTAATTTCATTTATTGTTTCCTGATGCAACTTTTTATTTAAAGTCTGTGGTACCCAGTCACCCAATAGCCACTTGCCCGCTTCTACATCCATCATAGATTAATAGCTATAAATTTAAATTCTATTTATGCCATTATTTTAAATTTTAAAATAAGATTTCTTATTTATATCTGGAGGTTCCCAATGAACATCTTTTAGTAAGTACTGAGTTGATCACAAAGTTATCACTTAAATCGTCAGCAAAATTTGAAGTAAAAAGAGATACCGTGATGAGATGAGGCAAAGAACACTAAATTATAATTAGAAAATCTAACCTCTGTTATGTGGATTTAAGTTAAGTGAACTTTAATATATTATTTAATATTCATTAGCCCTCTGTATTAACAACCGTGAAAGCAAAAGGCTGGATCATATTTAATTTTAGATTTTTCAGTTTAAAATTTCTGGACTTGATTTCCCAAGTTTAATTGGAGGGAATTATTTTGCTTCCAGTCAATCAATCAAGTCAGCGCTATTATAATCTGACAACTGGGGGGAGAATAGCAAAGAATAAGTTTTCCAAAGTGCTCTAGATACCCCATTTTTGTAAATAAATAAAAAGATTATATTCTCCAGAGCCAATCCTGAGTTATAAGTGCCTTTTTTTCTTCATGGGTATGTTAAAAAGTTATTGTTTAAAAATATGCCATTGTCTCACATTCTGTTTTATCTCCATAATGTCTGATTTAAGGATAAAGATCTTTTCTCAACACTGAGAGCAAGCCTACTAATTCATCTGGCTTCCAATATAATTTACATATCCAGTGGAACATTTATATTATCTGACCAGAACTGAAGATGATACAACATCTTGTCTAAGATTAAACATATAGAAGGATAGAATATTGATGGCAATAGACTGTATAGAGAACAACCTAGATGATGAACTGTGGATGATAAGAAAGAAATGATTCTTAGCTAAACTGAAATGATAACCTCAAAAGATACAGATTAATGACAATAGTTTCTAAGATTGAAAATGCTGAAGCTAAGGATAAAAGAGGAATAAATTTAAACATTTCAACAAGAGATGGAGAAGTTTAAAGTATAATGTTAATTGAATTATGTGTTGTAACCAGATAATATTCTATTATAAGAAGATGAAAGCAGAGTATTATCAAACCATCTAGTGGAAAGACATAAACTTGAATCAGTAAGGGTTATTTTTAAAGAGGCAGATTCCAACACAAATCTGAATTTCAGGAGAACAATTTTAGACTTAAGTTTCTAAATTTATAATAGTGATAAACTTAGTCTGATTGGTTAAGGATAGATATCCCAATTTATAGCATCATTGGGATAAATGTATGCATTGTTACTTTTCAGCCAAAATTCATCAACTCATTTTATATACAATTTATAAGGTTCTCCTATGGTTCTATATTTTCCGAGTACTCAAAAGTGCCTTTTATGTTATCTTACTTCAAAATACAGCTTTCCTGTTTACCTCTATATGTAAGGCACAGTACTTACAAAAATGCGCACAGTTTTTGTGGATAAGAGCTTTATCACCTCTACCTTCTCATGCCTAATTAGAAGGCCTGAGCTAACCGATGTAGCTGTCGAACACTGAAATAAACCGTTTCAAAAGCAATATTTGTGAAATTGTTAACTAAGAAAATAACTTTTCCATGCTTGAAATTATGAATTAAAAGTCTTATATAGCATTTAATCTAATGTTTTCTTATTTTATTTAATGGAATAAAGGCAGTGGATGTTATAACCAAACTAGTGAGAGGTAGCTGGACCAAATAAGTTTGAAGAAGGTAGAGTCAGAAATATTATTTTTAAAATTCTCAGATACTTTAAGATACTCTTGAAATTTTTTGCTTTTACTAATGTTAGTTAGAACACACAGTGTTTCAAACTTTATTCATCCAGGTAGTATTTTGGTTTAGTCATGTCTTAAGAAACTGGTATGGGGACAGAGCATTAGTACAGTAGTACATTTGCCTTGTACGTTGTCAACCCAGGTTCAATCCCAGGCATCTCAAATGGTATGTGAGCACCACCAAGAGTAATTCCTGAGTGTAGGAGTAACCCTTGAGCATCACGGGGTGTGACCCATAAAGCCAAAAAGCAACAAAAGAAAATAAAATAATTAGCACAGCAGGTAGGGTGTATGACTTGCATGCGGCCGACTTGGGTTTGATTCCTTCGTCCCTCTGAGAGGGCCCAGGAAGCTACTGAGAGTATCTTGCTTGCACAGCAGAGCCTGGCAAGATACCTGTGGCATTTTCCATATGCCAAAAACAGTAACAAGAAGTCTTACAATGGAGATGTTACTGGTGCCCGCTCAAGCAAATCCATGAACCACAGGGTGACAATGTTACAGTGCTACAGTTTCTGGTGATAGGTGTGGTATTGGAATCATGTGCATAGGAAACCATCATTAGTAGTACTGTAATAATATAGCCTCAGTTAATAAAAAAATTTTAATTAAATTTTATAAAAGAAATTAGAGTTCTGACTTTGAGGGGGATCAATTGGTATATTTTCCTTGAATTGTTACCATTCAGTCTATCCCAGGTGTGAGAAAAATTTGTAATTCTGATTAAATAATTCTTTCAGTAAATAATCCATCCTTATATTAAAATCATCCAATAAGGGATTGAACACGCTGATTCTATCATTAGATAGACTTCATTGTACATGGTATTTTGCAACCTGAGCTAAACTATGCCATAGTTTCAAACCAATGGAATAAATGTCGGCAAAAATGCTCAATAAAAAAAAAAGAAAAATCTAGCCTGTTTTACTTCTGTTTTATATGAACCTCAAGCTGAAAATTTCTAGGTCTATTTTTAAGAACCATTTATTGGGACTAGTGCGATAGCACAGTGGGTAGGGTGTTCACCTTGCACATGGCCGAACTGGGTTCGATTCCCAGCATCCCATATGGTCCCCCAAGTGATTCCTGAGTGCAGAGCCAGAGTAACCCCTGAGCATCGCCAGGTGTGACGCAAAAAGAAAAAAAAAGAACCATTTATTTAAATGAATGAACTTAATAAAAGAATTATCTTAGATGGCTCACCTAACAGAAATATAATTGATCGAAACCTTTAAAAATGGTTTGGACTTTCTTATATCTCAGAATGAATTTGGACCACATGCTGAGCCACAGAACATATCTCCATAAAATTAAGAAGATAGAGATTGTATCAACAATCTTCTTAGACCACGATGCGCTGAAATTAGAAATAAATCACACACGTAAACAGAAGACTAAATCAAACACATGGATATTAAACAACTCACTATTGGAAAATGAGTGGCTTAGAAAGGAAATCAAAGAGAAAATCAAAAGGTTCCTGGAAAAAAAAAACGAAAATGAGGACATGAGTTAGCAAAACTTATAGGACACAGCAAAAGCTGTATTAAGAGGAAAGTTAATGCTCTACAAGCATTCCTCAGGAAGGAGGAGTGAGCCCACATAAGTAACCTAACCTCATAGCTTAAGAGCTTGGAGAATGACCAAAAAAAAAAAAAAGGAGCCCAATCTGAACAGGAGGAAGGAAATAATAAAAGTTGAAGCAGAAATTAACGAGATGGACACCCCCCCCCAAAAAAATACAAAAGATCAATGAAACCAAGTTCTGGTTCTTTGAGGAAATAAACAAGATAGATAAAACTCTAGCAAGACTCACAAGAAAAGGGAGAGAGAAAACCCTAATAAATTGAATCAGAAATGAAAAGGGAGAAATTACAACAGAAACTACAGAAATTCAAAGGATCCTCAGAGATTACTTTGGGAATCTTTATGCCACGAAATACGAAAACCTTGAGGAAATTGGTAAATTCCTAGATTCCTATAGCCTCCCAAGGCTGAAGCAAGAAGACCTGGAATACCTGAACAGACCTTTCACCATCAAGGAAATTGAAATGGTAATAAAAATTCTCCCCATGCACAAAAGTCAGGGTTCAGTTGGATGAACTAGTGAATTGTTTCAAATCTTTAAAGAGGACTTACTCCGAATCCTCTTTAAGCTTTTCCAGGAAATTGAAGTATCAAAAACACTTCCAAACAGTTTCTATGATGCAAATATCACCTTGATACCAAAAGCAGACAGATATACCACAAAGAAAGAGAATTACAGCCCAATATCCCTGATGAACACAGACGCAAAATCCTCAATAAAATATTACCAAATAGAATCCAACGACTCATCAAAAAGATCATACACCATAACCAAGTAGGGTTCATCCCAGGGATGCAAGGATGGTTTAACATTCGTAAGTCAATCAACATAATTCATCATATCAATAAAAGAAATAATAAAAACCATATTATCACATCAGTGGATGCAGAGAAAGCATTTTACAAGATCCAGCACTCATTTATGATGAAAACTCTCAGCTAAATTGGCATCAAAGGAACGTTCCTCAATATAGCCAAAGCCATCTACCACAAGCCCATGGCAAGTATCATTCTCAATGGGGAAAAACTAAAAGCCTTCCCTGTAAGATCAGGCACAAGACAAGGTTCCCACTTTCACCACTCAGTCCTGGCAACATCAGTTAGAAAAGAAAAAGATATCAAAGGAATACAGATAGGAAAGGAAGAGGTCTAGCTATCACTATTTGCAGATGATATGATACCATACTTAGAAAACACTAAAGAAATTCATGGAATTTTGGCTTTGGATTTTGTAGCCTGCCACTTTATTATATCAACCTATTGTTTCTAGGAGCTTTTCTGTAGAGTCCATGAATTTCTTATATACAAATAATGAAAGAGAAGAAAGAGATATTTAAAAAATAATCCTGTTCACAACAGTACCTCAGAAAATCAAGTACCTTAGAATCAGCTTAACCAAAGAGGTGAAGGATCTATACAAGGAAAATTACAAAACACTAACTACTTCAAGAAATAAAAGAGGACACAAGGAAATGGAGACACATCCCCTGCTCATGGATAAGGAGAATTAACATTATCAAAATGGCAATACTGCCCAAAGCACTATACAAATTTAATGTGGTCCCTATCAGGTTACCCATGACATTTTTCAAAGAAATAGACAAAAATTCATATGGAACAATAAACCTCCCTGAATAGCTAAAGCAATCCTTGGGAAAAAGAATATGGGTGGCATCCCCTTCCCCACTTCAAACTCTACTACAAAGCAGTAGTAGTTAAAACAGCATGGTATTGTATTAGAAACAGACCTGCAGAACAATGCAACAGAGTTGAATATCCTATCACAGACCCCCAAATATATGGCCTCTTAATCTTTGACAAAGGAGCGAGAAATATAAAGTGGAACAAGAAAAGTCTCTTCAACAAGCAGTGCTGAGAAAACTGGATAGCTACCTGCAAAAAAATGAACTCTGACCACTGTCTAATACCAGGCACAAAAGGCAGATCAAAGTGGATTAAAGACCTCAATACCATACCTGAATCTATAAAGTACATAGATGAAAATGTAAGCATAACTCTCCATGACCAATGCTTTCTTCTCCCCTTTGTTAAGTTGATTTCAATCTTTTTTTGAAGCTAAAAGCACTTTTAAGGATGAAACAGCACTGACCATGCAAGTGGAAGCAAACATAAACAAATGGGACTACATCAAACTAAAAAATTTCTGCACTTCAAAAGAAACAGTGACCAAAATACAGAAAGAGCCCACAGAATGGGAAAGAATATTTACCCAATACCCATCTGATACGGAATTAATATCCAGGATATACAAGGCACTAGTAGTACAGGAAAAAAACCTCCAACCCCATAAAAAATGCGGAGAAGAAATTAAAAGAAGTTTCCTCAAAAAAGAAATATAAATGGTCAAAAGGCACATGAAAAAATGCTCCACAACGCTGGTCATAGGGGAGATGCAAATCAAAACAACAATGAGACATCATCTCACATCACAGAGACTGGCACACATTCAAAAGAACAAAAGCAACCAGTGCTGGCATGGATGTGGGGAAAAAGGGACGCTACTTCACTGTTGGTGGGAATGCCGAATGGTCCAGCCTTTCTGAAAAACAATATGGACAGTCCTTCAAAAACTAGAAATTGAGCTTCCATATGACTCCACAATACTACTTTTGGGGATATATTCTGAGGATGCAAAAAAAGCACAGTAGAAATGACATCTGTACCTATATGTTCACTGCAGCACTGTTCACAATAACTAAAATCTGGAAACAACACTAAGTGCCCTAGAACAGATAACTGGTTAAAGAAAGTTTGGTACATCTACACAATGGAATATTATGCAGCTGTTAGGAGAGATTAAGTCATGAAATTTGTTTACAAATGGATAGACATGGAGAGTATCATGCTTAGTGAAATGAGTCAGAAAGAGAGGGACAGACATAGAAGGACTGCACTCACTTATGGAGTATAAAATAATATCACATGAGGCTGATGCCCAATAGACAGTAGATACAAGGGCCAGGAGGATTGCCTCATAGCTGGAAGATTGCTTAATGAGTGGAGGGGAGAAGGCAGCTGGAACAGAGAAGGGATCATTAAGAAAATGATGGCTGCAGGAATCAGTTGGAATGGGAGATTTGTGCCGAAACTAGATAACAGACCAAACATGATGACCTCTCAGTATCTGTGTTGCAAGCCATAATGCCCAAAAGTAGAGAGAGAGTATTGGGAATATTGTCTTCCATGGAAGCAGGGGAGGGTGGGGAAGGGAGGGGTAATACCAGGGATATTGGTGGTGGGGAATGTGCACTGGTGGAGGGATGGGTGTTTGATCATTGTTGATTGAAACCCAAACATGAAAGCTTGTAACTATCTCATGGTGATTCAATAAAAAATTTAAAAAAGAATAAATTTGGCTATTGGAAGTTTTTTATGGTTCGATATAAATTTTTTAGTGGCCATTTTAAGACCTTGAAGAATTTCAGCAGGATTTTGCTGGAGATTGCACTGAATTTATGTAATAATTTAAAAAGTTTGGTCATCTTGATAGTGATTCTTTCAATGATTAATTCTTCTTTCTTTGAATATCAATAAATGATTCTTCCAATACACTAACAGGAAATACTTTTACATTTCTTTTTTTATGCCAATAAAATTTTATTTTATTATTATTATTATTTTTACAGTTACAGATTTATACATTTTTGTGCTCATGTTTTCCCCATACAAAGTTCAAGAACCCATCCCTTCACCAGTGCCCATTTTCTACCACCAGTAAACCCAGCATCCCTCCCACCATCCCCAGTCCCATCTACCCACCCCCCCACACTGCCACTATGGCAGGGTATTCCCTTTTGTTCTCTCTCTCTGATTAGGTGTTGTGGTTTGCAATAAAGGTGTTGCGTGGCCATTGCGTTCAGTCTCTAGTCTACATTCGGCACGCGTCGCCCTTCCACCACATGACCTCCAAACACATTTTACTTGGTGTTCCCTTCTCTGAGTTGCCCACAATGAGAGATCAGCCTCCACGCCATGGAGTGAACCTCCTGGTACATATTTATACTATTCTTGGGTGTTAGTCTCCTAGTCTATTATTCTATGTTCCACAGATGAGTGCAATCTTTTTATGTCTGTCTCTCTCTTCCTGACTCATTTCAGTTAGCATGATACTTTCCATGTTGATCCCCTTATATGCAAACTTCATGACCTCATTTTTTCTAATAGCTGCATAGTATTCCATTGTATAGATGTACCAAAGTTTCTTCAACAAGTCATCTGTTCTAGGGCACTCGGGTTTTTTCCAGATTCTGGCTATTGTAAACAGTGCTGCGATGAACACATAAATGCAGATGTCATTTCGACTATACATTTTTGCTTCTCTGGGATATATTCCCAGCAATGGTAATGCTGGGTCAAATGGGAGCTCAATATCTAATTTTTTGAGAAGCGTCCACATTGTTTTCCAAAAGGGCTGAACCAGTCGGCATTCCCACCAGCAGTGTAGAAGGGTCCCTTTCTCCCCACATCCTCTCCAACAGCGGTTGCTTTTGTTCTTTTGGATGTGTGCCATTTTCTGTGGTGTGAGGTGGTATCTCATGGTTGTTTCGATCTGCATCTTCCTGATGATTAGTGATGTAGAGCACTTTTTCATGTGCCTTTTGGCCATTCATATCTCTTCCTCTGTTCATTTCTTTGCCCCATTTTCTGATGGGGTTGGATGTTTTCTTCTTGTAGAGTTCAAGCAGTGTTTTATAAACCATTGATATCAACCCCATATCTGATGGGTATTGTGTAAATATCCTTTCCCATTCTGCAGATAGTCTTCGTATTCTGGCCACTTTATCTTTTGTGGTGCAGAAGCTTTTTAGTTTAATGTAGTCCCATTTGTTGATCTCTGTTTCTACTAGATTGCTTAGTTCCATGTCATCTTTGAAGATACCTTTATCTTCAATATCCTGGAGGGTTTTGCCAACCTTGTCTTCAATGTACCTTATGGTTTGTGGTCTGATGTTGAGGTCTTTAATCCATTTTGATCTGACTTTTGTGCATGGTGTCAGGTCGAGTTCTAAACCCATTCTTTTGCATGTGGTTTTCCAGTTGTGCCAGCACCATTTGTTAAAGAGGCTTTCCTTGTTCCACTTCACATCTCTTGCTCCCTTATCAAAGATTAGATGATCATACACTTGAGGTTTTGTGCAGGGATATTCCAACCTGTTCCATTGGTCTTTGGCTCTTCCTTTGTTCCAGTACCATGCTGTTTTAATTGTTACCGCTTTGTAGTAGAGTTTAAGGTTGGGGAGGGTATGCCTCCCATCATCTTTTTCCCAAGAATTGTTTTACCTATCCGTGGACGTTTGTTATTCCATATGAATTTCAGGATTGCTTGATCTGTTTCTTTGAAGAATGCCATGGGTATCCTTATAGGGATCGTGTTAAATCTGAATAATGGTTTAGGGAGTATTGCCATTTTGAAAATATTTATTCTCCCTATCCATGAGCAAGGGATATGTTTCCATTTCCTCATGTCCTCTTTTATTTCATAAAGTAGCATTTTATAGTTTTCTTTGTAGAGGTCCTTTACTTCTTTAGTTAAGCTGATTCCAAGGTATTTGATTTTCTGGGGCACGATTGTGAACAGGATTGCTTTTTTCATGTTCTTTCCTCTGTCTCATTGTTTGCATATAGGAAGGCCATGGATTTTTGGATATTGATTTTATAGCCTGCAACTTTACTGAACAGGTCAATTGTTTCCAAGAGTTTCTTACTAGAGCTTTTAGGCTTCTATAGTTATAGTATCATATCATCTGCGAATAGTGAGAGCTTGATTTCTTCCTTTCCGATCTGAATCCCCTTAATATATTTTTCTTGCCTGATGGCTATTGCTAATACTTCCAGTACTATATTAAAGAGAAGTGGTGAGAGTGGGCATCCTTGTCTTGTCCCGATCTTAGAGGAAAAGCCCTTAGTTTTTCTCCATTGATGATAATGCTTGCCATAGGTTCGTGTTAAATGGCTTCAACTATCTTGAGGAAAGTTCCTCCAAAACCCATTTTGATGAGAGTTTTTATCATGAATGGATGTTGGATCTTGTCAAATGCTTTCTCTGCATCAATTGATATGATCATATGGTTTTTATCTTTACTTTTGTTGATGTGATGGATTATGTTGATTGATTTCCGAATGTTAAACGATCCTTGCATCCCCGCGATGAATCCCACTTGTTCATGGTTTATGACCTCTTTGATGAGTTGTTGGATTTTATTTGCTAGTATTTTGTTGAGGATCTTCGCATCAGTGTTTAGCATGGATATTGGTATATAGTTTTCTTTGTTAGTGGTGTCTTTGTTTGCTTTTGGTATTAGGGAGATATGTGCCTCATAGAAACTGTTCAGGAGGGTTCCTGTCTTTTCAATTTCCTGGAAAAGCTTGAGAAGAACTGGCATAAGTCTTCTTTAAATGTTTGGAAGAATTCCCTAGTGAATCCGTCTGGACCTGGGCTTTTGTTTTTGGGGAGACTTTTGATTACAGTTTCAATTTCCTTGATATTTATGGGCCTATTCAGGTATTTCAAGTCTTCTTGGTTCAGTCTTGGGAGATTGTAGGAATCAAGGAATTCGTCCATTTCTTTTAGGTTCTCTTGTTTCGTGGCATACAGACTTTCAAAGTAGTCTCTGATGATCTTTTGAATCTCCTTGGTTTCTGTTGTGATGTCCCCCTTTTCATTTCTGATTCGGTTTATTAAGGTTTTCTCCCTTTCTTTCTTTGTGAGTCTTGCTAGCGCTTTATCAATCTTATTTATTTTCTCGAAGAACCAGCTCTTTGTTTCATTGATCTTTCGGATTGTTTTTCGGGTTTCCATATCGATAATTTCTGCTCTAAGCTTTATTATTTCTTTCCTTCGATCTGGTTTGGGTTCCTTTATCTGGTCCTCTTCTAAGATCTTGAGCTGCGAAGTCAAGCTATTTATATAGGCCCTTTCATCCTTTCTGAGGAAAGCTTGCAGAGGTATAAATTTTTCCCTTAACACAGCTTTTGCTGTGTCCCATAGGTTCTGGTAGCTTGTGTCTTCATTCTCATTTGTTTCGAGGTATCTCTTGATTTCTTCCTTGATTTCCTGTGTGACCCACTCGTTGTTCAATAGTGAGTTGTTTAATTTCTAAGTGTTTGATTTGGTTCTCCGTGTCTGTGCGTGATTAACTTCCATCTTCAGTGCATCATGGTCTGAGATGATAGTTGATACAATTTCTATCTTCCTGATTCTATTAAGGTATAATTTGTGACCCAGAACATGGTCTATTTTGGAAAATGTTCCATGTGCGCTGGAAAAGAATGTGTATTCTTTCTTTAGAGAGTGTATAGCCCTCTCTCTTCCATTTCTTCCTTCAGAGCCATTGTTTCCTTGCTGAGTGTTGTTCTTGTCGATCTATCCAGAGGTGATAAAGCAGTGTTGAAGTCTCCTACTACTATCGTGGTGTTAGTTATGTCCTCCTTAAATTCTGTTAGGAGTTCTTTTAAGTATTTAGCTGGTCGTTCCTTAGGTGCGTATACTTTTAATAGTGTGATTTCTTCCTGTTGTACATATCCCTTGATGAATAGGAAATGACCTTCACTGTCCCTTCTGATCTTTTATAGCCTGAAATCTATGTTGTCAGATACTAGTATGGTCCCCCCAGCTTTTGTGAGGAAGCTGTGTGCTTGCAGGATTGTTTTCCATCCTTTGATTTTGAGTCTGTGTTTGTTCTGATTATTCAGATGTGTTTTTTGTAAGCAGCAGAAAGTTGGGTTTAGTTTCTGAATCCATTTTCACCACTCTGTGCCTCTTGATTGGTGCATTTAGACCGTTAACATTAAGAGAAATTATTGTCATGGGATTTTGTGTCATTTTTCTGTAGGATTTGTTGTTCTTGTAGGTTTTTTCCTTGTCTTATAGTAGCCCTTTGAGTCCTTCTTTTAAGTTTGGTCTTGAGTCTATGAAGTTCCTGAGCTGTTGCTTGTCCTTGAAATAGTGTATGGTTCCTTCAAGTTTAATTGAGAGTTTAGCCAGGTAAAGTATTCTTGGTGAGGCATTCATTTCATTGAGTTTTTTCACTATATCCCACCATTGTCTTTGGGCTTTTAAGGTTTCTTCTGATAGGTCTGCTGTGAATCTAAGGGGTGCTCCTTTGTATATGATCTCCTTTTTGATCTTGCTGCTTGCAGTATTGTGTTTCTACCCACGGCATCCATCATTCTGACTATGATATGCCTTGGGGATTTTTTTATTTTGGTCCCTTTTAGCTGGCACCCTTCGGACTCCTTGGATCTGGATGTCCATATTTTCTAGCTCTGGGAATTTCTTAGTAATGATGTCTTTAATTGTGTTTTTTTCATTAGTATTGGTTCCCTGTGGTTCTGTACTCCAATGATTCTTATGCTTTTTCTCTGGAGGTCATCCCCTAGGACTCTAATTCTCTCTAGAGCCATTTTGAGGTCTTTTTCCATTATTTGTTGTTGCCTATATGCTTTCTGCAGCTCGTCTTCAAGATCACTGATTGTGTCTTTGGCTGTAGTCATTCTACTGTTAAGGGCTCCTACCGAATTTTTTATTTCATCTACTGATTCTTTTAATTGTGTCACTTCTGTTCGTAGCTTTGAAATTTCTGCTCTCATTTCTTCCTGGATTATCTTGGTGGATTGTTCCAATGCTGCATCCATATCTTCCCTTAACTTATTGAAGTTCGCTCCATAGTTGCTTTGAGTTCTTCAACCATATTCACGATTTCCTCTCTGAATTCTTTATCTGAGAGGAGACTGTATTTCTGGGAGGTCATTGTTGGGGTTGCTGAGATTCTCCCTTCCATCTCTGCTGGTGGTGGGTATTTTCGCTGTTTCTTCATGTTGTTATGGGTTTTACTATTAGGCGCTCTCCTTAGCTTGTGAGGGGTCTCAAGAGAAAGCGTGGGGGCTATGATCTTTTTACAAAGGAGTTTATGTGCAGCTTGATGAAGTCATTGACATTTTTTTGTGAAATGAAGATAGGCTAGGCCAGTTGACTATTAACATATAGTGACTAAGATGACCAGGGTATTTTTCAGAGGGATAGATTTCATCGATTATGGCCAAAGCACAATGCATTGAATGGGAAAAATATCTTTGGCCGTGTAAGCGGCCGCTGCTCCAGAAAGAGGCCACGCCCCTTTTTGAGGCCACCCCCCTGACGTGTGGACACGCTCCTAACAACCTGTTGGGGAGTGAGAGTTCAGGGCTGCCGGAGGGAGTCTGAGAGGTGCAAGATGGGGGGCCTGGGGCTCCGGACCCAGACCACGGATGTGGGGGGAGTCGTCGCACTCTTGGACCGGCTGCAGAGTCTCAGAGGAAAAGTCCCAATTTACCTGGTGGGGAGTCCACTGTTTCATTTCTTAAGGTCCTTTTTTATTTCTTTGTTAAGTGACTTTTAGTCTCCCAGGAATGTCTTTCTTCTTCCTTTTGTTAAGTTGATTTCTAGTTTCTACTTACTCAATATTTTCAAAATTTTTTTTTGCTTTTTTGGGGGAGGGGTCACACCTGGCGATGCACAGGGGTTGCTCATGGCTCTGCAATCAGGAATTACCCCTGGTGGTGCTCAGAGGACCATATGGGATGCTGGGAATCGAACACGGGTCAGCCACATGCAAGACAAATGCCCTACCTGCTGTGCTATCACTCCAGCACCATTACTCAATATTTCTGAGCACAATTTTAAATGCAATACTCTTCTGGAGCTCTTTCTCTTCTATTTCACTATTTACAAATAACAATACAAAAAATTTGTAAGTTGATTTTGTAGTCTAAATCTTTGCTTATATATTATAATCATATAGTTATATTATGTTTATATATAATTATATATATATAATTATAAATAAATTATATACATTTTATATATATATATATATAAAATCTTGTCTTCTGCAAATAGTGACAGTTTGACTTCTTTTTCCAGGTGGATCTCTTTGATTCTTGCCAAATTTCTGCTGCTAGAGCTTCCAAAACTTTATTGAATAAGAATGCAGGAAGTATAATCCTTGCTTTATGCCTGACATCAGAGGGAAAACATTTACTTTTCACCACTGAATTATACTAGTTATGGGTTTATGGTAAATCAATATTTCTAACTTGAGGAAATTTTAATTTATCCTTAACTTCTAGAGGATTTTCATCATAAACAGATGATGGATTTTGTCAAAAGCTTCCTGTGTCAAGTAACATGCACATAAAATTTTAATTGTTTCTTTTGTTGATATGCATTTTGCATTGATTAATATGCATACGTTGAACCATCCTTGCATCCCTGGTATGAATCTCACCTGATTATGGTCTTTTTGATATTTTATTAGACTTGGTTTGCTAAGACTTTGAGATTTTTGCATCAGTATTCATTAGTGAAATTGGCCTGAAATATTATTTTTTCAATGATGTACCTTGAAACTGTGCTATAAAGGTATAGGTATTAAACAGCATTATGCTGTAATAAGAATAGACTGTAGGACAAATGAGTTAGAATCAAGAATCCAATTATAAGCTCTCAGATAGAGGACAATTAATTTATGACAAAGAGTCAAGTATATGAAATGGAGTAAAGATGTCTTCTTCAACAAATATTTTTGGGAAAATTGGATAGCTACATGCAAATAAAAATGAGACAAGATTCATATTTCATACTCTACAGAAAAATCAGCTCAAAGGGGATCAAGTACCTTATTAGATAAGATTCCAAAGATATACATTGAAGAAAGTAATGGTAGAACTTCAAAATATGGAACTCAATGATATTTTAAGCAATGTGATCCCTCTGGTAAAAATCAATAGAAATAAGAATAAACAGATGTAAGTATATAGAGTACAAAAGTTTATACATGGCAAAATAAACATGAAATCAAGAGATATCCTATTAAATGGAAGAAAATATTGTCATACAGCTCATCAGATAATAGTTCAATATCCAAGACATTCAAAGCATTCACAAAGATCAACACCAATAAATCCAATAACACCATAAAAATAAGGAGAAAAAAACACTTTTATGAAAAATACAGGTGGATGGCCATTAGGCATATGTAAAATTGTTGATTGTTATTGTTAATGCTGCTTGGTTTAGCCCCTATGGAAAGCAATATAAAAATTCCTGAAAAGAAGAAGAAGGAGGAGCAGGAGGAAGAAGATGAAGAAGAAGAAGAAGAAGAAGAAGAAGAAGAAGAAGAAGAAGAAGAAGAAGAAGAAGAAGAAGAAGAAGAAGAAGAAGAGGAAGAAGAAGAGGAAGAAGAAGAGGAAGAAGAAGAAGAGGAAGAAGAAGGAGAAGAAGAAGAAGAAGAGGAAGAAGAAGAGGAAGAAGAAGAGGAAGAAGAAGAAGAGGAAGAAGAAGGAGAAGAAGAAGAAGAAGAAGAAGAAGAAGAAGAAGAAGAAGAGGAAGAAGAAGAAGAAGAGGAAGAAGAAGAAGAGGAAGAAGAAGAGGAAGAAGAAGAAGAGGAAGAAGAAGAAGAAGAAGAAGAAGAAGGAGAAGAAGAAGAAGAAGAAGAAGAAGAAGAAGAAGAAGAAGAAGAAAGAGAAAAAGAAGGAGAAGGAGAAGAAGGAGAAGAAGAGAAGGAGAAGGAGGAGGAGAAGAAGAAGAAGAAGAAGAAGAAGAAGAAGAAGAAGGAGAAGAAGAAGAAGAAGAAGAAGAAGAAGAAGAAGAAGAAAGAGAAAAAGAAGGAGAAGGAGAAGAAGGAGAAGAAGAGAAGGAGAAGGAGGAGAAGAAGAAGAAGAAGAAGAAGAAGAAGAAGAAGAAGAAGAAAAGGAGAAGAAGGAGAAGAAGAGGAAGAAGAAGAAGAAGAAGAAAGAGAAAAAGAAGAAGAAGAGGAAGAAGAAGAAGAGGAAGAAGAAGAAGAAGAAGAAAGAGAAAAAGAAGAAGAAGAAGAAGAAGAGAAGGAGAAGAAGGAGGAGAAGAAGAAAAGGAGAAGGAGAAGAAGAAGAAGAAAGAAGAAGAAGAGAGTCTCAGCCGGGCCGGAGCTCGGCTCTGGCCGAGTTTCGACCTGGGTGGCCATGCCTTTGCACAGCCGGTGGATGTGGAAGGAGCAGGAACCAGAGACAGCTTTAGGATTTGGGGTTCCAGCAAGTGCTTGCAACCATGTATGGAGACTGTGAACTAAGCTTTTGCTACATGCTCTTCCAGGATGGGAAATGATTCATTTTCCAACTTAAATCTCCGTGGACTTAATTACTATAATACAGAAATTGTAAACCGCGCTTTTATCTCTTCATTCTCATCAGTGGAAAACTTATTATCAAATATTTCCTTGCCAATAGAGCTGTATTCTTGGGGGATAAATTCCAACAAAAATAGTGAGTCTGTTTTGAAACTCCAACAATAGTGAGTTGTGTGTTGAAATCTGGAATGTAATCAAGGTAAAGAGAAAAGAAAGTGAAATTATCAGTCACGCATGGTGGGGGGGCGGGGGTTTGGGGGTGAGGGGTGGGATGTGTACTGGGTTTGTTTTTGTTTTTATTGGTGGTGGAATATGGGCACTGGTGAAGGGATGGGTGTTTGAGCATTGTATAACTGAGATATAAGCCTGAGAACTTTGTAACTTTCCACTTGGTGATTCAATAAAATAAATTTAAAAAGAAGAAAGAAGAAGAAGAAGAAGAAGAAGAAGAAGAAGAAGAAGAAGAAGAAGAAGAAGAAGAAGAAGAAGAAGAAGAAGAAGAAGAAGAAGAAGAAGAAGAAGAAGAAGAAGAAGAAGAAGAAGAAGAAGAAGAAGAAGAAGAAGAAGAAGAAGAAGAGAACACCCTTATGACCCAGTAATTCCATTGTTTTTTTATTTACCCTCAAGTCACAAAAACATCCATTTAAGAGATATATGTACACTTATTTCATTACAGAACTTAGAACAATAGACAAGGACAGAAGAGTAGATGATAAAATTGTGGTCTCTCTATGCAATGGAATATGTTGTAGCCACAAGAAATGAAAAATATATCATGTATTTGCTGCAAATTGGATGGAAGTGGGTAATCTTAAATGAAATAAGTCAGAAGGACATGGGCCTTTGCATATCTGTGTTCTCATTAATCTGTGATATATAGTCTAGGGAATGGTAGATAAAGTAAGCAAAAACTGGATTTGCTTTACAGAAATATAAGAGCCAAGGATGGAGAAAAGTGGATGAAAGAAGAAGAGGAGTCCCAGAAATGACATAGAAACTAGGGACTCCTCTGTGATGGAGTAGAAAGGTATCTGTAACATGAGTGAATACATGAGGGGAAACTACAACAATTACATTTCAAAATGTATCTATCAAAGAGTCAGTTTTAGGAATGGGAAGAAATCTGGAGTCTTAGGGGGAGGGATGAAATAATGGGGTGGTGGAATTAGAGGGGGTCTATTGTATGGCTGAAACCCTATTGCGAATACTTTTGCATATCATGACATCTAAATTAAAATTTAAAACAATAAATAAGTAAAATAGAATTTCAAAAAATAGTTTGCACACTTATACGCTTAGGCATCATCTTCATATTTTTTATTATGTGCTCGGTGGCAGGGCATTTCAAAGGTAGCCCCAGAATACTCCTCATTTTCCTTGTTATACCCTTGAATAGACCTTTTGCCTTGAATATGGGCTGGCTTTAGCAACTCACTTTCATTCTTTTCTAGTCCATTTCATTCCCATTCACTCCATTTAAAAGATTTCCTCCTAGTTTCCTTCACTGAATAAAGTATGGCTGAAAAAATAGAATCACACTTCTAAAATTGTTATTTAAAAGTTTTCTGATTTGAATTGTTCTCCTTCCCATGCTCTGAGGGAAGACTGACATAATATGAGCTGCCCTGTTTAAAAAAATAGAGGGAAAAGGAATGGACTTTACACATCAGTGAGTGGAGAACTAAAACCTTAGTTTCAACAGTCTGCAAATGACTAAAGTCTACCAATTACAAAAAAAGTGTCATTGAAACATATCCTCCACTCAGACTTCAAATATGATCATAACTGTAGGATAACATAGCCTCAGGTAGTTCAGGTTTATTGGATTACTCCTGTTATGGTGCTCCCATTCCTCTGTGTTTATTTGTAGCTTCTTTCTTAGTGTTCTGTTGACTTGTAAATATTGTTTTTCTCTTCTCCTTGAGTCCTTTGCATAGTTTATCCAGAGCAATGTCCTTTTTGTATGGACACAGGAAGTAAAATAGAATTTTACTTAGCAAATGCTATGCTTTTGTAACGTGGGAGTCATTTGACTCTACATGATATTTTCCTCCTGGGCATCTGTTCCTAAGCCTCAGCTGCCCTTACTTCCTAGCACCCCCAAAAGCAGGGTCCCGACGAGGGATGAGGCGGACCCAGGGCAAGCGGTGAGTTGTGTGATACCCTAGCATCGAGATGGGCCTGGCCAAAGTGCCTAATGCTTAAGTATAAGTTAAGAGCTTTATCATGGACAAATGTTGTCATGATCCAAACAGTGATAACTAGATTTGGACCCTACTACGGTGAGGAATGATTAATCTGGCCTGAGTGCTATAGTCTGAGTCTGTGGCAAGATGTTGCCAGGAGAGCTGCCTTGCAAGCCTCAATGTATCTCTTGCTATGTCCATACAAAAATAACTAGTATTAAGATGTTAATGAGTGTTTGGAATAAGGAGAGGAGAAAAAACACTTAAGAGGTATTTTGCCTACTGAGGAAGGGCTTTGGAAGCCCCTATGTTGTGTTCCCTTTAAACCTGACAGCCCTCAGGAAGGGCTTTCTTATGTTGATTTTGCTACCTGGCAGTGTGTAACCTAGGGGCAAGGGCAAGAGAGGAAAAAGGGAGGAGAGAGATGAGAGAGAGAGGCTGCAGTAGGTCCAGAGAGAGGAAGGAGCCGGGAGTGTGGGAGATGAGAAAGATGGAAGATTGAATAAACGGTAACTAATCAGCAACCAGCTTGGTCTTCGTTCTTCCTTTGCCTGTCCTTGACAACAGCTGTCCCCATCCAGCCCATACACAGCGGTTCCGGAGCACCGAACGCGTGCGGTGAGACAGAGCTGCCTGGAGAGCCCGCGAGTGCACACACCTCTTGGAGTGCTTTAGTTTTTTACAATAATTTTGACTAACAGCTTAATTTCAATTTCACAAGAGACCTTAAACTACACTGGTATCCAGACAAATTACACTTGAATGTCTGACCCATCAGAACTGTGAGATAATGAATGTATCCTGTTTTAAGCTGTTTATATTGGACTGACTGCTACCTAATAATAACTAAATAATACATGCTCCACCAAAAAATAAGAGTTCTTCATGAATTACGAATCACAAAATCCCTGCTAATCATCGATTTCTCGAGCGGGTGCAGTAACCTCTCCATTCGTCCTTTCCCTGAGATCTTAGAAGTCTCTCTCGACTTGGCCCTCCAAACGATGTTGCACTGGAGACTCAGGATCAGGGGAATGAGATCCAGCTTGTTACTGGATTTAGCATATGAATACACCATGGGAAGCTTGCAAGGCTGTCCCATGTGGAGAGGAAACTCTCAAAAGCTTGCCAATTTCTCGCAGAGGGAGAAGTAGGCTACACGATATCGTGTGGCCATTTGCGGCCACGTGCTTCTGGGAGCTTGCTTTTAAGTCTCTGGATATTGGCCATTGATGGAATTACACACACCTGGGTTCCTCTGCTGGTACCTTCATGTGTGAGGTCTGCCTGAACGTGTGGAGAGGGGCCTCGGGCATGGCTGTAGCTAGGTTCTGGTGGTATTCGGCCGCCGGGAGCTCTGCTCAGGGTGGGGAAGCTGGAGCCCATCCCCTCCGAGGGGTCCCAGGGAAGATAGCCAGGCTTGCGGGCAAGAGACTCTCTGCAAGAGAGTTCTCATATGCAAGAGTTCTTATTGCATATGAATTTTATTTTAAATTACAAGCATTAGCTAACATGAATATTTGCTTTAAATACTAGTAATATGGTAATTCTTGTATTGCTTTATTGTTAGCTAAAAATAAACAAATAGGGGAAATTTAATAATTTCTTGAGTATGGATGCCCCTAAATTGTTTTTCCATTCTTTGATGTGACCAGATCTACACTGGAGAAATCTGTTCAAGTATCACAGGACCATAATAACACAAACACTATCCAGACTGCTAATATAGGATTTTATCAATCTGATGACTCTCTCCTTTCAACAGAATCAGAGCTTTCTGTCTCAAATACTTTACGTATTAAAAGTGTTAGCTCCTCATTCATGTTACTCAATGGACAACTCACCACAGATGTCACCTTGGAAACTTATCTTTAGGTTTGTAGGAAATTTTCAGATGTCGAAGAGTTTGTTCTTGTTTTAAGGGTTGCTTGGCCACTGAAGAGGAATGTTAACAGCTGTGGGAGAAGCAATTAGTGTCCATTCTATCCTGATTGACAATTCTGTAAAAAGCCCAGTAGCATTTTCTATGGTTCTACAAAATGGCAACCTTCTGTTTCAGAGTGCTGGGTAGCTATCGAGTTCTGGGTACAGTGATCATCACGCCGCTGCCCCATGTGGCTTCCAATTAGGGAATCAAGTCTAATTTTGCTCCCCAACGAAATATAAAAGAGACAGATAAGACCTTCAGAGTGAGGTATGAACAGAGATTGCAGGCAAGCAGAATACATGAATATCAACTTTTCTCAGAGCATTCAATTAAAAATGCGAAGGCAGAGCTCTCGGAGAATCTGGAAGCCTTTGGATGAAAGGAGAGAGATTAGTGAGAAGCCTGCAATGAAAGCACTGTTTCCATACAATGCTCTAATCAGGAGGACAAGTGGCAGTTGTAATGAAGCAGGGAGATTCAGAACAATGCCTTTCCCGGGAAGCAGTCACTACAAAACAAGGACTGCAGAAGGACAATAAGGACTTGGACACAGGAAAGAGAATAGTGACTTTAAGACATTATACAAGATATCTGGTAAGGGCCCTTGCTCCAAAAAACAAAAATATTGCAAACTGGAAAGCAGAGAACTATTTTTCCCTTGGATCCCAAAATTTCTGTTTCTCACTGAGCATTTTGTATTTTCCCAATTATCTAAGTTACTCCATTAATATACAAATGCTATTATCTTCCATTTTCCCTAATTAAGACTATTAGGAAGACATTTAATGTTCTTATTTTTAAAAATAAAATTCAATTTAAGGTTACTGTATTAGATCTTATTAACTGCTATGTTATAACATACAATATTTCATTAGAGGCAAAATGCCTTACTCATAAATTATATCAAAAATTATAACTTCAGAATATGCATTATTATAGTAACATAGTTGTGGTCCTTTTTGTGCATTTCATCAAGTATAAAAATTTCCTTATATCATTTTTTAATCAAGAATGTCCCCACGAAATACTGCAGAATAGAGATTCTGGGGAGAAATCTTACTATTCCATTCTTTTGATATTAGAATGTTAAAATTAGAGCTTGCACCTATTTTCAGAAAAGTGTGAGAAGTGAATTAAGGAATTGATTCACACAATGCTACTTTTGTTAAGATGAAAAATGGAAAATTTTTATTTAATTAATTCAGTCAGCGTATAGAAGTATTTACCTCATGGTGAACATAAAGTTAATCATAGTGGCATAGGATAACACCCTGATTCATATACCACAACCTGGAGGAAAACATCTCCTGGGTCCAACACACAGCAGTTGATCTTTTGTGTGTGTGTGGGCGGGGGTTGCTCACACCCAGCAATGCTCAAGGGTTACTCCTGGCTCTGCATTCAGGACTGGCAGTATACAGGTGGACCCTATGGGATGCTGGGGATCAAACCAGGGTGGGCATATGCAGGGCAAACACCGTACTCACTGTACTATCACTCCAGCCCCAGCAGTTAATTCTTGGGCCACACTCAGCATGCTTAAGGCTTACTCCTGGCTATGCAATCAGGAATCACTCCTGGTGAGGCTCAGGGGACTATTTTGGGTCCTAGGGATTGAACCAGTGTCAGCAGGGTGCAAGGCTTTTCTGTCTTTCTTGCTTTTCTCTCTCCAGACCCAGTGCAAGATTTCTAATGGATAAAGACCTTTCAAAAAGGATGCTGCCACCTAGTTAGAATGACAGTCACTCCCTTTTATGATCCTCACCATTGAACAGTGAGGGAGGAAATGTCTTTAAACTAATTTTGTTAAGGGGAAAATAGGAGTACTGAGAGTTAATTAGTTCAAAGTCAGAGAACTAGAGGGAAAGAGCGAGACATTCAACTCTGCTTGACTCCAACAACCAGGCTGTTAACTTGGACTTGATATTTCAGCTGTTGGTTCTTCCCTCTTCTCAAAGGCAAGGACAGCGTTCAATGATATCCTGGTAGTCCTTTAGTCCTGGATATTTTCTAATATATTTTCTGCCTTTCTTATTCTCCCTTACAAAGGCTATGGAGTGACATTCAGTCTGCTATGGAAAATCTTTGAGGCATTATTATTATTATGACACAAGTAAATATGTAAGAACATCCCCTCTCACCATCTACTCCAAAACTTGAGTGATACCATATTTCAAATCAAACCTGAAGGGTTACCTGGAAAGTCATTTTGCTTGTAGTAAGTTCTCAGAACAACCGTGTGAGCACAATTAATACTTAGACGTGTTTTCTTTATCATTGCTGGACAGAATGGACCTTTCTAAATGATTTTCTGCCACCTCTAAAAAAGGTGATATCCTCTGTGAACAGTTAAATGGTCAAATGAAGGATTTCTGGATACCTTATAGAATAGATTCTCAATTTTTCTGTTCTCCCAGTACATCTCAATGATATGCTTAGAGGAGACATCAATGTTCACATTTTCACCAGGGCTTAGAATCATCTATTTCCCCTAAACCAGTCTGGCACTGGCAGGATTCAGCAGTGGCTAACAATAAAATGTACTGGGAAATTGTCAGTCAATAAAACTTGAGGACTCTATTTTAGCTGGTGGACTTGACTATTTCAAGTGGGAACAGAAACATTTTTTGTTTAAGAATTAATTTGGGATGGGGGCTGGAGTGATAGTACAGTTGGCAGGACCTAGCTGACCCAGGTTCTATCTGTGACATCCTATATGGTCCCCCAAGTACCACCAGGAATAACTATTGAGCAAAGATCCAGGAGTAATCACTGATCATCACCAGGTGTGACTCAAAAAACAAAACAAAGAAAAAATAATTTTTGAAAGGCTTAATAAATGTGAGAAAACAAACTACAATAGGTAAATATCACAGAAAATAAAAATAATGATTGCGAGTCCACCAGGAATGATCATTTCCAGTCCACTAGGGAGGCGCTTTTTAGCCCACCAGGCCAATGGATCCATACTAGAGTTCGAGGATACAGTGTTACTCAGGCCTTGTAGTACCAACCATTACCTGGACCATATCCATGGTGCTCAGAGTGCCTCCAGGATTGCCCTGGCAATGCTTGGGGTAATGGCTTGCTAGGGATGAAACCAGTTAACTGCATGAAGGGCATTAACCCCTGTGTTATCTCTTATTTTATAAGAAAAGTTTCCAATTTCCTCTTCAATGAAGGGAGAAGAAAGAGATGGATAGCAAAATTTAGATGACCAAGCACTTAAACAGTGGTACTGGAACTCTAGTCTTCCTATTTTATTTTTTTGTTTTAGGGTCACACCTGGAAGTTCTCAGGGCTTCCTCCTAACTCTGTGCGCAGGGACTACTCCTGATGGGCTCAGATAACTATATAGGAAGCCAGAGATCAAACCCAGGTCAGTCCTGTACAAGGTGTGTGGCTTACCAGTTGTTTTATGTCTCTCTAGTCCCTGATTCTTTTTTGTTGTTGTTGAATCACCAGGAATTACAAAATTATAAAATTATTCATGGTTGAGTTTCAGGCTTACACTGTTCTAATACCAAACCAGTGTCCACTTCCCTCTACCAAGGCTTGTTTTCCCTCCTGCTCACTCCCTCACCCGCCCTCCCCCCCACATAATAAATAAATAAATAATAAATAAATAAATAAATAAATAAATAAATAAATAAATAACACACACATTAAGCTTCCAGAAGATTGACCTTCAGGACTGGAGTGATAGTATAGCATGTGGGGTGTTTGCCTTGCACTAGACCAGCCAAGGTTCGATTTCGATTTCCAGCATCCTGTGTGGCCCCCTGAGCACCACCAGAAGCAATTCCTGAGTGAAGAGCCAGGAGTAACCCCTGTGCATTGTCAGGTGTGTCCCAAAAAGAGGGGAAAAAAAGATTGGCATGTATGTATAATGCAGGTGATGAGCTCTTTACTTGCAATTCCCCAATCCCTCCCAATTGCAGATAAAGGAAGGTTTGGTTTTTATTTTTTTTTTAAATCTCTTGAAGTTAAGATCATTCAACAACTTAAATGTGTTAGAGAAAAAGAAAACTTTGTCTTTGCAAGGCCCTTCTCAAAGATTTGAAATTCCTTCTCCGTTAATACAGAAAAATGTTTTCATCCCCTTCACAAGGCGCCAGCAATTGTGATCACTTCTACTCACCTTCTGCTCTGGGCACTATAAACACCACCTACTCTTCCGAGGGATACATGACAGTTGGAAATGTGCATGACTTGGATTTCATGAAAAAAAAAAAACACACAAGAGAAGTTAGCCCCTTCCTGTCATATGCTCCATAGCCTCTTGCACTTCTTTTTGGTCCTCATCACACTTCTAATTACTTGTTCAATGTCACTGTCTAATTACTTCTTCCCCACATGTTATCTATTAAGACTTTTAGAGGCCCTGAGCTCTGACAAGATAATGGTGTCTCCTCCAACACCATATGGATCTTGAAATAAAGAAAAAATTCAAATTTGTCCAATATGTTTAAGATGTCCAACATGGTTATGAGTTTCCCCATCATGAGTACTTCAAAAACTTCACCCCAAAGAGCATATGCTATGCTTATTTTGTAAAAGGGTGGGGGAGGAATTATGGAGGGAGTAGACGACATGAGAAAAGGAGATTGGGGGAGGGAAAGTTCACAGGGAGGAAAGAAAAGAGGAAAAGTTTAAGGGAAAATGAAAAGAGAAAAGTAGGAGGCAATAAAGGTAGTCACTTAAATTTTCTATGAGTGAGGAAAGAGGTGGCTAGGTTCTAAATTCCCCAGTCTATTGTTAGAACTCAGAAAATCATGTTTCATTATGGCTTAATTCTAGAATGAGTGTTCCATCCTCCTTTTATAGAATTATGAACTGTGTCTTTATTTACTTGCATGGTACAATTTTCAAATACATGCCCATCCGCTGCTCATGTTGTCTTTGTCATGGAATTAGGGAAATGTAGCATGAGCTTTAAATTTGCAGCTGCTGTCCAATCAATGAGGAAGGGCTACCGTGCAGATAGTGCTATGATATGTGACATTAGCTATTCAGCAGTTACAGTGCTTGGGACTTTTGATTTCTGTTACCCTGGAAAATGAGCAGCATTTGCGCTGACAGCTTTTTTTTTTTCCAATTCACCCCTTTTAATGAATCTATTCTAACCTGAGGTATGCATTTAAATAAATTTTACACGCCATATCAAAACAGCAATATTAACGGTACTTGTTACCACAAAATCCCATGCATATTACAAGGAATTTACCCATGCAATACGTTTAGCCAAAATGGAGCTTTTAGATGACATCAATCTTAGAGGGTGACAACAACAGCCACAATATGCAGACCCATATTTTCTACTGGGTCTTGATGAGAACAAAAGAATGCTTTTGTGCAACATTCAAATTTGTCAAATAAGCACTGAAGAGAGATTTATTGCATAAACTAAGGTTGCATAAAGGAAGTCCATATGCCATGTACAAAGACTCCTATATCTCTAGGTCCCTAGATCCTAATGTGACAAGGATATTATTATCCACTAGAGTCATAAAGCCTTTTATAGAGATATTTTCCCCTTTAGCCCTGTTATTTTAATTTGTGCACAGATTTTAACACAGGCAATTTCCCCCTGCCAGGGTTTTTCACTAATAGAATCATACTGTCTTAGCTCAAAATGGCCTTTGGTTCTTAGTCCACTGGGCTCAAAAGATTATTTTCTTGTGGTGGGGAGCTCTCCACCCTGCCCAGAAGCTCACCATTATCTGCTCTCAACACCCCGATCCTCTGCATCCTTCAAGACGCTACACAGCTGGGCCCAGCATGAAAATGACAAGTGTTAGAAAGCTTCAAGAGTTTATTTTCCTCTGGCTGGGCATCTCAGCTTCTTGAGTCCTGTCAAGGCCATAACAACACATGCCTTTCAATAAAAAGTGATCCTAACAGGATTAAATGTAATTTAGAGTCAATAAGGAGAAGTTTGCTATCGGGCAGAATTATAATAGACAGTATGATCAGAAGGTAAGGCATTTGGAATGTTTTCAGGGACCCATTCTGCTGTAAAAATGAAACATGAAAAAGAAAATATGTTCTCAGTTCCATCTTGCACACAAATTAATTCAGTCTATTAAGGTAGCAAGCGCAGTATACTGTTATTTACTGGGGAGAAAAAGGGGGGGAGAGAGATTAATAGAAGATGGAAATCACTGTGAGTTCTTCACCAACCCTCTTTACTTTAGATTCTGTATAGCATGGAAATTCATCCCCTAGAACATACAAGAATCTCAGTACATAATATTTGATACAGGACACTCTATTCATTAAAACCTATGACATACATATGCACAATGGAATACTACTCAGCATTGAACAAAAATGATACTTTGCCATTTGTGACAACATGAATGAACTGCAAGAGAGATAAAAATAAACAAAATAAGAAAGAGGACAAACATCATATTAGTTCACTGGTAGGTAGACTATTAATAAATAAACCTAAGGAAGAGACAAAGCTAAGATAAACTAAACCCCAATACTCTGATGACAAAATGTTGGTCAGCAGAGAGGCAGTGGATGTGGGGATGGTTGGAACAGGTAGAGAAAGTCAAGTGAATGGTGGTGGGTGGAAACCAGTATTTTGGTTGTGGCCATGATGTAATGTGTACAGATGTGGACTTATGGTTACGTGTACCTGAAACATACATAATGTTGTAAGCCAATGTTTCTTTAACAAAAATGAACAAAAAACAGCACTCCACAATTCACATGCTTAGGAATCACCCTTCCCTATGACCCCAACAGAGGATTCTATTTTACCACAATTCTATTTTACCTCCCCCATTCATGCCCTGCCACAATGCATAAGGTATGTTCTCCCTATGTAACCTATAATTCTAAAGCCCACCAGTGAGTATCTCTGTCAAATTTTCTTCTGATTTCATTCTTGAAGATTCATTATGTCTTATGCTCAAGGATATAGAAATATCCCTCCCAGGACAACTAGAGCCTAAAATATTGTGATCCGTGATGAATATGTGTTCTCCAGGTAAAGTGTATTGCTAGTAATTAAACAGTATTAATTCCATCCACTCTGATTTATTCTGCTTTCACAGTAATGAAACTCAGTGTTCTATTTTCTTTCTGCCTACCAGTGAGCAATAGAACTAGTGCTTTAAGGATTATCATATAAATCCACTTTTTGGTCATTCAGTGTTAGGGAAGTTTTTCAATATATTGCAAATGTATTCATTATTCCCCTGTTCATAAAAATAATTAAAAACTATAAGCTGAGCACATATTCTCAGAGCACAAAAGCTTGACTGGAACTCCAGCTTCAAATACTCCCATTGCCAGCATCTTTATGTGTTTGCTCATAAGAACTTGAACCTTTTCTTGTAGTGAAGGGCTTGGGTGGATATTTCTTGGTAGTGTTTGCAGTGAGTTACAAAATTAAACTCTGTATCGAAAAGAAACAGAAGTGTTATTTCTGTATGTTTTTGGTAATGTAGAAATTACTTTCTCTAAATGTAAAACCACTGCCCCCTTCAAAAAAATTTAGCCCATAACCATCCTCAGGATATAATTAGTTCACATTTCCTTTATCAAAATAGAGGAGAAAAAATTAAATCCAGGCAAGAGGGAAGAGAGGAAAAACTGCAAGTATACCCAATCCATCATTCTGATACCCAAGCTTCTCTTTAGATAAAACAGACATAAAACACATGCTTTACAAGCCTCAGATGACCTTCAAGACATCTAAGTACAGTATCTATGGATTTTTAACTATAATTAACAACTCTTGTTTTTCCATTTAAACAATCCAGGTTCTGTTTTCATGACAGGCAAAAAGCCTATCAATCTTGTTCTCAAATGCTAATACAAGCAATTAAAAATAACATGAATTAAAATACTACAGAGGCTATTAGGTTTTGGGTTGGTGGATTTTTTCTCTTCACCTTAACCTTATGGCAATTTTCTGATTTACAGGTCTAATTAGGGAAGCACCCTTGGTTTAATCTGTCTCTAGGACGAAGGGCTGGCCTTTAAAATTCAGCGAAGAGCTGCAGGAGGAAATTCAGAGGCCGCAGAAGGAATGTTTATTTCACCTGGTAGACCAAATGTGACAGATTACTTTATTTACAGCACGAATATTAATTTTCTGGTTTGGGGAAGGAAAATACAGTGCTCATTTGTATTGCTGTAAAACTTGTAAATATGCCCCGTAGGATAAGTAATATTCAAAACAATATATTAATTAAAAAAGAAAGCTCAGTTGTCTTGCAAGATAATATAAGAATGCAAATAAATTCTAAAAAGATATATGATAAAAGTGAAAAAGACAGGCTGGATAAAAGAGAATTGAAATAAGATTGTTGAAAATGTGTTTTTTAAATGAACACAAAGTGTGAGATAATGTCTCAATGAACAATAAAAATAACAAACCAGTAGGCGAAGATGTAATAGAATTTCCTGAATATACCAGTTTAATCTTAATATAATTTCCCTCAGTGCGTGCACTTTTATTGAACTACTATGACTATTTCTTTTTCACTCTGTCCAAAGGTACAGAGAGTGTTTTTGACTTTAAGTAATTTTCTGAATATGACCCCCCAAATCATCCAGAAAATTACCACATTTTAAAAAAGTGACATAGCATGTGTTCATGGCTAGAAACCTCTGATTAAGGCAAAATAGGAGCACTCTTGAGGAAGCAGTAGTAAGAAACAAAACCACTTTCCCCTTTCTCTACATCAGCATCTCCATCCCCTTCCCTTTTTACCCTCAACACAAAAGATGCAAAACAGCTGGGTAGGTAGTACAGCAAGTAGGATGCTCGGTAGAACTGATCTAAACTCAATTCCCAGCACCCACAGAGTCCCTTGTGCCCAGTGTCATTCCCCAAGTGCAGAGCCAGGAGTTTGTCCCCAGAACAAATAATAACCCCCCCAAAAAAAGTGTCCGTGTCACTCCACAGGACAGAGAATAGAGGTGGCCCAGGAGGGCAGAGTCCAGAAAACAAATCAGAATGGCACCTGAGGAAGATGCAACACCAGGATCTCAGCTTCTGGGGTTGTAGAATAGACCTGATCATATTAAAGTCTGATAGACTTCAATTGTTTACTAAACAGGACTTAATAATAGACGTGAGGTTCCAAACTCCACAATTGAAAGATTTGTTGTAGAAGACATGGAATCCAAAGAGACTTTTTACATTTACTCCTGATGCCAACTAAGGAAACCCAGAGCATGCCTGATTCCATTTAAGCCACAAACAAGTCAGTCATTCAGCCACTAGTATAAGGAATTCCTACTCCTTCGCTTACACACAATATTAATAATTTAATATGTGGACTTAATTCATGGCTGTCATTGTGTTCCTATGAGTTTTAGCTTTATTAAATATTCCAAAGTAAAGACAATGCCTTGTACATTATATTGATTTTATTTTGATATTCCTTTGGTGGACAAAAACATTTAAATACTTTTATTCTTATTTTCAGTATAATTTGCTTTGTTGATTTACTTGATGAAAGTGTATCAGATAAGAGAAAGATACATTGTTTATTATCTATATAAAAGGAACCAAACACATCAACAACTCTATTTACAATTAGCTTCCTTATTGAATGGAATAAATAAATATATTATAAGACTAGTATTTATTTATTTTTTAAAAAGACTAGTATTTAACAGATTTATTTTGTATAATATTTTTAATAGTAAAACAATTATGGACCACAGGAAATTGGATCTACTAAGAAAACAGTTTATGTAGCCAAGAAAGAAAAAACAGACAAGAAAGCAAGTTTACTTCTAAGAAAAAGTTTGTTGTAAATTTTAGAAATTTTTCTAGATAAATTTAAGTATTTGAATAGAAGTTTCCAAATCTATCTTATTTATTATTATAACAATCATTAGCAGTGGTCTTCTATTATATTTGTTTGTTTTACGGACCTAAGTGAAAATAAGGAAAAGGAAATTTTTATGTATGTAGACATCATATATTCCAATTTCTTAATCACTGATCAGTGAGTGATTACAAAAGCAAGTTGAGGTTTCTCCGACGTGCATTTCCTTTCCAAAAACAAAGACTTCTCCAGGTGGTACTGCTGAGCTGTCATGTCTATTGATGTCCCTCTAGGCCATTGTTCTGAATGACCTTGGCATATTCCTTGGCAGAACTGTAAGGGACTCGAGGTCTAGCCGGATCTTCAAAGTCAACATGGAAGAAACCAAACCGGCAGCTATACCCTTCTGTCCACTCAAAGTTATCCAGAAGAGACCATGCACAATATACTTTGAGGTTGACTTTATCCAGTTGGATAGCTGCAATTATAAAAAGATAGGAAGAAAGAAGAAATAGGGTTATTTTTGTGAAAGGCTCTATGGAAACAGACAACATAATTGATGCCCAGGTTAGGGTTGATGTCTCCTGTAGGAAATCACAGTAGGAACAGAGGAAAGCCTCTCAACCTCCTTTTTTGGTTCTCTGCTTTAACTAAGAAGGGGCTTCACTCATGTACTGAAATTGTAGATTATAAAATTATTTCATGTGCTCATTTTAACATCCTATTTTCTTTACCCATTCATTTACTCATGACACACCTTTTCAATGCCTACTACTTTTCAGTCGTATGCATTCAGAGAGACACTCAGACACAGTGAGGGGGAAATAAAGACAGAGCCAAAAAAGAAAGGGAGAGGGAAAAGTTTCTTCCTAACACCTCAAATTATACTCAGTAAAGATAATGCCTAGCTTCGAGGCAAAATTTTCAGACAGTCCAGAAAACCATTGGTGAGCTGGAAGATGTTATCAAGACATGCTCAGAAAGTCTAACATCTCCTTTTCATCTCCATGTGGAATTGAAACATGACTTCTGATTCTGGAAATGGAATCTTCAAAATGAAAAGCATCAGCTTAGAGTTCTAAGTGACTATCCTAGACTGAGTAAGCACCAACATATGATGTTATTCTCCCAGCTACATTTGAACTCAGAATGATGCTCTTTAAGCACATATTCTCCTAAGATGGACAGATTCACAACACATATTCAATATATAATTTCATTTGTAGATGTGCCAAAGCACATACATGGACTCCATTGTAAGATTCCAAGCTATAGAGAATCATCTCAGTAATTTTCACTCATTTCCATTGCTTTAAATTTTAGTTTAACTTTTATTAGCATCTTTTTAATGGGTCTTTTTATTTTTAAAACAAGAATAAGTAAACACATGCAGAAGGTACATTCATATTCATTGTTTAGCATTAAAACTAAGCTATGGGACCAGGGAGAAAGCCCTGTGGACAGAGGTACAGGATTTTTATAAGCTTTCCCCATGTCTGATCCCTGTCACTGCATGGTCCCTAAAACACTTCAAGGCATTGACCTCAAGGCCTGAGAAACATCCATTGTTGGTTCAAACATGAACCCATCTGGTGCATATCACTGCTCGGTATCATCCATTTCCCAGGAGGAAACAAACCACAAGACATTTTTGCTCACTTACATGGAAATTTTCCCAAATAAGTTGGAGACAAATGAGAGAACATTTGCTAGGCAAAATAGAATGGTGACGAAGTCTTGGACTTTTAAATACAGATCTGAGATTGGCTAGGAGGAGCGGTACGGGAAGGAAGGGGTGAATGAGAAGTGCACTGCATCTATTTGCTCAAGCGGGCACCAGTAACGTCTCCGTTGTGAGACTTGTTGTTACTGTTTTTGGCATATGGAATACACCACGGGTAGCTTGCCAGACTCTGCCATGCGGGCAGGATACTCTCAATAGTTTGCCAGGCTGTCTGAGAGGGATGGAGGAATCAAACCCGGGTTGGCCACATGCAAGGCAAATACCCTACTCGCTGTGCTATCACTCCAGTCCAATGAGAAGTGACATCAGAGCATAGAGGAGAATCTTGGGCACTTTAGTGGTGGAGAAGGTGTAGCAGCTTTGTTCATCTAAACCATGAAAATTAATACTATTGTGCATTCATGTTATCTAAACAATAATAAATAAAAATTGATTAACATATATAATAAAACTCAATTTAATTGTCCTGGGAATTACTTTTAACCAAGATGACTTCTTGAGCTTCAGTAAAATCAATCCTTTAGGCTTTTGTTGTTGTTATTGGTATAAATCTATATATTTTTAAGGTCTCTTAAAAGCACCATACTGACATATTAAGTTGAATGTTTTGCTCACCAAATCATCTTTGACCTTTTTGACTATGGACATTCCACACATAAAAGGTTCTGACAGGTTAATTGATGCAGAACATCTCTACCTTTGTATGTGATACCCTGCAAAGTGCTTTGCTTAGGAAGTGCCTTCCTTATGAATGGCCTCAAGGCCAGATTAAACATTGGCTCTTTTGAAATAGAATGTGTTTACAAAGTGAAATATATACCATTCAACTACAGTCAGTTTTTCAGGAATTAAAACTTTTGTGAGGTATCTTTCTTCTACTTGTTCACATAATCATGCATCTCCCCTCCCTTCTGTCAACTGTCACCTACAAACTATGAATTTAAGAAAGATTTAATTTCTGGGAAGTATCTCTTTTTTTTTTTTATTTTCCCCCACTGCCCCACCGCCCTTGGGAAATATCTCTTTAAGAATTAAAGTGGGCAAAGCCAAATATTAGTCCAGAAAACAATTACCTCCTTCATTTGCCTGATAATTCAATCTGAGGACAGGTGAGAATCTGTGCATTTTCTTCCTCATTTGCAAAACTACAACCTGAAAAAGCAGGCTTGCCAGCTATAAAGCCAGGCAGTTTCTGAAAACACACCCTGTCCCACCGATCATGTACAAAAAGGATTGATTCACGTGCTAAGCCAGGGGATAAAAACCATGCCTTCCCTGCTTGGAAGGGAACAAAAAGGAAATCTTGACAATTTCATTGTTAACTGCCAGGAGTTCCGCAGCAGGTACTAAACTGCCTGAGTGACACTAGTGGATGTCTTTGCACTTTCATTGCAAGAACATTCAAGTAGAGAATTTCCTAGTTTGCTGAAGAACTAGCCTGCTGGAATCATTTGCACTGTGCCACCACTGAAAAAAATTACAAAACTATGCTAGAAATAGCATGCCTCTCCTCTTGTGGTCCCCTCCAGAGCAGAAACCATCACCACACATTTTGTCAAGATGTACAAGATCCCAAGCCTTAAAGGGGGGAGGACACTTAGAGAAGTCCACTTTCCTTTTTTGTTTTTTAACTAGTGTTAAAGTCAAAGTAAGCACTGTATGACAGGAACTGTGTGTGAGTACTACACTGTCACATATCACAGTCAGAGTTTGGGACTCAGTGGCTAATGAGCAAGATTCTCACCTCAGAGCCAAATAGGTCAACAAGAAATGTAGAAGGAGAAAAGTCTCTGAGTCCTATAGACGTTAAACCCTTTGTCAGGTTGTGCTCGCTAGAAGAATCCCATGCCAGTGCTTTATTCCACATACACACCCACATCCACTCATTCACACACACGTGCACGCACTGCCCAATGTTAGCCAAACAATGTCTGCAAGACCTCCCTCACACCTGACACAAACTACAAGTTGGTGGACTTCTCCAAACCATTCTCACGTTCAGTTATCTAAAGAGAAAATTATGGCTCCGATCACTCCCCGCCAGAGGTCTGGGGCTCTGAAGCCCCCAGACCAGCCTCGCATCTCTCAGTCACCTGGTGGCGGCCCTGACCCCTCCCTCTTCTCCAGGTAATCGGGATTTTTCTTCTGAGACCCCGCCAGTGTCGAGGAACTCTCCGATCGCCACTCGCTTGTGGTCTGGGGCTTGAAGCCCCCAGACCCACCTGGAGCCTCTCAGTCACCTCGCCACCCGCCCTGATCCCCCTCCTCCTCTTGCTCAGGCTGTTAGGGGCGGGTTCTCACGTCAGGGGGCGTGTCCTCAAAAGGGAGCTTGTCCTCCATCTGGAGCAGCGCAGTTTTTTCTCCCATTCTATGCAATGTGCTTTGGCCACAATCGATACAATCTATTCCTCTGAAGAATACCCTGGTCATCTTAGTCACTATATGTTAATAGTCAACTAGCCTATCCTATCCTAATTTCACAAAAACTGTCAGTGAACACATCAAGCTGCACATAAACTCCTTTGTAAAAAGATCATAGTCCCACGTCTTCAATTGAGGCCCCTCTCAAGCTAAGGAGAGCGCCTGACAGTAAAGCCCATAACAACATGAAGAAACAGCGAAAATCCCCACCACCAGGAGAGATGGAAGAAAGGATCTCAGTAACCTCAGAACGACTTCCCAGAAATACAACCTCCTCTTGGATAAAGAATTCAGAGAGGAAATCGTGAAGATGGTTGACGAACTCAAGGCAACTATGGAACAAACATCCAATGAATTAAGGGAGGATATGGACGCAGCATTGGAACGGTCCCCTAAGATAATCCAGGAAGAAATGAGAGCAGAAATTTCAAAGCTACGAACAGAAGTCACACAATTAAAAGAATCAGTAGATGAAATAAAAAACTCAGTAGGAGCCCTTAACAGTAGAATGACTACAGCCAAAGACAGAATCAGTGATCTTGAAGACGAGCTGCAGAAAGCATATAGGCAACAACAAATAATGGAAAAAGACCTCAAAATGGCTCTAGAGAGAATTAGAGTCCTAGGGGATGACCTCCAGAGAAACAACATGAGAATCATTGGAGTACCAGAACCACAGGTAACCAATCCCAATGAAAAAACACAATTAAAGACATCATTGCTAAGAAAATCCCAGAGCTAGAGAATGCAGTCATCCAGATCCAAGGAGTCCAAAGGGAGCCAGATAAAAGGGACCCAAATAAAAAATCCTCAAGGCATATCATAGTCAGAATGATGGATGCCGTGGGTAGAGACACAATACTGCAAGCAGCAAGATCAAAGAAGGAGATCATATACAAAGGAGCACCCCTTAGATTCACAGCAGACCTATCAGAAGAAACCCTCTAAGCCCGAAGACAATGGTGGGATATAGTGAAAAAACTCAATGAAATGAATGCCTCACCAAGAATACTTTACCCGGCTAAACTCTCAATTAAATTTGAAGGAACCATACACTATTTCACGGACAAGCAACAGCTCAGGAACTTCATAGACTCAAGACCAAACTTAAAAGAAGGACTCAAAGGGTTACTATAAGACAAAGAAAAAACCTACAAGAACAACAAACCCTACAGAAAAATGGCACAAAATCCCATGACAATAATTTCTCTTCATGTTAACGGTCTAAATGCACCAATCAAGAGGCACAAAGTGGCAAAATGGATTAAGAAACTAAACCCAACTTTCTGCTACCTACAAGAAACACATCTGAATAGTCAGAACAAACACAGACTCAAAATCAAAGGATGGAAAACAATCCTGCAAGCAAGCAACTCCCTTAAAAAAGCGGGGGTGGCCATACTAGTATTTGAAAACATAGATTTCAGGCTGAAAAAGATGAGAAGGGACAGCGAAGGTCATTTTCTATTCATCAAGGGATATGTACAGCAGGAAGAAAACAAACTCTTAAACGTATACACACCTAATGAATGACCAGCTAAATACTTAAAAGAACTCCTAACAGAATTTAAGGAGACATAACTAGCACCATGATAGTAGTTGGAGACTTCAACACTGCTTTATCACTTTTTGATAGATCAACAAGAACAACACCCAGAAAGGAAACAATGGCTCTGAAGAAAGAAATGGAGGAGACAGTGATAATAGGCCTATACAGGGCTATACACCTCCAAAATAAAGAATACACATTCTTTTCCAGCGCACATGGAACATTTTCCAAAAGAGACCACGTTCTGGTCACAAATTATACCTTAATATAATCGGGAAGATAGAAATTGCATCAACTATCCTTTCAGACCATGATGCACTGAAGATGGAAGTTAATCACACACAGACACGGAGAACCAAATCAAACACTTGGAAATTAAACAACTCCCTGTTGAGCAATGAGTGGGTCATGCAGGAAATCAAGGAAGAAATCAAGAGATACCTCGAAATAAATGAGAATGAAGACACAAGCTACCAGAACCAATGGGATGCAGCTAAAGCTGTGTTAAGGAGAAAATTTATAGCTCTGCAAGCTTTCCTCAGAAAGGAAGAAAGGGCCTATATAGATAGTTTGACTTCGCAGCTCAAGATCTTAGAAGAGGACCAGCTAAAGGAACCCAAACCAGATCGAAGGAAAGAAATAATAAAGCTTAGAGCAGAAATTAATGATATGGAAACCCGAAAAACAATCCGAAAGATCAATGAAACAAAGAGCTGGTTCTTCGAGAAAATAAATAAGGTTGATAAACCACTAGAAAGACTCACAAAGAAAGAGAGAGAGAAAACCTAATAAACCTAATTAGAAATGAAAATGGGGACATCACAACACAAACCAAGGAGATTCAAAAGATCTTCAGAGACTACTTTGAAAGTCTGTATGCCACAAAACAAGAGAACCTAAAAGAAATGGACGAATTCCTTGATTCCTACAATCACCCAAGACTGAACCAAGAAGACTTGAAATACCTGAATAGGCCCATAAATATGAAGGAAATTGAAACTGTAATCAAAAGTCTCCCCAAAAACAAAAGCCCAGGTCCAGACGGATTCACTAGCGAATTCTTCTAAACATTTAAAGACTTCTTGCCAGTTCTCTTCAAGCTTTTCCAGGAAATTGAAAAGACAGGAACCCTCCTGAACAGTTTCTATGAGGCACATATCTCCCTAATACCAAAAGCAAACAAAGACACCACTAACAAAGAAATCTATAGACCAATATCCCTGATGAACACTGATGCGAAGATTCTCAACAAAATACTAGCAAATAGAATCCAACAATTCATCAAAAAGATCATACACCATGACCAAGTGGGATTCATCCCAGGGATGCAAGGATGGTTTAATATTGGGAAATCAATCCATCATATCAACAAAAATAAAGATAAAAACCATATGATCATATCAATAGATGCAGAGAAAGCATTTGACAAGATCCAACATCTGTTCATGATAAAAACTCTCATCAAAATGGGTTTTGGAGGAACTTTCCTCAAAATAGTCAAAGCATCTACCACGAACCTATGGCAAGCATTATCATCAATGGGGAAAATCTAAGGGCTTTCCTCTAAGATCAGGCACAAGACAAGGATGCCCACTCCCCCACTTCTCTTTAATATAGTACTGGAAGTACTAGCAATAGCCATTAGGCAAGAAAAATATATTCAGGGCATTCTGATAGGAAAGGAAGAAATCGAGCTTTCACTATTCGCAGACGATATGATACTATATCTAGAGAAGCCTAAAAGCTCTAGTAAGGAACTCTTAGAAACAATTGACCTGTACAGTAAAGTTGCAGGCTATAAAATCAATACCCAAAAATCCATGGCCTTCCTATATGCAAACAATGAGTCAGAGGAAAGGGACATGAAAAAAGCAATCCTGTTCTCAATCGTGCCCCAGAAAATCAAATACCTTGGAATCAGCTTAACTAAAGAAGTAGAGGACCTCTACAAATAAAACTATGAAACGCTACTCCATGAAATAAAAGAAGACACTAGGAAATGGAAACATATCCCCTGCTCATGGATAGGGAGAATCAACATTGTCAAAGCAATATACAGATTTAACGCGATCCCTATAAGGATACCCATGTCATTCTTCAAAGAAATGGATCAAGCAATCCAGAAATTCATATGGAACAATAAACCCCCACGGATAGCTAAAACAAGTCTTGGGGAAAAAATGATGGGAGTCATCACCCTCCCCAACCTTAAACTTTTCTACAAAGCGGTAACAATTAAAACAGCATGGTACTGGAACAAAGGCAGAGCCGCAGACCAATGGAACAGAGCGGAATATCCCTATACACACCCCAAATGTATGATCACTTAATATTTGATAAGGGGGCAAGAAATGTGAAGTGGACCAAGGAAAGCCTCTTCAACAAATGGTGCTGGCATAACTGGACAACCACATGCAAAAGAATGGACTGAGACCTTGACCTGACGCCATGCACAAAAATCAGATCAAAATGGATTAAAGACCTCAACCTCAGACCACAATCCATAAGGTACATTGAAGACAAGGTCAGCAAAATCCTTCACGATATTGAAGATAAAGGTATCTTCAAAGAGGACGGACACGGAACTAAGCTATGAAGTAGAAACAGAGATAAACAAATGGGACTATATTAAACTAAAAAGCTTCTCCACTGCAAAAGACACAGTGACCAGAATACAAAGGCAATCTACAGAATGGGAAAGAATATTCACCCAATACGCATCCGATAAATGGTTGATATCAAGGGTATACAAAGCACTGGTTGAACTCTACAAGAAGAAAACATCCAACCCCATCAGGAAATGGGCCGAAGAAATGAACAGAAACTTTTCTAAGGAAGAGATACGAATGGCCAAAAGGCACATGAAAAAATGCTCTGCATCACTAATCATCAGGGAGATGCAGATCAAAACAACCACGAGATACCACCTCACACCACAGAAAATGGCACACATCCAAAAGAATAAAAGCAACCGCTGTTGGAGATGATGTGGGGAGAAAGGGACCCTTCTACACTGCTGGTGGGAATGCTTACTGTTCCAGCCCCTTTGGAGAACTGTGTAAAACACAAAAATAAAAAGAAAGAGCGCGGGCGAGGGAAAGAGCGCCTCACCGCACCGAGCCAGGCACAGGGCCTAGGGCAGCTGCTGTCTCTCCCGCCACCCGAGTTCAGTAGTCTCTGGCCGCTTCCCCTACCCCGGGGAGGTTGACGGCGATGACGAGGCAGGTTAAGGAAGGAACAGAGCCAAGATAGTTGGTCTCACTCGCAGTTTATTCCAATCTCCCTCTATACACTCTCCTCTGGAACTCTCTTCCTGCTTCTTTCTTCCCCATGCTCCTTCATTCTCTCCCTCTCCTACTTCATTCTCTCTCCTGATTCCACTCGACTCCCCCAACCCCCTCATACAGCTACCTTAAATCTCCCGCGTCCGCCCCAGATGCAGAGATGCAGTAGGGGGGGGGGGGTGGGGGGGGGCTTAAGACACAGGCGGGGGCTTATGAGTAGTTGTCCTTACAATCTATAGGGGGTAAAGTTCTATCCCTTTCACTAGGACAGAATCTCTCTCAGCGGGACATAGCCCAAGAGCTCTCAGCGGGACATCAGCCCAAGAGCGGAATTCCATGGGTATGTTTCTCCTCTCTTTGTCCGACTAACGTATAAGTATTCATATTATAAATCATTTTGTAAGGACATAGCAAGAGACACATTAAGCTTATAGAATTGCTCTCCAGGGGTCACCTTGATCTCAGACTACAGCGCTCAGGCCAGATTAGTCTTTCCTAGACCTAGCAGGGCCCTGTCTTGTCGTTGCTTTTGAATCATGACATGACACCCCATGACCAAGCTCTTAACATATAGTTAAGTATTAGGCGCTTTGGCCAGGCCCATCTCGATGCCAGGGTAGCACATAACTCACCGCTTGCCCTGGGTCCATCTCGTCCCCCGTTGGGACTCTGCTTTTGAGGGTGCTAGGAAGTAGTGCCAGCTGAGGCTTAAGTCAAGAAAGCAGATGCCCGGGTATGAATAATATTTGAAGCCAATTAAATCCCATGTTACCAAAGCATATTAATAAATGTCTTTCTTTGTCCATACAAAAAGGATATTGTTTTAAGGTAAACTATTCAAAAGACATAAGAGAGGAGGAAGACAATATTAACTTAAAGACAATATTAACTTACACTGTCCTAGCAAGGTCTGACCTTACAAATTAGGAGTTTGATTAGAGGAAGAGCAGATAAACTTGTAGAAGTGTTTACAGATAAACAAAGGAATGGGAGTGACTCGGGAGCACTTTGATGGGTGTGACTGATAAACCTAAGCTCCTTGTGGCAAGGGGAGCAGGACAAACCAATGATATCCAACAGAGAACAATATGGACACTTCTCAAAAAATTAGAAATTGAGCTTCCATTTGATTCAGCAATACCACTTCTGGGAATATATCCTGGAGAAACAAAAAGTATAGTCGAAATGACATCTGCACGTATATATTAATTGCAGCACTGTTTACAATAGCCAGAATCTGGAAAAAAACCCCAGTGCCCGAGAACAGATGACTGGTTAAAGAAACTTTGGTACATCTATACAATGGAATACTATGCAGCTGTTAGAAAGGATGAAGTCATGAACTTTGCATATAAGTGGATCAACATAGAAAGTACCATGCTAAGTGAAATGAGCCAGAAAGAGAGGGACAGACATAGAAAGATTGCACTCATCTGTGGAATATAGAACAGAGTAGGAGACTAATACCCAAGAATTGTAGTATATAATACCAGGAGGTTGGCTCCATAGCTTGAAAGCTGGCCACACATGCTGGGGGAAAGTCATCACAGATAGAGAAGGGAACACCAAGTAATGTGTACTTGGAGATCCTGTGTGGGAAGGGAGATGTGTGCTGAAAGTAGACTAGAGACTGAACAGGGATGACCACTCATTACCCCTATTACAAACCACAACACCCGAAAGAAAAGAGAGATTTCAAATTGTAATTCCCCACCACAGAGGCGGGGTGGGGTCGGGGGGATGGGATTTGGGGGATGGGAGGGATACTGGGTTCATAAGTGGTGGAGAATGGATACTTGAGAGGGATGGGCTCTCAAACATTGCATGAGGGAAAAACAAGCACGAAAATATGTGAATCTGTAACTGTACCCTCACTGTGACTCACTAATTAAAAAATAAATAAATTTATAAAAAATAAAGAGAAAATTATGGAATTCGCTATTTGCTGTTCTATTCACAGTGGCTATTTTATTAGTCTGCACCGACAGCAGAATATGGTGAATTCCACACAGACACAAACCTTCCACTGGACTTGCCTCTAGGAATCAGGATAACTGGATAACTCATCCTCCATGGAACCTTCACAATCAAAGAAGCTCACCTGAGCTCACTATCAGAGGATTTTTCTTTTTTTTGCATCTCATTATATTGACCTATTGGGCTGGAGTGACAGCACAGCAGGTAGGGCATTTGCCTTTGTGCGGCCGATCTGGGTTGGATTCCTCCGTCCTCTCAGAGAGCCCGGCAAGCTACAGAGAGTATTCTGCCTACACAGCAGTGCCTGGCAAGCTACCAGTGGCATATTCTATATGCCAAAAATAGTAACAATAAGTCTCATGATGGAGACGTTACTGGTGACCGCTTGAGCAAATCGATGAATAATGGGACAACAGTGCTACAGTGTTACATTATATTGACCTAAGTGATTGATGGCCTAGGTAGGTGAGTTTAGTGATGGGGCCAAGTAATGCAAGTAGTCCAAAGTCCCCATCATTATGCACAGGGTTGGTATCTTAGTCAGTAATTAATCTCCACACTAAGAAACAAAAATAAAATTACTATCAGTTTTATTTCTCCTCCAGAAGCAGAGGGAAAATGCCAAAACACCCGTTCTTTGTACAAGTCCAAATTCTTTACTATTATAAGCACTTATGTGCACATGTGCACTCACACATACTCATGAGAGCAACTATTTTAGAAGCTTATTATTTTGTAGCACTAGGCAGAATCTTCTCAAATTACTGATTTATAAACGGCTGTTATTTGCCTGTGTTTCTCACATCACAAAAGGCTAGAACATAGATGAACTTTGTGGCCAAGATTGAGTAGGGTACATAAGATATCCATGAATGTCACATGACCATCAGGCTATCAACTGTCACTGTCATCCCATTGCTCATCGATTTGTTCGAGCGGGCACCAGTAACGTCTCATTGAGAGACTTACTGTTGCTGTTTTATATGAGCTGGAGCACAGCGGTTGGGCATTCTCCTTTCACGCGGCCGGCCAGAGTTTGATTCCTCTGCCCCTCTCGGAGAGCCCAGTAAGCTACCCGTGCGTATTGGATATGCCAAAAACCAGGCTATCAAATATACCAGTAATCTGCAGTCATGATAAGAAACAGTGGAAAGCTTCAAGACACTATACAAGGCAGCAAAAAAAGTGAGCTAGATAAAGGAATGAGCAAGAAAAAAAATAAAACCCACAGAACTCCTGTGTTCCATAATGGCAGACTATATTACTTGTGCAAACTGTCTTAATATAAATAAGTAGGCATTCTAGATAAAAATTTAAAAGCAAATCTTCAAAGTAATGAAAAACTCGTATTATTGCAAAATATCACCAGGCCAAATCGTGCAGTGGAAATTGAGAAGTGGAAATTGGTAGGCATGCAGCTTCTTTTACCTAATAAGAAATATTTGTTATTTTTTGGGAGTGAGGATAGGTATCAAATTACAGAGCTGTACTGGGTGGAAAATCTACTGTGAGGTACCACACAGATAAATAACCTTCCAAAAGATTAAACCCTGCAGAGAAATGCGAGCCAGACAAAAGACAGTAATTGAAATGGTTTAAGCCACCTATTATTGGTTAAAAAAATATGAAGTCTGGATCTTGGATCGAAGTAACTCCAAGTTCCTATAAGATACTCATTAAAGTTCTTTTTAGAGGTAAGCATCTATTTTCTAATTTTTTAAATTATTACAAAATGTTAGGTACAGTCATCAGTATGTGATAAAAAAAATAACCAAACATTGACACATGATTACAATTGCTTAAAAGCAATTGTAAGTGAAGTTCGGGATCTCAAAGTGAGTTTATCTTGGATAACAATGAGTCTAAAACCCAATACAAATACTGTTAAGAGAGAAGGGGAGGTCACATACGCAGGATATGAAATCAGAATGATATGATGGGTCTAAAAACCAAGAAATGGCAAGGGGGCCACCAAAGCTGGTATGAATCACAAAACAGATTCTCCTTAGAAACTCAAAAGGAAACTAATCTTATTGACATCTTAATTTCAGACCTCTGGCCTCTGGAGCTGTAACGAAAATAAGTTATGCTATTTTCAGCCACCAAATTTGTACTAGTGTATAAAAGCAACACCTGAAACAAATGTGTCATTCTCTGTCATAGCCCATGGTCAACCTGGTTCCAAAACTCAACCAACTCTTCTGACTTTGTAAATGCATGTTGGATTCTTTCTCAAGGACTGGAAAAGATGGTGAGATTCCTCAGGACAAAGCAGATTTTCTGGCCATTACCTCTATACTCACTTTGAAAATGTTTTTCTTTACATTTTGTTACTATATACTAGAACACATCAATTAGAGGATAATTTCAGCTGCAAACATTTCTGCAAGAAAGCTGGTAGATTGGCAGTTTTCTCCATTCTTCAGGAAAAATTAATTTAATTCAAAACTATTGGAGGGACTGGAGTGATAGCATAGTGGGTAGGGCATTTGCCTTGCATGCGGCTGACCCGGGTTCAGTTCTCAGCATCCCATATGGTCCCCCGAGCACCGCCAGGGGAAATTCCAGAGTGCATGAGCCAGGAGTAACCCCTGTGCATCGCCAGGTGTGACCCAAAAAAGACAAACAAACTATTGGAAAAATATAAGCATAGAAAATGCACAATAAGTCCTCCACTTTCTGACTCACTCACCCACCCTTCTATCAGAGGTTGGGCAGCGTCTGTGAAAATGCCCCAATAATCGCAACACAGATTTTTCTCACCTGCAGATGGGAGCACACAATAGCAAAAGCTATAAACTCTGGCCCCAAAAAAGGAGCCTTTGAAAACTAAAGTCTAATATTTAAATGTTTTCTAGAGAAATGCCAGTTAACCAGACATTAAGTGGTAGCCTTTCTTGCCATTTACATTAGACTTTGGGAGGAAAAACAAAGCTGTGAATAGAAAGGTATTGAAAGGGATTATAAAAATATATCTAAATCATAAAGCTCTTATGAAAACTTGAACCTCCCACTGCCCCCCTATATGAGTTCTCCATCAAATTATTTTTGCAGTCACTTCTATTACAATCAAGAAACTCTCATGGGAATCAAGTTTTTCAGCAAGTGAAGCTTTCTTCTTCCAGAGAGCTCTCCTTCCTTCACACCTCTTCCCCTTTCTCTTTTATTTCTTCTTTGGCACTCATTTTCACCTTCCATAAAATTCTGGTCATCAGGCCTCCTTGGGTTGCGGGTGGATAGTAAATAAATGAGCACATAGAAATATCTATAAATAATGGCTAGCTTATAGTATACACTAAATATACACTGCTTGTTAATATTGCTGCCACTTTTGTTGCTGCTGCTCCTATTATTGTTGTTACTTCTCTCGGAGTTTGGGAGAGCAATGAATGAAACTTGTTTTATCACTTCCTCCCATCTGGCTTCACACAGATTTCCCAGGGTGTAGAGTCAGCACAAAACGCTCAGTGCTGAGAACCAGACAAATCAGGGCATCAGGGGACAGAGCAGCATCTGGGGCGGGGATTGTGTTCTGCGGACGCAGGTTAGTTGTGGGTCATGAAAAATAAATCACTGAGACAAGGAACTGAGGGTGAGGCTGTAAGAGTCACGGGGTGATGCTGAAGCCTCCGCACTCTAGCATTCCCCCAGGTGGGAAGGGTCTCTCTCAAAGCTTCTGAGACCCAGAGACAATGCCCCTTCCCCAATGCAGAGAGACTATTTTGTGCTCGGAAACGGAAATGTCCTCGTGAATGAAATAGCCCCTCTCTTTGTGGAACATAACAGCTTAGATGGAAGACATATCTTAATCAAATTACCACCCTGTGTGCATTTAATTGCAATCTGTGAAATGTATTATGCAGAAGAGAATTGGAATCTGTGAAAACAAACTGCATATTAGTTGACATTTACTGTGGTTTAAGGTAACTCTTCAAAGGATTTTGTGTGTGCCTTAATTCATTCAATCTTTAGAATAAGCATCTGAGTTAGAGGAATGCTAGAGTTATTCCCATTTTACGAAGAATGAGGTGGATGCGCAAAGAGGTTAGGGGTCATTTATAAAATTCATCAAAATTTTGGGAATCTAACATATATCATGGTACTCTATTGTATTCAAAAATATTGTACTAATCTTGAATTTTCTCTAGAAAATTAGATCTGAGAGTATCTCACAACCAAAAAATTATATATATATATGAGGTAAGAGGATATTTGCTGATAGCACTGTGAAGATAATTTTTCAATATGTGAGTTTATGAAATCAACAAATTGTACATCTTTAATTTTCATGAAAATTACCAATGAGTTTCATATTTATATATCAATTATATATCAATAGAGCGGGGAAAGGAAGAACCATTAGGAGAAAGATATAATGTATGGACAGAGATATACAAGTCCATATAAGACTTAAAGAACTTTGATCTCTATCCTAGCAACAGAATAGTCATAGAAGGTTGGGTGTTCGATCATTGTATGACTGAAGCTCAATCACAAAAGCTTTCTAAATATATCTCATGGTGATTCAATAATAAAAAAGAAACAGTTGGTATTAGCCAAAAAAAGAAAAAGTATTGGAAGAAGTTTAAACTGGGGGTGACTTATGCTAATTCACATTTTTAGATTACTCTGACCTTTGTGAAAAATAGATTTGAATGTAGCAAGAAAGGAATGTGAGAGTGTTTAAAGGTAATTGAAGCAAATAATGAAAGCTGATGGGTTTTTGGTCTGATTTACCTTAAGTAAAGATAGAAAATCAGATGGATTCAAAGATATGCAGATAAAAAGAAAACTCAACTGGATTGGAAAACAAAGTAGAGATCAGTGGTGACAGAGATAAGGTAGCATAGTTCTGAAATTTGAATAAATATAGTTTGGAATCTCTAAGTTAAGGATTACTAGGCATAGCAACCATTTTTAAGTTGTTTGCAATAATTGATTACATTTGATATTCCAACATCAATCCCACCATCAGTTTTAAATTTTCCCACCACCACCACATCCTGTCCCCAAACGAGGTCCTAAGTAATTTATTTTGTATTGATTATTTTGAATAATCTGCTAAAAATGATCAAAAATAGTTTCCTGAGAGGAAAGTGTGTGAAGATTGTTGTATCTTACCCTGGAGCCATTAAGTCCTTGTATAAGTGATTACTAGCATGTCATGAACAAATTTTGGATAGAGGTAAAAGTGATTATAAATCAAGTTTTGGTTATGACTTTAAGACATGTTTTGACTTTCAGATTAAGAGGTGAATATGTACTTGGATAGAACATATTAAAATTTTTATCTCTTTATAATACTAAATAATACTTCATTGTAGTATTTTGTTTTTCATTCATTCATTAATAGACTTTTGAGCTGTCTTTGTACTTAGGCTGTTTTGAAAATTCTGCTATGGGGCTGGAGCGATAGTACAGCACCTAGGGCACTTGCTTTGCAAGCAGCTGACCCAGGTTCAGTCTCTGGCTCCCATATGGTGCTCTGAACACCACCACGAGTGATCCCTGAGCACAGAACCAGGAGTATCCCCTGAGCATCACCGGGTATGATCCAAAAACAAACAAGCAAAAAATGTTGCTATGAACATAAATATACAAGTAAACATTTAAGCTTTAAATGTTATTTAGACCAACATTAGAAGAACTTTAGAGAAGTCAAGAAGGTGACTGAAGATTTTGTAGATTAGGGAGATGCTAAAGCTGGGAGATAGAAGTTTGGAGATCAATATATATAGTACTTGACAGAAGAAATTGTAACTCAATTTTATCACAGCTGAGTGCTGAGTCATTCTCCACGGAGATATATGTACACTAAGGAGACTAAAACTTTGTAATGACTTGGGGATTTGAACCTCAATGAATTCTATAAATGCATAGAGGTATAAATGTTGAAATGCCATGATTTTGCAAGCTAATAATAAATCAATAAAAGAAAGAATTTTGTTAAATATTTTTTAAATTTTTACTGCCCTACCCACCTCTACCTTTTATTTTCTATATTTTTGTTGAAGTAATATAGTATTATATTATCTAAGTTCCATATGCACATCATTATAAACCAATTTATACATATGTACATTACTCTCACCAGCACAAATCCAATTCTATCCTTTACCAAACAACTTGCCACTTTTACCCTCTCCCATTTCCCCTTCATAATAAGAGAATAACTAATTAAACCACAAATTTGCTGTTATAATCTGAAAACCTAGTTTTTTAAAATTTTCCATTTTTAATTTTATTTTCATTTTTCCATAGACTTCATATAGGTGAAATCATATAGTATCTTTCCCCATCTTATTTACTTCACTGAGCATATCTTTCTGGTCTAGGTACATCTAGGTTGTTACAAATCATGTGTAAATAAAGTTTGAGGTTCACCTCACTTTTCAAGCCTACCCACACTTTAGCATTCCCAATAAATGGCCCTAACAATCTGTCCAATTCACCACACCACAAATCCAAAAGTCATGCTTGCTTCAGTTCTTTCAATGTTCTCTTCCACTATCAAGCAGACTCAGCCTCTGTTTATTTCCTGATCCTTCTAAATTACCAGAGCGTCTTCACTAGTCTCCATGCCATAGTTCTTGCACACAGTGTGAACGTTCTGTGCAAATGAATTTAGCTCAAACCTTGCCCTGTTTAGTCCTAACCGCCCAGTGTTTTTTGTTTTACTTCGTGAATCCTTTACAATCAGCCACAACCTTTAAAGCCCGACGTGACGAGTCCATCACCCCTCTCCTTCTTGTCTTCCATATTCCGTTCCTGGCCACACTGGGCTTCTTTTCTTCTTGAAATGTGTTCCATTCTGTCCCACCCTGAAAAAACTTGCTCCCCTCTCTTCATTGATAAGTCAATATAGAGAAGCGACTATGAAGAATGTCAACAAACCATGTTGCTCAGATGAAGATATGTTACATGTTCCTGAGCTTTAGAAGAACTGAAAGAACAGAATTCAATGAATTACCACACAGCTGCAAGGATCAATGAAATCATGCAATTCACTGCAACTTATATTGAATTGGTAGGTATCATGTTAAGTGAAGTTAGAAAGACAAACACAGGATGGTTGTTCTTATCTGTGATGCATAGAATAACAGGATGAGGGGGTGTAAGGTGTTAAAGGGGGTATACTCAGACCCTTGACCCTAGAGTATAGAAAGAAGAACAGGGAAGGAAAGAAGAGGGGAGAAGTAAAAAGAGGTAATGAGAACAGGGGCAGGGGTCAGTGGCCTAGAGCCCCTGACCTAGGGGTCAGTGGATGGAGAGGTAGTGGTGTGGTGTATTGACCTAAACCACAGACACTTTATATGTCTAAATGTACAATATTGAAAACAAAAGATTTCAACTATAAAAAACATACTTAAATGTATCTGTTAAACCCAAAAGGAGAGAGAGAACAATAAGGAATTCCCTGTCACAGGGGCGGTGGTGGGGGGACAGCATGGGGCAGGACAGACCCTAGAGCCATCGGTGGAGGAGAATGGGCACTGGTGGAGGGATGGGTACTCGAGTATTGTATAACTGTAACACAGGCATGAAACTCTGTAACTGCATCCTCATGGTGACTCATTAATAATAATAAAAAAATGTATCTGTTAAAAAGGCAGGCTGGTGGTGGGCAGGGGGGCCTTGGAGACTCAGGGGACACTGATATAAGGAAGTTGAGACTGGAGGTAGGGTTGATGCTAGAACACTATATCCCTTTGTAAATTATGTTGCCTAATAAAACAAATTTTAATTCTGAAAATAATTGTTTGCAAATAAGCATGCAGAGAATATAGCTCACAGGAAGGCAAGCTTATTTTTTTTCTTTTTGGGTCACACCTGGCGATGCACAGGGTTACTCCTGGCTCTGCACTCAGGAATTACTCCTGGCTGTGCTCAGGGGACCATATGGGATGCTGGGAATCGAACCCGGGTCGACCGCATGCAAGGCAAACGCCCTACACGCTCTGCTATTGCTCCAGCCCCGGCAAGCTTATTTTCTTAACTGATATGACAAGATTCAGCTCCAAATTCACCTTGTCCAAAAAAAGATAGAGGTTGTCTTCTTCCAAAGTGATGGAGTCAAGGCTCATTTTGCATACTAGAATATTTTTCCTGTCATCACTTGATTTGGGACCATGTCTCTTGTAAGTTAACTCATATCCCTGTACATATACAATAAATGCTGAATAAATTACATTAAATGCCCCTTAAAAAGCCATTCTCAGAGGAGTCAATGACACCTTCTGTTAATGACAAAGGAAACCAAGCAAGTGTTAGCATTACCCTCACTGCACTACCATCATAACAATATTTCAAGTACTTGCCTGTGTGAACACTTCACTTCTTGAAGACAAAAATGTGGGAAAGTGAGGAATCAGAGAGTTGAGAAGAAAGAACAATGACACATCTTCAAAGTGCTGCTGTGTAAGTTTTCAGAATCCTGGCACCAAGTTCAAGCCCATGTGGGAACTCCTCACCCAGATTGCCTGTCCTGCCTTACTGTCCACGTCTCAGTCGTCTGCACTTTAAGGACAAAGAAGGACACTGCCTGGTGATGTGGCCACAAGCTGTTCGGGGAAGAGACTTTGCTCAGCACATTTTGGCTAGTGAGCAAAGCTGGGCTTGTTGCAGAGAGCCACATAAAATAAATAATCATGCGAAAGCAGATTTGTTCTGATAGGGCTCTGACAGCTGCTCCGAGAGGTGGGGCCTTGCAAGCCCATCTTTCCACAGTGAACTGACCCAAAGATCTAGCAAAGCTCCAGACAGGACCATATGGCCTAGAATAAAAACATATTTAAAACTCTGTTTATTATGCATATCTTTCAAAGGTTCACTAGTTTGTGATGAAACACCACACCTGCAAGGCTTTAATAAGCTTCTCAAGCAAGTACAATTATAAAATCGCAGACACCTGAAGAGTTTGTCTTCCCTTACCCTCAGCACATGCACTGCCCATAAGTGACTAGTCTCATTCTTTTTAATTATATGGGTTTGCTGTAATTTGTAAGCAGCAATCAATACTTATTCAGAAAAAAAATCTTTTATAGAGAGCAGAGAGGGGGATCACGAAGGCTTTCTCCTCCTAAACATTGCGGATTCTGACACTATTGCATAAAGAACTCTTGGGTTTTTCTGAAAGAAAACAAAACTTTCAATCATACCATCCTGTCAAGGCAAGAGAACATTTGACGTGAATTTATGCGGGGCTGCATTCAGCAGCAAGGTCAAGGGCAGAGGGGCATGAACAGTTTCCATTTACAAGTGAGATCTGTAATTCCACATCTGGTGTGGATATTTGAGAAGCAGTCCATTCATTATTCACCCAACAAGTATCCACTGAGAAGCTATCATATGCTGGACTCCAAGGCTGGTGTGGTGATTCAGAGATAAGTATCATACAGTTTCAGCCCTCAGGAGTTGATGGTTGCATGGAGGACATAGACTTCAAAAGGATTGTTTGGGGGATTCAAAGAGTCATGGGTAATAAAAGATACCAGAGGAGCAAAGATGGGATTGCAGCTTTCCTGGGAGGTTTCAGCACCACTTTCCAGAGGAATAGGTATTTGAATAAAAAACCTGAAAGATAGGTTCATTAGTAAGGAAAGATATGAAGTATATCAAAGTTGGCGCTACACTCACGTGTCAGTATTTATCACCTCTCCTAAGTCCATAAACAGCATATAGTAGCTTAAGTCTCCAAAATAGTAACATAGTCAAAGTAATATAGTAAAAGACTCCAAACCTGTACCTTTAATTGGTTAATGAATGAAGAACATATGTGTGTCTGAGATTGTTCATATGATCAAATGATGGGTTTGGAATGGATGATCTTTATAGGTCTAATGTTAATGGCACTAAAATGTCTTTAGGGTTTTTTTATAATATCCGGGTCTATATGAAACTTGGAAGGGATTTATTTTTCACTCCAAAATGTTATATAAAAGATCAGTTTAGGATTTTAAGTATTCATTTTAGATAAGATGGCTTAGGCTAATTATTAAGCAGAGTGGCTGAGTGTTGCCTAAAATTCTATCTTATTCCCTTTGGTTGAACATCAAAAGCAATTTACATCATAAAAATAATTATACCATATTCAGCCTTCAAAATTAAGAATATAAGACCAATAATGACCGGTGAAATAAACATTTTTACTAGAAAAGTAAATGGCAGATCCTGAAGACATCTTACTTCCTAAAGAAACTGATTATATATAGCATATATCATCAGCAATCTGCAATTTGACCAGAGGTTGTTATATGACAAGTACACTGAGAGCATAAAAAGGAATGAAGGTGAGAAGAAGGGAAGAGAGAAAAGAAGAAGAATGGAACAAATGGAAAGAGAAAGGAAAGGAGAATAGGCAGGAAGAAAGGGAGGAGAAAGTGTGAGGAAGATACGGGGGCAAGGGATGAACAGAGTAAGGGAGAGAAAAAGGCAAGGTAAAAGCATCCATTTACTGGGATACTGGTTACTTCAGTATATCTAAAAAAATTATCTTCAAGCTCTCAACAATAGTTTGTAAATATGTATTTTGGAGCATTATATTTGAGTGTTTTCTGATTCAAGGACAATAGCAGAACATTACAAGATATGATTCCCAAGCACATAGAAAACGGAATAACTAATAATAATTACCAAAAACTATGATGTTTGGTAAAAGTTTAGAGAAATCAATGTTTAAGATGGTTAGAGAAAGATGTGACAGAGAAAGGATCAAAACCCAGTTACTTCTTCCAAAGACTGTTCTTTCAAGATCCTGCTTATCTTGCCCTTCAGTTTATCATCATAAGAGTTTGTGGTTTTGCTCAGGAAGTAGAGAATAACCATTTCCCTCTCCGTTTTACTCACATTTTAAGTGAATCTTGAATGAATGTGTGTAGGTAGCAAAAGTCAACAGTGTCGGAAGAAGTCTGATGAGAGCCTGACAGAGCACGGCATCAGCAGAGCCAAGTGCTAGATCATCTTTTTTTATTTGTAACACTATCACACATCAATTTGTAATTCCTTGTTTTGAGTATAAAAAATTTGAAAACTTTCCTAGACAGCATCAGCAAAGGGAGAGAAATAGTAGATAATATGAGAATACTTCACTGTGAGCTCCAAGTAAGAGGAACCTCCAATCAGAGAAAGAAGGAGATAAACAAGTAGTGATTACTCTCTGGTTCATGCCAGGACTTTGCAAATCTTTGAAGTCTACTGTTTCATGTGTTATTTCAAGGTTAAAGAGATAGTTACATTGTAAGGCATTTGTATTGCATACAACTGACCTGGTTTGATCCCCAGAGCTGAAATATGGTCCCCTGAGCACCGTCAGGAGTGTTCCCTGTGCTCAGAACCAGGAGGAAGTCCTAAAGGAAAGTCTACAGACCACCTACCCCATGTGTACTTTTATTTGATTAACTAAAAGAGAATTTTCCTGAATAAAGGATAAAATTAATTTAGTCCTATTTTGGAGCTAAAACTAGGAATTAAGCTCCAATAGTAGAACACATGCCTTGCTGATGCAAAGCCCTGAGTTTAATTAATCCTTGGAAATCATCCCCACCCTCCACCACCACCCCAGTGCAGCACCATTAGCTATAGTTCTACAGCATCCTATAATTTCAGGCCCTGAGCACCACATGCCATCTCAGAGTCCCGAAGAATCAGGCTAGATTAAGCATGACTAGAGGTGGCTCCCAGGACCTCTGAGCATTACTGGTGTGACTCCTGTATGCATTTTTAAGGAAAGTATAGTAATTTATAGTTACAAGGTATTTACAAGATCCCAAGTTCTTTGAAAAGCATTTTGTATGAAAATTGTTTCTAAAAATTTTACAAAATAGATACTATCATATTCTTTTTTAACAATATGATAAAAATGAGACATAGAAAGTCTGGGTCATTTGCTCACGGTCATGCACCTGATAATATATCTAAAGTATGGTCTTCTTAGTAAATCTTCTTTAGAATGGATTAGCAATTTGAATATAATTCTCAAGGGATAATTACATCCTATTTTCATTGGGTATAATATTTTATTCTTTCACTCAAATGACTATTTTGTTCAGACTGACTGGAAACACCAACAAGAAGCATGAGATGATGTTGTTTACAATTCTTACAAGAGAGTCACAAGAGAATAGTATAGCACAAAGCAATCAGGAAAAATTTTGCTGTCGTGGAACACAGAAAAGGAGCTGATAATTCCATAAAGTCCCTGGGGAAAGAGAATATTAGAGAGTTTCTTCAGAGTATCTGATTCTAGAATAACGTTGAAGAAGAGGTAGAAGATACTGTGGATGAAAAGAACAGAAAACACACGAGAAAGACAAAAACACATTCTGGAAAATAGACCTAATTTGGTGTAACACAAGGCACCAATAAATGCATAAGGACATGAGTGACCCTGGCAATGAGTATATGAAGCTTGTCATGGAGCCCTTACATGTCATGCTAAGAAATTGGAAGTTTAGATTGCAGGCAATGAGAAACTACCAGGGGTGTAAAGATTAAATTTGACTCTAGTACAATCTTTCTGCTAGCAGATGAAGAGTGGAGGCTAGAGTCCAGTTAGGTGGTCACTAAATTCTAATATTTAAGGAAGTTGCAATGGAATAGGAGAGGGAAGCCAAATACTAGGGATATTGAAGAGGAGAATAAAATTTTAGGCAGTAAGTTAACTGAGGAGAAGAGTTGAATATTAACTCCCAATTAAATAGCTGTCAATTGGGTTATAAAAAAGAGAATTCAATAGAAGGAACAGGTTTAGGGAACAATTGAAACATAATCACTTATAAGTAAAATGGAGAGATATTTACTATTCTTTTAAACAAACGTATGAGGTTAATATTTTCTCATCTCAGTTAAGAGCAGAGAAATTAAGCAACTTGCTCAAATTCACACAAGGAGTAGAGGAAATAAGTAGATCTTAAACCTTTTCCAAATCCTATTCTCTTTCCGCCATGTGATCTGATACATGTGATAATAATAACCAAATAATAAGAATGATATCTTATTACATTGATATCAGCCAACTTACTGTTTCTTTCTATTACTGAACTGATAGTGGATGGGGATGAGGAACAGAAAACAAGAATCAGAGCATCAGACTCCTAAAGAAACACCCACCCAGGTATATTGAATATCCAAGTCCTTTCCCAACATCCTTATATTTTACTCATTTCATCCTCACAACAATCCTATGTGATGGGTATTACTCTTACCACCATTTATTTGGAGGGGGTGACCTCCAAAGCAGCGCTTGGGGGCCACTCCCAGTGATACTAGGCCAATGGACCAATATTAGAATCCTATAATACAGTACTGCTTGGACCCTGCAGTGCCAGTGGCCAGCCAGGTGACTGGGGTTCTGTTAGTGTCACTTTATAATGGAAGCAAATTGGGCACAGAGAGGTATCAACAGTAAGCTGAATTGTAGGGGTAGAAATCTATGCCATTTCCCCTGTGTGGAAGGCCTAGCACCAAGGAAGACAGTATCAGATCTTGACTTCCTCTATGCTACTGTCTTTCAGAGCTCGGAAACCGGAAATCCACAAACCCTCATTAGTTAAACCCACACAGAAAATACAGTATTTATTTGCCTCTACCCCACCCTTAAATCCTTGAGTTTACAGGTGAGCCGGTCCTCTCTGAGAGACAGACAGCGGTGCCTTCTGAGAGTGAAAAGCAGACTCTCTTGAGCAAGGGAGGGACCATTTTGCAGTCATGTTAAGGCTCTGGGCTGCCCAGCCCCAGAGCAGGATAAACCACTGCAGGCTTGACTGTCCAATGCATCAGGCTGTGGAAACAGCCTTCCAGAGACGATGATGTTCACCCAAAGCCCGTTCACCAATCACTCAGAATCTGCTTAGTAAATGAGTTCTTACTGTGTACTAATTGGGGCCTTTTAAAGTCAACCTGCAGTGAGAAGCTAGCTTTCTGTGGCCCGATTCTTCCGTTTGCTCACCTCCCAATCAAGCAGGGTGCAGAGCGGAGTAGCCAACGCTCCAGGTCTGAACTCTCTTGATTCCACAGCTAGCTTGGCCCTGAGGTGGCCTCAGCAAGTTACTCTGTCCTTAATCTGTGAAAGGAGAATAATAGAAATTCTGATTCATAGAAATTGGGGATTTGAAATAAACCTGAATAATATGCCTGAGTCCAAAGCTAAGAAACTATTTAATGACTTATCAACTGTTATCTTGCTTATTTGTATGGAACAATCCACTTTATTCTAAGGAATGAGATATTTAAAAGTGAAAAGAAAAAATATATTTAATAAGGTTTGATAATGTACACTTAAACACAATCAGAGCATTCCTCGTGTCTGCTATACCTCTCATTTGGTAATTAACACGTGTCATATTGCTAATTTGTATCATTTTATTTCTAAGTGATTTATGGGGAACTGCACCCAGTGGTGCTCAGGAATTATTCCTGGTTCTGTGCTCAGGGAATCACTCCTGGCAGTGCCGAGAGGATCATCTAAGATGCCAGGGATCAAACCCAGGTCAGCCATGTGCAAGTAGGCGTGTACTACTTCTCCACTTCTATATGATTTTTAATGTCACCTAAGCATAACTTATCTCATCAATTTGACTTTAGGCTTTAAAGGTTAGGCTTTGAATGGTGCAGAATATGAGAGGTTACATGTACTCTCATATTCTGCACCATTCCATGTAACCATTCAATGCTTGTTTACTCATGGATATTCTTGAATACATTTCTTGCATTCCTAATAAAAATATTGACAAAGAGTTACCTTTACTGTCTGAAATATTTAATTCTTAGAGATTGAAAAATTACAACCAATTTAACTTTTATTCATGTTTTGATATAAAATTAAAAATACATATTCCCATAAAACAAAGAATTAATGAAACAACCAAGACAAGAGTTTATATTGCAGGTGAAGAACCATGGGTATTTTATGTTTTTATAACTTTATAACAATGTGAAAACAAATGAACACTAAATATTCCTGATCTTAATTCTGCCACGGTTACATGACAGTTAACCTAATGAGAATGGAGTTTAAAACAGAAATTGAAACTCCACATGAATTAGACATAGTTGTACAACTTGACCAAATGATTTTTTCTACAAAGTTTTAGAAGTCCATTTTAGTATAAGTGAAAGTAGTATGTTTAATATTAATGAAATAATATTCGCTCAAAAATCATTTGATGAGTTTCATAAATGGATGACTATTTATTAAAAATTATAGTTGTCAAGGCAAACATTGAAAATAATGCCTTCATAATGTGGGCTCTTCCTGTTCCTGGAGCGAGCAGATATCATTGGGCTGCACTAGCTCACGACAGGGACAAATGGAGACGTTATGGGTGCCCGCTCGAGCAAATCGAAGATCAACGGGACTACAAGTGATACAAATGAATGTGGGCCACAACTATTGTGATATAATCACTTTTAAAAGCATAAAAACAATGTGCTAATTCTATAAAGGGGAAAAACACATTAAATATTTTGTTAAATGTATGCAGCAATTAAATGAAAAAGTCGGCAGTATATAAAAAATTTATTTCTATTTTAAAATGTCACCACTATAGAATTGCAGACTTGTCATTACAATAGACTCAGGCAAAGAGTTAAATTATCCTTTTATTTATTTGAATTTTTTGTGGGGGGGGTTCACACCGAATAGTACTCAGGGATTACTTACTCCTCATTCTGTGTGCAGAGTTCACTCCTGGTGGTACTCAGGAGCCCATATGTTGTGCTAGGGTTGGCTACATACAGGCAAATACCTTAATCTTTATACTATCTTTCCCACCCCTTAATTATTCTTTATATCAAGTTTCTATGGAAATAATTTTTTATTTTACAAAACAGAAGAAGGTCCTGAAGTAGTTTCCGTTCTTCAGTACAGTCATTTTCCTGATTCTACAAGCAGAAGCAAATGTAATGTGACTTGCTAATTCCCAGCTGTATGAAGATTTAAATCCATGTCTGAATACTGGACAATCAAATTATGTAGTAGCACAGTAGCCAGAAATAAACCCAACACATAAATGCAGTTTATTCAACATTATTAACACAAATAAAATTTATACCTTCAATACCGTGCATTTAAAATAATTTCTTCCACATCAAATGACAATATTTTGCAATGCCAATCAAATTAAGCTACCCGAAACATATGAAAAGAAATCAATTCTATAACAAACCTTTGAAAAGTATGGCATTTATCATGTTCAAGACAGGTTAATTCTAGTTAATAAACAAGCTTTCTCCTTCCAAGTTAGAGCTTTGGGTTTTTTGTTCTTTTCTTTGCTGGGAATGTAGTGTACTGAAAAAAACAAGCATTCTGTCAGTCTAGTCATAAAATCCTTTCTTTTTCATCCACCTTTACAGAATTAAAAGGAGACAAAGCCAGAAGAAAGAAAACAGCCAAAACCATTACACAAAATAATATTACTAGACCCAAACAAATGTAACCATATTGATTTGTAGCAAATGAAAGACAAAAAGTTTGTACCAAGAACAAGAACCTGAAAACTCTGGTGAGAAATGTTGATAGAAAAAGCTCTGTCCCCTTGTTCCCTGTCAACAGCCCCAGAGACTAATTATAAAATCACCTCAACAAATCTACTTGACTAAATGGAGAGAAGTCATTTTGAATGGCCTTCTTAGCCCTAAACGCCACATAGCTCTGCAGATGAAAACTGATGGCCTTAAGGAGTGGTTGAACAGGACTCTGAACAATAACCACATCCTCCACACTACCTGAATCATATTCCTAAATTAGCCACCTCTGCAGCCACCATTAACTCCCACTTGAAAGACATAGTCAGACTGGTCTTCTAAATCATGTGCCACAATAGCCTCATTTGCAAGTTATGAGCAAATAATCAATACCGATGAGGCAAAAGGGAACAATGCCTGCTTTAAAGAGCGTATTGAGTGGAATGGAAGGAAAAGAAAGGCATAGACTGTGCATTTGAGAGTCAGAGGAGACTTTGCCCATTACCTAGTCTGATCTCCTAGCTTCCCTCCCAGGAGACTGTGGGGGTGATGATGGGAGATATAAAAAACATTCCCCCACCAGCAGAGTAAAAAAAAATGTATATACAGTACCAAATGCCCCTGGGGCTTCTCAGTATGCAGATATTCAATTATTTTTCACAGAAAAAGTCAAAAGCATTGGGTCAAATTAAGAAAGGAGTTGGATTTTCTGTTAGAGATAGAATATTTACATCTAGTTAAAACCTGCCAACTAAAAAAAAAATCAAACTCAGACTCAGTTCTCTTTATGACTGTTTATCATATACATTACAATTAATTATTTAATTTATTCACTTATTAAGTCAACAGATATCTAGGAAGAGTTGGCAAGTGTCTGGCACTACCTGGCTGGCTGCAGAGGAGTACAGTTAAAGCCAATCACAAAAACCATAGGAAGAAACTGCCAATGAACAAGTACATGTCTGAATATAAGAGGTACATAGAGTATAGAACATAGAAAGAGAAATCAAGCGCTGAAGAGATAGCATGGTGGGTAAGGTTTTTCTTTGCCTTGCACATGGCTGACCCAGGTTCAATCAATCCCCAACACTGCATATGAGTTCCCAAGCTCTGTCAGGAGTGAATCCTGACCACAGAATCAAGGATTAGTCCTGAGTACCACCAGGTATAACCCTTCCCCCAAGATAATTTATTATTATTACTTTAAAGAAAAAGAGCTCAAAGTAAAAGAGAAAATTTCAGAAAATGTTGCCATATAGAGAATGGTCAAGGAAAACCTCACCAAAAATGTGACAGTTAAGATTTACAAAAGGTGTGGAAAAAAACCTTCTGGTCCTTATCTCTACTACTCTTGGGTGTTAGTCTCCCATTCTGTTACTTTATATTCCACAGATGAGTGTGATCTTTCTATGTTTGTCTCTCTCTTTCTGACTCATTTCACTTAACATGTGATTCACTAAAAAAAAAATTTTTTTTAAATTTTATTGAATCACCATGTGGAGGGTTACATAGTTCTCAGGATTATGTCAGTTATACAATACTCAAACACCCTTCCCTTCACCAGTGCCCCTATTCCATCACCAACCACCCCAGTATACCTCTTGCCCCCTCCCGACCCCCCCATCCCTGCCCTTGTAAGTGATGTTTCACTTCGTTTACGCTTTATCTTGGTTACATTCTATGTTTCAACACATAACTCGCTATTGTTGCTGGGGTTCCCCCCCCCCAAAAAAAAAGACAGTCCTATTGTCAAGGAATCATTTAATAGTTCTCCATTGCTGAGAATGTAGAGATATTAAGTCCCGCAGTTTGTTACATAACTTTTCTATTTTTTTCCCCCCTCGTCCCGCGCCACCGAGTTCATGCCTTTTTAGTATTCACCACACTGCCTGACAAAGGGGGAAAAAAACGAAAAAGATGGTTATTTCCCGTCATCAGCCGGCATGGGGCTCTGGCTTAGTTGATAGTCTGGTAGAAAGTCTGCTGTTTCTGGAACCAAAAGTAGTGCACTGGTATCGGCTCCGGCTCGAGATTCCACCAGCATCCCGCTGTTCCATGTACATAATACTTTATTCCCTTGTATCCCATTCCCATGCCACCAGGTCTGTGTCAACTTAATGGACATAAATGGACATAATACTATAGTTAACGCCATGCCGCGTTTCTTCCCGAGAAAGAAGGATATTTCTTCTCAGCTGGCGTGGGTGTATGGCTTAGTTCAATCTAGAGAGATGGCTACCACTTTGGTTGCCTTCAATATTTCAACAAAAAACTTACTATTCTTGTTAGGGTTTCCCACCAAAATCCGACCTGTTAAGAGGGAACCATTTCATATTGCTGATGATTAGATGATATTAGGTCGCGCTGCCATGGCAGTGGCCGCGTGGTTTTGGGTTTCTGTATAAAGTCCAGGGAAAGTATAGCCAGAAATTACACGTCTCTACAAACTTTTACCCTTTTTTGGTCCCCCCAAAGTCCAACCCATTACTAAGGAACCATTTCATATTGCTGATGATTAGATGAAAAGATTTACAGAAGGAAGACTGGAGCTTGAGACCATAAAATTAGTGCATTTTTGTAGCAAAGGCTCTTGGGTGAGTGCATTTTTGACATAAATAAGGAACACAAAGGCCAGCCTGGATTTGAATGCACAGGGGATAAAGCTGTAGAGCAATAAGTGAGAGTATAAACACACACACCACAAAAAAAAAGAAAGAAAGAAAAAGAAAAAACAAATTAAGGAGCTGTCTTGAAGGTCACAGTCACTGGATTTTATTCTAAGTGTAATTTAAAAAAATCTTTTGGGGCTGGAGCAATGGCACATTAGTCTTGCATTTGTCTTGCACATGGCCAACCCGGGTTTGATTCCCAGCATCCCATATGGTCCCCTGAGCACCGCCAGGAGTGATTCCTGAGTGCAGAACCTGGAGTAACCCCTGAGCATCGCCGTGTGTGACCCAAAAAGCAAAAAAAAATCTTTTAAGATGTGACATTATTGGTTTTGGTGGCATGAATTACTAGGAAGTAGGTGTAGAGCAATTTGGGGACCTGCCGGAATCAAAGGAGATACTGACCCCGTAGTTGGCTTCATTCTAATCTTGGTTTACCATTCAACGGTACTATCATCACCAATTCTTATCATTTCATGGTATAAGATAAACAGAACAAAAGAGATATCTCCTTAATATAGTCTGTTGAACAGCAAATTTCCTTTCTGCTTATACTTCTCCACCATTTTCTTCTACAATATTTAGGAAATCAATTTAGGAAATCCTAATATCCCACCCCACCTCTGTTAACTCGGGTACTGGTGTACATTGTTTGTCTTGGGTGCTGAGCTGTGAGTTCCCAATGGACAAAAAAGGAATGGAGGAACATAGAGGAAATGAGTTAGAGTGGTTTGGAAGAGGCTGTACTTCCACAGTTTCCCAAGAAAAAGGTGTAGGTGTATCCTTTGGGTTGACCCAGAGAATCATTTGATGAACAAGAGGAAAATAACAGCAACAGGATGTGCATTGAATACCCCATTCATGGTGTGGAAAGAAGTAAGCATGAAGATGTCAAAATTGATTTAGGTCTCCTTGGACTGCTAGCCATAGTAATGGTGTGGGGCAAAGATTGAACGAACTCTCTTACGACCACTCAATGATGATTTGATAATCTATTCCACAGAAAGAGGATGACCACTCAGTCCACAAAAGCTGAGTAAAAGACTTGGAGAACCCACCCTTCTCCTAAACAAAAAAATCCCTTACTCTAAAATGACTGCTTTTAAAGTGAAAACAACTTGATTTAAGTTCGTAGTGGAACTTTCAAAGACACTTTTCCATGCATACCATTTCCAATGTGAAAATACCCCAGAGGAAAATTTCAACATGAAAACATGTCAACATAAGAAACTGGTGGTAAAATAGAGCTTATATATCAATTCCTTTAGAATATTATATACAAAACAATTCAACAAAGAATATTTTCAATATTCTGTCATAGTCATATTTATTTGCTCACAGGTATTTTTCAAATTTTTGAAATTAGGCAAAAATATTACATCCTAGTATTGACTATTTGGACAATTATATGTATACATATATGAATATATATGTGTATATCACTTGTATCACTTGTCATCCCATTGATCTTCGATTCCCAAGTGAGTGCCAGTAACGTTTCCATTTGTCCCTGTCACTTGCTAGTGTAGCCCAATGGTATCTGCTCGCTCCAGGAACACGAAGAACCTCAAACCATTCGTTCAGGGTTTTGATGAAGAAGTCTGACCAAATAGTACGCCACGCGGTCTTTTGACGTCCCGTTGAATCCAGATGGTAACAGCTCTAGTCCAGTGGTCATCTCTAAATCGAATTACTTGTCTGGCCCATCTGATTTTTGACGACTTGGCAAATGAGACAGTGTGCCTGATTCTTGATTGTTGACGGAGATCGGAATTCCAGATTCCTTCTCTCACTTGAGTGAAATATGATACTCCAAACATAGCTCTTTCGATTCCTCTTAGGGATACCTGAATAGCATTCTCATCCTATTTTCATAGGGCCCAGGTCTCTGAGGCGTAGGGTAGTGCAGGAAGAATGGTGGATTCAAAAAGATTTGCCAGAGCCAGAGGTTCTTCATCCTCTTAACCACTTCTTTAACACCCTTGAAGGCACTTCACGCTGCTCTCTTCTTCCTGTGGAGTTCTGGTGCCAAGTCATTCCTCATGTTGAGTTCTTGACCCAGGTACACATAGCTGCTGCATTCGGAGATGGTCATTCCATTGAGAGCAAATGGAACATCAGGGACTAGTTCGTTTTTCATCAACATTGTTTTGGTGAGATTCAGCTGCAGTCTGACCTTTCCACACTTACAGTCGAAGTCAGCCAGAACTTTGTGCCGCTTGGCTAATGTTTGGTGTTATTAGAACGATGTCATTAGCGAAGAGGAGGTGGTGTAGTTGCCGACCATCTATCTTCCCTCCCATTCCTTCCCATTACAGTAGTTGCATGACGTTCTCAAGGGTGGCACTGAAAAGTATTCATGAAATGGTATCACCCTGCCGAACCCCTCTCTTCACGTCAATGATCACTTCTTTGTAAAATAGTGAGCTCCTGGTGGTGAATTAGTAATACATCCTGAGTAGGATCTTGATGTACTGAGTTTGAATGCCCTGTTTGGTTAGAGTTTCGAGACCACTTCAGTCTAAAAAGAATCAAAATCCTTCTTTAAATCAATAAACGTTCAACAGAGTGGCATCTTAAACTCTCGTGAAACTTCAATAACCTTGGTCACTGTGTGGATATGGTTAACTGTGCTGAATCCTTTTTGGAACCCGGCTTGTTCACTCGAGTGAACAACTTGTGTATGACGGACAACAGGCAGATCGGGAGATGGTTGCTGATGTCGTGGATGTCTCCCTTCTTGTACAACAAGACGGTCCTTCTGGTTTTCCATTGGGACGGAACCTTGCATTCAGACAGGTAGTATGTGAAGAGTCAAGCCAGTGTATTGAAGAGTACTGGCGGCAGATTCTTCAGGTGTTCGGGTCTGACCTTGTCTGGACTGGGTGCTATACGCTTCTTTACCAATGAAATGGCGTGACAGATTTCAGAAGGGAGGACGTTGGGAATGACATATCCATCCTGTGGAATTTGGTTTGTAGGCAAGTGGACGTGGCTATTGAAGAGATCTGAGTAGAAGTCATAAATAATCCTCTCCATTGCCCTTCTGGAAGATGTGATAGATCCATCAGGACATTGGTGGACAGTCATCTTGGTCTTGTAGTTAGCAAAGGACAGGTGAGCATTGCAAATAATTTTCCTGGCTTCTGCCGCATCAGCCAACAATGCTCCTCTTCTCTCTTTGAGGTCTTCCTTTATTGCTTCTATGCACAGCTTTGCGAGCTCATATGTTAGCTTGTGATTGCCTGAGGCTCATGCCAAACCGTGTTGGCAAATGGTTTTGGAGCAACTCTCGGAGCTCGAGAGTTTCCGAAGACAGGCATCTGTTTGTGACTTTCCCACTCTCAGCATTCTTCATGCAGTCTTGGAAGTGCTTAACCAGTCAATTGTATTCCTTGTTGATGTTGTCAATGACAGGATCTTCCCATGTTGCTGCAATAGTTCCAAAGAGCTCCCACTTGGTTGTCTTTCTGGGAGTTCTCTTCTTAAACTTAAACTTTGCAGACCTTTCTCCCTGATCCATGAAGTAGAATTTTGCATGAAGGAGACGGTGGTGTGATTCCATTTGGAATTTTGGACAACAGCGACATCGGTCAGGCAAAACCTTCAACTGAATATGATGTGGTCAATTTCGTTGTGGTACTGTCCACCGGGAGACTCCCATGTCCAACGTTTAGATTCGGCCTTCTGGAACTGTGAGTTACCATGGATGGTCTTGGTCAACATGATGAACTCAGACAGTCTCTTGCCCTGTTCATTTCATTCTAGCCCATGGGTCCCAATGTAGAGTTTTTCAGGTGATCTTATCAGTCCTATCTTGGCATTAAAATCACTGACAATGATCTTATAGAAGGTGTGGTCTTCTTTATAGAACTTCTCCAGCTCCATGTAGAACTTTTCAATTTCTTCTTCATTGTAGTTGAATGTTGGTGCATAGACAATGAAGATAGAAACTCCCGGCAGTGAGCCATATCTATTCAAGCATAATCATCCAATTTGGGTTGTTAGGCATTTGAATGAATCAATGCTCATGGCCAAGTTTGTGTTGACAAGGACACCGACACCTCCAACGCCTATGTTGTCGCATGTTCCAAAGAACAGTTCTCCAGCGTTGAAAATGGCATGATGTGATCGAAGCATTTCTCCTTTCACTCAGACCAATGATGCCGTACTTGATCTTCTGCGCTTGCACCATCAGGTCCTCGATGGATGCTTCTGATGCCAGTGTACGTGCGTTGAAAGTACAGATAGTAATTTTAGTCCTTCTTTGTTTTGGCAGTCTAGTTCTTTCCTGAGATTTTATCAGCTTCTCCTTGCTCATCCTTCTTAATGCTGCCGTATTGGAGGCTCTTTCAGTGTCAGGCAAATGAGGTCCATTGTTGTTACTGTTTTTGGCATATTGAATATGCCACAGGTAGCTTGCCAGGCTCTGCTGTGCAGGCAGGGTATCTTTCTGGGCTTTCTGAGAGGATGGAGGCTTTTAGGGAGGCCTCTAATCGCCCTACAAGTGTTCCCATGGTTCACACCATATATGAACACCATCAAATATGGTGCGGATATTATGGAAAATGGGTGATAAGTGTCTTATGGTATGTTGCGTGGCCACTTTGAGGCCGCGTGATCTGGAAAATGACCTGGAGCGTGGTGGTGGCTGGGTAGAGGAGGTAGTGGAGGTCAGCCAGTGAGGTATTTATCTGGTGCTAATAGGGTGAGGAGTCTGGGTTTTACCCCTGAAGTGCCAGAGATTGGAGTAGGTAGACAGAGGATCTTGTTTTCAGGTCTCGTAGAGCCTGGAGTCCAAGGTCGCAAAGTTCTGCTTTACCTGGTTCTGTGGGGCTTCACTCATGTGCGAGGTTTGGCCCGAGTGTCTGCAAAGTGGCCTGGAGAATGGTGGTGGCTGGGTAAATACACTATATATATAACCCACATAACACATAACCCAAGAAATACCAGTTTGTGAAAATACCCCAGAGGAAAATTTAAGCATGAAAACATGTCAGGAAGAGAAACTGGTGGATAAATAGAGCTTGAACAACACAATCTGCAGAGGAGTGTTAGAACAGTATTGGCTAATTCTACCCTTTAAATAGAAATTATATGCACAAGTTAATCCTTTCTCCTGAAACACAGCTTCTTGAAAGAGTTGGAATAGACAAAGTATTTCTAATCTGTACATTTAAGGACATCTGTGGAACTTTTCCTCATCACATTGCCTCCCTCGTTTTAATTTTATTACTGCAGTACATCCTGGAATCTACAACTAAACTGTTCCTGGTCATCTGGTGGTATTACCTAACTAGGATGTACTTCTCACCAACAGCTGCTAAGAACACCTAAGTTTTCTGGAGAAATAAGAGTGCTGTTCTCTTCTTGGAACTGATCTTGTTCTTTGTTTCCTGGTGTAAGCAAGAGGATGATTTCTGGTTGATCAATATTTTGCAAAACTGAAGTCACTGTTCTTGGTTGAAACTCGAGTCCCTGGTTCAAGATGTCTCCCAGGGCTAAGTCCAGCCTCCTCTAGGGCAGCAGAAGGAAGCTGATGCTGACCTGAACAAAGAAGACCCAAACCTCCACTGCCAGCAAAATTCCCAGTGACAGAATTTGTGAGATGAACTAAAACCAAATAAAATCAAGCCAAGAAATGGAGAGGAAATAGATCTCTTAACATTTTTGAGTCAAATTAATTTGAAGAACTAAATTGGACCTCTAAGTAACTTAAGCAAATAAATTTCCATTTCTCAGTTAAGATTTTTTTGTAACTGAAACCAGTTTCCTATTAAAGTTTTTGGTAATTGAAAGAGATGAGTATGATAATTTAATAACTTATTCAGTTTAACATGAATAAATTTAAATACTTTATAATATATGTAGATAATGTGCTAAATAAACTATAAATCAGTGTAAAAGTTTTCTGACTCTTTTACTAGGGTTTTCTTAATCAATATATAGTAAAAATGCAATTAGAAAATTTCAAGAGTCCCTTCAGGTTTCATAATCCTGTGATTTTTAAGAGCCTTTGCATTACATAAATCAAGGTATAAATCTGTGCATAAAATAGTACAGGGCACATTTGTCCTCAGAGATTAATCAATAAGCATCTGTATACCTTTGCCTGATATTGTAAAATGTGATAACTTTTAGACAATGATGTTACATTGTGGGTTTTACAGATTAGAGACATGGAAATAAGGCTATGAATTTTGAGTAAAACCAAAAAACTGTAAAAGCCCCAAAGATGTCTTTTGTTTTGATCCTTCCTTTGGTGCCAGTGGAGATTTCACACTGGCAATATACATCACCAATGTGCTAATTAAGCTGTGCTTCTCACTTTAAGGTCTTTTTTTGTGTGTACTTCCCTCAAAGTGATAACAAATGGAACATCATCATTTCCTTAGATCTGAGATCACAAAATGTCCACAAGCAATATACAGTTGTAGTGATACAATAGCCAGCAAAAAATAAGGCTTTAAATATCACCCACTACAAAACTTGGAATATATAAAATGTGAAATTTGTAGAGGCATGACTAATGGGTGATTTCTATTTTTCCAGCAACTGAACACCCAGCCTATGAGCTGAGAACATATAATACTTAGAAAACAATCTTGGAAGAAACTGACAGATATATGGGATATTTTATCTTGCATTATGTGATTTGTGGAAGTAATCTCAACTGAAAGTACTTCAAAGGAAAGCATTAAACAAGTATAAAATAACTAATCTACAAGGAGTTATTAAGTGTTTGCTATCTAAGAAACCAAATGCATGTGACTGAGGAGAAAATAACAACAAGAAGCCTAAGGATCCCATTGAAATTAACCTGCTAACTTGGACCCCCTCGTTCAGCCTTACCCTTGCAAACCATTAACTCATAGGCTGATACAAAGAACTGTCTGACTCATTTCAGTCAACTCACGTGTCTCCAATGGCTCCCAAATGCCTACTAAATTCATTTTAAATCGAGGTTACAAATTGGTGGTAGAAACACTTGTGCTCTTTGGTGGCAGACATGGTATGACCACATTGTTCCCCTGAAACATAATACTTTTCTCTTGTAAACCAATGTTATCTCATTAGTTTTTTAGTTCTAAAATGGCTATGAGAGTGATGATAGTGAAGAAGTTGAGGAGGAGAGACACAAAATAATTGATCCTTTTTTTTTTTTACTTTTTGGATCACACCTGGTGATGCACAGGGGTTGCTCCTGGCTTTGTGCTCAGGAATTACTCCTAGCGGTGCTCAGAGGACCATATGGGATGCTGGGAATCAAACTCAGATAGACTGTGTGCAAGGCAAATGCCCTAACCACTGTGCTATCACTCCAGCCCCCAAAATTGATCCTTTCAGGTTTCAGTGTGTTTGTTATCCATTGTACTAAGTATTTAACATCCAAAAGTGTCATTTTAATCTTATACTTTTTCATCACTACTTTTTCTATTGGGCTGGAGTAACAGCATAGTAGGTAGGGCATTTGCCTTGCACACAGCCGACCCGGGTTCAATTCCTCCGTCCCTCTCGGAGAGCCCAGAAAGCTACCAAGAGTATCCTGCCCACACATCAGAGCCTGGCAAGCTCCATGTGGCGTATTCGATATGCCAAAAACAGTAACAACAAATTTCGCAATGAGATTTTGCTGGTGCCCCTTCGAGCAAATCAATGAACAATAGGATGACAGTGCTACAGTGCTACTTTTTCTATTGATGTGAGATTCTTCACAAGACATAAAATGAATCATGTTAAAGTGGTTAATTGATATACATACAATATTTAGAATGTGATATATGTACAATGATGTGCAATCTCTACCCAGTTTTAAAACGCTTTTATCATCCCAAAAGCAAACCCACACCTACTGAATAACTGCTCCCCATTTTTCTCTCTTCCCACTCCCTGGAAAACAACACTGCATTCTCCTCCCAGTTCTATCTTCTTATATTTTATATTTTTAATATTCCCTATTTTTATGGACATGATTTGTTTTCACATTCTCTCCTCCCTGTTATTTCCTCAAGAAAAAAAATAAGAAAAAGAAAAAACTTACAAAAACTGCCAAAATTATAAAACTTCCTACGACAGATACCTACTTATCCAAATTCTCCCTGCTTTGAATAGTGAAATTGGAGTTCTATGTCCTTCTTTAAAACAAGCGGGCTCTGAAGCTGAGGAAACACAAGTTCTTGAACAATCGCAGCAGGAATGGTGGGTTCAGAGAGTGGCTGGACTCTGTTCATCTTGAGAACAGAACAGTTCTCAAATAGGCCATCCCCAGCCACCCTGAAAACTGAGGGAAGCTCTCACCAAGAGCTCCCTGTACCATATGGCCATAGCTCCTTTCAATCCCTTCCATCCTTCAGTTATATGTTATGGGGTATGTGCCAAGCACCTAATCTGAGGTCAGTGCAAAATCACATTTCCTGTGCCTTCAAAAGTTCTGAGAAGGACAGAGCTGAAAGCAAACTATAGTCTCGTATGTCTATTCTTAGTAAAATAAGCCATTTTTTTTCTCTCATGTGGGGATCCTAGGTCTTTTTAGAACATTTTACCAATGTTATAAAATACCTCACATAGTAGGTATAAATAAAAAGCTATAATAGATATGCATACGATATTAAAATTAGGATTACTTAATTGAGTCAAGCTGTATATCAGAATTCAAACAAATTATGAGTATAGTGTTGTAAAACATCTCAGTTCATCTAAGTCTAAAGGTTAGCAATCCAAATGTTTTCTAACTTAAGTACCTAATAATTCCATCCTTCCTGCTTGTATTAGGGTACAAAGAAACAAACAGGATATGAAGGCATGTGGTGTGTGTGTGTGTGTGTGTGTCTGTGTCTGTGTCTGTGTCTGTGTATGTATCTGTGTGTGTGCGCATAGGAAAAGGAGAAATTTATTTTAAGCAATTAAGTTACATAACAGCGGAGTTAAAGAAATCCAAAATCAATAAGGTAGGAAGGAGACTTAGGAAAGAGATCACGTCACATCTCTGGAAGATAATTCCTTCTCCTTCGGGACATCTCAGCCTTTTTTCCTTCATGCCTTCAACTTATCAGAAGAGGCCCACTCACTTCAGGAAGGATATTCTCTTTTGTCCAAAGTCTACTGAGTAAAATGTGAATCACACCCAAAATAGATCTTCGCAGCAACATTTAGACTGTATTTAATAAAATATCTGAAGATTGAATGAATTACTGAAATGGAATGTGTGATGATCCCAGAAATGGTGCGTCAAATTGAAATGGAAAAGGCGTTAGGAACATTTCCTTTAAGTGTTTCATTCTTTATCAGAATTTTGATATATTCACTGGAGACTAATGGTGGTACCTAACTTGGCACAGAACAAGGAGCAAAAGGATGGAGAGCACTTAGGGCTAAGTGGGTGCTGGTGAGAAAAGGGTCAGTTCCTCACTTCAAGAGGGAAACTGGTAGACCAGATGAAGAACTGGGTCCACTGCTGAGAACTGAAGACCTTAAGTTATCACTCAAGAATATTAAAAATTGTGAGGAGGAAGGACAAATGAAGCAGGATGGGGAAAGAAGTTTTGCCGACTGGACAATTTTGCCTCTTTGTTAGCAGGGGCTGGAGGACAGGCAGGCAGCAAAATGAGAAGAGAGAGACTGTGAATAAGCACGCATATATTATAGAAATTCTCAGATGGGATAATCCTTTCCAGAGTTTTTGTTATGTCCTAGCTAATTAGCCAAGTAGATCATTCATTTCACTCCAGAGAATCCAGTTTTCCCTGAGGGGTGAAAACATTCAAGTCTGCAAAAAAAGAAGTCCCAGGCGACTGGGAGTGTAACTAAATACCAAACCTTCATCCTCCAGCGCTTGGGACCCGCAAGGGCAAAGAAAAGACAAATGATCTGGCATGAAGGGAAGCCACTCCCCTCTCTGTTCCGTTCATCCCCTTCCATCTAATTTTCCTGTCCTCTCCTCTAGCAGTTAGGGCTGGAGATGTCTCATGCCCTGGGAATGCAGAATCCTAGAGAGAATTTCTTGTGTTCCTGCCAAATATACAGTAGGAAGAATCACGCGGTATGTAGTGGGTGGAACACAAAAGGCATGCCCAGTGCTCAGTGAATTAGAAGAGCTTTGCTGTCTAAAATTAGAGCAGACAATGGCAGAAATCCCAGCAACGCTGGCCTCCATTAGAAAGCAGGACTCACTAAGTCCAAATGAATTAAGGCGGCACCGATAGACAGGATGGAGCAAGAGACAGAAGTTCAGACGTGAAGATAAAGGAAACTGGGTAGAAGTTGTCAAAATGTGTTTAGCACCACTGGGGACTGGATATCCTCAGCAACTAGGACAATTTTGCTGAACCCCTATGTAGGAATACTATTATAAAAAAAAAAAGGTTGAAATATCATGCTGCCCCCTGATTTAGTCACTTTCTAAAGCTTCTCTTCTGTCTCACTCACACTTGCCTTCCAGACAGATAAAGTGCTAATAAATTAACACACATATCTTATGTCCTTGATGGTTCGTTTCAGTTTATACAGCAGTGCCTTACAATTTGCTAGATGTAACTATGCTGTAGGAAACTGCAATCATCTAGAAATGGTCAGAATTCCTGAACAAGCACGGAGACACACAAGATTGTAACTCCTCCGAAGAGCCTTGGAACACAGTTTGGCTGGATTCTTGGTGTTGTTGCTAGTCCTCAAACCCCTTAAGTTCAATAGCAACACAGGGACTAGAGAAAGAGCAGGTAGGGTGTCTGCCTTGCATGCAGCTGACTAAAGTTTAATCCCCGGCACCAGAGCCCTTGAGTTCTGCCAACAGTGACTCCCAAGCACCGAGTCAGGAGTAAGCCCTGAACATGTATGAATGTGGCCCATAAAACAAAAACAAAAGCAAAAATATCATAAACCAATGGCAATAGCAATGCAGGATCATCAGGAAGGTCATATTCATTGACCTTGCCATAGATTAGCCTCCACTCTAATGAGACACAGGGGAGAACTTTTGCACTAAAATTGTGGAATCACTGCACTCAAAGTGGCAAAAATCAAAAGACTATACAAAATGTACAAACTTTAATGAGCCCTCACTTCACACATGATGACAAGAGGCTCCAAAAAGTCAAATGACTTCTTTATTGCCCCCCATTTTCAGACAAGACAAGCCCAGGATTCTAGGCTTAATTGTTTCTTTCCACTGCAGCCACGATTCCTAAAGACCATCAAAGTTATCACTATATCCCCCAAAAGCCCAGCTTTCATATCTTTAGCATTCACTGTTATTCTTAAGTGAATTAAATTTGAAGATATTGGCAAACATAGTCTATGTCCTCCTTCCAACAAATAGTATGGAAATGTTAATTGCATTTTAAAGGTAAAATGCTCTGACTAGTTTGCAACCAAACTATAATTGCCTTTATGGGTTCTCCAATTCCTTATTCTCCAATTACTTACTATAATGAGCCTAAGATTGCATATAAAATTTCATTACAGATTAAGTAAATATTAATCGCAGTGAGTTTTCAACTTAATGCGAGTTCTCCTTTTTTTACGTGGCATGGAGTAAGTCACTGAGAGTCAGTGTTCTATTTTAGCATCAGGGGATTATACTGTTTTACTTTTATTGGGTAACAAAAATTATGCAGCCCATTGTATTTTGCTTTTTGTTCTAGCTGATGCGTGACTATAGAAAAGAGAGCATCATCCACAGAATTGTGCTATTCTAGAATCTTATTTTATGACTTTCACTATGATCTGATCATCTTGGGCTCAAGCCCTATTTATGCTGCCTGTGAAGAAACTATGCAAAGATCATGAAGAGGAGAAAGTTGGTAATTAGTTTCCTCTGCTACATCTGATTTGAGATCAGTATCTAAAATCTTAGTAAGATTAAAAGCCAGTATATGGAGGAAAAAGGAATGAAATCAAAGTTGGGTGGGGGTGAGGGAAGGGACAGATTAAAAGCAATGGGGGTCAGGGAGAAGGATTAGATACATCAGTGGTGCTAAGGAATGATTGAGCTAAGTTTCCAAGCACTGAAATCATGAGACCAAATTTTAACAACCAAACTTTAATAAGGTGACTGTCGAGGTGGCAGGCTAAAGGTTGGCGGGTAAGTAAGGGAACCTGGGAACTCTGATGGAGAGAAGGTGACACTGGTGGTGGGATGGTGCTAGAACATTGTCATATCTAAAACTCAATTATGAATAACTTTGTAAATCGTGGTGTTTTAATAAAATAATTAAAAATATATGATTCTACTTCTCTGCGCCAGACTATTTTCACTTGGGGTGCCCCAGAGGGGAACTGGTAAGAGCCCTCCCCACCCCAAGGGACCCAGCCCCAGCAGCCGACCTCCACTACCGAACCGCCACCACGCTCCAGGCCGATTTCCGGATGCTCCGGCCGAGACTCACACATGAATGAAGTCCCAAAGGAACCCAGATAATGCGAACCTTTGTGACTTTGGATTCATTATAAGACACTTCCTACCCATTTTCCATAATTACCACACAATATTTGATGGAGTTCAGACAGTAGGCAACAAATCATAGAGTAATATAAATAAATATATATATAAATGTATATATGTGAGAGTCCAGTAAGCTACCAAGAGTATCCCGGCAGCACAGGCAGAGCCTGGCAAGCTACCCGTGGTGTATTTGATATGCCAAAAACAGTAATGATAGGTCTCATTCCCCTGACCCTGAAAGAGCCTCCAACTGTTGGGAAAGATGAGTAAGGAGAGGCTGCTAAAATCTCAGGGCTGGGAGGAATAGAGACATTACTGGTGCCCACTCGAGTAAATTGACAAACAACGGGATGACAGTGACAGTGACAGTGACTCCTCATCCTAGGAAATCATGCGTGGGGTATTAATATTGATGAGAAGTGTGGCAGTATAGAATGAAGAACAATAAAAATCTGAAAAGTCCAATCAGTTAAGATGCCACTACTACTCTGTGTGAGATGGAAAAACCATTATAAAGCTCTATACAGAATATTTATATGATACAACTTATTTCTAGTTGCTATAAAATGGAAAAATGGGAAAACACTGAAGGACCTATCTGTTGGTACAGGAAAGCATAGACAATAGTGACTTTATTTAACCCAGGAGAAAATAAAAGAGAGTAGCAGGGGCTGGAGAAAATAGTAGAGTTTAAACCAGTTGCCTTACTCATGGCCCAGTATAAGCTTGATCCCCAGTATCTGAGCACCTTCACAAGTAATTCCTGAGTATAACACTAGTAGTAAGAACTGAGCACTGATGGGTGTAGGGAGAAGAATGAAAGGAAGCTGGGCCAGACCAATAACAGAGATGCTTGTTTTGCATGTAACTGACCTGAGTTTAATCCCTGGCATCTGAGCACCCACAGGAGTGATTCCTGAGTGCAGAGTAAGGAGTAAGCCTTGAGCATTTTGAAGGGTGTGACCAAATTTTTTTTAAATGAGAAAAGGAAAGAAGAAAAGGAAGGAAGGAAGAAGGAAAGAAGGAAGAGAGGGAGGGAGGAAGGAAGGAGGAAGGAAGGAAGGAAGGAAGGAAGGAAGGAAGGAAGGAAGGAAGGAAGGAAGGAAGGAAGGAAGGAAGGAAGGAAGGAAGGAAGGAAGGAAGATTGGTTGTGAGAAAGAAAGAAGAAAATGGCTCAAGATTTGGGGTTCAAGTTATTGGGAAGTTGACATTGAATGCGATGCTGTGTGAAGTTATTATTCACTTAGCTATAAATAAGGCATGAGGGAGTCTGGTTAAATACTGTCTGAAAGAGAAGATGAGAAGATGGGAGGATGGTTAAGAAGTGCTAGTAAAAGTAAATTTCATTTTTCAGCTAGTTGCTTTTTTGTACTAGGCACTGAACTAAACACTCAACCAATATGGCATCATATCATTCTCATCACTGAGTGTCATTGGTTCAATTAACTCTGCTTTACAGCTGAGAAGGTTCAGTTTAAGAAAGTAAAGCCAGAGCCCACGACCTGTGAGCTGAAAGATCGAGCATGGGTCTGAATCTATAACAGTTCCATCTCAAGCTTGTGCTGTTAATGACCATACTTTAGTCTAACTCTGGTTCAACTTAATCTGAGGGAGGAATAAGGTCGGCAGGATATATGGAGCAGCCCCGTGAGGAGAGAGAGCAGTTTACCTGTGACAGGATGATTGCCTGATCACTTTTAATCTATAAAACAAGAAGAATGGACTCGATGATTTCCATGGTTCCTCTCAGCTCTAAAAGCCTATAATTTTAAAACATGGCGATGCTTCTTTTCACTAAAGTGAAAGTCATTTTTATTTCTTAAGATTGAATAGCATATAATACGATTCTCTTATTTATACAAAGCTATTCCAAGCCAGGCTGAATTGAGCCTCAAGCCTTACAGTTTACCCATTTTGAAATAGGAAGAGCATTAAAGGTAAAAGAATAGCAGTAAGCACAGAAAGGTAAACGAGAAAGGGGAAAGGACACATCAAGGAAATGAAGGCGTTGTCATAAAATAAGCAGGAGAAATAGAAATGAAGTTTGGAAATGGTCATTTTCCAGGAAACAGGAAGATTTCATATCTTTAATAGTGAAGCATCTTGATTGTGGACTAAAAAATCCAATGCCACTTTAAAAAATGTTTCTCTTGCGTTAACAAAAACTTTAATTTTCTTTGTTGTTCCAAAGTCTAGTTCGTAATATCACACCTTCCATTTACCACAATAGCAAATCACACAAATATATTCTCGCCCTGCAAGGACATAAATCATGCACAGGCAGAAAGAGATAATGCAATATATTTATGTTTGCCTTCAATCAGGGAGATGTCTATGAGATTAAAGTAAAAATTTGTCCTCGATTTAAGGAATCAAAAGAGCAACTTTGGTTTTAATTAAGAAGTAATAAGCAGCATGTTTTTTCTTCATCATCACTAAATTTATAATGGGCGTCTATAATGTATATGTCTCTCTAGCAAGAGGCAGCTATGGGGATAAGACACTTGATTTGCTGGTATTGAAGACAAAGTTACAGGCAAATGCTACCAGAGTTTGCCAGAAGAAAAACAGCTCCGAATTTTGGTTTTTAAATGAGGCTCTGAATTCTGGTTTTTAAATGAGGCTTCTTGGAACTAAAATTCTTAGTTCAAAGGAAACTGCAGCCCTTACCCCATTCCCTAATTCCCTACTCTCTCTCTCTCTCTCTCTCTCTCTCTCTCTCTCTCTCTCTCTCTCTCTCTTCCTCCCTTCACCTTCCTTAGGAAGTTTTCACATAATATCATTTACGTAATGACATCTGGAGGTTTTATTTAAACTTTAAAATATGTGTAAGGCTGCATCTAAGATCACAATGAATGGATTAAATGCTTAGAGTTATGAATCCACTTTAAGATTTGTCTCACAAATTAGAATTATTATTGTCTCTAAATATTTTGGGAGGATTGCTAGGTTAAATGCTATTCATTCATTTTAATGCCTATGATGTTTCCTTAAAACCCATGCTAAACATGAAAACAATAATAAAATATAACAGGATATGAACAGATATTTACCTTCCAAAGAAGAGCTCAAATAATTAAATAGTATCTTTAAAATTAAATGTAAATGAAAACAACAGAAACATATGAAAAAACATGTATTATACAAATTACAAGGTATTTGCTCGTGTATGCATGTATTTTAAAGCTAATTTTCAGAACTGGTGAGGTTATGACAAAATAAGTATCTTAACAAATATTAAAATAAATAATTTCTAAAAATCAGTTTGAAAATATGTGTGTATCTAAGTGATTTTTGAAGTGCATATTTTTGAATCAGATTTTTCCCTCTAGAACTATATTGTTGGACTGGAGCGATAGCACAGCGGTAGGGCATTTGCCTTGCATGCAGCCAACCTGGGTTCGATTCCTCTGTCCCTCTCGGAGAGCCCAGCAAACTACCAAGAGTATCCCGCCCGCAAGGCAGAGCCTGGTAGCTACCCGTGGCATATCTGATATGCTAAATACAGTAACAACAAATCTCACAATGGAGATGTTACTGGTGCCCGATCAAGCAAATTGATGAGCAATGGGATGACAATGACAGTGACAGAACTATATTGTGAAGATATAAGCAGAAAAGTATTATCCAATGTTTTATTAGGATTTCAGGTAAATTGTCAATATGAGAGGTCAGAGAGATAGTATAGCAGTTAAGGTGCTTGCCTTGCATGCAGACAAACTGGGTTCGATTCCTGGCACTACCTATGGCCCCCAGGACACCTCCAGGAGTGATTCCTGAGTACAGAGGTAGGAATAATTCTTATATGTGGCCCCAAACAAAACAACAATAAAAGTCAATGTGAGCACTAAGAACTATCTCCTCCTTTTTCCATTTTCCTATAATACTTCGAAATACACCATTTTATGCATTAAATCAGGAACCTAGAAAGGATATGCTCTGTGTGCCAAATAATAATAATAATAATAATAAGGTTCTGGTTTGCCTTTTGAAGAGTAAGACAGATGGCAAGAGACTGAAAGAAGAACGGAGGATAGATCAGTATAGAGTGGAAGCAAACAGAACACTCTTGCATAGGACAGACGCTGCCAGCAGGAAGACCATCTCCTGGATTCCTCCCAAAGGAGGAGAAAAACAATTAGCTACTTGAAAAGTTATTGCCTGTCCTAAGAAAATAACCATTTCTAAAATTTATAGATAATACTTTGTTCTAAAAATAGTCATTGTGGGGCTGAAGAGATAGCACAGCAGATAGGGCGTTTGCCTTGCACACGACCAACCTGGGTTCGATTCCCAGCATCCCATATGGTCCCCTGAGCACTGCCAGGAGTAATTCCTGAGTGCAGATCCAGGAGTAACCCCTGTGCATCACCAGGTGGGACCCAAAAAGCAAAAAAATTAAAAATAAAAATAGTCATTGCACGAAAAGTATATGAGGCTAGGAAATTGCTGTCTTTTCATTTCAAATATATGTGAGTACTGTGCTGGAGAAAAAAAGAAGTAGTGAAATAAGGAAAGAATACATGAAGAAAATGAAGTGCTGAATCAAATGTCATGATAGTAGCAGACCATGATACATAACCGAAAATAAAATTAGCAAAGTGAAAGACATGTTGGTCATATGGCTAGATCTTACAGAGGGCAAACATATTTAAAAATATTTATGTAAAAAAGCATAGCAAACAGATGCAGAAAAACCAATACTCTATATGAAGCAATCAACTCTTGTCTAGACACCACAGTACAGAGGAAGCAAATGTTCCTGAACCAAAAAAAAAAAAATGAAAACTTATGCTGCAAATACCTGAGAAATAAAAATAAAAACCTGACATTCATGTTTCAGATGGCATCTTACAATTACCAAAAGAGAGGAATAGTTGTTATGCATATAGTTATTATAAATAAACGTCTTATAAGTATCTATTCCAAGGAATTACAGATCAATCTAAAAATTTATAAGTGACAGCAATGTGAGTGTTCCTTGAGGGTATTATACTAAGAGAAAGGAGCCAGGAGCAGAAAGGCAAGTACTATAAGATATCACATACATGTCCAACCTGGAAAAAATACATAGAAACAGAAAAATATGGTGGTTAGGGCTAAGTAGGAGGTGGAATGGGAGTGAGGGGAGATATGTTGGTTAAAGAACAAAATACTGAGTTATAAGATAACTAAGCTCTGTGAATCTGATAGACAACATGGTGATTCGAATTAATATTGTTTTATGTACTTGAAAGTACTAAATCATGTGATCACCACAAAAGCAAAGGGCAATTATGTAATATGACAAAGATATTAAGTATCCGGACTATGAAAATCATTTCACCATATATACATATCTCAAACCACCATATAGTACTTTTTAAAATTACACAATGTAGGTTCTCAATAAAGCTTGAAAAAAATAAATTAGAACCACAGGGCAAGGAGTAGATGTCAGTATTTTCTTTTAAATCTCCCCCAGGCAATCCCAGGAGGTAACCAAGAGAAAGAAACAGTGCTACAAATCATTGCCCTAGAAATATCAAAATGTAGGAGAATTTAAAAAGAAATCAAGCAGGGGTAATATTTTTTCCTCAAGCAGGATATTAAAATTCCATTTTTTATTTTTAATTTTGTAGTTTTTTTTTCTGTTGCCTTTCCTCTCAAATTATGCATATCATACAAAGTGTACATTCAACCTTGCTGGCTAATCCCCTTTCACAATTCCGAAGTAGTGGTTTGGGGGAGCTGTCTTAGTACAAGCTCCCTCTGCACTCTAGCCCTTATGCAGAACACATTTATCTGAGTTACTCTTGAAGAGGGCTGGAGCAATAGCACATCGTAGGGTGTTCGCCTTTCACGCAGCTGACCCGTGTTCAATTCCTCCGCCCCTCTCGGAGAGCCTGGCAAGCTACCGAGAGTATCTCGCCCGGTTGGCAGAGCCTGGCAAACTACCGTGGTGTATTTGATATGCCCCAAACAGTAATAACAAGTTTCACAATGAGAGACGTTACTGGTGCCAGCTCAAACAAATCAATGAGCAATGGGATGACAGTGACAGTGACAGTGGCTCTTGAAGAACACAATTTTAAACTAGATTTATTTCAAGGCTAATAACAACAACAACAACAAAAGCAGACATAAACAAAGAGATTCAGGACAACAGGGAAAGAACCAAGTGCCCTAGACTATATAGTAAAGGAATCTTTATAAAGATGCATGTTGCTGATATTAATATAATGATGAAAGCAGATATTAAATCACTGGGACTCAGAACCAAAGTGGGCCCTAGTGGTCTACACAGTCACCTCCTGAGGAAACATCTTAACCCCTCAAGTCACTGGAAAGTACACAAATCAGTAACTAGGAGGGATAATACAAACTTTAGCAGGATTTTAACATATTTATTTTTGAATGGTATAAAAGACAGAGAGGTCACAACCAGACCACAGCCAACACCATGGCATACGCCAAGGAAGTCAGACCAAAATGTTAGGCTCATGGCGATATCCAAATCTAATCCCTAAAACTGTTCCAGTCAGATATTTATTTATGAATATTCTCTGCTGTGCCAATGAGGTTTCCAAGTCAAACACTTTGTGATTGATTGGGGCAGACTTGACTGTAAAGAATTAAGTGTGTAGACTTATAATTCTGTCAAGTGTCGGCTTTATAATTCATGATTTTGCCATCAATGAAAATCACATAGATCCAATTCTAGTGAAAAACATTTGTCTCAACATAGTCTGAATAAATAAAGACAACACATGTCGTTGTGAAGTTTATATTAACTATTTAGACCAGAAGAGAAATGAACCAAAGAAAAGAAGCTAATTTCCTAGGGACAATAATCATTCAAAACTCAAAAGCAAAGTCCCTAGATGTTTAGTAATCCTAAACCTAAAAAGAAATAATTCTATTATATGATATGATAGAGGTACAAATTATACCTACAAAGGCAATGAAATAAGTGCATAAAACCAATACCTAAGTGTTTTAAATTTATATAATTTTATATATACTTATATATATTCATATGTGATGTACTTCCTTTTTATTTTAAAGAAAGAAACAAAGCAAAAGCAGTGCTTAAATCAAGGGATAAAAGTAGGTTTTGGAATTCTGCATCATATTCTTCCTTAAAGTTTTAAGTATTATTGATAGGTAGATGCTGTTTAGAGACCTCATAACTTCAGACTTCTATAGACTTCTATAATGTAGAATTTGTGAAATTACATCAGAGCCTCAGCGGCAACTCCCTGAGAGTCACAAAATTTAGGATTGTAAGGTGATCGTGTCCAGGCAGCGGCTGAGACATATATTTCTGCATTCTTCCATAGAATCGAGTATAGTATGTGTACTTAGCTACTCAATAAATACTAGGTGATTACACACATGTGGAAGGACCTCCCACGAGAGACAGATATCCTCTCTATCTGGCATCTGCTGCAATGCCATCTATTAATATGTATTTGAAGATCACCTGAGGTCATTCATTTCACTACTCATCCCCACTAATTGTTAGAAAGCTCTGTTTATGTTGAACTAAAACTTGTTTTCAACACTGGCCTTATTTCTTCCTTCTCCTCAACACAAATGACACCTTTCAATCTTCTACCTTATCGTTCTTTAACAATTTGAACACTATTAGGCCTCTCTCTACATGAGTTCATCTCAGATACTCTCTTTGGGGTAACATTTAGATTGTTAAATATTAGCATAAATGCTTAATGATGCCAAAGCTGGAAGATCATATTCCAGATATAAATCTAGAGCTCTGACTCTCTGAAGACATTGAGCAATTTTTAAATGCCTGCAACATGTGTTTACTTCCAGAAAGCATATTCAGCAATATTTATCAGGTTGATTATCTTGATTCCTTCCAAATTTCCTTTCTAAACTGGGACTTGATGCCACTAAATTTTGTCCAATATTTTTCATTGGTTCCCATGACTTTTGTTCAATCAACCAAAATTTATTCACTTCCTAATACTCTCCGGGAACTAGTTTATATTGTGAGGTACCAAAAATGAACAGGGAGACCTGGTCCCTACTCTCATCAAGGTTATAGTCTATGGAGATGTGTCAGGAAACCATTAAAAACTAGGAAATACAATTTCAGGGAAAGAAAACAGGTGAAAAATAGATCGGAAATGGAGGTCGTACCTTAGTCAGAACTATAGGGAAAAAAACCCATGAGGAGGTCAAATTTCAGCCATGACCCATTATGATGAAAATGAACAACCCATCGACCAAGAAGCAACAAGCATATTTCTACTCTCGCTCCTAATGATCCTTTTGGTCCTCTACAAATTCGAAATGATTGAATAGAAAGTAACTTGGGACAGTCCAGAGGCAACCTCAGGCCTCTGGATGTCTCTTGCTAGGCTCTCTTGCAACAACATCTCCTTTAAAGGCTTCAGAAAGCAAATATTACAAACATTGCAAGATATCCGAAGCAAGGCACGATTTCTCCCCAAGTAAACTCCCGATCATAATAGTGAGAAAGTCGCATTGCTGGCTATGGGACTGTTACCCACTGCAGGCAAAGCCACTAAGTGAGGACAAATGGTGAGGGTCACAGGAACTTTAGAGAAATGCCCCACAGAGCATTCAAGTGAGAGCACTTGGACACCAGCCCCAGCAAGAGGCTTACATTTCAGTACTGCAGCTCCACCAGGCCATACCAATTTCCTTCTCCAGTGCTTTCCCTTGACCCCCGCCTCCCGCCTTGGTAGCACGTTGTTGAGTTAGCTGATGAAAGCTGGGAGAGGCTTTCCTTTAAATACGTGTCTGCATTGAAGGACTTGAGAATAGTCTTCTGAAAATGGGGGGATTGATGGATAATGCTGCCACACATTGTCCATTGGTCATGCCCCTGGTTCATGTAACCAGGAACAAAGTGGAGGCCTTATACAGTTTGATTGTGATGTTCTCCATTCGAAAAAATAATATCACTAACAAAGAAATCAGTCTTTAGTTAAAAAAGGGGGGACTACATATAGATACCAAAGGCAGATGTTTGTGGGGGGTGGGAGAGGAGGTTGGGACCAAACCCAATGTTATTAATGTGGTACCAGGGTTCCTGGAGAGGCTTCGTGCAAGGCAAGTTCTTCACCTCCTGTACTCTATATATTTAGCCCCTAAACACACACTTTTCATTGTAGTTGCTAACCTGTGTAAGCACGCTATTCACTTACATTATGTCCTGCTGATTTTCACAGTGCGCCATCCCATCCCATTATGTCTGCTGTTTATGATTATGCAGAGTTTTAGTGGAAAAACCCTAAAGGATGCCTTTGACATAAAGTTTTTAGTCTTAAGATTAGTCCTTGTCACCATATTCCAGAGAGTGGAACGTTTTGGGGAAAGGGAGCCTCATTCTAAAAGTGTGGACATGTGTGTGCACGTACTGGGGCTGTTCTATGGACTCCTTTGTATCTATAAAACACTTTGTGAACTGTGGATATACAGCACAGCACTTTTTGTGGAAGTGAAAAGACACCCATCACTTAATCCCTGAACATCCACCAAGAAGGGAAATGGATAAATGCTTACATATTAAAGCACTGCAAAGCTGTTTTTAAAAAATGAACTAAAGCTACACTACCAGTATGGACAAATGATAAAAATCTTAATGTTGTGCAATGAACATATGAAGCATATCATCATCTTAGTAAAATTCATGAAACAATCTATAAAGAGGTGATATAAGTAGTCTTCACTTAAACAATATAGGCTCTCTCTCCTTTATATATACATATATCATGTATTATATATGTATATTTTTGTATTTATATATATATCACTGTCATCCAATTGCTCATCGATTTGCTTGAGTGGGCACCAGTGATGTCTCCATTGTGAGACTTGTTACTGTTTTTGGCATATCAAATATTTGTTACAAAATGGGTCTTTAGTATGCCAATAATACACATCAGTTTCAGGATCAGGGTTAGCTCAGGTGAGAGAGGGAGGAGATTTGGAAGGATATAAAGTGGTCTCCCCGAGGATAAGAGTACTTTTTTTTTTAATGTAAAGATAGATGTGGCAAGATTTTCTTAAATTTGGGTCACTATTATGGTGTACCTATATTTTTATGAATATATAAAATAATTAAGTGAAAGAGAAAGTAAGTTAAACTTCATTTCCTCAAAAGAGTGACTGTTTCTTTCCATCTGTTAATGATATCCCTATTTTTCAATAGCTTTCCAATTTTGTCCTTTTTTAGTATAAGTCTTTAGTTCAAATGAAATTTTTATAGGTTTCTAGTATAGAAAACCAATAATCATTTGGTTGTTCTGGAGCCCTGCTTACTTACATGTTCTCTACGCTGAGAACAGAGTTCCCAATCATTCCTCCTGAGGTGAAAATTACTGATGAAACTAATCAAAAATTCATTTTGATCGGAATGCCAGGAAGCTACAGCCAGAGTTCAATATTTATGTCAACACCTCTGGTTTGAAAACATATGCAGTGTGTCATTTCCTCCTGGTTCTGCTTTATTGGTTTTCTTCTCTTCAAGAATTTGAAGGTAATCAAATGACCCATCTTCCCTAATTGATGAAAATTAAAACCTCTCATCAAGTCTAAATTGGCATTTCTTAACTGTGTTCCCTAAGACTATTCTGAGCAATGGAAACTTGTAAGTGTTTACATTTACCAAAACATAATTTTAATAGAAATTTAGAAGAAAAATTTTAAGAAGCAAGTCACCCTTAGATAGAAGAAAAATAATAAATGACTAAACACAACTACATATAGAAATGATCTGATATTTTAAATGTAATAATTTTAGATACATTGCCATTCTGAGATTTGCCCTACATCTAAACTGATATATACATATATATATATAAATCAATGAGTAATGGGATGACAGTTATATATATATGAGTACATATATATACATATATGATATATAATTCTAGGCTCAATGCCCTCGGTAAAAGCCCGTATTCTTTCTCTGTCTCTGTCTCTCTTCCAATATCTCTCTCCTCCCTTCCTCCTCTTATTTCTCCCTCTCTCTCGCTCATCTCTCTCCACCTTTCCTCATATTTCCTAAAGCAGTGTTTTACTTATGCAAAAAAAAATTAAAAACTACATCAGATAATACCATAGAAATTTCCTTAGACTATTGACCAACACATGCACTTAATATATTTCATGACTAATATTGTGCTCTTAAAGACAGTGGAGATAATTTAGCACCACTTTTATGAATGCTCTTAAGTTTAGACATTTTATATTAACATACATTCATTTGTTACACCAGGAAAAGTGATACTCTACTTATGAAAATGTCAAAATTTTTTAGAGAAGCCTATTCAATAGAACACTGCAATTGGCCACTCTAATATAACAAAGTTCAAAATCATGGTTCCCAGAAGATTCAAAAATATTCCAATTAAGTAAATAGGGTTTGTCAAACATAAAACATATTTGAAGTTATTAAATGATTCAATAGTTTTCCCAAAGCTAAAGAAACTGTTACAACAATTGTATTCAGTTCTTCATTTTTAATTATATATTACTTTGAGTTACACAGGCAACTACTTACTACATCAACTGAGTGACAGCTACCTGGTATGTTTAGTCTCAGAGAAATCACCAGCTTTCAGGAGAATATTAAGTGTTGCTTACTGGATCTACACCCACACTCTTTGTCCTCTTCTAGCACTCATTCAGACATCACCAACGCAGCCTAGATAATAGATAATTTTGACTAAAGAATTCTTTCATGAGAGCTAGAGTGGTCTAGCTTTAAAGTACCTCATCATCAACTCTTTTCCACAATGTCTTTGCTCCCGCTTTAAAAGAAACAATCAACCTTCTTATTTTGGCACCATTGCTCCCACTAAGGAAAAAGTATGTGTAAACATGTCAAAGTGAATGTGTAATGAGCTTAGAATAATGGAAGAGAAGACAGTTGAGTTGGAAGAGAGAATTTCAGGGCAAAACAAAAATTGAAGAAATGGTAGATTGAAGGAAAAAGTTGGGTTGACTACTATGACCTATCGTGACAATTAAACCACAAATATCAATCTACCTTATTAACCTTATCAACTGAGCTCACAAATGAACAATAATATAGATGGCTCTTTGAAGAGGCTAATTTTAACAGAGGTCAGTTGTTAAATAATAGTTTAAAGCAGTGTATGACATTTGGTAGGAGAGAGGAATGGGATAAAATTTGGAAAGTTCAAAGAAAAAATTGTAAAAACAACGATAAAATGCACAGTGAAGTTTTATCAGGAAGGTTACCAGGCCTGAAAAGCCCAGTGGAAATAAGCCTAAAACATAATTGGATAAGAGTAAAGGTTGATGAGACACCAAGAAAGATTGATTACAGCAGAGGGTCGATCTCTAGAAATACATAGGAAAAGAAAAGATACCCCTCAGGGCTGGTAGATTTATTTATCTGCACAAAATCACACAGAATGACTTCCATTAAGAACTTGTAATCAAAAATATGCAAAGAAGGCCTAATATGCACATAGACTATTGTTTAAATAGATTGAAAAATTAATTCTAGAATTTCCAATAAATAATAAATCAACACATTGGCTCTGTGAATGAATATAATACTAAGGTGAAGTGAATTCATCTAATAAATGCCCAGTTTATCTATAGGGCAGAGTTTAGACTCCAAGAATATATAATAAACTCTTTATTAGTCCAAGAATCAGGAAATGAAGTGCTCCGGCTAATCAAATATTTTTGTTAATTGTTACCACATGCAGAAGGATTACAATTTTTTAAAGAATGAGAATAAATTAAAATACACTTAACACTGAAACTAAACTGATTATAATTTAATCTTTCTCTAATTATTCAGAATGCATTTCAGGGTCATCAAGAGAAGCATAAATTATCAGGGCTTGATGATTGTGCAGGAAGTCACAGTTTTTCTAAAATTCTGGCTAATAGACGCTGGGTAACAAAGAATTCACTGCAATAGATATCATTTGGAGGATTTATGTGCTAGGCATTTCACTAGGATATGAAGTGTATCATTAATCCTTGCCCAAAATAAAATTTCACTGATGATGAACTGACATTCATAGCATAAGAATAACTTTTCCAAGGTTACATAACATGAAAAGGAACCTGAGCTAGTCTTGAATGCAGAACTATCTGTCTTTAAAGAAGGGCTTTTTCTCCATGTCAAGCACACAAATCCTTGTCATATGAATGCATTCATAAAAGTTGCTGCCTTTATATATAAAACTTATTCGTGGCAAATATGTAATGCTTCTTGTTTTGGCAGAAGAGTTGAAAGATTGCTTTAAGCCATTCGTGACACTGTTACTATATATTCATGAGGGCAGTCAACTTTGACCATGAACTTGTTTTTGTTTTGTTTGGGGGCTATACCCAGCAGTGCTCAAAAGTTACTCCTACTCTGCCTCAAGAATTATTCCTGGCAGGCTCATGTGACCATGTGGAATGCCAGGGATCCAACCTAGGTGGGGCACATGAAATGCAAACACCTTACCTGCTGTACTACTTATCCAGCCCCTGGCCATAAAATATTTTTGAAGGTACTTTTCCCCAAAATTAAAGGCTAATAACTCATTTAAAGGTTCAAGGACATAGCCTGAACATCACCAAGGAAAAGAAACACGAAATCAACATAGCCTCAGCTGCATAACACAATAATCTACCAAGAAATATGTAAATGAATGCATTTTATATGTAATCATCTCATTATCTGCAATGATCTAATCTAGTGATCTTCGACCATCCTTCCATGAACTGGTGCCAGTTTACAATGTAAATGAGCTAAAAACCATTGATCCATAGACAAGTGTTTTAAATATTGGTTATAAATATTGGTCTATGGATCAATATGCAGGGCAAGTACCTTTCCACAGAGGTAAAGAGGTTGAAAGACACTAGACAATCTTTCTATTACACCACTTATTTCTAACAATGAAATATCTGACCTCTCTTTTACTCATAAGAGGACATGGTTATCTAAAATTACTTAAAATTTTAGTCTGGGTTTACATCCATTAAAGGAAGAAGCCCCACTTGCATGAGGAGGCAGAGAGTAACTTCATCCACATAAATACCTTCTTCCTCCCATCTTATAATTTTTTGGTCCCAAACTCATTAATTTTCACCTGAAACCTTATGGTTTCTCACCCACCTTTACTCACCAGCACCAATTAAAATTCTTCAAGGTCCAAATGTCTCTTCCACCCATAATGCTTTCACTTATCTCTAAAGCAGGCTGTGAATCCTATAATGGAATTTCACAAACAAGGGGGGGAATGTGGCTGAACTTTCAAATGGCACAAAATAATCTCAGGCCATGATACTGTTTCATTAGCTAATCTCATTCACACACCAACCACTCTGCAATGGTAGAGATGACCCTATTCAGAAAGACAGGTATCCCTCCCATCCACCCCTGCTCCCAACCTCTGCACATAGCATTTACTGATAAGCCTAAGAAATACTTTCCATTCCAGAAGAGACTGTTTTCATCACTAGCACAGGCTGATATTTTCATTCTATTGAAGAAACTCCATCTAAACAAGTAACTTGGGGGCAGAGGGAAGGAGGAGACAGGATTGGAGTAAGCTCTGTGCTTACAAGTTCAGAAGAACGGGGAAAAAAATAATAAATCTTCCCACCAATGAGGAGGGAATTACTCAGAATTACAAGGGGATAGCAGAGAAGGTGATTTCAAAAATGTTGCAATTTGATCCTTCCTTTAACTCAGCCCTTCTTGCCCAGAGTTAAATTGAAGGAAAGTTAAAATTATTTGTACTGTCTAACTGAATTAAATTTCGTTTATGGAAAAGCTTGAAAATCATACTTAACTGTCTTAAAACATGACAGATTAGGTGGTAGGTGCTAGCCATGCTATTTTGAAAGGTGATTCCCCTGTGCATATTGTAACTGCAGTGGAGTTGTTCAGCTGAGTTTTTTACTCTAATGCTAGGAACTGATTTGTTCATTCGATTTCGCCTGAGAGATTTTACGCTCTGTACTGTAACTTTGTTAAACTTGAATCTGAGCTGACCCTTCTGAATTGGAATGTCAAGAGATATCTTTCCTAGGGGTACCAAGTCAGGTTCATTTTCAATATGAGTGAATAGAAGAGGAAACACATGGAGTGAAGGTTAAGAAAATGTTCCCTTGAATCAATATCAATAGAAAGAGTTCATTGAAGAACAAGATCTAATTTTATGTCCAGAAAAGAAAGGCATTCAAATTTCAAGTTAAGTCATTGGGTTAGAATAAAGAAAAAAATTTTCAGGCAATTACTTACCAGTTCTTAGACTTAATTTTATAGCCTCAGAAAGTACAAAGAGTTCTAATAAAATATGATCATAAAATGTGATCATAAAGCATCATCCTTGACATCCCTGCCTACAAGGAATATTTTGAGGATCATATAATTCTTAAACTGGATGAATCCCAACAGGCTAGTTAGTTTGGGCCTAGGAAGATAGTACAGGAAGCAATATGCTTACCTTCCACGCAGCCAACCCAGGTTTAATCCCCGGCATTACATAAGGTTCCCTGAGCACCACCAGTAGTGAACCCTGAGCACAGAACCTGGAGTAAGTTCTGAGCACCACCAGGTCTGGCCTAAACACTGAAAAATTATAATAATAATAATTTTAAATCATTCATTAGTATGTTAAATGTTTTTAGTTTTCAAATGAAGAAACTGAGATAAGTGTATATAAGATTTTAAAAAAAGAAAACTTTGGCATATATCTCAATTATTGTCACCACAAACCAGAAATGAAGATTAAAAAATATAATCAGTTCCCATGTATAACAGTAGTGCATAAAAATTATTTTAATAGCCTCAGGAATTACTCCTGGCGGTGCTCAGGGGACCATATCGGGTGCTGGGAATCGAACCCGGGTCGGCCGCTTGCAAAGCAAATCCCTACCCACTGTACTGCAGCCCCTTTCCTGCTAATTTAGAATCACTTCCATAGGCATTCACTAAACATTTACTGAGCACTTACTGAATAAGTACACAGCCCAAAACTCCAAAATTCTATTCTGGTTGATTTATAAAGGGACAAAAAAATCTTTAGATATGCTATTCCTGCATATGAGTACTTAAACATCTAACAAATTATTTTCTCCTAAAAGTCGTTTCCTTCCTTATAATTGGTATTTTCTGCAAGAATCATGAGACCAGAGAGAAAGTTCAGTGGATAGGGGCCTTACCTTGCATGTGACTGATGTAGAGTGTATCCCCCGCAACCCATAGGGTTCTCCAAGCCTGCCAGGAGTGATCCCTGAGTGCAGAGCCAGGAGTAAACCCTGAACACCACTACAAGTGTATACCTTCCCACAGCCAAACAAAAAAGAACCTGTGTCTCTTCAGTTCTATCTAGTCAATTGCTTTCTTCAACAAGTACTTATCTATAACAGGGCTGCAGGAGTTCAGAAACTGATAATGGTGCCAATTTTTAACAGGTTTATTCATAATATTGCTGATTTTCTTCTACCTAACTTGCTATTGTCAAAACAGTAGCAGAAGCACTTAACCATCAATTCTCCCAAGTGCAAGTGAGGAAATTCCTGGGAAAGCTGGCAGAAACAGTATTCATGTCACTAAGGAGTGATGGCTCAGCCTAGTAATGCCAATGTTATAAATAGGTAAAAGAAAACCCCATGGAGGATGGCCACAGAACTGGTGAGATTAATAAGGTCTGATTATGAGCACTGCAGATCCAGAAACTCCTTGTTTTAGTTCATCCAGAGATAATCACCATGGATGAACTTACAGGGCCTTGATTTACATAGCATAATGTCAGTTGTTAATTTTTAATGGAAAAGAGTGCTTCCCTTGCCTTAAAAGCTCATGTTAAGCTCCCTGAGTAATACTGGTCAGCTAGCTGTTCTAGGCACTTTTTGAATGAGCCTTGAGCTGCCCAATGGAATTCTTGTTAACACAATGATCCTAGCAACCCCTGCCAATCTCTAAGGTAAAATCTACCAGTCCTGTTCCAAAGCAGTGCTTTTTTCACTCTCAAGATCTCTTGAGAGGCCAGATAGTAATCAGGTTATTTTGGAGATAAGGAAACAAGAACAAATATAAGCAGACACTTGAGGACCATTTTCCCTCCAGCCCTAGGGAAAACCTGAGTTTACCGTGTCTAAATTCCAGTAGCATCCTCACTGCTTGAATATTCTAGCACTGTTCTTTTCTAGAACAAGCTGAAATTATATTATCACTTTGGATTCCTGTCTTCATTTCCTCTGGATGTGTATTCAGAAGTGGTATTGCTAAATCACAGGGTAGTTCCATTTTTAACTCTTTTTTTTTTTTTTTTTTTTTTTTTTTTTTGCTTTTTGGGTCACACCCAGCGATGCCCAGGGGTTACTCCTGGCTTTGCACTCAAGAATTACTCCTGGCAGTGCTTGGGGGACCATATGGGATGCCGGGGATCGAACCCGGGTCGGCCGCGTGCAAGGCAAACGCCCTACCCGCTGTGCTATCGCTCCGGCCCCTCCATTTTTAACTCTTAAAGAAACTCCATTCTTTTTCCATAATGGAAATACATTCCACCAACAATGCACAAGTATTTCCTTATCTCCACATCCTGTCAATGTCATTTCTTGCTTTCTTAATGATAGTCAAGAGACACCAATACTGTCATGTTTATTATAGTCATAATACCCAAGATATGCAGACAACCTATATACCCAACATCTTAAACACATAAATTGAGAATTGTGAGAGACACAAAATATACATGTATGCATATGCACAGACATTGCTATCACATGCACACAATAAAGTGTGATTCTGATGTGAAGTAAGGAAATCCTGACATTTTCATGGATGAAAATATGGATGAACCTTAAAATATGAAAATATGGATGAACCTTAAAAGAATCATGCTTTGTGAGATATGTCAGATGAATAAGACAAAAGCTGTATGATATCCATCATGTAGAACAACAACAACCACTATGTATATACATATATATATATATCTTGTAAAAGCAGAGTAAAATGGTAGTTCTTAGACACAGAAGTGGGGAAATTATAGAAATGTTCTTCCCAACTACAAACTCAGAACTGGTTAACACATAAGTTCTACACAACACAGTGGCTATGCCCAATGTTAAAAGTTATCAAGAGACTAGATCTTAATTCTTCCTTCTTGAAAGTTGAGATAATAGTGTAATAAATGTGTTAACTAACATTAAAATTGTAATTATATTGCTATGTGTAAACAAATCAAGTCAACATATTATGCCCATTTAGGTTAAAAATTTGGGGGGAACTTCTTCAAAGAAACGGATCAAGCAATCCTAAAATTCATATGGAACAACAAATGCCCACGGATAGCTAAAATAATTCTTGGGGAAAAAATGATGGGAGGCATCACCCTCCCCAACCTCAAACTTTACTACAAAGCAGTAACAATTAAAACAGCATGGTACTGGAACAAAGGCAGAGCCATAGACCAATGGAACAGGGTGGAATATCCCTAGACACAACCCCAAATGTATGATCATCTAATCTTTGATAAGGGAGCAGGAGATGTGAAGTGGAGCAAGGAAAGCCTCTTTAACAAATGGTGCTGGCACAACTGGACAACCACATGCAAAAGAATGGGCTTAGACCTCGACCTGACACCATGCACAAAAGTCAGATTAAAATGGATTAAAGACCTCAACATCAGACCACAAACCATAAGGTACATTGAAGACAAGGTCGGCAAAACCCTCCACAATATTGAAGATAAAGGTATCTTCAAAGATGACACGGAACTAAGCAATTTAGTAGAAACAGAGATCAAAAAATGGGACTACATTAAACTAAAAAGCTTCTGCACCACAAAAGATACAGTGACCAGAATACAAAGACTATCTACAGAATGGGAAAAGATATTTACACAATACCCATCAGATAAGGGGTTGATATCAATGGTATATAAAGCACTGGTTGAACTCTACAAGAAGAAAACATCCAACCCCATCAGAAAATGGGGCGAAGAAATGAACAGAATCTTTCCCAAGGAAGAGATACGAATGGCCAAAAGGCACATGAAAAAGTGCTCTACATCACTAATCATCAGGAAGATGCAGATCAAAACAACCATGAGATACAATGGCACACATCGAAAAGAAAAAAAGCAACCGCTGTTGGAGAGGATGTGGGGAGAAAGGGACCCTTCTACACTGCTGGTGGGAATGCCGACTGGTTCAGCCCTTTTGGAAAACAATATGGACAATTCTCAAAAAATTAGATATTGAGCTCCCATTTGACCCAGCAATACCACTGCTGGGAATATATCCCAGAGAAGCAAAAAAGTATAGTCGAAATGACATCTGCACTTATGTGTTCATCGCACCACTGTTTACAATAGCCAGAATCTGGAAAAAACCCGAGTGCCCTAGAACAGATGACTGGTTGAAGAAATTTTGGTACATCTATACAATGGAATATTATGCAGCTGTTAGAAAAAAAGGAGATCATGAATTTTGCATATAAGTGGATCGGCATGGAAATTTTCATGCTGAGTGAAATGAGTCAGAAAGAGAGAGACAGACATAGAAAGATTGCACTCATCTGTGGAATAGAGAATAACAGAGTGGGAGACTAACACCCAAGAATTGTAGAAATAAGTACCAGGAGGTTTACTCCATGGTTTGGAGGCTGGCCTCACATTCTGGGGAGAGGGCAACTCAGAGAAGGGATCACCAACTATAATGTGGTCGGAGGCCATGCGGGGCAAGGGTGATGCGGGCTGAATGTGGGCTAGAGACTGAGCACAGTGGCCACTGAGCACCTCTTTTGTAAACCACAACAGCTAATTAGAGAGAGAGAACAGAAGGAAATGCCCTGCCACAGTGGCAGGGTGGGGTGGGGGGAGATGGTATTGGGGAGGGTGGGAGGGATGCTGGGTTTACTGGTGGTGGAGAATGGGCACAGGTGAAGGGATGGGTTCTCAAACTTTGTATGAGGGAAACATGAGCACAAAAATGTATAAATCTCTAACTATTCCCTCACAGTGATTCACTAATTAAAAATAAATAATTTTTTTAAAAATTTGGGGGGAACTTGAGTACAAAAAAAATAAAAACGCTACACACTCTATGTCAATTATATTTAACTTTTTTTCTTCTGTCTTTTCTTTTTTTCTATTTTTTATTACTATTTTTTTAAACAGTGAATCACTGTGAGGTAGTTACATACTTACAAACTTTCATGTTCGCATTCCAGTCATACAATGATTGAGTACCCATCCCTCCACCAGTGCCCATTTTCCACCACCAATGATCCCAGTATCCCTCCTACCACCCCACCCCATCCCTCCAACCCCACCTTTGTAGCATGACATTCCCTTTTGTTCTCTCTCTCCTTTGGGGTGTTGTGGTTTGCAATAGAGGCATTGAGTGGCCATTGTGTTCGATCTAAGGTCTGCATTTGGCATGCATCTCCCAACCTAAGCAGGTCCTCCAAACACCGTTTTTTTTTTTAATTTAAAAGGGATTTGTTTGTGGTTTCCTATATATATTTAGCTTGTAAATACAAGACTGTAAATGTATTAAGAGACAATTTCTGTTAAAGTTTTCATTGTGTTTCACTTCAAGTACTGCACAAGTTAAAATCTGATAAAGGATTTACATTCGGTTATCTGAAACTTCCCATTTCAGACTCGTGTTTAATGTGGTGGGTGAATCCATCATCTCCATAGACACCACCAGCAGGAAAGTCTCTCCTTTATGGCTTCTGGGACTCTCGCTAGTTAGTGTGCATACAGTTTTCGTTTTCTATGCCATTGTCATTATCATTGCTATCTTCGTCACTTTCTAACGGGATGCCTGTGGCAGCAGAAGCACCTTTAGTTTCTCGGTCAAGAGGGAAAAAGCCAGTTCCACTGAAAGTGTCTTGCCTCTGGTAGAAGAGCACGTACGCAGCTTTGGACACAATCTGATCTTCAGATGCTGTCGAGACACTACTGTCATCAAAGTAGTACCATTTCCCATCATCTTTATGTTTTGCAAAAGCAGTATAATGTCCTCCTCCCATCCCTCCATAGTGGTTGGAAACGGCGATCAGATTATAGCGGCAAGGACCCACATTTGGATTCATTAGGAATTCTGACATATCCAAGTCACTTATAGGAAAGTCAACTAAGGTATCCAATTTATCTCTCATGTATCGACTGTAAGAAAATCGTTTGAGATGTACCACAAGTACTGGAGGCAGTGACCATAAATCTAATTTCTTTGTGGCTTTTTGATGTTCTTTACAAGGACAATACCAAGGATCCTCAGCACCTAGCTTTTCCTTTGTTGTAAAAAGCTCAATGCAATCTTTCAATTTCACAAAGGGTTTTTTGGGAGGTTTATATTCCACACTTTCATGTTTCTCAAAGTCCTCAGCAGCATTTTCATCAAAGTATCTTTTTTTCAAATCAGGATCCCAATCCAAAGCAAGAAAAGATCTTTCATCTAGCCTAAGCTGCCTGTCATCAAATCTTATATGCCGGGTGTCATCTTTGATGTAATTGATATCGGTATTGCCTAAATTGTTGAACTGGAATGTAAACAATCTCCTTTTGTGTCCCGTGAGTTGACCTTTGCAAGTTTCCTCAGTACATAATCCATTTTCAGAATCATTTTCTCCTCCAACTGAATCTTCAGACTGACTGCTTTCATTCTCAGAGGGAAGTTCTTGATCTTGGCTGGACTCATCATCTGGCTCATCTGTTTCCATTTCACTTGGTGAGCCTTCTTCATGGATGCCACTGGGGCCGTTCCCATTAATATTTTGGTCCTTACAGCAATGTAGGGATCCTTCAGTTTCTTCAGTTTCAGTGGATATTTTGACATACCGGCACATTCTTAAAAGTAGAAGATTATACAGTTTATCTTCAGTATTGTATCGTGGTACTGCTAAAAGAAAAGGCTGACCAAAAAGTGAGGAACCAGTATGGTGCGTGTAACTTGAATGTCTAAATTTTTCTCTTAGGCAAACAGGAATAATCACATGCTCTGTATCTTCTGTCCTATTGATGTTAATCTCAAACACATAAATATTATCTCGATCCATAATACTACTAAGGTTTTCATCCATGGCAAATATTCTGTGAAATCTATGATTGTATATATCAGTGACTATCATCTTATCTGCAGGTACACCTGAAAAAGTAGAGAGTGCCGTACAAAGATCTTGTATGTTTCCAATTTTGGGAACAACCCCTTTGTACTGCATAGGTTTGGTAAGTGGATCCATTCTAACTAAGTAAACTTCCAAGGTACGCTCTTTTTTCATGGGCAAAGGAAGTGTCAAGTAACAAAAAGGATCAAATGTGACTGAAATCTTTGCACATTCAGGACATACTAAAGTTGACTTGAAAAGGCCGTGAAATATGTCGACTATGATAGAATCATTTCTTTTTAAATGATTTTCCCAGGCTTCTTCAGCAACCACCTTATCTGGCCTCCCATCAGCGTCTTTTAATTGTATGTATGGTTTTTTCCTAATTCTATTCAAATCCTCATGTAGACCATCCAACAGGAAAGCTAGTAATTCTTGACAGTCTTGCTGCTGGTATCCAGAGAACTGCAGTACAAAACGTCCTACTTGTGTCTTAAAGGCTCTTGGTGTGACGTAGCTAAATTTTCCAGACCACATTTGTTTGATCAATTCAGCATAAGACTTAGCTATTTCACCTCTCATACCTAAGGGATTGTCAAAATTCAGTTCTTCTTGATACTTATCATTGAAGAAATATTCAGTAAGTGGAGGTGTGTTGCTCAAACACTGAATAGCTGAGTTCATGAAGCAGGTGTTTCCCAAGTTACTCAGGCCACAGAGGCCTGGCTGCTCATTATTTCTTCAAGGTTCTGAATAATCATAGTTCTTATAAGCAGTATATGGTGGAAGACAATAATTTGAGTTTTTCACATTAGGAGCAGAAGGACCCCTTGGCCATGTTCCATCTTCATTTTTCTGTTCTATCATGAACACCTGTCCTTGGTATAAACCAGCATCCTGAATAGTGCTGTCTGGCTTATTCAGTGGTTCAAATGTATTACTCAAGTATTTGTTCCACAATCTTGTCTCCTTCTCATCTGGAATATTGAAGATTTTTCTGATTTCCTTTTCAATTGTATCTATTGTGTCAGCTTTGCTAAATCTTCTAGTTACAACATCATTCATGTTGCCATTTTCACAAAGCTTCAGTTCTGTGAGATATACTTCTACTTTGCAGTGCTTTACAAACATACCCTGTTCAACCACCTTCCCTGCTATTGGTTCTTGCCCTTCCATCAACGTGTACCAGCTGACAAGTTTATTCCAGCTCTCCGTTGGCAATAATATGTAATCCAATTCATCAATAAGATGCTCTTTGAGTGACTGGGCATCACCATCTTTGAGAAGTCCAGAGTTATCAATAGGTCCAGGATATACATTTTGATCTCCCATCTGGTATTTGTCCCAACTGTCAAAGCCAACATATTTTTTCCACTGTTAGAACCAGCGACTATCAACTAGGTACCAGGTGTCCCCCTTCCGGAGCAAAATTTTGAGCAGCGTCGCGATGTCAGAACGCTGGATGTCCAGATCCACCGCTCTGCCTTCCGCCATCTTCCCCCACTAGCGGCGGCGGTGGTGGCGGTCCTCCAAACACCATTTACTTGGTGTTTCCTTTTCTATCTGAGCCGTCTTTTCCCCCCAGTATGTGAGGCCAGCTTCCAAGCCATGGGGCACCTCCTGGTCCTTATTTCTACTGTTCTTGGGTGTTAGTCTCCTATTCTGTTACTTTATACTCCACAGATGAGTGCAGTCTTTCTATGTCTATCCCTCTCTTTCTGACTTAACATGATACTTTCCATGTTGATCCATTTATGTGCAAATTTCATGACTTCATCTTTTCTAACAGTTGCATAGTATTCCACTGTGTAGATATGCCAAAGTTTCTTTAACCAGTCATCTGTTCTTGGGCACTTGGGTTTTTTCCAGATTTTGGCTATTGTATACAATGCTGCAATGAACATAGAAATGCAGATGTCATTTCTACTATACCTTTTTGACTCTCCGGGATATATTCCCAGCAGTGGTATTGCTGGGTCAAATGGGAGCTCAATTTCTAATTTCTTGAGAATTGCCAATACTGTTTTCCAAAAGGGCTGACCCAATACCCGTCTTATAAGAGGTTGATGTCAAGGATATTCAAGGTATCCAACCCCATCAAAAAATGGGGTGATGAAATGAACAGAAATGTTTTCAAAGAAGATATCCAAATGGCCAAAAGGCACATGAAAAAATGCTCTTCATCACTAATCATCAGGGAGATGCAGATCAAAACAACAGTGAGAGATCCTCTCACACCACAGAGACTGGCCCACATCCAAAAGAACAAAAGCAACCAGTGTTAGGGAGGATGTGTAGAGAAAGGGACTCTCCTTCACTGCTGGTAGGAATGTATTTAACTTTTTAAATCATTGTCAAAACCTTCACACTTTCTCCCATTTTCAAGATCTTCATACAGGAAAAGTAAATTTTCCTCAGATAAATTTGACTCCAATCATTTTGCAGGTCTCTTTTACAATTCTAAAAAGTAAGCTTCCATTGACGTTTTTGAAATAATCTGAAATATTTAAAAACATTAAAGAAATCATAAAATTTACTAGGAATGGATATTGGAGTAACTTAGGTAAAGAACAGTTGGAAGTGAAGCTCAAAGAACCCCAGAGGCCTGTCCATAGTGAGGGAACAGCACTCAGTATTTGAATGCTGTGGCAAGCGAATAGAAAGAATATTCTTCACTCAGAATGCTCAAGGGCAGAGCTCCTATATGCTCCTATATGTGACTGCTTCTCACATGGGCAGCCCCGGGGTTTCTGCTCTCACAAAGCAGATGCACATGAGGTTATGTTTCTAATAGGGTGCACCTGTTGAATGGAAGTGTCTGATCATAGCAGGATGCACCTTATCTGATAAACCCGAGGCACAGCTTAACAAAAATAGCATGTGTGTGTGTGTGTGTGTGTGAGAGAGAGAGAGAGAAAGAGACAGAGAGACAGAGACAGAGATAGACAGAGAAAGAGATTCTGAGTACTGATTACTGAGTACTACACCACCATTTGGTCATAGATCATATTCTCTAAAAATCCTAAGTGCAAACAAGGTAGTTGGAGGACTTTGGTGGAGGGAAGTGGACACTGGTGAAGGGTGATATTGACAGGACACTGGTGATATTGAAACACTGTTTGCCTGAAACCCATTCCTAAAGAATTTGTAACTTCACCATGACTAATTTTTTTAATGGGGGCTTGAGGAGCCTAAGCAGATCCCATTATCGAGGCAGTTTAAAACACACAATAAAGTAAGAATCAGGGTAACTCAGATTTGTAGATGTTGAAATGATCTTGCTAATGAGAACCAAACCCCACCCTTTACAGAGAAAGCTGAGGTCCAAATTATATATTTCAGCCAGAGTGATGGATGCTCCTAAAAGTTACATAAAATATATCAAATATGTGAATTATCTCATTTTATTTTGTCAACTAACTTTGCCAAGCTGTCCCACTAACAAGGGTAGAAGTTGACATTCAGAACATTCTAATGTTAACCCATGCAAAGGCACACTCCTAGAATACAGGACTTGGTTTCAGTGTTCACTCTCCAAAAGTGCAGGGCAGAAATGCAGGCATTCTACCCTGTCACATTCCAAAAGTAAGTTTGCCAGCGGACAGAAATAAGAAATAGCCTTGGAAGGTAAACTGTAATCTCAGGCTGAGTCTATGTGTGGCCTGAGTATGTAAATTGGTAACGTAAATAAATTAGAAATAGGTTCTTAGCAACTATTCAAATCTTTAAGCCCAGATGCTGACATAATAACAATTATGTGCAGCTGCTGAGTCTGGTTATTCTGAATTCTAACCCTGTCTATGGCCACCCAGGGTAGCGGAGAGCAATGATATCAAGTATTGTCTTCCCCACACAGACCCAAAGTCAAACAAATATGTTTCAAGAAGTTCACCTGAGCCCAAAGATGAACTGCTTCACTGGGACAAAGCGACAAAGGTCTCCTTTGAGAAGCAGTGAAAGAACAGATGTCGAGCGGGACTCTACCTTCGGGTAGCTGGATCTCGATTCTGAGCTGCAATGGATTTTTAATTGGTCCATTTTCTAAAAGGTCAACATATTAACCTCTGAGATCTTTCCTTAATTCTTGGGATTTTTTAAATGCACATTTCAAAAAGCACAGGTGCTTAACACATTTTGTCCAGTTAAATGAGCCTCTGTGATCTGAAATTGGCCGAGGCAGGTGGCTACCAGGCCTGCACTGCTTTGGGAAATGGATGCATTTCTCCTTTCCTGGCTCTTCATGGGAAGGGGAAGAGACCAGGGGAGGGAGATGCTGACAGGTGACAGCAGGGTGATTCTGTGCTCAGCATCTTGTCTTGGTGGTATACCCAAGCTGCAAGATTTATAACTTTCTTGTTGCAATGCATCAGCTTCCACACTTTCAGTGAAGTCTTCAATAACTTTGATGACATCTTGCTGAGGGGTTTTGTCATTAAAAGCCTAAAGCTGGTCATTAACAAATCTTCTCTACAATCATCTACCACTGTGCTAACTCAGGCATGGATCTGTCTGGAAAGTTGGACTGGCTCAGAAACTTTCCAGACGGCAGAGCTGGTGTTTTTTTGGGGGGATTTTTTTTTGGTGTTTTTTTTTAATGTGTGGGGTATATTTCTTTGGAGAAAAAAATGATACCCAATGATTTAATCATTTATTTTTCATTGTTCATTGTCTAGACCTTCTCTGATAGTCACCTTCAAATTCAGGTAATATGTAAGGAACATCAAGTTTTCTGCAGAAATGGGGCTTGAAGGTGGAATTATAGAAGCACAGTTCCCAGAGAATTCTTAACCCTACTCCCCCAAATTAGCCATTGCAGAAGCCTCATAATCCTCAAGACTCTAGAATTTGTAAGAATGACCTTATTCATTTTTTGAACATGAAATGATACATGTTCTTTCTATCCTTATTTTAAAGACCAGATGTCCACTCTTTGCTTGAAATTTTCCCTCAAATCACTGAGCTTGAGAGAAGCAGAGCCAAATCTCAAACAGTTTTAAATGCTGGTCTGACTTCAAGCTTGCTCATGATCTGCAAACAAACAGCATAGGGTGTGGAAAGAGGCAAAGGGGTGGCATTGCAGACTGATAAGAGCGCATGAGTCTGATGAAGGGCAGTGCCACAGTGGGATGCAGAAAAGATCAGGTTAGACACTCTCTAGCCCCTTTGGGAAGGGCTTAGGTCGTGGGTGAACTACAGCCCACTGAATATCACTGATCACTTTCCTTGATTTCCTGCACTTGCTCATTTCCCCAACAGCGTTAGATAACAGAGGTATCCATGAGTGTGTGTGTGTGTGTCTGTGTGTGTGTGTGTTACCTAGAAAGTCAGACTTGATTGCTGGTTCTAAAGCAAGAAGGATTGAAGCAAATTTTATTAATACCATAAAGATTCCTATAGCATGAGAAAGGTGAACTCCTTGAAGATGATGGCACCCCCCCAATCCCATCCCCCCACCCCACCCTGCCTCTGTGGCGGGGCATTCCAATTTGATATCTCTCTTTCCTTTAGGGTGTTGTGGTTTGCAATAGGGGTATTGAGTGGTCATCCTGTTCAGTCTCTAGTCTACTTTCAGCACGCATCTCCCTTCCCACGCGGAATCTCCAATCACATATTACTTGGTGTTCCCTTCTCTATCTGGGATGACTTTCCCCCAGCTTCCAAACTATGGAGTCAACCTCCTGGTATTATATACTACTATTCTTGGGTACTAGTCTCCTACTCTGTTGTTTTATATTCCACAGGTGAGTGCAATCTTTCTATGTCTGTCCCTCTCTTTCTGGCTCATTTCACTTAGCATGGTACTTTCCATGTTGATTCACTTATATGCAAAGTTCATGACTTCATCCTTTCTAATAGCTGCATAGTATTCCATTGTATAGATGTACCAAAGTTTCTTTAACCAGTCATCTGTTCTCGGGCACTCGGGTTTTTTCCAGATTCTGGCTATTGTAAATAGTGCTGCGATGAACATATAAGTGCAGATGTCATTTCGACTTTACTTTTTTGTTTCTCCAGGATATATTCCCAGAAGTGGTATTGCTGGATCAAATGGAAGCTCAATTTCTAATTTTTTGAGAAGCGTCCATATTGTTTTCCATAGGGGCTGGACCAGTCGGCATTCCCACCAGCAGTGTAGAAGGTCCCTTTCTCCCCACATCCTCTCCAAAAGCGGTTGCTTTTGTTTTTTGGATGTGTGCCATTCTCTGTGGTGTGAGGTGATATCTCATGGTTGTTTTGATTTGCATATCCCTGGAGTCATCACTTTTTTTAAACAATAAAATAAGTTTGTTTGATCATCTTAAGAGAGTATGTTTCATAGGAATCATTGTTACACTGGCTAGGCACTGACTATGGCCCAGCCTCAGGAGGCGTGGGGTGTGGGGAAGGAGGGGCTAAGTGGAATCTTTATTAGAATATTATCCCATTCCCCTAGACAAACAAATGGAAGGTTTGAAAGATTTAACAGTTTACAAAAAAATCCTTACTGAACAAATGGTGAAAAGCCAGCCTGGTTATGTTTGCTATTTCACATATTTTTGTTTCCTCTGCTGCATCTATTTCTCTTCTCTATCAGTACAGGAATTAAAGCAATACCTTCTTGAGGGGGACGGGGCAGGGTTCTGGGGCTCAACAAAAGCCCTTGCCTTGTAAGTATGAGGCTGAGCATGTGAAGCCCAATGATATACGTGTGTGCAGAACTTAATACCAGCACTCTATAGACGGGGAACTGTAGTGCTGTGACAAAGTGTATGAGCTCCCGCATACCACCACGTGTGTGTCTGTGTGTGGGGGGGGGGTGTGAGAGAGAGAGAGAGAGAGAGAGAGAGAGAGAGAGAGAGAGAACTTCAACAAAAGTGTGAGACCCCCGTATCAGGGAAAGAGGCATAGGCTCTGCAGCCAGAAGTGCACCCTCCTAAGCATCACAGTTACCTGGTGAGCACTAACACCAGTGCATGCCCAAACACCTCGTCAAGAATGAGTGCAGCCCCCCCCACCCCTCCCACATACACCATTATACAGTATCCACAACTAAAATGTAAACTCCACCCTGGCAAGCACTGCAGCCAAGTGTGCGAGCACCACAATTTGATGTGCAAAACTCAGTCATGCTAAGAACAAAGGCAACCCAGGCGGGCAGGAAAAATAAACGGTGCACAGCACCTACTTAAAGCTGCTGAAACAGTGCCCTGATTCAATGGCATTGGCTGATTTCTTTCTTTGTCTTGAAATGACATTCTGCCTCTTATTTTCTCCTAGTCTCAAAAGGAAACGGGAACATTAGCTTTCTTTTTACTGCTCAATTAATTGCTGTGGGATTTGACCTGAAGAGATCAGCACGAATTCCAGGCGGATGCCACGGATCTAACTCAGGTGCCGCTGCTGTGTGCCTGTCTGCGTGCCTGGAGTGTGTTGTAGGAATGGCTGTGTTCCTGGGAACTGCCGTGCCCACACCCATCTGACACCCCCGTGCTGGAAGGCTTACACCCGCGATCTTTAACGCAAACGTCTTGCCCAGGGCTGGTTGTTTTAAATTGCTCCCAGGGTGCTTCTTCCTAGGATAGTTCTCACCCATCAAAATCATCAGTGCTACCTTGGAGGAGTCTCAAGAAACCCGTTAGTAAATGCAGCTCCGTTCTTATGAGAGCGGAGATGTGGCTAGCTTAGCCGTGTGTAAGGTCGCTTGCCCTGCTGGCTCTTGCAAAGAGAGTGTGAAGCACTTCCAAAGAAGCCAAGACCCGTCCAGAGTGTCACAGGTGAGAAAGTCGCTCTGCAGAATGGTAGAAGAGCAAGCACCCTGAATCAGAAATCCTTGGATTCACTAAGCTTATCAAAACCTATAGTAGCCCCCAAAATGATATGCATAGTCCGCCTTGTTCCAGGAAATATCACTCAGCTGCTTTGTAAAATGAACAAATTTAGTCCTTGAAAACTCCTTTTCCTCATCTGTAAAATATGAGCAATGACCTCATAGCACTGCTCTGAAAATGAGTGGGGGAGGGGAAGAGTCACATGATGGTATCAATTAAGGTTGGTTTTCTTCCAAGTGATAGAAAGTCGTTGAGAATCAAGCTGAGCAGAATGAGCATTTAATTATAAGTAAAAGTAAAAGTGTCTGGAGAACATGCAGTTGGGTCTGAGGAAAAGCCCGTGGGAAGCTTTGCTTCACCCCAGCACAGCAAGAAAACCAATGGGTTTGAGTCCATCCTAAACTCTTGACTCCCCTTCCCTGCCTCTCTCTTTCTCACTATTCATAACGTTTCATGGCAGAACTTCGCAACCAAAGGGCCACAGTGTTACACCCTCTGCCAATCCAAACTAAGAAGCAAACTGATTGGTCCAAGTCTAATTACCAAGAAAGAAATAGGATTAGTTCAGCTTATGTCATGTGCTATAATTACACCAAGTAACTTTACTTAGAAAACTGTGCATTTGGAGTGTGGGGATATGGGTAAGTGGATATTTCTTGGAAGAAAAGAGATCATATACTGAGTTTCCCTAAAGACTAAAAATCTGTTGTCCACTATGATACATCATAAATAGTTATCACCATATGCTGTTCAAAATAGTTATAATTGTATGTGGGCTCTTGGTCAATACGCAGATTCTTTGAAATACTACTTTTAAAATATATATAGTATTAAGTGCAAATTATAGTTACTCTAAATCATCTGAAGAATCAGTAAAGAGGGAAATGAAAATATAGTATATGGTTTGAGGCGTATGTATGCCGAACATGCAGAGAACATTAATTAGATTTCCCAGCATCACGTGGTCCCCAAAGCATTGGAGAATGTTGTTCAAGAGCCCAAACAAAGTAACACAAAGAATCTGTGAACAATTAATGTTTTAATGTTATGTCATGGATTTTTTTTCAGTTCATTGTTTGCTTATAAAATTCCAGTGGATTTCTCCTGACCTTCTGCTTGTTGTGCCACCATACTAGGTGATGCCTGCCTCTGGCAAATATCAGTGAGCCTATTCCAGAATAGGAAGCAGTGTCCATCCCTATTGGGTGGGTCCCAACAGCTTCCACATGACCTCCGTCACATTAAGGATTCATATTACAGCTCCTGAAGTACAAGCCACATAAGAAGTCATGTGACAAATCTACTGAAAAAAATTACGTGCTGCTCAAAATTATTCTCCCTGTCATTCTGTGAGCATGGGCAGATATGACAGAGAGCATTCTCTAGCTTAATCCCTCAGCATTTCCCAGAGGGTGAATTTAAAAAATTCACCCCAGCACAGCAAAAAAACCAGTGGGGAAAACACATAGAAGCCCACAAAGCTCAATGAGAGAAATGAAATACATAACACAAAATCAAAGACATAAACAAGAGCATCGAAGAAGTGGTTAAGAGGATGAAGGACATCTTTTCGATTCCACCATTCTTCCTGCACTAATGTATGCCTCAGAGACTGGGGCCCTATGCAAACAGGATGAGAAGGTTATTCGGGTATCCCAAAGAGGAATCGAAAGAGCTATGCTTGGAATATCACATCTCACTCAAGTGAGAGAAGGAACCCAGAGTTCTGACCTCTGTTGACAGTCAAGAATCAGGGACACTGTTTCATTTGCCAAGACATCAAAAATCAGATGGGCTGGACATGTAATGTGATTCAGAGACGACCATTGGACTAGAGCTGTTACCTGACTGGATTCCACAGACCGCGTGGTCACCCACCAATGAGATGGTCAGACTTCTTTGTCAAAACCCTGAATTGGTTTGAGACTCTTCCTGTTCCTGGAGCGAGCACATATCATTGGGCTACACTAGCACACAACAGGGACAAACGGACACATTACTGACGCCTGCTTGAGCAAATAGAAGATCAATGGGAAGATAAGTGATACAAGTGACAAGTGAAACACCAGCAAATCCTCAGAAAATGTCTCCAATGACAGTATGATATTCTAAGAGTTAAAAAAAAAAACATAGCACAGGGGCTGGAGCGATAGCACAGCAGGTAGGGCATTTGCCTTGCATGGGGCTGACCCAGGTTTGATTCCCAGCATCCCATATGGTCCCCTGAGCACTGTCAGGAGTAACTCCTGAGTGCAAAGTCAGGAGTAACCCCTGTGCATCGCCGGGTGTGACCCCCCCAAAAAAAAGAAAAAAAAAACATAGCACAGACAATCAGAAAAGCACAAGAAAGTATGAGAGTGAAAATGAAAGTCTGCTACAGTCAGAAATGACAGAAAAGAAGAACATGGTAGGTGATAAAAGACAACAGAAGCTTTGAAGCTTTGAATGGCAGAATAATAGAAGCTGAGCAAAAGATCAAGGAGCTCCAGGAAGACAAGGAGCTGTTTTCCTAGTGGAAAAACAGCAGAAGGTGGAACATAACCTGAAAAGAAATGAACAGCATACACGAGAGCTATGGGATGAGTTCAAGAAAAATAACATAAGAATCACCAAAAATGTAATGAATTTTTGAACATTTATATCCTCCCACTTTACTGTATTTGTTTATTGTTTCTAATAGATTTTAGCAGACTCTTTAGAATTTTTCTATATATATTGCAAATAGTGATAAATTTATTTTTAATTTTACAATTTTGATCCCATCTCTTTTTCTTCTTGTCTATTTGCTTTGACCAGTACTTCCAATACTAGGTAAAATAGTAGTGGTTAAGATGGACCTTTTTGTCTTGTTCCTGATCTTAGAGAAAAGCTTTCCATTTTTCAAAATGATTTGGGTTTTGTTTTGTATGGTGTTTACTCCGTCAAAACATGTCCTTTTTCAAATTTAGGAGTTTTGAACATAAACAGATGTTGACTTTTGTACAAAAATATTTTGTTGCTTTTTTTCATTATATAGTTTTTATCTTTATTTTGTTAATATGGTTGCCATGTTTGAGCAATGTTTCCATCCCTGGAATAAATACCATTTGGTCATAGAGCATGTTCCTTTTGTTTTTTATTATTTGGGGGGGTAGATTTATTTTGTACTTATATTTAGCACTGCAGCACTGTCATCCCATTGTTCATTGATTTGCTCGAGCGGGCAGCAGTAACGTCTCCATTGTGAGACTTGTTGTTACTGTTTTTGGCATATCGAATATGCCGCAGGTAGCTTGCCAGGCTCTGCCGTGTGGGGGTCATAGCTTTCCAGGCACTCCCAGAGAGACAGAGGAATCAAACCCAGGTTGGCTGTGTGCAAGGCAAACGCCCTACCCACTGTGCTGGAGTGATAGTATTTGTATTTATTTATTTTAATTTAATCAGCATACATTACAAAATTATATTCATGGCTGAGTTGCATGTATACAATGTTTCAACACCAATCCCTTTGCCAATGTCCATTTCCCTCCATCAGATCACTGATTCTCTTTCCACCCCAGGACCTACCTCATGGAGGACACTTTTTCTTCTTCTTTTCTTCTTTTTAGCCTAATCTTTTTAATATATTGTCAAATTCATTTCCCTAAAATCTATTGAGGATTTTTGTGTCATTTGCTCATCAAGGATATTTGTCTGTTGTTTTCTTTTTTCATTATTATTATTTCCCTGTCTGATTTTTGGTATCAGGATAATATTGGTATCATAAAACATATTTGAAAGAATGACTTTTTCTTCATTATGGGAGCGAAAACTTGAGAAAGTTATGTAGTAGTTCATTTTCAAAGGCTTAGTATAATTCATTAATGAAATCTGGTCTCTGACTTTTGTTTGAGATAGACTTGATTACTATTTCAATTCCCTTGCTATTTATGTTTTCTGTTTTCTCCTGATTTCATCTTGAGAAGTTTTAAGATCCTAAGATTCTGTTCATTTCTTTTAAATTATCCAATTTAGTTGTATTAGGTTATGCAGAACAAATGTAGACAAGTCATTTGTACACCATACTTTCAGGACAAACCTGGTAATAAGTATCTATTAACTATAAATAGGATACATTTACAGAAAGTAGAGAGTAGCTCTAAAAACAAGATATTTACCATTCCTATCACAAGTTGGTTTTACACCCAGAAAATCTATTTTGCATTACACAAGTGAATTGTTTCACTTGGGTAGGACTGTAAGAATCTGATCCTTTATGCTAATAAGAATCCATAACTGACTGTGGGATTGAGTCAATATAGTTTTGGTTATGGAAAAAGTCTTCTTTGTGTTACTTTCCTGGTATCCTTGGGTTGATTCCTATATATCATGGATTAATTTTAGAAAAAATTATTCCATGGTTTTTCAGACACAACTATTAAGAGAGAAGTGTGCCTTCTCTCTATTAAGCAATATTAAGCAATCAAGCTGAAAATTTCATTTTCTGTTGGACTTTGTTGCTTTGATTCCTTTAGATGGAAGATAAATTAAATGCATGTGTTCTAGCAGTGTTCCAAGAGGTAGAAAAGGAATAAGCTACTTAGTTCAGAGATATGTGTTATGAGCTAAAAATTATTGCTTTACGTTTATTTTCAAATATGAAGAGAATCCCAGAAGAGAAAAGAATTACAAGAAAAATCACAATGTCCTGAAACACAATATACAAATTCTATATGAAAAAAAAAGTCTCTTACTGCACTACAAATTTACAGCATAAATGAAACCCACATTGATCAAAGACTCATGCCATTTTAGTGTTTATTGCACAAATGCTTAATTTGGTTCCTTAAAAAAAGTCTGCCAATTTATCTTTGCTAGTTATGATATTAAAATATGCAAATCAGCATGTTCTAGCTGGTCACTGCTAATCTTTTTATAATAACTAATGTTCTCTCCCAGCAGCCACCTCACCTTCTAGTTAAGTAACCTTCATCCAGAAGTCACAAAATACTGTAGACAGTAGCTTTTTACTTGATTAAATTTCAGGAGGTTGAAGCTAGCCAACATCATCACCTTCTTCTTTCCTAAATATTTTTTCTCCTCTCTCTTAATTATATACCTTTACACTGATTTACATGAATTTCAGCTTTTAAAATCATTGGTTTTTACTGAACGCTAAATAGGTGCATGGGAAAATTATATTAAGTTTGTACAATTGATCTTTCATCATTTCAAATGGTACCTTTGAGCAGCTCCTCAAATGTCTGTCTGAAATATTCCCAGCGCTGAGTGTCATCCAAAGACGTGAGGTCACTGTGGGGAAAACCATTCTCAGTGATGTAAATTACAGGGTTGTTATACATTTCCTAGAACAAGAGAGCACAAGTTTTATTTCAAACAAATATACCCAAAAAAAATCCCTCATAAAATCAGGTGTCTTTCTATCTTCTCTAAGTTCCAATCTCCAAACTGGTTTTCATCAAATTGCACTGACCCCATTAACTTAATTTTCCATGCACTGACCTTTCATGACTAACAATGGAAAAGCAAAGCTGTGCAAATGTCCATGAAAACAGTTAAATGACTCTTATTATCATAAGAAGACAGAAATATCTCTTTCCCATCAACATCTGCTGATTGTCACTGCTCCTTAACCCCTTGGCCAGCAGCTATATTCTTTCCCCACTAGAGGCTATCTAAAAAATGAATCACTTGCAATTTTAATTTCAGCTACCTCCATGTTATCCAGCAAAACAAAGGACCCCCCAAAAGAGCCCAGCTATGTCAACCCTTGATATGCCTTTTTAAAAATCATAATCATAGCATAGCCTGAAAAAAAAAACGAAATGTATTCAATCTACTTCTAAGACCATGACTGACTTGAATAATGAATCACCACTTTAATCACAGATTTTGAAGCCCTTATGAGCTAGCAAACCCTCACCCACTTAAATTCTAATTTTTTTTGTTCCCAACAACTGCTTGTAATACTGCCTACAAGTGTCCTTATTTAGGATCACATACATGCATACGTATGCCTTTCTTCCCACCTTCATTGAGGTACATGAACATAAAAATAATTGTGTTTACCTTTACATACTTCAGTAATTTACGTATTCCCCATGGCACTACATAGACCCAGTCCAAATTGACCCAAGATGGGTCTGTCAAAACTTCAGCCTCGGCATCGTGGATAGCACCCAGCTCTCCTTTCTTGTTCTCCTTGTATCTGACTAAGCGAGTCGTATAATATTGCACAGCAAAGAAATCACCAGTGCCTTTGATCATCTTCTTCTCTTCCTCTGTAAATTCCGGAAGCCTGGATGATGGGTAGCCTTGCTTCTTACTCATGGAGGCAATCTGGGACTTGACCCCTTCAGGATAATCACCATCAGTAAATATGGGTTTAGCAAAAAGATCTAGATGGAAAGCCATGACTCTCCTAGCAGCTTCTTGGTCAGATGCTGAGTTGGGGTCTGCTGGTTCCACCCAGCCAATGAAGAATGACAGGGACACCAGACCCTTCTGCTCTTTTCGGAATAAGGAATCATAGCTGTGCCAGGATTTGGCATGAGCTTTAATCAAGTTGTGAGCGGCCTGATAACCCCCAGTTCCTAGGTGAGGCACACCAGGAGGAAATGTGCCATGATCATATGCCATCAGGGCAAACAGATTAGGCTCATTTAAGGTGATCCACAACTTGACTCGATCCCCAAATGTACGGAAGCAAAACTGAGCATATTTGTCAAAGGATTCAACTATTGTCTCTGACAGCCAACCGCCTTTGTCTTCTAAACCCTGAGGCAAATCAAAGTGGAAGAGTGTCACTATAGGCTTGATGCCATTTTCCAACAAATCATCGATGATCTTGTTGTAATAGTCAACTCCTAAGAGAGAGGAAAAAATTTGAGTAGTTATGCTTAGGATGTTAGCAATACATTTTAAGGGGGGCATGATAAATTCCTACATAATTTATGTTTTATAAGTTTCTACTACATTCTACATATAATCAGTTGAAGACTGAAGAGGACAACAGGAAGAAGTCTGAGAAAACCTGGCTGATCAGAGACAGTAAGTGTGATGGGACAATGCGATCATGGGAGATATTTATTCTCAAAGACTTATTTTGATAAGTTCCTAGGGCATTGCTTTGTGTTATTGCCACACTTAGTAAATTTATTTTATACATTTGGATGTTTTATGTGCCCCTTAACTTTCTGAAACATAGGTACAGTGACAGCAGATTAGTCTGTCTGCTTCATCTCCAGATCTCCTAAATCCTGGAACAATACCAGAAAGGTAGCAAACACTTCCTCTTAGAAAGTTGGAGTAAACAAATAAATTGGGTAGAGGGTTTGGGCCACACCCATTTGTTCTCAGGAATTTTTCCCGGCTCTGTGCTCAGAGGTTGTTCCTGGTGATGCACAGGGGTCCATACGTGGTGCCACTAACTTGGAACTGTCAGGATGCAAGGCAAATGCTTTAACCCCTGTTCTCCAGCCCTTCACAAATATTTGCTTTGTTTTCTTCTTTCGGGGCCACACCCATATGGGCTCAGAGCTTGCAGCTGAATTTGTACTCAGGAATCACTTTTGGCAGGTTTTGGGGACCATGTGGGTGCCAGCGATAGAACCTGGGGCAGACACATGCAGGGCAGGCACCCTATTTGCTTTACTATGTCTTCAGCCTCTTCATGAATATATGTAGATTGAATGAACTGATCTCAGATGCCTTAAACATAAAGGTTAAGGATTAAACCAGATGACTACTTCAGTGCTTCTTGAAGCCCCTTAGCCTTTTGGATCTTGGGAAAGAGACCACTAAGCATAAGAACTTGGCATCTGCTTCAGAAAATAGTAGAAAAGGGCAGTGAGCCAGGGACTTGGGATATTAAGGAATGTTAAGCTGAGGGCTATTCTCTGAAATTCTAACCTGGTCTGTGAGAATTCCCTGACTAAGTCGAGAGTTTCACAGCCAACTCCTTCCTTTAAATATAAAAATAATATCTGCACTCATATATTGTTTTCATACCTGAGTGTCAGATGACACATATTTTGTTTAATCCTCAAGCTAAGAGGTGTGGCATTCTTCATCTTGAGAAATATGTAAGAAAATCTTCAGGAAAGATCAGTGCCAGACTGAAAGTGACAACCCTCTTTCTGTCACAGTGTGACATCTGAGCCCTCCTTGCTAAAGCGTCTGTTACCAGGCTTGCTAACATTTCACAACAAGAAGCATAGCAATTTTATTTTATTTTATATTTTTATTTAATTCATTTATTATTGAACCACTGTGAGACATGGTTATAAAACTTTCATGATTGGATTTCAGTCATACAACATTTCAACACCCATCGCTTCTCCAGTGTACATTTCCCACCATCAATAATATCCCCCATATCCCTTCTGTGATAGCACAGTGGTAGGGCATTTGCCTTGCACGCAGCTGACCTGGGTTAGATCCCTCTCGAAGAGCCCAGCAAGCTACTGAGAGTATCCCACTTGCGTGGCAGAGCCTGGCAAGCTACCCATGGCGTATTCTATATGCCAAAAATGGTAACAACAAGTCTCATAATGGAGATGTTACTGGTGCCCACTCGAGCAAATCTATGAGCAACAGGAGGGATGACAGTGACAGTGACAGTGATATCACTTCTGCCATCCCAACCCTCAATCTGCCTCTAGGGCAGGCAGTCTCTCTCTCTCTCTCTCTCTCTCTCTCTCTCTCTCTCTCTCTCTCTCTCTCTCTCTCTCTCTCTCTCTCTCTGTCTCCCTCTTTCCTTTGGGGTATTGTGATTTGCAATACAGACACTAAGAGGATCATGTTTGGTCTTCTACCCATGTACAGCACACATCTCCCAGGAAAATTCATTTTAATAGCCAGAACAATCATCTATTTTGCAGCTGATTCTTACTACCAGATCCTTGAAGAGAAATGGAAGGAATAAGTGATTTACCTCTTGTGAGCATTATTAGACATGATACTACCATTAATGATGGCAATTACTGTAATTCAAGCAACAAGATAATTTTCCATTGAACCGAAGATAAAAATATTTTAAGCTAAAAGTGTTTGTACCCCAGCATGATGGTACATCAAAACTATTGCATAACTAATATTTAACAGCTCAGAAGTGTACACTTTACTTCTGGTTTGTGCAGTGTTCTGTCTTTTTTTTCCTTTCTAAGTTCTCAAAGGAAATTTCCCATGATGCAGAAGATTATGGATTTCATGAGAAGAGCTCCAGAGTGGGACAGTTCAGTTATAGCACCACAGAAATAAGTCACCTGATATTACTACACCCAAGTTTGCTAACCTGTAAAAGAGAAAAAGAAATAACATCACGCCATGAGAATTGATAATACCTATTATCATTTGTAGGTATCAAATGACAATACATTATTAAATTGTTCTTTACTTTCTCCAGTTGAAATAATTCACTCACAGGTAGTCCTCTTAGTAAATACGTTCTTTCCCCCACAATCATGTATTATCAATATAGAAATATTAAAACTCTGAAGCAAGCCCATCTAGGCTGTATTCTGCTTCTGAATATTTATAATATTTATAATGGGAATGATTATTTTCAGTATTAAATGTCAAATCCTTCTTTTATGCTTACTCTCCCCTTCTCCATTTGAATGTTTTTATTTGTTTTCGTTTGCTTGGCGGCAACACTCAACGATGCTCAGGGGTTATTCCTGGCTCTGCACTCATGATAGAATTACTCCTGATGATTCTCAGGGGGATCACAGGGATGTCAGGAATGGAGCCCAGTTGGCCATGAGCACAACTATGTCATACTGGGAATATTATCAATTTGACCTATCTTCTTATCTGTTTGAATTGTATCCATTTATACTCATTTTATCTACAAAAATATGAAGCATTTTTGGGTGAGGGGTCATTCATATGTATGGCAAAAAGAACCCACTCATATTAATCCAAGCAAAGCAGTGGTATTGTGGACAGATGACTTGTTAGTGTGGAATGCAGTGGAAATGATTAGAAACAATGAGAGAAAAGTAGCAGATACTTCACGACAGGAAATAAATGCAACTGGAATTCTAGGGAACTGAAATTAGAAGCTGAAAGTATCTTTATTTCTCAAGTACAACTATGAGAAGTTGTACTTGAGAAATAAATACACCTATTCCAACTTTTCCCACTACACCCTATTCCTCTTCTTCAACGACTAATTTTCTTTATGCATCTTATTTTCCATCATCTCAAAATGCTACCCCATCTGCCAATGACAGTCCTCCTGGTGGTTCTGAACTTATTTTTCTCTCAGATCTCAATTCCAAACATCCCTGGAAGAGAAGATAATTGTGCAAGAATATCTTTTCCAATGAGGTTGTCCATATCAGATGTCACAAGGGAAGAATTTTTTTTCATTCAGTAAGTTGTGGCCAGGAACAGAGCTAAATTATAAAGAATGAAGAAATGGGGACATTCCTTTAGAAGAGGATGTGGCTGAAGTTTGCAAAAAATGATGCCTGTGTACAGAAAATAATTGAACTGCTACTATCCCACTTAAACTATAAATGTCTTAACCAGAGAATTAATGTTGGCTGAGGCCCACCATGTGTATGACGCATAACTGCAGATTAATTCTTTACCAATTTTTTTCACTTTACTAGGTGTTCTTGGAAAAATGTTTATATTAGTTTCTTATGGTTTCTAGAACAATTTGTCAGAAATGTAGTAGACTTAAACAACACGAAGGTATTTTATTAGTTTAGGGCATCAGATGTCCAAATATTCTCTCTGAGTTAAAATCAAGGTAAGTTATCAGCAGGACTGCATTCCAGAGACTATCATGGAGAAACCATGCCCTGCTTCTTGCAGATTCCAGAATCGGTCTGCATATTTGGCTCGTGGCCCCTTTTCCCATATCCAAATCCAGCAGCAGTACATCATCCATACTTTCTGTCCAGGCTTTATTCTTTATATATTTTCTTTCTGGCTCTGAGCCTCATGCCTCACTCTTATAAAGATGCATATGATTACATTGAGACCTCCTTGGTAATCCAGTTGCTATCTCATGATCCTAAAATATCTGTAAAGTTCCTTTAACATTAAAGATAATACATTAATGTAAGTAGTAATGAGGACAAGGACATATTTGGGGGCCCATTATTCAGCCTACTATATTGCCCAGGGGAGTAAGAGATTAATGAAGATTGTTGCAGCAAATTTATAGAAATACTATTCCTGTTAAGTGTGTGCTCATATTTTAAATGTAAAAGTGATGAGAAATTCTGTATGAAAATCCTTTTTTCCATTCCTTTCCAGTACTGGGTATCCTCATCAATGCCCCAAACTTACATTTGTGACAGAAATGAAAATGTCTTGAACAGTGGAGGAAGGGAGAACTACATGATTTCAGTTGCCAACTCAATCTCTTATTGTTAAATCTTTTAAATCTTGACATATGAAAGACAAAGGCTATAGAACATTTTTATTTTATAAGATATTCCTCCAGTTTGGAAAAGGGATTTTTTTAAAGTTTCCAAATGTCCTCTAATCAAGCTTTAGCTACACAGTAGCTAAAATATGAACTCAATATAGGTGCCCAATGATATACATGGGCCATACTCTGTGAAATGATTTACTATAGTAAGTAGAGGGTTTCTCAGAAAGGATAGTGATGAGGTTTTTTCTAATTCTTTACATGCTTTTTGAGAAATTGTTTAACAGAAGAAATAAATGATGGTCTCTCTGAGTTAAAGCAGTTCCAATTGCTTCAACAGATCACTGCACAAGAGTGAGCAGCTGCTTATTGAAATTCAGCCCACTAGAAATACCTCCTGTGCCCTCATGTTCATGGAAAATCCTGTAATATTAACCAGTTACAGATTTTTTTAAAAGCTGGGGTCAAACCCCGTGATCTCAGTAGATATCATAACCATGAGAGGTTGTACAAGTGACACCCCCATTTTTTAGATGTCTTCCATACTGCCACCCTCCAGTTTTACATTGCCCCAATCTTGCACTGCTGGTCTACAGTGTCCCCCATGAACTTCTGTGGTTTTTAAATAGTTTCATATGTTAACAGATTTATTCAGACATGTTACCCTTTACCTGAAAATCCTAAGAACAAACATGTTAAGAATTCTTGAATTCTAGTAAAAAGAAACTTGAAGCAAATTACATATTTGAAATTAACATTTCCAGTGGGTCCAGTTCAACACCCTCATATTTCTATGGTAAAATATAATACAAATGTTTAAACCAGGGAGAAAACACTGAAATGATAACAAATGGTCACATCAATGTGGGTCAAATTGTGCTGCCAAATTAGTTTTAGAACTAAACTTTTTTTTTTTTATGTGGTTGGTTTACGGGAAACAATATGAAGATTTCTCAGTAAACGAAGTATTGAGCTGCTATACAATCCAACAATTCTACTTCTGGGCATCTTCCCCCAGAACATTAAAACAGTCATTCAGAAGGACATGCAGCATTATTCATTACAGCACTAAGTACAGTAGCTAAAATATGAACTTAATATAGGTGCCCAATGATATATGTGGGCCATGAATGTGCGGTCTATATACTCTGTGAAATGATGAAAGGAAAGATAAAAGTAATCCATATACTCTATGGAATGATGAAAATAGTGATGAAATCATGTGATTTGCTTCAACTTGGTTGGGACTAGAAGATATCATGTTAGATGAAGTAAGCCAAAAAAAGGACAAAGACCTCACTTGCCTGTGGTATATAAAATTACTAGATGAGGGAGCACAAAGTTTTAAAGGGAAGAAACCTAGTATAGGGAGGAGAGAATAGAGAAGAAAAGAAATAAAGGGAGGAAGAAGAGACATGGGAAGCAGTAGGAGACAGGGGTCAAGGGGAACTGGGTACATCAGTGGTATAGACGAGTGCTACAGGTAAGTATCCAAACCACAGTCAATAGCAAAGAAGCAGGGGATGTGCACTTAAACAACCAAACCTTAAAATGTGTATGTCAAGGTCACAAATGAGGGAGGTAGGGAGATTCGGGCAGGAGGGGTAACCTGGAACCCTGTTCAAGGGAACCTGACACCAGGGGTGGGATTGATGCTGGAACACAGTATGTTAAAAACTCAACTGTGAATAGCTGTGTAAATCATGGTGCTTTCATTAAATAAATAAATAAATAATTAAATGTGGGTGCTGTTGGGTTGGCATTCAGAACCTTTCAGATTTTAGAAACCACAGAAAAGGTTGTGGTTCCATACTATATGTTGGTGGGCTTGTTAAATTTTCTGATGCTTATCATTGAATGTAACTTCAGTGAAAAGTCTCAATGCCTAGAATCGTTAACTAGAACACGAGAAAGGGTTGGAGCCACTGCTTCATTATCATCAACAGGGAGTTTTTGGAAGAGTACAAGCAGTTTAGTGAGGTTGGAACTGACCCAAGAGTAGAGACCAGGCATCAGAGCAATAGTACAGCAAGTAGGGTGCTTACCTTGCACACAGTCAATCAGGGTTAAATCCCTGGCCACAAATCATTACCCTAAGGCCCATCATGAGTGAGCCCTGAGCATTGCTTGATTTGTCCCAAAACCAAAGACAAGAGAGAGCCCAGGTTCTTATTGTCACACAATCCTAGATTGAACTCATTTCTAACTAAATTTATTATTTTGTCTAATTTGTACCCAGCCTCAAAGCACTGAATCCACAAAAGCAGGAACAATTTGTGGAGAGCATACACATTTCTTCCTCAATAAGCACTCATTACTACATTCAGAGTGACTTTCATCATTGTTTTTGATTTAATTTGACTTTATTCAGTACATGCTTACCAAATTCCTTCGTACAAAATGTTGAACTAGGTGAGAGGGTGAACAGGGCAGAATTACACATGCCTATCACACGATCACGATCACGAAATCCCGTAATCACCGATTTCTCGGACGGACTCAGTAACATCTCATTTCGTCCTTTCCCTGAAATCTTAGAAGTCTATCTCGACTCGGCCCTCCTAACAATGTTGCACTGGGGGCTCTTCAGAGTCAGGGAAATGAGATCCAGCTTGTTACTGGATTTTGCATATGAATACACCATGGGAAGCTTGCAAGGCTGTCCCATGTGGGCAGGAAACTCTCAGAAGATTGCCAGTTTCTCCCAGAGGGAGAAGTAAGCTAAAGATATCGATTCTGAGAGCTTGCTTTTAAGTATATCTCTGGATGTTGGCCATTGATGGGATTACACACACCTGGGTTCCTCTGCCAGTACCTTCATGCATGAGGCCTGTTCCAACGCGTGGAGAGGGGCCTCCGGCATGGCTGTAGCTAGGTTCCGGTGGTCTTCGGCTGCCGGGAGCTCTGCTCGGTGTGGGTAATTATGCCTATCACAATGTCAGAAAATGTAGAGGCTCTCTTACATTCACCTAACAGTTCCTCTCACACAATAGATACTTAATGTTGAATTAAATCAAACTCAAGGGGCTCACAGCCTAACAGAGAATGTGAGAAGTGCCCTATGAGATTTACACAGTGTTATGGGATAAGATAACTTTCTTCCTTCTGTCCTGCAGTACAAAAAAACTTTAAAGAAGATGAGAATTTCTGCTACAATTGAACTGGAAGACAGATATCCAGCTGGAATAGGTGGAGATTAAAGATAGTTCATCCCAGACAGGAGAAATCCTTTAAGAAAATTCCTACAGGGACTGGAGCAATAGCTCAGTGAGTAGGGTATTTGCCTTGTATGCAGCCAACCCAGATTTGATTCCCAGCATCCCATATGGTCCTCCAAGCACCCCAGGAGGAATTTCTGAGTGCAGAGTCAGGAGCAACCCCTGAGCATTGCTGGGTGTGACCCAAAAAGCAAAAAAAATAAATAATCAAATCTGCCACTGCCATTGTCATCCCATTGGTCATCGATTTGTTCGAGTGGGCACCAGTAACGTCTCTATTGTGAGACTTGTTACTGTTTTTGACATATCAAATAGCCACAGGTAGCTTGCCAGGTTCTGCCATGGGAGCAGGATACTATTGGCAGTTTGCCGGGCTCTCATAGAAAGATGGAGGAATTGAACCCAGGTCGACCACATGCAAAGCAAACGCCATACCTGCTGTGCTATTACTCCAGTCCACTCTCATCATAAACTTTCTAATCATTTTCTCTCTATCCAGGAATCAGCTTTTTAGTCTGTGGAAGCATTTCAGTCAATACTTGGGCCCATCTTTCTTCCTTAGCTTCACAACAAAGACACGATGATCACGATGATCTCCACCTTGTGCTGTGCACAGAGATCTCTGCGATTCCTGACTGGAAAGTGAAGGCCTCGAGTCAGAGGGAGCAAATGACACTGAACATGACATTTCACCTTCCCTTCGTGGCCTGAAGGGCACCTTGACACCATGAAGTTTGACTTGTATTAGTTGTTAGACCTGGGAGAATTCATTACACTCTATGAACTTGCAGAAAAGAATGAGAAGGCCAAGGAGACAGTCTGTGTGTTGTACGGTGGGGCCTGGTAAGAATTCCGCAGCACAGGAGGGTGAGGAAGGGCCCAAGAGGCCCGAGCGTGGGTGGATGGAGTTCTGGTGTGCCCCTGCACACTTCCAGGGTGGTCCCCGTGGTCTGGCTGCCACAGCCCCTTAGCACTGCCACATTCAGAGGCCTCAGACTGAACTGTCCACACTACAACAATGACAATACAAATAAATGTTTGTTTTTAAAAGAAAATTCCTACAAAGGTGAATTACACATAGTTTATTTAGAAATTAGTATGTTATATCCTTAGGGAATGATATGGAGAAATTGCTTGGCTCATAGGCACAGAGAAATCTCAATCTTAGAAGTTAATTAAGACTAAATCAAATAAAACCCCGTATAACATATGAATGAATGTAGACTATACTTGGATATGACCATTAAATTATTATCTGGCCTTTTTTATTTTTGGAGCAGGAGATAACGATAGTGTTAGTCAACATGACAGAGCTTTTGAGAAATTTCTGTGATGGCGTTTTCGTCAAAGAATAAATGGACAGAGAAACAGTGAGAGCCAGTGAAACTGCCAAGATTGTACCCTTCATCCTTGATAGTAATGAGAAATGCCCAAACTAGGGCAGAAACAGAAACAATGCTGGATGGAGAAAATCTGAAAAGACCAAAGTAGAACAAATCATATTTGGCAACCAATTAAATGTAGGAAGAGAATAACAGAAAGGATTCAAAGATTACTTTTAGCTTGTAGACCTTGGGGGATGTGGTGATGTCAGAAAGAGGCGGAGGTACTGAGGCTGGATTTGAAAGGGTCTGAGTTCAGTTTTGTTTCTATTTGGAGGGTGGGCCTGGCCCCTCTGAAGTTCTCAGGCCCACCCTGTACACCACAGGCATTACTCTGCATGCTTCTCAGCCAAGAACTCTAGGCCTGACAACTGAGTGCTAGTGTCTGCGGAAGATGATGTGAATTAATTCTTAAATTGAACAAAAAATTTCTTCATGTTGAACATCAAAAAGCAAGGCTGATGAATAATGTCAAGAAAGTGCCAGCACTGGCAAGGGTGTTAAAGGAGCCCTCATATCTACCAGTGGGGACGTAAATTAGTTCAGCTCTGCTGGGGAAATTTGGAAAAGTTTTAAAAATTGCCATATGGGACCAGAGTGATAGTACAGTGGGTAGGACATTTGCCTTGCATGGAGTTGACCCGGGTTTGATCCCTAGCATTCCACACAGTCTCCCCAGCGCTGCCAGGAGGAATTCCTGAGTGCTGAGCCAGGAGTAACCCCTGAGCACTGATGGGGATAACCTCAAAAGCTAGAAAATATAAAATAAAAACAAAAAGATTGCCACATGATCCAGCAGTTCCACTCCTAGTTATCTATCCAAAAATACAAAAATGCATACAGGATTTTCTCATCTGTGTGGGATACAGAGAAGCTACGCGAGGAAATAGACAAACTAAGCAAAAATAAACTCTTGGACCCTGATCAACACTGAGGCTGCCAAAAGGGAAGGGGATTTTAATCTGGAGAGTGTTCAGTGGTATTAAATTAAGGAATATAAGTAAGGGTAGGTAAGGTAAGGTACCAGTTCTTTCTTTCTTTTTTTCTTTTTTTACATTTTGGGCCACACCTAGCAGTACTCAGGGGTAACTCCTGGCTCTGCACTCAGGAATTTCCCCTGGCAGTGCTTCGGGGACCATATGGATGCCAGGGATCAAACGTGGATCAGCTACTTACAAGGCAAATGCCCTGTCTGTGGTACTATGGCTCTGGCCCCTGTACCAATTTTGAGACATGAAATTGTACCACGTAAATGTTAGATATATAAACTAACATTAGCTCATTTGTTTGTTTGTTGAAGAATTTATCAGCAGCAATTAGGACCTATTAAGACTGCATTGTCCCTATTAGTAAGACACTACTTGGAAGCCACTGTGAGTTGCAGTTCCATTTTACCATCTGGAGATTATCCCCCTTTACATGAATTGAGTATGGCCCTGGTGAAGAACAGATAGCTAAAGGCAAAGGAGCCCGAGAACTGATCTTCAGTAGGAAGCTTGCCGCTGGGGAGAAAGGCGGGTGAGGAGATAGGTCAAGGAAGGGAACACCAGGACAATGGTGGCGGGAAGTGGTCACTTGGTAGGAGGATTAGGTGCTGAAAGGTGGCAAAGTGACATGCATGATACTCTATCAGTAACAGGCTGGTGAACCACAGTGCCTAAAAGAAAAAACAAAAGTAAAAAGATAAAAGAACCTGCTGGGAGCAGGAGGGGGATGGGCAACGCTGACAGAGGGAAGTGGACACTGGTGAAGGGGTCAAAACATTGTCCACCTGGAACTCAATCATGAGTTACTTTGTACCTTTGTGATTCCTAGTGATTCAATAAAGACATAAGATTTATTAGTCCCTGATGCTCTTCCTGTGTGAGCAAACAGGTAAACATCTCAAGAATTTTCTAGAATTGATGAGGACTCTGGAAACCCAAAGTATGGAGTAGATGCTGTCGGGTTTGCATAAGTGCTCGTCTTGCCAATGGGGCCTTCCTGGTTCCTTCAATATTGTGCCTAGTTTCTTCGCTGGCCTCACCTATGAGTGTGTGTGACGTCTTTTCCAAGACACAATAGCAACAAACTTCTTTGTAAAGACCTCGCTGAACTGTAACACCGGGGCCATACGTTTCCTGTACAGAACAGTACTTTTTACAAGTTTTACTGGTCCTTTCCAAGCCTGTCCAGTGCCTTGAAGAAGAGTGGGGGTGGGAGGTGCTGCTGCAGGGAGTCATGAGTGGGCACAATTGTGTTTATCAAAATAGGACTCAGGAACCACGTGACCTTGTGTTTGGAAGGGCCAGCCAGGTCTTGGGCTTAAATGCCACACCTTCCATCTACCAAACATCTGGGTATGAATAAGCATGTCTGCAAAATGTGATAATTATACCTCCCTCATTGATTGTGGGGGTTAGAAAAAATATGCATGTAAAATGCCTCATAAATGCAGGCATTCAAATAGGGCCGCAGTCCTTTTTAATTGCAATGCATAATCATAAGGCTAGCTAGCGTTTATTGAATGTTTTTATGACAGATCAGCCAATTTGTAAAGCACTTTGCAAAGGTTATTTCACCTAACTTCCTACAACTCTCTGAAGAAGGAAGTATTATAGTAGCCTTTCTATCTGAGGGGAAACTGAGGCACCAAGCAATGCTCTTGTTGATAATAAGTGATGGTTATGGCCAGTTCCAAATCAGAGACCTTGCTACAAATTACTGAGCTCTAGGAACTCTGGTCCAATGGAAATGTTCAGAATCTTCTCAAGATTTGCAGGCCTCTTCATTACTCATCACAGTACACCTCAACAGCAAATAGCTGAATACATAATTTTTGAAAACCCACCTTTAGGTTCACTCTCAAGTAAAAGCTTACATTTTAGAAACACTTACTTCAATCCCCTTCTCGTTACCCTATTACCTCCTCTCCTTGTCCAGCATAGCTATCCAATTAAGGGGGAAAATAAATATATGTATATTATATATATAACACGCATATATGTGTGTATGTGTGTATACATATGTATAGATATATATATCATTATCATCGAGGAAAAGTAATGCAAGCCTATCTCAAAAAAATTACCCTATAATCACTCTAAAAAGTTGCCATTTCAAAGCTACACTGCAGAATAGCATACTGGATTAATTATGCCAGACTGCAGCAATAACCTTGAATTAAAGCTGCAACCTTCTAATTTTAAGAAACACTTGCCTTTCTGGTTGATGAAACCTGTCGTCCCATCAGGTAACAGACGTGACCAGGAAAGAGAGAAGCGGTAATGAGTCAATCCAAGCTGTTTGATACATTTCAAATCTTCCTCCCACAGAGTGTAGCTGCTACAAGCTACATCGCCAGTCTGGTTCTTGAACACTCTCTCTCCTCCCTGATGGGTGAATGTATCCCAGACACTCGGGCCTTTCCCGTCTGCATCCCAGCCTCCTGAGAAAAAGAAGAAAATGAAATGGTTACACTCTTGACATCGAGAAGCATAAGTAGAATGTAAATATTTGCCGCCAAAAGAACATACCTCATTAACTCAATGTACCAGTTTTATAACTTTAAAATATGCCTTTAAAATAACATGCATGAGCGGGTTATATGTTTAGCTCTCCTTGATCCCTGAAGCTGACTGGTGGCAAATGAAAAATTATTGCTGAGTGCTGCTGCAAAGCAGACTTTCATGGTTCATTATCTGAATATCTCCCTGCTGGTAAACAGAGGCAGGGCCCAGTCTATGCATGTCAGAGTTGAAAACATTACCCTGTGAACATTCCTCTTAGCCATTACCAACACCCCCTCTCCCTGATGTCATGACTTACTCTTAGACCTTATCTTCACCCTCTCCGTTTGAGCAAGAGTCTCCTGTTATATGACAAAGACTATCTCGGTCCAGTATATCCTGCCATTTTAAATATGATATTGGTGTCCTACCTTCATTCATTCATACCAGCACTTTTTCAGTAGGTGTTTTACATATGTATGTATATACATATTTGTGATACATATACTGCAAGAGTAAAATCCTAGAAGCAACCCTCATTCTTCCAACCACCCAACAGTATACGAGAGCATTAATGTGAGGTGCACCCATAGAGACGCGAACTCTACTTGCAGCTAAAATGGGAAAATCAGAGTACAAGTAACTCTCTGCTATGATCTGAATGTTTGCATCTCTTCAGATAATCCTAATGTGCAAGGGGATGGTATTAGATGAGACCCTTTGGGAGGTGCTCAGGTCATAAAAGCAGATGCATCAAAAACATCCTTTAGGAGAGAAAGCCACAACGTTCGCTAGTCTCTTCTACTGTGTGGGAACAAAGAAATCTGTCGTTGGACAAGGGCACGCTGGCCTTCCCAGTGCTCTGATTTGGGTTTCCAGCCTCCAGAACAACGAGCAGAAAAACTGCTTGCATGTGTGTTCTAATAAAATGAAAAATATAGGTAAATATCTGCTAAAACCACTCAGTTTATTTAACCTAGTTTTTATGACCCTGGTACTAGAGCAGTCCCCTCCAAACGATAAGGTCAAACAACAATAAACTATAAAATTCGGAAGAACAGAGACAAGCGTGAATGAGCAGAGCATTTGCAATAAGTGGAGCATTAAAGCAGTGAGACTGTTCTGAATGGTACTATAATGGTTGGTTTGCTTTATAAAATTGTCAACACTCATCAACAATGAATTTTCTTTAATAGTAATACATCAATAAGTTCTAACACACATCTTGTAAGATGTCCATTGTAGGGGAAACTGGAGGGATGAGACAGTTCTTTCTGCTCAGTTTTTCTATAAATCTAAACCTTTCTAATATATTTTGCCTATTTATTTTAAATATATATAAATGTTATTTATCTTGTCTTTACATTTAAAATTATGTTGTAGGATCTTAAAAGTATGCATTTTTGTGAAGTCTCTCTCTTCCTTTCTTTCTTTCTTCCTTTCTTCCCTTTCTTTTTCTTTCTTTCCTTCCTTCCCTCTTTCTTTCTCTTTCCTTCTTTCTTTCTTTCTTTCTTCTCTTTCTTTTTCTTTCTTTCCTTCTTTCTTTCTTTCTTCCTTCCTTCCTTCTTTCTTTCCTTCCTTCCTTCCTTCCTTCTTTCTTTCTTTCTTTCTTTCTTTCTTTCTTTCTTTCTTTCTTTCTTTCTTTCTTTCTTTCTTTCTTCCTTCCTTCCTTCCTTCCTTCTTTCCTTCCTTCCTTCCTTCCTTCCTTCCTTTCTTCCTTCTTTCTTTCTTTTTCTTTCTGTCTTTCTCTCTTTCTTTAATTCTTTCTTTCCTTCCTTTCCTCTCTTTCCTTCCTTCCCTTCCTTCTTTCCTTCCTTTCCTCTCTTTCCTTCCTTCCCTTCCTTCCCTTCCTTCCTTCCTTCCTTCCTTCCTTCCTTCCTTCCTTCCTTCCTTCCTTCCTTTTCTTTTATTGAATCACCGGGCTCTCTGAGAGAGAGAGAGAGAGAGAGAGAGAGAGAGAGAGAGAGAGTATGACGTTTCACTCAAGTGAGAGAAGGAAGCTGGAGTTCCGACCTCCGTCAACAATCGAGCATCAAGGACACTGCCTCATTTGCCAAGGCATCAAAACTCAAATGGGCCGGACACATAATGCTATTTGGAGACGACCGCTGGACTAGAGCCATTACCTACTGGATTCCATGGAATGTCAAAAGAATGCATGGCTGCTCACCTATGAGCTGGTCAGACTTCTTCGCCAAGACCCTGAACTAATGCGTTGATGCTCTTTGTGTTTCTGGAGCTAGCAGACACCATTGGGCTACACTAGCACGTGGCAGGGACGAATGGAGACGTTACTGGTGCCCACTCGAGAAAATCGATGAGCAACAGAATAACAAGTGATAGAAGTGAATTGAATCACCATGAGATACAGTTACAAGCTTCCATGTTTGAGTTACAATCACACAATGATCCAACACCCATCTTTTCACCAGTGCATATTTCGTACCACCAATCTTTCCAGTATACCCCCCCTTCCCACCCTCCCACTGCCTCTATGGCAAGTAATTTCCCCCAGACTCTTTTTCTACTTTGGGCATTATGGTTTGCAATACAGATACTGAGAGGTCATCATGTTTGGTCTTCATCTGCTTTCAGCACACATCTCCCATCACGACTGATCCCTCCAACCATCATTTTCTTGGTGGTTCCATCTCTATTCCAGCTGTCTTCTCCCCCGACTCATGAGGCAGGATTCCAACTATAGAGCAATATTCCTGGCCTTTGGGTTTACTGTCCTTGGGTGGCAGTCTCAAGTTATGTTATTTTATACTCCACAAATAAGAGCAGTCCTTCTATGTCTGTCCCTCTCTTTCTGACTCATTTCACTTAGCATGATACTCTCCATGACCATCCACTTAAAAGCAAATTTCATGACTTCATCTTTCCTAACAACTGCAGAGTATTCCATTGTGTAGATGTACCAAAGTTTCTTTAACCAGTTGTCTGTTCTTAGACACTCGGATTAAAAGTATGTTTTAGATTTTTAAATATGTAAAACAATGTATACTTGCATTTTTGAATGTATATATCTGTGTGTACATATACGGCAAACATATAGACATTCAAAGTCAGGAATGATCTGCAGGGTTAGTAGTTATGTTTGGGGAGTAAACAAACATGAAAAGTGTATAAGAAGCTTTTACTATATTTCTTATGTTTCATTCCTTTAATTCTGTTAAAGATGTGCGTGAGGTTGGTAATTATGTTGTCCAGAATCCTATTACATTGTCTGTTTGGTTGGTTGATTTGAAGTTACTCAGAGCTTACTCCTTTCTCTGTGCTAAGGGTAAACTCCTGGTAATACCTAAGGCACCATATATGGTGCCAGGGATTGAACCTGGCTGGATAAGAAAAAAAGGCAAGTGCCTTACTGCTGTAGTTTCCCTCTTGCCCCTTTTATATGCACAGTTGTAACAGGATTTTGTAAGGTCACCAGACTAACCCCAGAATACGTGTGTTTTATTGATATGAAGAGAGTCAGTAGTTATCTATTGGGAGCTATTATGCTTTTTTAAATTGGGGAAATATTCCTACATTCTAATTTAATTATCTAATTATCCTATTTGTAACTGTATCTCATGGTGATACAATAAATTAATTAATTAAAATCAAATTATCCTAATTCTTGTCTCTGATTAATAAGGAAAATGTTGGTACATCTTTGTACATACATATTGTCACCTTATTCATTAGAGAAATAACTTGGTTATTCATAAGGTGAATAACCAAGAAATTTATCAACATTCAAGTGGGAGCCCCACATTTGTAATATTGTAATCACAGCTTGGTCGCTGATCTAAGAACTTACCAAAAAGTCCATTCTTTAAGATTTAAATGGCTGCATAGAGCTTGCAGCAAAGAGTACAAAGAGTACTGCATTCTATCACTTGGAAATTGTGTATTCTACATTCTTTATATCAATAAGAATACACAAAAATTGAAAGTAAAAATATAAAAGAAATATTATTCCTCATCCCCCCCAAAGTATATGTCAATGGGGTGGAAGAAAGCATTTGTAGAAATAACCTGGGTTGATGTGTGATTGCAACACTTTTAAACGTGTGTACAGCTAAGAAACTGTATGTGAAGTATTTTTTTTTTTGCTTTCAAGTATGTGAAGCAAAAATTGACACAATTGCAAAGCAAAGTTGACAAGGCCACTTCCATCATGGGAGGTTTCAATTAAGATGAGTTTTTCAAACATTAAAAAACAAAACAAAACTGTAACCTTGTGCATAGTACTCCAGAAAGTTAGAGAGAAGTCCTTAACTCATTTTTTATCACTAGAATAATCTTGTTCCAAACATCTCTCAGTGGTTGGAAAAGAGAGGATAGGGATGGCAGGTATTAACAAGCCTTATCTAATTGATATAAATGACAATGCACAATAACGAATGCCACAATTCAGAGCACACATTATTGTCAAGCAGACAAAAAATGTATAGACGTTAAGCACAAATTGGCCCATAAATAAAGTACCCATAAATTCCAAAATATTGGAGTCATGCAGATTCCAGATTCCAATCAATTATCAGAGTTCAGAATCTGAGTGATCCGAATCTCAAAGTAAGTAAAAAAAAAGAGAAATATATATATATATATATATGTATATATGAAACAATGACTAAATATTTTTTCTAAATTTGTATATATGAAACAATGAATATTTTTCTAAATTTAATGAAAACTGTAAACTCATGGATTTAAAATCAGCACAAGACAAATGAAGAAAACTGTGTGAAAGCAGAGTATAACAGAGTTGTTCAAGAACAGTGATGAATATGCTAAGTGAAATGTGTCAGAAAGAGAGAGACAGACATAGAAAGATTGCACTCATCTGTGGAATATAAAATAATAGAATGGGAGACTAACACCCAAGAATAGTAGAAATAAGTACCAGGAGGTTTGCCCCACGGCTTGGAAGCTGGTCTCACATGCTGGGAAAAAAGGCAGATCTGACAGAGAAGGGAACACCATGTAAAGTGTGGTTTGAAGACCCGCTTGGGATGGGAGATGTGGGCTGAAAGTAGACTATAGATTGAACACGATGGCCACTCAATACCTCTATTGCAAACCACAACACCCAAAATGATATGAAGAACAAAAGGGAAAGCCCTGCCACAGAGGCAGGTGGCGGGGGGGATGGAGTGGAGGAGTGGGAGGGATGCTGGGATCATCAGAGGTGGACAATGGGCACTGGTGGGGGATGGGTACTCGAGCATTGTATGACTGAAACACAAGCACAGGATATATTCCCAGAAGTGGTATTGTGGGGTCATATAGAAGCTCAATTTCTAGTTTTTGAAGGACTGTCCATATTGTTTTCCAGAAAGGTTGGACAGTCGACATTCCCACCAACAGTGAAGGAGTGTCCCTTTTCCCCCCACATCCACGCCAGCATTGGTTGCTTTTGTTCTTTTGAATGTGTGCCAGTCTCTGTGGTGTGAGATGATATCTCATTGTTGTTTTGATTTGCATCTCCCTGATGACTAGTGATGTGGAGCATTTTTTCATGTGCCTTTTGGCCATTTGTATTTCTTTTTGAGGAAACTTCTGTTCATTTCTTCTCCCCATTTTTTATGGGATTGGAGGTTTTTTTCCTGTACTACTAGTGCCTTGTATATCCTGGATATTAATTCCGTATCAGATGGGTATTGGGCAAATATTCTTTCCCATTCTGTGGGCTCTTTCTGTATTTTGGTGACTGTTTCTTTTGAAGTGCAGAAGCTTCTTAGTTTGATGTAGTCCCATTTGTTTATGTTTGTTTCCACTTGCATGGGCAGTGCTGTTTTGTCCTTAAAGATGCTTTTAGTTTCAATGTCATGGAGAGTTCTGCCTACATTTTCTTCTATGAATCTTATAGATTCATGTCTGATATTGAGGTCTTTAATCCACTTTGATCTGACTTTTGCGCCTGGCATTAGACAGAGGTCAGAATTTCTTCAAAAACTAGAAATTGAGCTTCCATATGACCCTGCAATACCACTTCTGGGAATATATCCCGAGGATTCAAAAGATCACAGTAGAAATGACATCTGTACCTATATATTCATTGCAGCACTGTTCACAATAGCCAAAATATGGAAACAACCTGAGTGCCCTAGAACAGATGACTGTTTAACAGATGACTGGTTAAAGAAACTTTGGGGGGGCTGGAGTGATAGCACAGCAGGTAGGGCATTTGCCTTGCACATGGCGGACCCGGGTTCTATTCCCAGCATCCCATATGGTCCCCTGAGCACCACCGGGGGTGATTCCTGAGTGCAGAGCCAGGAGTGACCCCTGTGCATCGCTGGGTGTGAGCCAAAAAGAAAAAAAAAAAAGAAACTTTGGTACATCTACACAATGGAATACTATGCAGCTGTTAGGAGAGATGAAGTCATGAAATTTGCTTATAAATGGATAAACATGGAGAGTATCATGCTAAGTGAAATGAGTCAGAAAAAGAAGGACAGACATAGAGGGACTGCACTCATGTGTGGAGTGTGGGGTAGCATCACATGAGGATGACACCCAAGGATGGTAGATACAATGGCCAGGGGGATTGCCCCATAGCTGGAAGACTGCTTCATGAGCGGAAGGGAGAAGGCAGATGGAATAGAGAAGGGATCATTAAGAAAATGATGGCTGGAGGAACCAGTTGGGATGGGAGATGCATGCTGAAAGTACATAATGGACCAAACATGATGACCTCTCAGTGTCTGTGTTGCAAACTATAATGCCCCAAAGTAGAGAGAGAGTATGGGGAATATTGTCTGTCTTAGAGGCAGGGGGAGGGTGGAAAAGGGGGGTATTCCCGGGATATTGGTGGTGGGGAATGTGCACTGGTGGAGGGATGGGTATTTGATCATTGTGAGATTGTAACCCAAACATGAAAGCTTGTAACTATCTCACAGTGATTCAATAAAATTTAAAAAATTTAAAAAAAAAGAAAGAAACACAAGCACGAAAGTCACTGTCACTGTCATCCTGTTGCTCATCGATTTGTTCGAGGGGGCACCAGTAATGTTCTCATTGAGAGACTTATTGTTACTGTTTTGGCATATCCAATATGCACGGGTAGCTAGCCAGGCTCTGCTGTGCGAGCTCGATAGTCTCTGTAGCTTGCCGGCTCTCCGAGAGGGGCGGAGGAATCGAGTTGGCTGCGTGAAAGGTGAACGCCCAACCACTGCTATCGCTCCAGCCCGAAAATATGTAAATAAATATGTAAATCTGTAACTGTACCCTCAAGGTGACTCACTAATAATAAAAAAAGAGGGAACAGTGATGAAGAGAAAATTCTTTTTTTAAAAAAAAAATTTATTTTTAACTAGTGAATCGCCATGAGGGTACAGCTACAGATTTATACACTTTTGTACTCATGTTTCCCTCATACAAAGTTTGAGAACCCATCACTTCACCAGTGCCCATTCTCCACCACCAGTAAACCCAGCATCCCTCTCACCCTCCCCAATCCCATCTCCCCCCACCCCACCTTGCCACTGTGGCAGGGCATTCCCTTCTGTTCTCTCTCTCTAATTAGCTGTTGTGGTTTGCAAAAAAGGTGTTCAGTGGCCACTGTGTTCAGTCTCTAGCTCACATTCAGCCAGCAACACCCTTGCCCCACATGGCCTCCGACCACATTATACTTGGTGATCCCTTCTCTGAGTTGCCCTCTCCCCAGAATGTGAGGCCAGCCTCCAAACCATGGAGTCAACCTCCTGGTACTTATTTCTACAATTCTTGGGTGTTAGTCTCCCACTCTGTTATTCTCTATTCCACAGATGAGTGCAATCTTTCTATGTCCGTCTCTCTCTTTCTGACTCATTTCACTCAGCATGAAAATTTCCATGCCGATCCACTTATATGCAAAATTCATGATCTCCTTTTTCCTAACAGCTGCATAATATTCCATTGTATAGATGTACCAAAATTTCTTCAACCAGTCATCTGTTCTAGGGCACTCGGGTTTTTTCCAGATTCTGGCTATTGTAAACAGTGCTGCGATGAACACATAAGTGCAGATGTCATTTCGACTATACTTTTTTGCTTCTCTGGAATATATTCCCAGCAGTGGTATTGCTGGGTCAAATGGGAGCTCAATATCTAATTTTTTGAGAATCGTCCATATTGTTTTCCAAAAGGGCTGAACTAGCCGACATTCCCACCAGCAGTGTAGAAGGGTCCCTTTCTCCCCACATCCTCTCCAACAGCGGTTGCTTTTGTTCTTTTGGATGTGTGCCATTTTCTGTGGTGTGAGGTGGTATCTCATGGTTGTTTTGATCTGCAGCTTCCTGATGATTAGTGATGTAGAGCACTTTTTCATGTGCCTTTTGGCCATTCGTATCTCTTCCTCTGTTCATTTCTTCGCCCCATTTTTTGATGGGGTTGGATGTTTTCTTCTTGTAGAGTTCAACCAGTGCTTTATATACCCTTGATATCAACCCCTTATCTGATGGGTATTGTGTAAATATCCTTTCCCATTCTGTAGATAGTCTTTGTATTCTGGTCACTGTATCTTTGGCGGTGCAGAAGCTTTTTAGTTTAATGTAGTCCCATTTGTTGATATCTGTTTCTACTAAATTGCTTAGTTCCGTGTCATCTTTGAAGATACCTTTATCTTCAATATTGTGGACAGTTTTGCCGACCTTGTCTTGAATGTATCTTATGGTTTGCGGTCTGATGTTGAGGTCTTTAATCCATTTTGATCTGACTTCTGTGCATGGTGTCAGGTCGAGGGAAGAGACAATTCTTAAAAGCTACAAGAAAAGAAATGTACTAGCTAAATGAACAAAGAGTAGAAGACAGATTTGTTGTCAAAAACAATGTAAGGAAAAAACAACGGAATTTACTTAGCTCTTAAAATAATGAAGTGAAAAAATGTCTAGCTAGAATTCTATACCCAATGTTTCCAAAATGAGATCAAGTTTTTCACATACAAGTTCTACAATTAATGGACAGCAGGCTGAGAGATAGTCCTCAAGGCAGAAGAAATTGGGTATGAAATGGGAGTACAGATCTACAAAGGAATGAAGAGGCGCCAGAGAAATAAAGTGAGCAGGGTGCTTGATGACTCAGGTTTTATATTTGGTACCCCATACGGTCCCCTACACCCTGCCAGGAATGACCCCTGAGATGAGAGCTAGAAAGAAATCCTAAGCACAGCTGGATATGGCTTCAAAATAACAATTAAAAAATCCTAGAAATCCAACAGAAAACATTTAATAATAAAACTATGATTTAGAGCTGACAAACCAACAAAGTGTATATAACAGAATAATTTTTTAAATTAAAGAGGAAGAAAGTTTCAAAAACACCATTAGAACACATAGAAAATAAATAGAATATTTTACTTAAAGCTAACTATATCAATAATAACATTAGATGTAAATGAGTCTAAATAATTGAAAGGCAGAGATCATCAGATTGAAAAAAGAAACCACTGGGCTCTGGTACATACTGCCTTCTAGAAAGTCACTTTAAACATAGTCATAAGAGGGTTTAAAGTGACAGGATAGGGTCAGAGCAATAGTCCAGGGGGCAAGGCACTGCCTTGGATGTGATTTTGGATTAAATCCAAGAATACAGATGGTCCCTGGGTACTGCCCAGACTCACTTAAGCACAGAGCCAGGAGTGGCCCTAAACCCAAAATGACATCAAATAAAATATAGATATGATGCTAACACTAGTCAAATAAAACTAAGACGCCTATATTTATATTGACATAGATTTCAGAGCAGGAATATTACCATAAAAAGTCCTTTCATAATATCAAACAATTTATCACAAGGATTAACAACACTAAATGTTTATATGCCTTTTAACAAAAATTCAAAATAGATGATACAAAACTTGTAATAACTATTAAATAATAGATAAATCCAACATTATTTTTAGATATTTCCATTCAAGCAACCAACAAAGCTGCAAGAAAATAAATAAAAGAGACACAGTTTCGTCACAGGATAAATACATGAGCGGTAAACATTTCTTTAAATGTAAGGGAACATTAAAAAATCTGGGAAATGCAAAATGAAAACCACAATGAGTAACTGTTCTACACCCACATGGTTGGCAGAGATTTCAAAGTTGGGTAATATCAAGCACTGGAAAGACAGCAGCATAGCAGGCTTATTCATATACTGCTACTAAGATAACAGAAAATCTCTAAGAAAGTTGAAAACACTCATATACCAAAGCCAGTATTTCACTAGCCACCGTATAACCTGTTTCTACAAATGTAGAGCAAGACACTTATAAAACCAAAGTGAACAACAACAGAAGCATAAGCTGGAAACCATCCAAATTCTTTTGTCAGGGAAATGAAATAATGAGTAAATACCTAAACTAAATAGTCATATAATGAAAGACCAGGCAGGGGTAAGAATGAATCAACTACATCCACACAGATGTAAATACATAAATCACCCAAACACATATTGTGAGGGGGAAAAGATTTAAAAAGATACCTGGTAGATATTTTCACTCATATGATGTCTAAAACATGTAAGCAACAAATAATTAGCTATTTATTTTCTTGTATCAGAACCACAAAGAAGTGTGGTTCTTTGTGTATTCCATAAATAAGGAATTGATAAGTGTAAATTTCACTTCAGTGGGTACCTCTGGGCAGAGAAGTATGGAAACAATATTGGAAAAAAGAAATACAGTGAGCATATATCATATATATATGTATTAGTGAATCACCGTATATATATACATATATATGTATATATGTACACACTATATATATATGCATTAGTGAATACAGACTTACAAAATTTTGTGCTTGCATTTCAGTCATACAATGATCAATTACCCATCTTTCCACCAGTGCCCATTATCCACCACCAATGGGCCCAGCATCCCTCCCACCACCCCCACCCCATTCCCCCACCCCATCCCACCCGCCTCTGTGGCAGGGCATTCCCTTTTGCTCTCTCTCTCCTTTGGGGTGTTGTGGTTTGCAGTAGAGGTATTAAGTTGCCATCATGTTCGGTCTATAGTCTACTTTCAGCCTGCATCTCCCATCCTGAGCAGGCCCTCCTACCACCCTTTGCTTGGTGTTCCCTTCTCTATCTGAGCTGCCTTTTCCCCCAGCATGCGAGGCGGGCTTCTAAGCTGTGGAGTAATCCTCCTGGTACTTATCTCCGCTGTTCTTGGGTATTAGTCTCCCTTTCTGTTACTTTATATGTTAATTACAGCACTGTTTACAATAGACAGAATCTGGAAAAAAACCCAAGTGCCTGAGAACAGATGACTAGTTAAAGAAACTTTGGTACATCTACACAATGGAATATTATGCAGCTTTTAGAAAAGATGAAGTTATGAAATTTGCATATGGGTGGAGCAACATGAAAAGTATCATGTTAAGTGAAATGAGTCAGAAAGAGAAGTACAGACACAGAAAGATTGCACTCATTTGTAGAATCATTTATATTTTTATGCTATAGACATAAATTATATTATTGTGTCTACTACCTAACAAAAATTCAATTTTATGCGGCATTTCACTGTTTATAATAAATGTAATTTATTATGTGATAATTGTCAGTCTTAAACCAACAATGTACATTCATGGTTCTTCCTTCATAATAACTATTTTAAAATGCACTAGAATTTTATTGCTAATAAGAAAAAAATACAAGGTTTTAAAAAGACTGAGTGACTTTCTCAAATCAAATAGCTACTAATTGTGTGAAAGACATACACAATACCAGCCCCACCTTATCATGCAAGTTGATCAGGCTTCTTTAAGTCGATTACAACTTAGGTGAGACTTTGAAAAAATGAAAAGTTTCTTTGTGAATGAGTATTTTATTTCATATTTACGCATTTGACAAATTATTACTGCATAGCCAGTTCCCTTTGAGGATTTCATCGTCAAGTAAATATCAGACATTTTCTTAGTCTACATGAAGATAAGCTTTGTATTTTAAGATCCTGAGGGGGGAAAAACACAGGACAATCAAGAAACAAGCACTCCTGAGCTACTTCTGTCATTGAGAGTCTGATACACTTGCCCAAAAGCAAATATTGGAAGGCAGATGTTGAAAGATAAGGAAGAATTCTCACAGTCAACCCTACAACAACAAAAGCAAATGCATGATCCAGTGGTCATGCTGTGTGAATTTGAGAAAGAAGGCAGAAGGACCCAATTGCAGTATATTACAATATTTTGGGCATGAAATGATAAGACCCTACTTTTCTGATTTTTAAGTAATTTGGAAAAATAGAAAGCTGTATCTGAAATTCTCAACAAATAGGAAAGAAGTTGGGGGAGAGGAAGATTATGTATGTGTTTGCGTATTTGTATATATACACATATACTTATATGTGTGTTTGCGGGTATGTATGAGTTTTGTTTACAGGCCTAACTACCAAAGTTTTTCTAGGCTACAGATTATTATGGAAAGGCATGTGCTAAGTTGGAATAAGCCTAGATGAGTTAGAAACCTCTCTCTCCCCCTAACTTCACTGTCTATGAAGTGGTAGCTAGGAAAAACCAATTGCATCAAAGCAAGAGGTCCTTTCAGTATGGTACAAGACAGTGCATGTTCAATGAGCCCCTGTGTCAGGGCAGGCTCCTTTTCTTCTATCCAAGATTCTGCAATCAACACCAAGCTACATTTACACAAGAATTGGCCAGCTGCTATTTTACCTCTTCTCTCAGAGTCCTGTTATTCATAGCAGAGTGTACAGAGAAGATACTCTAGATGTGTTGGCAAACTTGCTGTGCTTGAGAACTGGTGTCTGGACAGGCATGGTTGGGTGTGTCCCAGCATCCTGATTTAAGAAAGCTGTCGATGCAAACGGTGGTCTGTCATACTCACTTTTGTGATTACACTGCTTTCTTCTGCCAGGAACTAGAACTATATGAACCCAAGTCCTCTGCAGAAAGGAACCCAGGTTGAGTTAAAAACAAATCAGTGTATGTGAGTGTACATTTGTGTATGCAGGTGTATGCATTTGTGTATGCATTCTTCCAAGATCCAAAATTAGAATGATGGGTGGGGTTGACAATATGGCTTACTGGTAGAGCAAAGACTTTGCATGTGCAAGAACCTGGGTTCAATCTCCCCCAACATACAGCTGTCATTCCACCGCCAACAACAATTTAAATCCAAAAATGGCAAGAACGGCTGGAGAAATAGTACAGCGGGTAGGGCATTTGCTTTGCACACTGCTGACCAGGAATCAATCTTCGGCATCCCATATTGTCCCCAGAGCACCATGAGTAGTGTTGATTCCTGAGTGCAGAGCCATGAGTAACCCCTGAGCATCTCCGGGTGTGACTCAAAAAGCCAAAAATAATAATAATAATAATAATGGCATGAATCCCTTTCTCTGTTTAGAAACCTTTCCTAACTCCCCATATGGTCCCACCTTGCTCCATGCTTCCACTGCAGAAATAACACAGGCTGTTTGAGTCATCTTTAAAAATATCTTAACCTCCTAGTACATCAAGGTCTGTCAAGCCAGTTCAGGTTTCACTCACTTAACATGTGTCTCTCCAGAAGCAGCAAAGGAGACAGACAGGATATGTGCTGAGTGAAATGGTTTTTCTTGGGGGCGTGCTTAACCCAAACCAGAAATGCTGACACTCGCTGCTTTGTCTCGTTGCTTTCCAGATGTCAAGAGGTATTATCTTCATTCTTGCCAGTTATCATAAATTCTTTATTTGAAAGGGGGTGTGGCTAAAAAATTCAAGTAATTACCACTTACACATTGTGTCTGGACATACTCACCAAATAAAATAAAAGAGGGGGTTGTTTTCACAAGGAACATGGACAGTGTGTATTAAATATTTGTTCTAAGGCAGATGTGAAGCGGTGTTGAGAAGTGTCCTATCTAGAAAGAGTTCTCAGTGCTCTAAGCACATCTGAGAGGGATGAGAGTCCCCAGGGTAAAAGGAAGCCAGGGTCCCATGGAGAGATGCTTTTCCCTGCCAGGTCCCAGAGGAGGGAGAGCCCCAGTGGAGATGGCTCTGAGGGGGAAAGGGAAGAAAGAAACTGATAAAGCATCTGATGTGTTTAAACACGTCAAGAAGATATTTACATTTCTGGCAGGCAATATGGGAATGAATCAGTGAAAGATTCACAGACGAGGATGCCAGCAACAACAAAGACAATTATTAACTGTCAGGCAAAATGAAGATGACACAAGCCAAGAGAGAGGGAAGTATGTGAGTGGCTCAGTGTTGTGCCGTCTTTGAAAGAAAAAAATGATATTGAAGCTGAGTCACAATTTTAAACAAAATTTCTTAGTGACTAAATTGGGAGAAAAAGAAGGAGATAGAAAAACAGTAAGATAATATAAACTGGTTTCAGGGTCCTGAGAGATAGTACAGTGGTAGGGTGTTTGACTAGCATGTGGCCGACCTGAGTTCGATCCCTAGCACCCCAAAAGTTCTTCCAGAGCACATCCAGGAGGGGGTGTGTCCCAAAAACCAAAACAAAACACGACACACACACACCTTAAATAGGGGAAAGTCACCATTACATTTTTAATTAGCACACAACTAACTATATGTGTTTTTTATTTTGAAATTTAAAAATAGACATACAGAGAGTTCAAAGACTAAGGTCTTTCCCTTGCAGGCAGCCAGTCAAGCTTTGACCCCTGGAAAAACATATGATCCCCCCAGCACCCCCAGGAGTAAACACAGAAAGGAGTAATCCTTGAGCAATTCTGGGTATAGCCACAAAACCAACAAAAAGGAAAGAGAAACATTTTTTAAAAAGTATCATAAAAAGATTCAAAGTTGTTGATTATGGGAAAAACATAGAGATGAATGACACGGTAACTTAATGTTAGGTACCATAACTCTCAGAGCTCTGAGTTCTTAACCTATGCACATGTTGTGCATACTAAGATAAAAAGAGAAAAATTCAGTTAGAAAAACAAAGATAACCACCAATGAAGAGAAACTGCATCTATGTCCCAAGCTAAGGAGCACTGGGCTGCAGTTATTTCTGACATAACAGCTCAAGGAGGGACAAGAGGATATGTCTACAAGTTTTCCATTGTCCCAGCAATGGGGCTGTTACTAATATTTGGCATCAGAGCCAATCATGAAGCCCTGCCGAGTGCAAAACAGTCACACAACCAAGATACAGCCAGATTAAATATTAATAGCACCTCCACTAGGAAACACTGTGCTGGATAGAAAAAAAGAGCAAAGAGACATGGGACAGAGGAGGCGGGGGGAAACCAAAGAAAGATTCTTACACATGAGAAAATATAAATAATATCCTGAAAAGTTGAAACTCTAATGATAATCATGAAATTATGTATGGGTTAAATAGTTCTACTCAAACAAAGGTAGAAGAGGGCAAAATATTTGCCATGCAAGTTCTGAGAAATAAAATCAAATAGATTGAGCAATATGAATGTTAGGTAAAAATGAATACAAATAAAATGCATTAAATGGGACACAGAGCAACAGTCTTCCAATTGTAAAAGTTACAGGTCACTAAAGCAATATGGTTAATTGTCAACCTTTGTATCTCTAATAATAGTTTTGAAATGTACAAGAAAAATCCTTCCATAAATAAATACAAGGATATATTGAAAATCCCACTAACTTGTGAAAGACTCTCAAATATTTGCAACTAAGAGAGAATTTGATTAATATAGCTTATAAGTATATTCTCCTATAGACTCATGTTTATGTATTACCATATAAATATACACCTGCACATATACATATATATACTTTAACTCATGTATGAGTCAGAGATTGATATGCAACAGAATTTATATAAAATATTATTTTCAAACTTCTTTGAAGTATTTCAAATAATTATTTCATTCATAATACATTATCTTACAATTAAAACGGAGGAAAGGAAGCATAAGAGGGAGGGAGGGAAGGAAGAGAGAGATAAAATAGAGGAAGGGAGGGAGGGAAGGAAGGAAGGGAGTGAGGGAGGGAGGAAGGAAGTGAGGGAGGGAGGAAGGAAGGAAGGAAGGAAGGAAGGAAGGAAGGAAGGAAGGAAGGAAGGAAGGAAGGAAGGAAGGAAGGAAGGAAGGAAGGAAGGAAGTGAGGGAGGGAGGAAAGAAGGAAGGAAGTGAGTGAGGGAGGGAGAGAGGAAGGAAGGAAGGGAGGAAGGAAGGAAGGAAGGAAGGAAGGAAGGAAGGAAGGAAGGAAGGAAGGAAGGAAGGAAGGAAGGAAGGAAGGAAGGGAAGAAAGGAGGGAAGGAAGGAAGGAAGGAAGGAAGGAAGGAAGGAAGGAAGGAAGGAAGGAAGGAAGGAAGGAAGGAAGGAAGGAAGGAAGGAAGGAAGGAAGGAAGGAGGGAAGGAAGGAGGGAAGGAAGGAGGGAAGGAGGGAAGGAAGGAAGGAAGGAAGGAAGGAAGGAAGGAAGGAAGGAAGGAAGGAAGGAAGGAAGGAAGGAAGGAAGGAAGGAAGGAAGTGAGGGAGGGAGGGAGGAAGGGAGGAAGAAAGGAAGTGAGGGAGGGAGAGAGGAAGGAAGGGAGGAAGGAAGGAAGGAAGGAAGGAAGGAAGGAAGGAAGGAAGGAAGGAAGGAAGGAAGGAAGGAAGGAAGGAAGGAAGGAAGGAAGGAGGGAAGAAAGGAGGGAAGGAAGGAGGGAAGGAAGGAGGGAAGGAAGGAGGGAAGGAAGGAGGGAAGGAAGGAAGGAAGGAAGGAAGGAAGGAAGGAAGGAAGGAAGGAAGGAAGGAAGGAAGGAAGGAAGGAAGGAAGGAGGGAAGAAAGGAGGGAAGGAAGGAGGGAGGGAGGGAGGGAGGGAGGTAGAAAGGGAGGAAGGAAAGGAGGGAGGGAGGGAGGGAGGTAGAAAGGGAGGAAGGAAAGGAGGGAGAGAGGGAGGGTGGGAGGGAGGGAGGGAGGAAGGCGGAAGACTTACATTGCATGCATGAGGCCAGAGTTTTATCCCTAGAGCCATGTATTATTTTTAACAAAAGGAGTCTGAAAGACGATCAAGAGGATCAGGGACATGTTTTACATGTGGAAGTAAAGATTCACTGAGCAGCATCTGGAGTGCCCCCCCACACCAGCACAGAGCCCAGAGTAGTCCCTCAATACTACAAGATGTGGCCCATTTCAGCAACACTTCCCATGAAGAAGAAGAAATAGAGAAAAATATGAAAGCAAATATCTTTAAAACTAGATGCTCTCAGACTGTTTCTCAACAGGTGAAGCTAATATCAGTGGCAGAGTTCCTAGCACAGGTAAGTAGCGAGACGGAGGAGACAGCTTCATCTGCATCCAGAACTCTGCTATACTGCCCTGCGGAGGCCTCCAAAAAGACACAGACATATCCATGAGGAAAAAATCCATAAATATTTGGACAGAGCTTTAATTTAAGAACTTTCTTTGGGGCCTAGAGAGATTGTACAGTGGGTAATTATGTGCTTGCCTATGCATGGCCAACCCAGGATCAATCCCTGGCACTACCTGTGGTCCCCTGAGCACCTCCAGGAGTGATCTCTGAGCACAGAGTCAAGAATAAGTTCTGAGCACACTGGGTGTGGCCCAAAAACAAACAAAAAGAAGAGAAAAGAACTTTCCCTCAGGGACTTGGGCATAACTCCGCTCAGAGTTGGAGGATGTTGAGTAGATCTGAAAGATCACCTGCCTTGTGAACGTGGGGTTATAAAATGTTATTTCAAGCCTCAGTACTACTCCTTATGGAGAGAGCAATCACCAAAGCTAAAACCAAGTGAGTGTGAGAACGAATCATGTGTGTGGCCTGCAGGGGGGCTACAACCAAGTGTGCAAACACTACCACCAAGTGTGTGCAACCCCTAGCCATCCCTACAAAAGAAAGAAAGGAAAGAGAGGGGGGTATATTTTTTCATTTTTAATTTAGAATTTTGATGCATTGATACCAACATTCTATTCATTTCACTCATACAAGGTATTAATTCAACAGTGCTATCTATCAGAAAATGTTCACCATGTAATATCAAGTTAATAGCCATTACTACTCATAGCTACCCTTGTATTTTTCTTGGAGTGGGAACTTGAAGATCTACTGTCTTAATATGCTCCAAATAGGAAAACTGTATTGTTAGCTAACATCTTCAGACTGTCCATTACAGGTTCAACTTTCTTTTTTATTACCTTACCTTTACCATATCAACCAGGTTCAACCTGGTGAGAAGCCTTGATAATGAAGCTGAAAAAAGGAGAATGAGGAGAAGAAAGATGACCAGCCCTTCCGCTGGGAGCCCTGAAAAAGTCAGCCCCAAATCAGATTTGGTATTCTAAATACCAAAGTAAGAGACTGTGTTTTGCAACTGAAAGAGGCCCTGCTTACCAGCCAGGGCCTCCATAGTAAACAGCTGGCACTTGTACTGGGCAACTGGGGAGCATTTCAGACAAGGACTGTTTACAAAGTATGACCAGGGTTGGCGGTACACCATGAAGCAAGGTGAACTAGTGTAGGACCTCAGAGCTCAAAAACACTGGAAGTCCTTGGCATCCCCTCCCAGAACATTTTCCGTTTTCAAAACTGAGTGATATTTATGAGTTGCTGAGTACAACCTTCTCTTTAAGTTAGACACAGCCAACCCACTGACATCTAGGAGGGAGAAAATCAGATGGGCAAGTGTACTATCTGATTTCTTTTTTCTTCCACCCAACTCTACCCCCACAAATGCTTGTCACAGATCAAACCCAAATGGAAGCCAACATGCTGTAGTATCCACGTGAGCTGGCTACACCAGGTCAAGAGTAAGGAAATGTGGAGAAAGGATCTGAACAGACAAAGAGAAAATACGGGTCACTTGGCAGTAATACTTCAGAGAACACCTCTGCCTGTATTTTCTGCTAAAGGGAAGAGAGAGAAGAGCAATGGCAGACAAACACAAAGTCACTCACACACATGTGACCTCAGTGTCCTACTAAGGACCTGTGCCAGTGCAAGGCATAAAAGAATGTGATTATAACCAAACTACTGACCCAGTAATTCAAGGAAGCAATCAATTCTTACCGACAGAAATAGAGAAAATATTTCAGTCCTGCTTCTGGACTCAACCTTTTGGTCTCCAACCCAGTACTTGTTTATTTTCAGACGGTTGGAGGGATATCTTCTCTGTGTAACAATATTACCTGTCCCCAGTTAAATAGGCAGAGTCTGAGGTTCCCTTGAGGATTTGGGAAAGATTTACAGAGTTGGAAAAGCATCATTGTATGACTGATGCAAATAAACAAAAATAGAGTTCTTTACTACACCCTATGGGCTTTTCATTCTTAGCTTCTAGATATTAATTTTGCTCCACTCTCACTCCTCCTTCCTTCCTCTCTTTCTCTCTCTCTATCTCTCTGTCTCTCTGTCTTTGTCTTTCTCTACTCTCTCTGTGTCTCTCCATGTCTCTCTGTGTTTCTGTCTCTCTGTATCTCTGTGTCTCTGTCTTTCTGTTGTCTCTCTCTGCCTCTCTGTCTCTGTCTCTCTGTCTCTGTCTCTGTTTCTGTCTGTCTGTCTCTCTCTCTCTCTCTTGCTCCGACCTTTGGGATCCACTCATCTTCTGGGGACCTCACTTTCCTCATCTGTAAAATGAGAATTAATAGCTCTTCTGTATCTTCCTTTTTGGCCCAATTGTGGAGTAAGCTTGCAGCAGGTCTTCTGGGAGTAGGTGTCTTTAAGGCAGACTTGTCATGAGGCACTGTGTAAGCATTGTTATGCTAATCAACAACCTTTGGACAAGCTCCACTAATTTGCAGGGGAGCTAGTGGCTGGTTGTAGTTACCTACCTGAGTCACTTCCTGACTCTTCAAAAGTCCTGGTTCTCTTTTCAGAACTAGATGAGTGCCCAATTGTGTTGGCTCAATGGGCCCAAGACCACCCAGACCTGGTGAGCATGTCCACTGCATCCTGACCTGACAGCTCTGGTGCCTGAAGGCCTTGTCATTTCTTTCTCTTTACATCTTACACACATCCTCCTGTTATAGCACCTGGGGCAAGCATGTGTTTTCTCTTCCTCCTGCAGAAATACCCGGTAAACACTGTACCCTAGGTGCAGGTATAATCTCTGGAAACTTTTTCTGTTTCCCTTTAAACAGTAAGTTCAAACGATAAGGAACAAGTGTTGGAAACGATGGAAATAAGGGAATCCTCCTTGACAGGAATGCAAATCTGTTCATTGGTGTGACCATTATGGAAATCTCCAGTATGCAGTGTACCATCCAAATAAAATAAATTCTATAAGATGCAATCATCACAGGGGCCAGAGCGATAGCACAGCGGGTAGGGCGTTTGCCTTGCACGCGGCCGACCCGGGTTCGATCCCTGGCATCCCATATGGTCCCCCAAGCACTGCCAAGAGTAATTCCTGAGTGCAAAGCCAGGAGTAACCCCTGAGCATCGCTGGGTGTGACCCAAAAAGCAAAAAAAAAAAAAAAATGCAATCATCACAATTCTGGATTTTTATCCCCAAAAGTGCAAAAGCTCTTATTCAGACATATATACTGCTATGTATATTACTTGTACATTACTGCAGCATTCTTTGTTTTGGGGCCACACCTGACAGTGCTCAGCAGTTGCTCCTGGCACTGCACTCAAGAATAACTCCTGGCAGTGCTCAGGGGATGATATGGGATTCGAGGGATCAAACCCAGGTCAGCTGCTTGCCAGGCAAGTGCCTTACCCACTGTACTATCGCTCTGGCCCCCCAACTACAGCATTCTTTGTGATAGTTAAAAAATGAAATCAAGTGCTTTTGACTCACAAATGGGCACAGAAGATGTGATATATAAATAAACAATATAATATCATTTACCTATCCAAAAGGATTACATCTTATAACCTGCAAAAAAAAAAATACAATACTGGTAGAACTACAGTGAATTGTTTAGAGAAATAACCCAGAGAATGGCAAACACCAAATGATTTCTGTCACATGTGTCACGTAGAGATAAAAAAGAGTTGAACTAAATAAAACAATAAACATTTGGACTGTGAAAACCAATGTAGCTCACCAGAAGTAGAAGGGAGGTGGAGGTATGGGAGAGAAGGGTTAGGCAAGCAGAAAAATGGGGTCTCAGATAGAGGTGGACTTGCAGTGCACACTTGATGTACTATGTAATATGTAGGTTTTCAGTGATTATATACCTGAAACTTACATAATGTTATCATTCAATGTGACTTCAATGATAAATAAAAAGACATTTACATAACTGTGATTTTGTCACATAATTGCAGGACAGGGGATGGGACACTTGGGGACTTAAAGTGCAAAAAGCATTTGACATTCAAATAACTTGCCCTACACTCTTTTTCACCGGGTTGGGTTGGGAGGGGGGCGGGGCACACCAGGAAGGTCGAGGGGCTACTCCGAGCTCTGGGCTCTGAATCACTGAACCTGGACCTTCTGCATGCAATGCCTGCTGTCCAGCCTGTTCCTCTATCTCTCAGCCCCTCTTGCCTTAAACCTTAAGGTCTAAGGAAACACCATTGGCAACTGTTACTTCCTCTTATTCTTTCCTCCTCAAGCAACATGAGCATTGCAAAGAGCACCATCTCAGTGACTTCCTAGTGATACGTGTGAGATACAATGCCCCCAAGCAACCTCGACTGCTGGGAATTTTCCTGTCCTGATTACAGAAGCAAATCAGCCCGAGAATTTTATAAACACTAATTTGATTTGCATGATTTTCTTATCAATCACCAATCAGATTTTCATTGTACAACTACGACTACGCACAAAAAGGAGGAAAGTGTCTCCCTAAATATGTTCTATGAATTGGTCTCCTGAAACTTGATTGTCAGTTAAATGGAAATGTCTCCATTTGAATAATTCCACTTTGATAAATATTTTTCTAGGCTATATGTATGACTGGCCTCTGTGAAAATGAGCTAGTGGTACCCTTTCTGCCTAAAATCACAGACAAGAATCAGAATCAGCTTAATCTTTTGTTGACCAAGTTAACCAATATTTACAGATCACACGATGTTCCAGGTAAAGGACTTGAATCAGAACTCCCATTTTCTAAGGTAAGTGAGAAGGGATGAGGGTCTAAGGATCTGGAGTTACTAAGGTGTCACATCCAGATATTAGCACAGAAAAAAAAAAATTCTAAAAAAATTCTTGACAACCTGCCTACACAGGAATGTAGGCACTTTTGTTTTTGTTTCCTGTTTATAATAAATCCTAACTCCCACATACTCATTCACTTTGGACAATGCAACATCTTTGAATCCATGCCCTCCTCTGTAAAAAGGGACCAATTATATAGGAAGTATGAAAATGTCTGAGACGGTGGCAAATAACTATTGTTTTAAAGGTAGTTGGGAGTCTTGCTGTTGTTATTCTCGTCACTCCTGCAACAGCAAGCTTCTTCTCTAGGTGATATTTATGTTTTCCGATAGTTCATTAGACTTCCTATGGTATATTTAGTTCAGCGCAAAATGCCCAGAGGCATTGAATGACGGGCTATGTTATAAGGCAATTCTACTGCAGTTTTCATCTTTGAGAAAAATGCTGCTCAGAACCAATCTATCATAGACATTAAAAGCCCAGCTTGAGGTATTACTGAGTCATAGTCCATTGCCTAAGAAGAGCAGAACCATCCATTTCCATGGACAGGTCTACACTTGGTACTGATGGGTCTGGCTAGACTTCTGTGTGATCTAAGTTCTGCTGTACTTGAAATGGTTAATTAGAAGAGGTAAGGGAATCGAAAATGTCATGGCGAGTTCCTCTTGGCCCACTGTCACGTTTCATGAATTCTTGTGCTGAACCCATTTGGATTAAGCAGTGACCCAATCCAAACAAATTGCTTCTGTGCCTCTTATCTCCTAACACCTATTTATGTCCCCATGCATCTGCATTGCGTGGCTCAGTGAGATCCATTAAATCCTTGGGCAGTGTTTATGACTAATTTTTTTTATTATTTCTTTGAGACTCAAATATCTCACAATAAAGCGAAAGAAAACTACTTTATGGACACTTTTCCTTTATTTTTAAAGAGAAGGAAGAAAAGAAGTATAAGCAAGGCAATTTTAGACTAGGGAATTCTCAAAACCACGGGTGAGAGACAATCATTTCTTGTAGATTTTAGGTAAAGATATAATTTACCTTTATTTGGAGATACAGAACTCTAAGAAAACATTACTGATCATCAATGCTTTAGAAATATGTATGAGGTTGAAATAGTTACTTGGAGACAGACATTTCATTTCCATGTCAAAGGTCAAGCACATTGGCTAACACCCCAGATAATATTGATGTACCTTTGAATTTTAAAATAATATTTAAACCATTTATTTATTCATTCATATATAGAACACCCATCCTGAAGTATCTGGGACACAGAGCAAGGTTTACATAAATCTGACTGTTTTTTCCTCTGGGCCATTTGGCTCAGACTGGTAGACCATAAATATTCAATACTTTACAATGACAAAGCATCTTTTATGCAAACATCTCTAAGCACATTATTCACCAATATTACAATCTCCTTTTTAACCTCCTGGTAAAGTCACAGAAACTAATTGACTTTCTTCAAGGTCCCAACACAAATTGTTTATTTTTGTAGATAAGAGTCCAGGTGCCCTGATCTTAGCTATAAGTAAAGAGAGAAAAAAACAAACAAACACATTGTTTAGGTACTTAAGCTGATGACCTACACTAAATATTTTTAAATTGAATCTATTAGGCAAAACGTCTTCCTTAAAGATGTTAAATGTTGTGATGCATCCAATTGAATTTTATAACTTTTGTTCAATTTGCCCAAGGCCAGTTACCATTTTCAGAGGCCCAAGAATGACCTATTTTAATTGAATCCTGTTACAAACACTTAAACTTTCACTCTCTAATCAAATCAGGTTTCTAAATAGAAATTAAAGTTGGAGCAGAAAAATAAAACTTTTCATGAAGGAGTTCAGTTGAGCACAGCTCTACCAAAATATTCAAGCACTGTGGAAAAACTGGGGATTGGTATGAAATTGGGCCAGTCTCAAACAGTGCCTGGTCCCAAGCAAAAGGAAATATTTTAAGTATTTATCATAGCTTTTATTTCAGTAGGTTAGCACAGTGGAGGTTAAACATCAAAAGTTGAAAAAAATGTCAAAAATAGGATGTTGTACCCACTCTGATGTCTGCAAGAATACATGTGCAAATCCCCAATCTCAAAGTTGTATATCAGAGCTAGGGTCCAGTTACTGAGCTCTGAACTTCATCAAACTGCTGGATTTTGTACTTAAACCACACTCTTGAGGCTGACCCCAGTCAGTGCTGAGTGTATCGAGGCTGCAAGATGGGAAACTTCTGTTAGGCCACTTTGGATCAAGGACCCCTAAAGACTTTGCTGAATGTTCCTTCGAACAGCACTGCAGTCTGAGTTATTCAAACTTTCTTTCTTCCTATCCCCTTTCACCACTCTTCAAACCCAACCTCTGCCTCCTTCTCCACTTACTGTCATGGATGTCTTCTCCCTAGAACATGGCTCACATGTTTAATGCCATACTGACATCTGCTTCTCAGAGGAACAAGACACACACAACCCGACGGTAATGAAAATGATGTGAATAGTGTTGGTGGTAATAAAGATGATGTTGGTGGTTATGGTTATGGCAGAGGAGATCAATAGAGATGACTGGTGGTGGTCATGGTTATGACGGTGAAGATCATGATGGTGACGGTGAGAATAGAGTTGAAGGTGGTGGTTATGTAATGATTACAAAGGCCAACAGTGATGATAAGAATGATAGTGGTGGTTGTGGCAGTAATGACAGTGAAGTGAATAGTAAGAACTAAACTTCACTGAGTTCTTTTTAAAATTCCAAGTCCTGGGGCTGGAGCAATAGCACAGCGGGTAGGGCATTTGCCTTGCACGCAGCCAACCGGGGTTCAGTTCCCAGCATCAGGAGTATTTCCTGAGTGCATGAGCCATCACTGTGCATCGCTGGGTATGACCCAAAAAGAAAAAAAAAATTCCAAGTCCCATGCCAGATGCTAAATAACAAAAGCTTTTTGCAACAATGACCCTTTAGTCTCCCAAGTCCTGAAAGAAAAATTAGAAAGACACTGAGGTTATAAAAAACTAAAACAAATGGTTTTGAGGTCTGTAGTTTGTTCAGACAGAACAGCAAGCTTGTTCCATTTTTTTTTACTCTAGTTAGGGCAAAACAGAACCTTCAGAGCACTTTTGAACTACTGACAACCCCAGGCCCCAGACTAGACTCTGTTGGTTAGTGGAAACTGCACAGTGGAACCCTCAGCAACCTCCAGCCACCTTTCCCCCTATTGCCATACTCCATACTCCAATGACATTTCTCTGGAATTGTGTGCCCATTTCTTCAACTGTGAACCTTCACCTATCCTTGAGTAGGAATATGCTTGTGTTTACTAAAACACTAATGGAAAAGTGTGTAGACAGTTATGTCACCCTTGCTCTGGGGGCCATAGAGCCAACCCGCCAATCCTTTTCTTTTACACTTGCTCTCCGGTCTGCTTGGTGGACATCTTTTCCAAATTCAGTTGCTTTCATCTCAGTAAAGTTTCACTTTTCTACTAAATTGTTCCTGTGCTTTTTGAAAAGCACATGTGAAAGGATGGCCTGAATTATTTCATAAACTACACCCAATATTCCCAAAAAAGGTAGGTACTGTTCACCTGAGGGAAGTAAATGTTAAAGAGAGGAACAAAAATCATACAACATTGCTTGAAATCTTAAATTCCATATACCAGTAGGGAAAAGTAACACTGTGCCAGAAATTACCCCATTGTGTTAGCTCTCTGTACTAATATTTTACTTAAAACTTTGCAGTCTCTTCTCTGTACAGTTATTATATGATTGTAATTACATTTGAAATAATAAATGCAATCATTTTTGGTAGTAAATTGAATTTTCAGTTTTTGAATTCTTTAAAATTTATATAATTATCTACTTCCCTTTTTATATAGGCCTAATCTAATCATTCAAATGCAATTAGTTGACTTTTTCAAATAAATCATTTTCTAGATCTGTATCATGTAGATAAAGAGTCACTATAGCAGCTCTGTATAGCTGGGGGAATCTTCCAAGCCATTAAAATAACAAAGGTCAAGCAAATGAGCCAAGGCTGAGTAACTTAATCAGGATCATTAAAACATCCAAAATAACAATACTTGTTCTCCAGTTTTAGAATTTATGGACACTATTAAATAGACCACTTAATAACAAACTAATGGGCTTTTGCTACACAAAACAACTGATACAATGACATGCACTTGAAAAAGATTCACATCCCATATGTATCTTTTTATTTTTTATTTTTATTTTTTTTCTTTTTGGGTCACACCCAGCAATGCACAGGGGTTACTCCTGGCTTATGCACTCAGGAATTACTCCTGGCGGTGCTCAGGGGACCATATGGGGTGCTGGGATTCGAACCCGGGTTGTCCGCGTGCAAGGCAAATGCCCTACCCGCTGTTCTATCACTCCATCCCCTCCATATGTATCTTTTTAAAGAACAACACCAGCCCGCACCTTATAGAAGTCTTGATGGCAGCCTGGCATGACTCTTCATATATGATGTACAAGAAGTTTGAGGTTCCTTTGACTCCTGAACTGACTTTCTCAACATCTCCAAGAAACCACTGCTGGTCTCAAAACTGTTCCCAGAATGCAGAGGTTTCTGGGCGTTTCATGTGACAATTGCTGTTGGTAGTGGCTGCAAATAGTTTCGGCTGAATATTGGCAGAACGGGGCTGGAGCAATGGCACAGCGGGTAGGGTGTTTGCCTTCTATGTGGCCAACCTGGGTTCAATTTCTCCATCCATCTCAGAGAGCCAGCAAGCTACCATAGTATCCCGCCCGCACGGCAGAGTCTGGCAAGCTACCCGTGGCGTATTCAATATGCCAAAAACAGTAACAAGTCTCACAATGGAGATGTTACTGGTGCCCGCTTGAGCAAATCGATAAACAATGGGATGGCAGTGCTACAGTGCTATTGGCAAAATAAAGAGATATTCCATCAACAGTGACCAAAAAGACAGGCACCCAAGAAAAAAAACCCAGCTGTCTTGCAACAGCGATTCTAAGACTGTTACCAGAGGGCTGGAATGATAGTACAATGAGTAGGGTTCTTGCCTTGCACATGACTGACCCCAGTTGGATCTCCAACAACCTATGTGGTCCCCTGAATACTGCCAGGAGTAGTTTCTGTGTGCAGAGCCAAGAGTAACCCCAGAGCATCATCAGGCATGCCCCCTATTCTCAAATTAAGACCATTATCAAGGAAAATTCTTCCAAATAAATTATCCTTCCCCAAATTTTTCTCTCACTGTTGCATCACTTTTGCTGGTATTTGCATGGATCTGAGAGTAGCTAAACATACTCTATGTGAGGGCTGCCTCAAATCTGCATAAGTTGAAAGGACCCATGTTCTAACTTTCTCCAAGCCAGTGCAAACTTTAGCTATGACTTTAAAGGAGCATGAAACTATATCTCTAACAATTTTCTTAGCCTCTAGAAATCTACCATCTGCAACTGCCTACTGTTAGAACAGAGGAGGTTCCCAGGAGAGCTATGTACCACTCATTTGGGCAACAATGCCATGTTGCTTTGTGTTGCTCTGTTTCTTGTGGGTCCTAGCACACAACATTCGCCTTATATCACTGTTGATGATGCAACATCCATCTCTACTGCCACTATAAAGCAAAGTATGAATAGAGACTCTCCAGTCTCTATAAATATGGAAAGACACACTTTAAATACAGTTTTAAATACTACATATCCAAGAGAAGATTCTAGCCAAGTGAGAAAGAAGCAAGAAGTATAAACTGTCGAATAAATAGTCATCAGTTTCTCCCCTCTTCCTTTGATCAGAGAGATTCCATTCCTATCAGTTTGGAGTGCTGAGCTGAATCAGAGTTGAAAACGTGGTTTTGCTGCATTAGAAAATGTATTCAAAAACCACTGGACAAGAAGGTTTCTGAAATTCACTCTTTTCATTTCAAGATTTGGAAATATTAATGGTTCTCTGTGAATGTCCTTCAGAGCCTTCTGGATGTTTCTAGAACATGAAATCCCATCTTTGTGCCCTATCTTTGCTTTTCTTTTTGCTTCTCTATAATGCTGTTTCAAGCATTGTCCTTGGTTATGACTGTAGCCATCAGCTATATACAGGTGAATCCCAGTGAATCTTTGGTACATCTATACAATGGAATACTATGCAGCTGTTAGAAAAGATGAAGTCATGAATTTTGCATATAAGTGGATCAACATGAAAAGTATCATGCTAAGTGAAATGAGTCAGAAAGAGAGAGACAGATACAGAAAGATTGCACTCATCTGTGGAATATAAAATAACACAGTAGAAGACTAACACCTAAGAATAGTAGAAATAAGCACCAGGAGGTTGAAAGTGTGTCTTTCCTTCCATGGCTTGGAAGCCGGCCTCACATGCTGGGGGGAAAGGCAGTTCAGATAGAGAAGGGAACACCAAGTAACCTCTGGTTGGAGGACCCCCTCAGGAGGGGAGATGCATGCTGAAAGTAGGCTATAGCATGGCCACTCAATACCCCTATTACAGACCCCAATACCCAAAAAGAAAAAGAGATCAAAAGGGAATGCCCTGCCACAGAGGCAGGGGGGAGGGGGATGGAACTGGGAGGTAGGAGAGATACTGGGTTCACTGGTGGTGGAGAAAGGACACTGGTAGAGGGAGGGGTGCCCGAATATTGTATGAGGGAAACACAAGTATGAAAATGTGTAAATCTGTTACTGTACCCCCATGGTGATTCACTAATTAAAAAATAAAATTTAAAAAAATGAAATGAAGAGATGAGTTTCCAGTTGTTTCCCAGACAATGCCATCCAAATACCCTCAGGGAATCTCAAATCTAACCTGTGCCTCTTAAATTTCTGCCACACCACCTCCCAAACTGCTCCTTCCCCAAAGTATTTTTCACTTCTATTTATAGTAACATCAACCTCCCTGTCACTGAGACTAAAATCACAGGAGTCACCTTAGTCTGCTTCCAATTTCTTAATGCCCAACACTGTATTCCTGAGTGATAAGTGGTAAGTACTCATAGACCCATGAGTGGTTCCTTTTTGAAATTTCTTTAGTGATGTCTCTTTATGCCTTTTCTTCTATTCCGTTCCTTCTACCCAAATTCAAGGCTTCATCCTCACTTGAGTCATGTTTTCCAATAGTTTAACAACTTCTCCAGCATTCGCATGTGTCCTTCTTTCTATTTCTTCTTCCACTCTAAGATCAGTACAGAAACCTGGTCATATTACCCATATTACTCCTTTTGCTTAAGTAAATTTTATAACTACCAAGAAACTAGAGAACATGATGCTAATACTGATTTCTTAGCCTCTTTCTTACCTTCTGTATACCATGCATGGCCTGTTCTACCTTCCCATACCTTGCCATCACCCTATCATCAGAAAACTTGAGCAAAGCATGATCCATCTACAATACAATTCTAGGGAATGCCTGTGAAAAATATAATTTTTGATCCGCCATCAGTAAATACAACTGTTCTATGCCCTATATATGATGCCCCCAAATCCACATTTGAGCAAGAATCCCAGATAATTTGAATTTATTCTAATGTATTGGGATTCGGGCCTAGCCTCACACATGAGCGACGTCCCAAAGAACCCAGATAATGTGGAACTTTGTGATCTTGGACTCTGGGCTCAACGGGACCTGGGAGCAGAGATCCTCTGCCTGCCTCCCCCAGTCTCCAGAGACCCGGTGTTCACACCCATAAACCACCTCCTTCTATCAGCACCAGGTAATCTCACTGGCCACCCTCCAGAACTCACGGCTGCTTCTCCCAGAAGGGAACATAAAATGAGGCCTCAATAACCATGCCACCGAACTCTGCTCCAGGCTGTTTTCACTCGGGGTGCCCCCAAGGGGGGCTGTTGAGAGCCCTCCCTGCCTCAAGGGACCCAGCCCCAACAGCCAACTCTACTACCCAACTGCTGCCATGCTCCAGGCTGCTTTCCACACACTAAGGCTGAGCCTCAACATGAGTGAACATATTCCTCTATGACACATCATCATAGAGGGAAATAAATATATATGCCTCTTGGAGAGCCCGGCAAGCTACAGAGAGTATCGCACCCGCACGGCAGAGCCTGGTAAGCTCTGCATGGCATATTCGATATGCCAAAAACAATTATGATAACAGGTCTCATTCCCTTGACTCTGAAAGCAGCCTCCAATCATTGGGAAAGACAAGTAAGGAGAGGCTGCTAAAATCTCAGGGCTGGGATGAATGGGTATGTTACCAACACCCGCTCAAGTAAATCAATGAAAAACAGGATTGACAGTTATACAATGACACAGTGATTGGGATCCTGCAACATTTACCTACTTTATATGATAGGACTATACCACTTCTTAAAAGTAATTTATTTATATTTTGTATTTTAATGTGCCTTCCTTGTAGAACTTCCTTAAGAGTTCAATAGGAAACAAAACCAAGAAACTTTTTTTTAAAATCTAAGCTTAAATGCCCATTTAATTCTATCTCCCAGAGACATATAATCCTTGTATCTCTACCCTCTACATACACACCCACACCCACACCCACACCCACACCCACCCACACCCCCCCCCCCACACACACACGGTCCAGCATCATTTGTTAGTTCTATTAGAGGAATCACATCATACATCATGCCATAGTTCTCTCTTTCTCTCTCTGTCTCTGTCTCTGTCTCTCTCAGTGATTCCAATTATTTACTTTTTTATACTTGTAATCATTAATACAGTAAGTAAATTGGGATGAGCTATCTGTTAAGAATGCCTAATTTTATTTATTTTTATCTTTTAAAAGTTATTAATGTCACACCAAAGAACTTAGGTCTCCAAGCACCACATGGAGACAAACCTTTTCTGAGTATTCTTTCAAAAACTTACCTCCAGCCAAGAGAAAAACCATCTTCCCGCAGAAAGACAACCAACCATTTATGGCTTTATCAGGGTTGTACATGAACTTTCTCAGAAACCAAGAGCACAAACTTTTGGAAGCTGCATCATATATGCTGAGAATCCCAAAGTTCTTCCTTCATCAATTCATTTGGGCAACAAGAATTATTATGTGTCCACATTTGTCAAGTTCTTGCCATTTATAACCAGAGACTGCACTAACTGATTTCATCACCCTTACCCTTTTCTCTTGCTTTCTCACAGGAATGTCGTAGGCAACGGTGCAAACCATCTCAGTATGTTTCTTCCTGTGGGAGAGCCTTGGCATCCCGCTCTGAAGGCTAATGTGCATTCCTAACCCAAACCTGTAATCTAGACCTGGAAAATTTATAAGCTCAATGAAGTAATGAACCATCAAGAGAAAATGTTGTTCTTACAAAGATCCCCAAGTATGCATCTGTATGATGGACTACAATGACTCCAAAGGGTGATTATTGTCTTTAGAGCAAATAATGCACTTCTCTCCCCAAGTCTCAAAGCCTGTATTTAAATGATTATTCATGGGTGTTGTGGGAGACTTTAAGCCTGAGCCTGGCAATTCCCCACATAAAATGGGGTAATGTTTCAAAAACCATATTTAGGAGTCATCTGCCCAGAAACTCACCATTGCCTCTTATATTATGCTTCAAATTCCCAGGCCAACCCCTCAAATATATTTCTCATTATCCACCTGAAGGGTATTCAGTGACACCTATCCCTATTTATATCATTATTCCTTTAAAGAAAATGTCCTCTAAATTCCCAGCCAAGTGACATGTAAATGCATTTCTCCCTTACAAAGGGACACATGGGGAAAGAGGAGAGGCTGAAAATGAGAAGTGGATGAAATCAGGAGTTGCCAGGAACCACAGTCCCGTTCATCTTAGACACATATTGAAGAAATGTACTTCTCTACACGATGATTGTTCATTGGGGCAAAGCGTCAGAGCCTCCTCTATCAAGAGAGCAATTTTCAGAATTTGAAGTGACTCCCACCCACTCCTTGCTGCATAGTTGAAATTAAAATATTGTCATAAGATTTGACATTGAATCTGAAACTGCCCGATTTCTGGTCTATATTTTCATTTTTTCCCTCTGCTAAGTGAAAATTACAATAACTATACATTTTTCCATTTTAAGTGTATGCATCATAGAAAAGAGTTTCTATGTTAAATCAACTTAAAGAAAAAATCATTTTAAATACAAAATAAGACCTTGGGAATTAAAAATAAAGAGAAAAATTGTTAGTTTTTCCCCTATTATAAAAAAGTGAAGTATTTTTAAAATCTCATTTATTTTGTCAATTGGTTATGCTTAACATACTTTGGCCCAGTCCATTCTCAATTATCCATGCTAAGGAAGGGGGATCAGTGGCCTGGATAATCTAAAAGAGCAGACAATTTTAAAAGCCCTTGTATTTGGCCCAGACATACTTTACAATCAAACTCTGATTATTCACACTAATGAAAGGAAGATTAAGCACCTTGAGAAAAAAGTCAAGCCAATGTAGAGACATGCTCAGTTAGGTTAAGGCATCTCAAGGCAGAGACTCATGATTCACAGTGGTAGAAAAATAATAATGCCCCAGCTGCCGTAATTGATAATTACCCAAACTATCCCAAACACCGGAATAAAGCTATGATATACTATAATATAATATACTATGGTATATAAACATTTCTGATTCTAGTCATCGTTAGAAGCAAGAATTTAAATATAAATGTCCCAACTGAAGGGTGGGAAGGCATATTAATTCCTATTGTTACTAATATTCAAAACACATTCAAAATCCCACTTTCAGGGGTTCTTTTTGTCCTGGGTTATCCTCATTATCTTACTACTACTACTTCTAAAAATGCAGGACATAAAAGACAAAGGTAGAGAGGGAGTTTTATCAGTGCTGTTAGTAAAGCTAGGAGGCTTTTGTCAAGTACAAAAGTTGAAAGCTAGGAGGCTTTGATTTTGGTCTCTGTTTGCGCTAACAGTTAGATATGAGTCCAAGTAGAGGAACATTTATGCAAGCACAGGGCATGGCCCATTTGAAGAAGTTTATGTATAAGAAGCAAATAAAGAATAGATAAGAAATTAAACTGGGGGTGTTGTCAGAGGTAAAATTGCCATGAGTTTATTCTATTCAAGAAAGGACAGAAATGATGCTGTAGGTGGTAAGAAACAATGGGCTTTCATAATAATCATTAAAAGTAATGGTTCTAAGCATGTGCTGCTTGTAAACATATTGAATAATTATAACTACCCTAGATAGGCTCCACTATGGTTGCCAATTTATAAATAAAGAAACAGATATGTCAGACTTCTATTTCTCCAAGATCACATGATTGATATGTGGTAGAATCAGGTTTCAGATCCAGTATGTTTGATTTCATATATCATATTATCTCTCAAGAAATTGAAGGACAGGGGCTGGAGTGATAGCACAGCGGGTAGGGCATTTGCCTTGCACACGCCAACCCAGGTTCGACTCCCAGCATCCCATATGGTCCCCTGAGCACCTCCAGGAGTAATTCTTAAGTGGAGAGTCAGGAGTAACCCCTGTACATTGCTGTTGTGAGCCAAAAACAAATTTAAAAATGGAAGAAAGAAAAAGAAAGAAAGAAAGAAAGAAAGAAAGAAAGAAAGAAAGAAAGAAAGAAAGAAAGAAAGAAAGAAAGAAAGAAAGAAAGAAAGAAAGAAAGAGAGGAAGGAAGGAAGGAAAAAAGAGAGGAAGGAAGGAAGGAAAAAAGAGAGGAAGGAAGGAAGGAAAAAAGAAAGAAAGAAAGAAAGAAAGAAAGAAAGAAAGAAAGAAAGAAAGAAAGAAAGAAAGAAAGAAAGAAAGAAAGAAAGAAAGAAGGAAGGAAGGAAGGAAGGAAGGAAGGAAGGAAGGAAGGAAGGAAGGAAGGAAGGAAGGAAGGAAGGAAGGAAGGAAGGAAGGAAAGGAAGGAAGGAAGGAAGGAAGGAAGGAAGGAAGGAAGGAAGAAAAGGAAAGAAAGAAAGAAAGAAAGAAAGAAAGAAAGAAAGAAAGAAAGAAAGAAAGAAAGAAAGAAAGAAAGAAAGAAAGAAAGAAAGAAAGAAAGAAAGAAAGAAAGAAAGAAAGAAAGAAAGAAAGAAAGAAAGAAATTGAAGGACATGGGTCTTAGAAATAGATAGTATGGGAGTTTAGGCGCTTGTCGTGCATGTATGAAGCCCTGGGTTCAATTCCTGCCACTGAAAGAAATGGAAGGACATTGTAAAATTTTAAAGATCATACCAACTGGAATATCCTAGAGGTTGGGAAGAGGGATACAAAAGGAAGGAGATTTTAGGACCATATGAGATAGTGAGCTCCAGAAGTAGGGAAATATAAGCAGTAACAGAGAAGAAGGTTGTAACCTTTGGAAGGGATACTACTACTACTACTACTACTACTACTACTACTACTACTACTACTACTACTATTACTACTACTACTGCTACTACTACTGCTACTACTACTAATAATAATAATAATGATTATGATAATAATAATAACAATAATAGGGGCTGGAGCAATAGCACAGCGGGTAGGGTGTTTGCCTTACATGTGGCCGACCCGGGTTCGACTCCCAGCATGCCATATGGTCCCCTAAGCACCGCCAAGGGTAATTCCTGAGTGCATGAGCAAGGAGTAGCACCTGAGCACTGCTGGGTGTGACCCAAAAAGCAAATAAATAAATTAATAATAATAATAATAATAATAATAATTGGTTACCTAAAGAAAAGAATAAGAGGATAGGTCCAGATAAGTAGCACATTTTTAGTTTGATACTATGTCATGGCTAATAATTTGTTTTTACTTGTGCATCACTGGATTTATCTGAGAAGCTCCCACTTACCAAATGAGCAGGAGCAGAAAAGATAGAGCATTCATTTCTTTTATTCTGTATGATATTTACTCACTACATCCAAATAAGCAAATGCCTTATCTTAACTGATACATTTAGTGAAGACAAAAATCATTCATGTACAAATATGTAGGTCAATATATAAAACTCATGCTCCAAACCCTTTTTGAAATGCATTAAATTTTCCTTGCTTTTCAAGGTTAAATATGTATGAAATGTATTATTAAAATACTCACAGTTAGCTTTCCACGTAAAAGAGAGACAGATCCAGGGAAAGGAACAGGAAGAAAAGATAAAGATATTTTATAGCTTTCCTGGATATTTGTGAATATCTTAAAGAAACCAAAACTCTTTAAAGAATATGCTTATTAGAGTGTCAGAAATAAAATTATAAGTATGCATGAAGGACTGTACGCATATAGAACAAAATCAAAAGTAAGGATTTATGGTAAGAAATTACTTATTTGACCCTTTTGGGGAGCAGGGAGGGGGAGATGGATTTGTACATTTTAAATATTCTACAATTATCTGTATCACTTTCATTATGCAAAAATAATATCATAGTAATTATATAGAGAACCACTTCTACCTGTGTGTGGTAAGCATCCATTCTGAGTTTGAGATTTTGCTGACACAAAATAATGCACAAACAGGTTGTCCCTTAAGTAACCCACACGTTCCATTAGCTGATTGTAATCGCAAATATCTTTCAACTACCTATGAAGGAAACTTGGGGGTGGGGGGAATACAGGAAAATTTGACACCTGGAGAACATGTATTTAGAATAAAGTTTTTTTTTAATGATAAAAAGGGGGGCAGAACTATTGCACAGTGGTTAAGGTGCCTGCCTAGCATACAACCAACCATGGCATGGTCTGAGGCACCACATATGGTCTCTTGATCACAGTCAGGAGTAACCTGGAGAACAGAGCCTCAGAGCACCTCCAGGTCTGGCCCAAAAGCTAGGAAGGAAGGAAGGAAACTATAACTGGCTTAAAGCAGCTGATCCTAAACAGGTGCCCAGGTGTGTGATCAAGAAGATCACAGTGACACCCCCCACCCCCATCATGGCTTTTCTCACTCAGTCTAAATCTGTCCATAATCTGAAGCCCCATCAATTCACTGTTCCTCAGCCTCTTTCAGATCACAGGCCTAGAAAGTTGCCAACGGTGGGATATTGTAGTGATAACAAGAAAGAGAACAATAAGAAAAGAGGAAGGAGACTTTATTTGTCAGTTCAGGCATACATTTCATGATTTATGAGGATCCTTCATATATTAAGAATCACCAATAAAGACTTGCAGTTCCAGATCAGGGACAGAGAGCACATATTTAATTTCTCTTCCTCTCAGAGCCACATTGAAAAGACAATAAATAAAGGAATTCACAGCAGAGCCAAAGAAACAAAGCAGCCCAATGGAACAGCACATTTACTAAAGTATTTCTGGAAAACAGAAAGAAAATGGAACTGCATTGTCTGAGAAACAAAAGCACAGAATTGCAATATGAACTCACTCACCAACAATGGTTGATAAGGATTAAGAGGCGCTCCCCTTGAGAATCCTAGGGTCGACCAATGGAGAGAACAGAGCAGCCCTCAGAGCAATCACTATGGTAATTAATTAAAGGATTCTCTGTCATACCAATGATCTGGTTGGTTCCTCTTTTCCAAACCAGAAACATTGGTGCTGCCTCTACCGGGTGTTGAAGTCTCAAGAAGTGTTGAATAAAAGAAAGAGAGCTGACTGGGAAGGATTCCTATTGAGTACTCTAAGATGGTCAAGAAAAAAACCACACAGTTCATGCCCAATTCAGTCAGCTTAGTCAATGGCTGAATAAAGAGCAGTTCCATTCTTTTTATATTATATATTATATAAAAAAAAGAGGACAACTATATCTAGAAATGAACATGAATTTGAAGGGAAGTGTGAATGGGAGAGAAAAAAGTAAAAAGCAACTGGACAGAGAGGACAAGTACTGCATAACTGTACTTATTGTGGAGTTATAATAAACAACACAGAATATGAACTCTCAGTGGTGACTTCAAGGTGATTTTTAATAATGTAAATCTGAAACTCAAATAATGTCACAATGCAATGTTGTTTTAATAAAATATTTTAACTAAAAGTAAACCTTTAGGTATATATTAAAAAATAATTGGTTGCCAAAGACTCAGGTTGTGTGGATAGTATAAATTGTTCAGAAGGAAGAAACTTTCAGTTACAAAATAAACTAGTAACAAACATATAACATAAAAAATGATAAGTATAGGTGAACACTGCTCTGTGTTTCTTTTAAAAATTCCTAAGATAAGGTGGGAATGTCACCTGGTTCAACCTCTGTGGAAAACAGCATGGATATTTCTCAAAAATAAATTAATTAATTAATTAATTAAAGAGAAAAGAAAAGAAAATCAGAATATAAATAAAGGCAGGACGAAGAGAGTGGGAAATAATAGGTGAACATACATCAGGACTTCAGCTATACCCATGATATGGGTGAATGGCAGAGTCAAATATGCAAGATACAGACTCAACAAAACTGAAAACATGAGATCTAAACTCCAATCACTGAAACTTTGTAATGTGCCTGTCAAATTGGGGATGAGGTGGGGGTTTGAATGGTGAAGGAATATAAGAACCCTGGCGGAGGGAAGTTGACACTAGTGGTGAAATTTGAGTTGAAATATTATATGCCGAAAACTCAACTATCAATAATTTTGTAAATTACATTTTTTTAAATAAAAAGGAGAGGGGAGATTCAAAATCTGAAAAAGAAAAACTCAGAATAGAGCTTCTAGATGACCTGAAATTTACATCAAGAACACAAGAACATTAATTCAAAAAGACATCTGTACACTTATGTGCACTGTAGCAGCACTAAGTACAATACTCAGGATATAGAAACAGTCTAAATGTCTAATGACAGATGGATGCATAAAGAAGTCATGGTATATATACAGAAAGCAATATTGTGTCTAAGCAGCTATAAGGAGAGATGAAATCTTATGGTTTGCTGCAATTTTGATAAGTCTGGAGGGCTTCGTGTTAAGTGAAATTAAAGGGGAGACAAATACTGGCTGATCTCACTTATCTGTAGTATATAGAGAGGTAAAAGAATGGAACAGACAATAACAAATGAGGACACTTGACTTTAGATTAAAACCTGAGATTTCTAAGCATTGTGCCAGAGGTGCTATAGAGAAAGAGGTGGGCTAGAAATAGTGCAAAGACAGAGATGGAGAGAGGGTCTTGTACACCTTGGTAGAGGTGAAGGTGCAATTAGTTTGTACCTCATAACCCTAGAAGTTAAAGCTATTGCACCCTACTTACCTAAATTACAATAAAATAAAAGTTGCTAAGACAGTAAACTATGGAAGCCCTCAACAGTTGGGGGGAGAGGGATGAAATAAAAAAAATAAGTCATCTTTATTTTGTGTTTGCAAAGTTCTGCGTGAAAAGATGAACTAAACTAATTGTGATAATTTCACAATTATCATGCTGTGTACTTGACACTAATACAGTACTACACATAAATGCTACCTCAATAAAATTAAAGGAAAATATTAAGCTTTGGAACAGAACAAAGTCCTAAATAAAAAGGCAAGTAGAGCATTCTTATCTTTATTAGAATAAAGTCCTCTTATCTGGCATTTGAGGTCTTAATCTTGGCTCCCTGATCATAGCATTTTATGAGAAGATAACTATCAACAGGTTTACCTTCTCTCAGGGAACCTACTTCACAAAGAGCTATTTTAGTTAAATAGAACTACTTCACTTCAAAGAAAACCTAATTCAGTTGATGATATCAACATATTCGTTCGCTCATTACCATAAACAAGCATTCAAAAAACACCAGATATTTGAAGAAATAAATAACATGAGAAATATGAACTCAAGTAACTAACCCAAAGATCTCAGGGTCATTTAAGGAAAAAGAAGAAAAAAATTCAGTTTTAGACAGCATTCTTAAAATAGCTAAGGAAGGGAAAGGGAAAGACAGATGAAAAGAAGAGAGGGAGAGAGAAGGGAGGGAAAGAGGAAGGGGAAGTGAACAGAAAAAAGAAACCCGGGGCTTCCTGAAATAACAAAATCAAAGAATGAGTGTCTAAAAACTGAACATATGATTAAGTATGGTAGGACTGGAGCGATAGCACAGTGAGTAGGATGTCTGCATTGCATGCAGCCGACCCCAGGTTCAATTCCTCTGTCTCTGTCTAGGAGCCCCGCAAACTACCTAGAATATCTGCCCAAACGGCAGAGCTACCTGTGGCGTACTCGATATGCCAAAAACAGTAACAAGTCTCACAATGGAGATGTTACCAGTGCCTGCTCGAGCAAATCAATGAACAAGGGGACGACAGTGCTACATTAAGTATGATGCGAGGAGGGGGTGCTGAAAAACAGAATCATCAAAATTAAAGTGTCAGAACTTTGGAAGAAAAGTGTTAAGGAAATCTAAAAGAAAGAAAGAAAGAAAGAAAGAAAGAAAGAAAGAAAGAAAGAAAGAAAGAAAGAAAGAAAGAAAGAAAGAAAGAAAGAAAGAAAGAAAGAAAGAAAGAAAGAAAGAAAGAAAGAAAGAAAGAAAGAAAGAAAGAAAGAAAGAAAGAAAGAAAGAAAGAAAGAAAGGACAAACTGTAAGAAATGTTCGACAGTTATTTAAAAAATTCAGAGTCGGGGGGAGAGAGAGAGAGAGAGAGAGAGAGAGAGAGAGAGAGAGAGAAGCCTTTTGCATGTGAGAAATCTGAAACTTAGATAAATTAAGAGAATTAATTCTCCAGAGGTCCACCAAGAAAGTCAGAACTATTCCAACTCTTTGTACTTGTGAAATTTAACCAGTACCTACATAAGTGTTGCCAATAGTTGTTTGCAAGTTCCATCACCCTAATTGGTGAATGTGGTTTCCCTCTAGTTCACATCAGTTGTTTACAACTGGCTTACCGTTAGGTCAATGAGATGCAGGTCTGTCTCATAAGGTTGTTTATGGCTGCATTAAATCTCATTAGTCATGCTAGTGGTAGGATAGTCAATAGCCATTATTTACAATTGGCATATGACTCTCATTGTGGAAAATACCGATGGATATTTGAAAATCGGCCCTGACAGAGTCATTGTCTTTTCAAGATACCAACATGATTTCCTGATATAATCAAAAATAATTATATCATTTCATGATATAATCCAAAAAATCAACAATTATTGACATTGCTGTCACCTCCCAATTTGAAACTGAAGGAAAGGAACAAGCCTGGTTTCCGTCATAAAAACCTCTAGACAGTGATGAATCGGATACTCACCCCTCATTTCTGCACAACACCAAGAAAGAAACAACTGTGCTCTTAAACTCCTTCTCCTCCTTTCTTAGGTGATCCTGACAAAGCACACATCTATCTCATCTGGTGAGCCCTGTTCTAAACTCTCCCCAGAACAGGCAAGGGATTAAAGTCCTAAATTGGGATATTTAACCTAAGGGGCTTAGTGAAAGCAGGAATGCAACATAGACCACCAGAGTTAGTTGAATGGAGAAAGCAAATAGGAAATCGTGCACAAAAAAGATGAAGCCTATGCTGACATTCACAGCAGTGATGAACCATGCCTTTAGCTCTTGTCTGGGAGGACACATTGCATTTTTAAGAAACAACCCAGAAAAGACCGTCACCATTTGAACTTAAAACCAGCTAGTGAAGCTGTCCTGTTTTTAAAGTGCAAGAATGACCCCAAATTTCAGACCCTTTGCCACATCAAGTTAAAACAGCCAAAGTTTATGACCAGCTCTAGATTCCGCCAACATAAAACCAAAGTCAAAGTTAAAAGTCCAAATGTTATCTTGGAAGCTGGCACAGCATCAGAGATTGATAATGACTTCCATAAAACGGAGGCCTTTGGTTCAGCTCCTACCAGGAAGCACGGATAAAAGTAGTTCAGACTTGGCTTAAGCATTTGTGGGGTCGTGCACACAACACCTTTGCCACCTAAGAGTTTTCTCATAAATCATCAGGAGCTAAATGTTCCTAAGCACTGTAGAATCACACCCTAACTGCCATTTTCATAGCTGAGGAGGAAGTAAATAAAATGCTACTGATGTGCTTGCTATTCTGTTCTCACCTTAAGACCAATCAAAACCAGAGACACAGCATGAAAGGGGCCTTCATTTCTAGTGCCCTTTATGAATTCATGGAAGGCTTGCCTGATCGCTACTTCTAAATGTTGCTGCAGACTCACATCTGTACATACAATGATTATCTACATTTCATTCCCTGCCGCTTTGTCTAACAAACATATTTTTGCCAGTTTCTATGACCTTTATGACTCACCTAAAGCATAATTTTACTCCTGTTTTTGTGCTCATCGATTATTTATTGTATTTTTGTTGTTCTTTCCTTTAAAAATCTCAAAGCCAGATAACTCCTAGGTAATAAACTCTAAACTCTTCTTAAAATTCAAACACAGTAGTGGCCAGGGGTAAGAACAAGTAGAGAAAGAAAAGAAGGTACTAGTCTGTTGAAGAAAGCAACCAAGTAATTGACAAATTAGAAGGGCCCTTTCTATGAGCTTCATCTGCAAGGCCTTAGCAAGACCTTTTATCTCAAGTAACAGAGCAGAATGCTCTTTTGTGGGAAGAGGTAAAGGGTTTGTGCAAAAGGACGTGCAGAGCTGGTCGAGTATGATGGTGAGCTCACAGGGTTCTCCAGAAGAATTAAAAAACATACCCTAGACAACTGTGTCTTGAAATCAGGAGGAAAAGATACTTGGTACTGCTTTAGATTATTTTTTACATGTACAATTCACGCACAGCCCTCCATTCAGCTGTAAATATCAGTGGCTGGAGTCTTTCAGGGGTCAGGGGCAGTCCAAAACGGGAAACAGTCTCAAAGTCAGAAAGCAAGAGGATGACCTTTATTTTGAAATCCCTGGACCAGACCCTTTCATGGGATCCTTTCCCAAAGTATCCCGGGATCCCGGAAGTAATGATGATGTCATGCGTTTGAGTTTTCTTTCCTGGGATCTTTTTCTTGGAGTCACCCTAAAGAAGTACCACAAATTTCAAGGGCTTTAACATCAGAAATGTATTCTCTGCAACTGTGTCAATGGCTTCAATATCAAGGTGGCAGCAAGGTCAGTAGCCTCTGAAACTCTGGGTAAAGTTAAGCTGATTCCTCCCAGGACTCCTATAGGCTCTGGAGATGCCAATGGGCTGACAGCACGTCCCTCTAACCTCCTAAGGATGAGGTGTCCTCCCTGGACTGTGTCTGACCTTCAGTTTCCCTCTTACAATGAGAATCCCTGTCACACTGGACTATGGGGCCCACCCCACTCCAGCGTGGCCCTTTCTGAACTAGCACTGTCTCTGACGGACCACTTCTGGCTACAAAAACTGAACTGGGGGCCTAAGAGATAGTACAGAGGGGAAGCATTTGCCCTGCATGTGGCAGACCCAGGTTCGATCACCAGGATTCCCTATGGCCTCCCAACCACCACTAGAGTAATTCCTGAGTGTAAAGCCAGGAGGAACCCCCTGAGCATTGCTGGATGTGACCCAAAAAAGCCAGAAAGAGAGAGAGAAGTAGAGAAAGAATCCAATGTGTGTGTCTAAAGCTTCCAGTTTGTCTTTCTTTGCTATAGGAACCCTAGAAATTGATATCTATCAATAATTTTATACTCCCAAGATGTAGGGCCTTTGCCTTGCATGTGGCCAGCCTAGGTTCTGCCACAACATATAGTCACCTTAAACAATCTAGGAGTGATTCCTGAGAGGAAAGCAAGGAGTAAACCCTGAACACAGCTATATGAGGCCACCAAACCCAGAAAAAATAGTCATATTTTTACATAAAAATAGACATATTTGAAAAAACAGACATATTTTTACATAAAAATAGACATATTTGAAAAAATAAACATATTTTACATATGTACATAAAAATATACATATCCGAATAAATACATAGAAAATATACATAAACACATAAGAATTATGTAGCACTGTAGCACCGTAGTCCCGTTGTTCATCGATTTGCTCAAGCTGGCACCAATAAACTCTCCATTGTGAGACTTGTTACTGTTTTTGGCATATCAAATATGCCACGGGTAGCTTGTCAGGCTCTGCCACGTGGAGGAGATACTCTCGGTACCTTGCTGGGCTCTCCGAGAGGGACGGAGGAATCAAACCCTGGTCGGCCAGATGCAAGGCAAACACGCCTTACACACTGTGCTATCACTCCAACCCATGAATTATGTAATATATTATATTAAAATATAAGCACACATATTATATATATTATATATACATATACATATAATGAGCCAGGGAGAAAGCTCAAAGGACTAGAGCAAAGGCATTATAGAGAGAATTCCTAGGTTTCCTGTTCTGAACAGTCCCCCAAACACCACTTGGAGTAACCACTGAGCACTACTGGGTGTACCACCCAAAACATTATATATAATCATGTGTGTGTCTGTGTGTGTGTGAAGGTATGCTTGTTTTATTGTACAGATGAGGAAACTGTGATTTGGGGAGGAGAGAAGACTCACACCCTCATATGTGGTTGGATGTAGATTAGAACTCAGATACAGCCCTTTTGGAAAACAATATGGACGATTCTCAAAAAATTAGAAACTGAGCTTCCATTTGACCCAGCAATACCACTCCTGGGAGTATATCCCGGAGAGGCAAAAAGGTATAGTAGAGATGGCATCTGCATTCCTATGTTCATTGCAGCACTGTTTACAATAGCCAGAATCTGGAAGAAACCAGAGTGCCCCAAAACAGATGACTGGTTAAAGAAACTCTGGTACATATACACAATGGAATACTATGTAGCTGTCAGAAAACATAAAGTCATGAAATTTGCATATAAATGGATCAACATGGAAAGTATCATGTTGAGTGAAATGAGTCAGAAAGAAAGAGACACACATAGAAAGATTGCACTCATATGTGGAATATAACTGAGAAGTACAAGTTGGCAGTGATGCAATTTCTGGCAGATATTTCTCTGGACTTAGTTACTAAAATACTAAAATACAGAAACCCAAAACCGTGAGGCTGCTAAGTGCGGTCACTCGACCTCATACCTCTCCATTCTCAGCAATGGAAAACAAATTATCAAATGCTTCCTTTTCAGCGGGTCCGACTTTAGGGGGAGACTCTCCAAACAATAATAGTGAGTTTCGTTGAAATATTGAATGCAATCAAAGTGAAAGTAAAGCGAAATTTATCAGTTACACAGGTGTGTGGGGGGGACTAGAGGTGTGGGGGGGGCTAGGGGTGTGGGGGGACGGGGTAGAGCTACACTGTGATTCTTAGTGGTGGAATGTGGCACTGGTGAAGGGATGGGTGTTCAAGCATTGTATAACTGAGACTTAAACCTGAAAACTTTGTAACTTTCCACATGGTGACTCAAAAAAAAATTAAAATAAATAAATAAAGAATGCTATGAGAAAAAAAATAGAACTCAGATCCCCAACCTCATTCTGGTTTCCTTTAGCATCACTGTGTCTCCACGGCCACCGCCTTGACTTCTCAGCTGCCCAGGGAATGGGGCGCTCTGTGAGGTCAGGCTGTGCTTTATGTCCCCAGAGAGTGGACGAGACCGTTCTCCCACGGATACCTGCAGTGAAGTCTCTTGGGGGTCTTGGAAGGAATTGAGCCAATATTGTTTTTTCCAGTCAGGAAAAAGGGTCCTTTGGAGAGAAGTTCAGGAGACCACTGACGATTCCAGGCCAACCCACGCCTTGGACAAGCCTGAGCTGACCGGGACACAGAGCTGTGATTGGTTCTCAGGGCCCCACACCTCCACCCAGTGTCTGGAGGGAGGGGCGAGGTAGGAGATGCTTCTGTTTGAAAAGTGACAGTTTCCTGGATAGAATTGCTGACTCGCTGCACCTCTCCCCAGGCAAGCAGAACACACCAGAAATGCACCCCAGCCTAAGGACCGGGAAAGAGGGTTTCTTACCTTCCACCTGGTAAGCTGCTGTGGCTGCCCCCCAGCCAAATCCTTCAGGGAACGCCATGTCTTCAGAAGGTCGCTCAGCCTATGGAAGCGAAAGCTCCTCTGCCCTTTGGCCAAAGAAATCTGACAATTCCACTAACAGCAAGTAACCACTAACCTCAGCTGAAGTATCTGACACAAACGTGTGTGCAAATAAGAAGGACACCAGATTAAAGGATCACACTTGAGTGGCTAAGACACTGATAAGAATGCAAGATACTTTGTACCAGGCCACTCTTTATACTTTCCCCTCTGGATGTTCCCTGATCCTTAATGGCTGCACCAGCTTGACTGTGGACATGCTGGACACTAATCCTTTCCTTTTTCATTTAATAGACATTGTACTTTAAAATCACATCAACCTACTTGAATTTTCCCATAGTTAATTTCTATCCTAGATATAACCATTCTCAATGGCTTCCTCTCTGTTACCTATCACCACATTCTCTAAAGAATGGGGCCGAGACACTGTTCACAATAGCCAGAATCTGGAAACAAACCCGAGTGCCTGAGAACAGATGACTGACTGGTTAAACAAACTTTGGTACATCTACACAATGGAATACTATGCAGCTGTTAGGAGAGATAAAGTCATGAAATTTGCTTATAAGTGGATGGACATGGAGAGTATCATGCTAAGTGAAATGAGTCAGAAAGAGGGGGCAGACATAGAAGGATTGCACTCACTTGTGAAACATAAAAATAACATTTTTATGTTTGTGACTTGCTAACTACCAGGGTATGGAAAAGTTTGATAGCAAACCCAGTCCTAATCTTTATATTTATATATATATGTGTGTGTGTGTGTGTGTGTGTGTGTGTTGTCTGTTGTGCTTTTTTGGCTTTTTGAAGCTTTAATTTTAATTTTTCATATGTATATGTGTGTATACATATATATAAAACCCAGTTTGCATATACCATCCCAGCCTGCTTCCTGCCCCACTAAATTTCCCTCAGAAATTTCAAACCCAGGTAATCTAAAAGTTTCTTCCTCCATCTTACCAAGCACTTAGTGTGAAATGAATGATGTTGTAGAATTCTGGGGCCTCAAAAGCTGAACTCAAGGGGATCCAGAAGCCCCTACTGTCTTGCAATTCTCAGTCACCCAGAACCTGCAGAATGGGGTGCTGCTGAGAGCTGGGGGGTCCCTAAGTCCCACCCACCTCCCACTGTGCTCAGGGGCCTCCCCGGCACACCTGGTGATAATCAAGAGCTAAGTAGAGCCAAAGATCAACTCCAGACCAGTTGAGTGCAAGGTCTGCACCCTAACCGCTGTGCTACCTCTCCCAGTCCACAAGAGAGAATGCTGACAATGGGATGTATTGCATAAACAGCTCCTGTAAATGCTTTGCACTAACTCTGTAACATTTCTGTGCACCTAACAGTGATCCAAAATGTAAGATGTCTTATTAAAAGATGTCTGTGAAGAACGAAGTTATAAAAAGTCTAATTTCAATTGCTTATTCAGGACTCCTCCCCTCCCCACCCTCCCCTCCCCACGAAACTGTACCCCCATGCTGGGGACACAAGATTAGAAGGAAGTGTGAATAAATTGAAATCCCATGCTCTTGAATTCTCCCAACACTGAGAAAAAGAAGAGGCATAAGTATAGCAAAAAATAAAGAATATTAGAGGTCATTGTTTGGTAAAATAAGCATCAACAGGACAGGACAGACTATAAAAATTCTATGTCTATGTAGAATTGTTTCTGAAGGAACCATAAATTAAATTTAAAAAGAAAAAAAGGCTTTCATGATCAAACACTAGATGGCAGTATTGCAATTATTTTGGTTTGTAAATTGACAGATGAAGTGTTAATACAATCGGGTATCTTGCCAGTGACAGTCTTCCCAGCATTCCCTAGCTAATTGCAACTAGTCTTCTAATGATTTTTGTCTAGAAAAAAAAACCACTACTTTTTCATGCTTCGTATTCTCTAAAAGTATTTGACCACAAATGGCAGAATTTCATTTTTCTCAGCTCTGATTAGATTTTTGAATACAACAATCTCAAGCACACTCATGTCGGGAACATTTAGACTCTTCAAAATTTAGGCCCCTACACAATTTTTTAGATGTGGATTGTCATTATCTACATCAATTTTATAAGAAATTAAAACTCAGGTTTAAATATATGTGTATATATTTATATTTATATATATATGGATAAACATATTACATGAATTCCCTTAAAATAGTAATAAAATGTTTGTAAACATAAATTACATATTTCAGAAGAAATAATAAGCCAGGAGCCATAGCAATAGTTTAGCAGGTAGGGCACCTCCTTGCACGCAGCCAATCTGGATTTGATCCCCAGCACCTCTTATGGTTCCTGGAACACAGTCAGAAGTGACCCCTGCGTACAGAGCCTGGAGTAAGCCTTGAGCGCCAGACAGGTGTGGCCAAAAAATTTTTAAAGGAACCGAAAAAAGAGAGGAAGGAAAGAAAGAAAGAAAGAAAGAAAGAAAGAAAGAAAGAAAGAAAGAAAGAAAGGAAGGAAGGAAGGAAGGAAGGAAGGAAGGAAGGAAGGAAGGAAGGAAGGAAGGAAGGAAGGAAGGAAGGAAGGAAGGAAGGAAGGAAGAAAGAAAGAAAGAAAGAAAGAAAGAAAGAAAGAAAGAAAGAAAGAAAGAAAGAAAGAAAGAAAGAAAGAAAGAAAGAAAGAAGAAAGGAGGAAGGAAGGAAGGAAGGAAGGAAGGAAGGAAGGAAGGAAGGAAGGAAGGAAGGAAGGAAGGAAGGAAGGAAGGAAGGAAGGAAGGAAGGAAGGAAGGAAGGAGGAAGGAAGGAAGGAAGGAAGGAAGGAAGGAAGGAAGGAAGGAAGGAAGAGGGAGGGAGGGAGGGAGGGAGGGAAGGAGGGAGAAAGAGAGGGAAGGAGGAAAAGAAAGAAAATAAGCCAAGATAAAAAATAAATGTAGCAAGCACTATCTAGCATTGTATGGAAATCTCTTTCACATGTGGCTTAAAAGAGGACAGTTAGATGTTAGATGTTCTGAATGTTCAATTCTGCCTCCTACTAAATTTGTTGACTCTGGAACACTTCTGCTGCTCACATACAAATGTGAGAGTGATAAATCATGCCTCATTAGCATTACAGACATAGCAGTTACCTTGTGGACCTTCAAAAGGTCTTAAGGACACCAGAATAACTTTAACTCTCCTGGTATTCTCTTTTTTCCTTTTTATTTTTTTTAATTGAATCACCAGTGAGATACACAGTTACAAAGTTGTTCATGATTAAGTTTCAGTCATACAGCTTTCCAACACCCATCCCTTTCCGGGTGTGCATTTCCGACCAACAATGTCCTAGCTTCTTTCCAGATCCCCTGTCTTCCTCTTTTTCAGTACTTTTCATTACTGCCTACAATTCCTCTGCAACCTCACCTTTAAAAAATCTCATTCCACCAACATTCTTTGTCTTATTTTAAGTCTTACAACATAAAAATTTGCAACCGCAAGGCCAGAGAGATAGATCAACAGGCTGAGTGCGTGTTTGCCATACGTTACATCCAGGCGTTCCCACTGGACCTCCAACACCTAACCAGCACAGACATCTATGCTCAAGCCCAAGACTGGCCCCCAAGCACCACTGAATGTGCCCTCTATGCCCCACAAATGCAGCCACAATATTGGGTTACATGATTCATTTTATTTCATTTTCTGATTGGATGAAATCTTTACATTCTGATTCTTGCTCTATCTAGCAAGACAAGATGCTAGTTTAATTTAGAGTTTAAATTCTTCTCTAATCAACTTGAGGGCCACGTGACAAAACTTAAGTTTATGAAGAACAAGTTAAAATAAATATAGAACTGGTGTCTTGATTGCCCCCTCACCATTTTGGTTTATGTGACTTAAAATCATAACATTCTTCCTCTGATCTCAGTCTGCTGAGACCCCTTCAAGTCCAGGAACTCTTTGTCTTGAGAAGTAGCAATCCTTCTCTTCAAGGTTAAAATCTGGTGCCTTGAGTTCAGCTTCCTCCTTTAGACCACACAAGTAATCCCTTTAAGCTACTGCCACCTTCCAGGAGAAGATCTCAGGGCTGCACACCAGTTCTGTTCTTTCTGAGAGCCAACATCCTCTGTCAATTTTTTCAAGCTGTAGGGAAACATGAGTTACTAGTAATATGGTTTTAGCCACAGGTATGCTCTCCTCAGAAGTTCAGAAAGTACTGAAAGATGATATATCCAGGGCCTGCTGAGGGGGGGGGGGGCGCGGAAATGTCTCTTGCAGCAACTGTTTTCTCTGTTAACCACAAAAGAAACTGCTGCTTGGTAAGAATTCAGCTGCATTAGTCATGACATAGACCCACCCAGCTTGAAATGCCAAGATTTCAAAATCCCTGGCATTCACAATGTGCCCCTGTACCTGTGTCGGGAGGAAAGTGAGGTTGTAAATAAGCATTTTTCTGTCTGCAGCCGAGATGCTTTGTGGTGGCCAAATCCTGTTTCCTTTTCCATCTGGGCACACAATAAGATCCCATTTGTCAGCTCCCTTTGCAGTGAGCTGGGGCCATCTCACGAGGTCCCAGCCGGCAGAATGTAGGCAGGAGTAGCACACACCACTTCCAACGCCAGGTCGTTGAAATCTGCCCACAAGATGATCTGTGTTTTATCCATATGTCATCATTCTTCTTTCATCCTCCAGCTGGAAACAGAGGCACCATTGGCAAACTCTGAGGCCCTGGGAACTTCTAAACGGTGCCTGGTTCTCTGCAGCACCACCTGGAACACAGCCCAGCCCCTGCCCCCACGCGCAGCCTACTTTGAACTGGAGTATAAATGAAAAATGAATGTTTACTTAGCTAAACCACTGAAAACAGGGAGTTGTGATGCAAACACTCTGAAAAGTAGCTGCCTTTTAAAATAAAAAATTAACACACAGGAAAAACATTTAATGACTCTCAAGTAACATTTTCTTCAGCAGAGAACCCTCCTGTCAATAGCAGGAAGAGAGAGAGAGAGAGAGAGAGAGAGAGAGAGAGAGAGAGAGAGAGAGAGAGAGAGACCCAGGTGGGGTGAGTTACGCTAAAGGACAAATCGCCCTGCGATGGTTTATGGAATGAGTTAGTCATTTTGGTTTTTCTGCATTTCCCAAGAATGATCTACACAAATCTTGACCAAAGGAGGCACATTTTATAAAAGTGCTTCCCAATCAGGCCCTTGACTCCTGAGAGTCATCAAGCTTTTTTAAAAATTTCAGTAACTTTACCTCTGTTCCCTTTCCCATCAGTTCTGAACCCCGGTCTTGGTGCTCTCAAAGGAGGACTAGTAAGACTGCATCTGGCCTCACAGGGCTGTCATGGAGCATACAGGCTAGTTCAAACAAGGTAAAAATAATTCAATAACTCTAATTGCAGTGATACACTTACTTCCTACCTGGTCTCCCAGGCTATCCAAAACATCCATTTTCTTGCTTTAGGCTAAAATACATAAATTCATTGTCATGGTACCAGTGTTTCCCATGCATGAAAATAAAAAAGTAAATTTGTATCACAATGGTCTCCTTTTTTTTTTTGAGCGGAGAAAAACTCAAAATACAACCTCTCGAAAGTCAATCAGTTATAAAATAAATTATTGATTGTGAAAATTCTGAAAACCAAGAGCCGTATGGAAGGGAGCTCGGAGGAGGGATACTTATTCATCTGACCACCCAGGATTCAGCTGACTCCAAAGATTCTCCTGAAAACAAAATCTGATTTCCTCATGAGTGGAAATCAGATTTTCCAGCTCTCCCCTAAGCAGTCTATATGCTTCTGGAAAAGCAGACAATGAACGTCACACCCCATAACCCATCAGCTCCAGGGACACAAGGCCATCTTCATGTCTCGTTTCATTGGATACAGGAATCAGCCAAGATGTAGGCTTGAAATCCAATCTAACTGCGATATGAAAAAAAAAATGCACATTAGGGTTTCTGAGAAAGAAGCCTCCTTGTTCCGCCATGGAAACGATCCCAAAATAGAAACTTCTATTACACACAAATGTGAAAGTTTGGAAAACCACTTCATAAACATACGTGTAAAAGGAAAAAATGAAGGAACTGAACCTTAGAGAATCAAAGAATTTTCTGTATGGTTTGGGCCCATTTAGGTTGTATTTTAGAGAATTTTAGAGAGCATAGCTACATTTAAGGGGCATGTGTATCTCCATATTTCATATTTAGATTTACACATATGTATATGTATGTACATACATGAATTATAATTTGTGTTTACATCTATTATTCTGTGAGTGTAAGTCATGTAAATTTTTGTTTTTGTTTTGCTTTGGGGCCATACCCAGAGATGCTCAGGGGTTACTCCCAGCTCCACATTCAGGCATTACTACTCACAATGCTTGGGGAACCATATGGGATGCCAGGGATCAAACCCAGGTTAGCTTCATGGAAGGTGAGTGACCTACCCATTATACTATCTCTCTTGGCCGTAATGTTTTATTAATGAACATAGACATATCAGAGTGTATGAGTGTATATCTCATGAATCATATGTATATCTCTGTATCATAAATCGCCCCCAAATAAAGGAAATGTACTGAATATTTTTTCTAGCTGCCTCAAATTTTGGCCCATTTTAGCAGCCTGGAAATGAAGATATATGTGAGATAATTAATGGCAGGCTCAAGTGGGATTCAGTTACATTATTTGTACTTATTTATCAAAGGCCACACACCTCATAAGATTTAGCATGAAAGCAACAGAAAGCAACGCATTTTATCACTCAGCGTTTCAAAAAGCCATACTGCTATATGATTAAGGATTTACTATTGAGTAATTTTCAAAACAAACACAAAATGGGCTGCTCTTCAAGGTGTTGACAGGCTGGTACGAACGCTGGCATATCAGTATTCACAAAAGTCACTCAGTAACACTCCAAGCTCAACCGTTGAGAAGCTGAAAGAATGAAAAGAGGATTCCTTAGAACTTCTCCAGGGGCTTTTCAGAAAATACCCACAGCTGTGGTTCTGATCCTAGGCGAAGCACATTCTAGGACACTATTCATAGAACAGCTGCAGGGATTCTGTTCCAACAGGATTTAGATTCACCAGAATTGTTAGTCCGCCAACTTGAATTTAGTTATCCAGGTTGCCCTTGGTTAGATCAGTACAATCTAAACTTTACTTGTTCTCGTGCAGGATTTGGAGAAGGGTTCCACTGAGCTGAAACTTGGGTGCAGCAAGAGAAATGCCCAGGGCACAGGATTTTAGAATCTCAATCCCAGTCCCACCCTTTAAGACCAGGAAGAGAACACTCATGTTCAAAGGCCTCACTACAAACCACAAATGGTTTTATTTCCAGGTTGTTTGCGGCAATGCACAGGTGTGCATATGCCTCAGGTCTAGACTGTCACTAATCCACCTAATCCCATGAGTGTTTGTACCTTTGAGTGCACCTTTCATTGCTAATCTCACTTCAGGGACTGAGTTAAAAACTTCAAAAGCGTTTTCTTCCCACAATGAATTAAGTGATGCGTTGGAGTTTCAAAATCTGGAAAGGAAGCATGAAAGAGTGGAATCTGGCCAAATATACTGTAAAACCAAAACAATCACGCCATTTCAATGATCAGACACTTATTTGAGTTCCACCACCTTGGAAGAGCAAGCATGGCTTTAGGACACACTAGGAGAACCAGCCCAGATTTTCTTCTGTTAGATTCTCAAAGCCCACACATGGTGTGCATACTATTTTGAACACTTCTGTGGTCCTCCTCTTACTTCTTGACAATTTCAGGAATACATCCAAATCAATAACTCTAATTATTTAACCTGTGTCTTTTTTGGGGGGGTCACACCAGGCCATGCACAGGGGTCACTCCTGACTCTGCACTCAGGAATTACCCTGGCGGTGCTCAGGGGACCATATGGTATGCTGGGAACCAAACGTGGGTCTGCCACTTGCAAGGCAAATGCCCTACATGCTGTGCTATTGCCCCAGCCCCCATCTTTAACTTGTCATATTTGTTTGTTATGGAAAAACCAGTGAAAACACTTTCAAAAAAGTATTCTTAGAGGAAAGCGTGTGAGGGGCCATTAAGTCCTTCTCTAAGAGGTCACTTACATGTTGTTAAAGGTTGAGCCTTGTGTGATATATGTGTGTGTGTATTTCCCTCTAAAATTGGTTACCTTCTACTTTGAACCCTATCAAATGTGGTGTGGTACTCTTGGAGTATGGGTAGTGTTTGTGGTGTGAAGTATTCACAGCCGTGCAGCCCAGGAATAGATTCACTCATGGGTGATGCTCTGTGTGGAGAGTGGCCATGAAAAGGGCCAAGGCTGGGTTCTGGAGGTTTTTTGGCTGCCAGGTCTAGGTCCTTTGGGGCAGGGAAGCATCTCACTCACCCCCTTCTGGGGCACCCCAAGTGAAACAGCCTGGTGCGGGATCCAGTGGTGTGGTTATGGCAAGTGTCATGTTATGTCATGTTATGTTTCCTTCTGAGAGAGAAGAACTTGCAATCTGGATGGTGGCTGATGACAAGATTATCTGACGCCAGCCAGAGGTGGCATATGGGCACGACTGGTGAGTCGCTGGAGACATGGGGGCACAGGCGGAGGATCTCCATTCCCTCTCCCATTGAACCCAGAGTTCTCAGTCACAAAGTCCCCATGCCTGGGTTTTTCCAAAGATTCACTTATGGGTGAGGTTCGGCTCGAGCTTGTGGAGAGCAGCTGTGAGCATGGCAACAGCTGGGTTCTGGAGCTGGTTCTGGGTCCCTTGGGACTTAAATGGGTCTCACCTGGCCCCCTCTGGGGCACCCTGAGTGAAACAGCGTGGCTCGGGGTCCAGTGGCATGGTTATGGCGAGCATCATGTTATGCTCCCTTCCAGGAGAGAAGAGCATGCGATCTCCTGAGTCATCTTTCTAAAACACCAACTGCTCAGAGATTGTGCTCTGAAGGTCAAGCTTCTTCATCTAAACAAGATACTAGATCTCTCTCAAGAGGTTCAGTCCAGACCTTCCCAAGATGCCTCTTACATTGCTACTATCAAGTCAATAAAGGCTTACAAGAAATGTTTGCTACTCTCTTAACTACCTAGAAGGGTGAAACTGGGTTACTTCCCAGAATTGGGACTTTTACCAGAAATAAGCTTTCTATCAAGAATGTTATCTGTCCATTTCCTCCTCATCAGATTTTCCCTCATCTCCCCTTGAAGCCCCAGTGTCCCGTTCCATTCCTTAGCTCAGCTTAACCTCATGCCCCTCTCTTGAATAACAATTACATGTATAGACTCCTTGTATAGTTTATGTGATTCTGCTTAATTTTCTTCTCTTATTTTTTAAGGATGAGAACGATAGCACTGTGGGTAGGGTGTTTGCCTGGCACGTGGCCAACCCAGGTTCCATTCCTCCGTCCCTCTCGGAGAGCCCGGCAAGCTACTGAGAGTATCCCGCCTGCACGGCAGAGCCTGGCAGCTTCCCCGTGGCATATTTGATATGCCAAAAACAGTACCAACAAGTCTCACAACGGAGACGTTACTGGTGCCTGGTGCCCACTCAAGCAAATTGATGAACAATGCGGCTACAGTGCTACAGTGCTATTCTTTAAGATATTTTGACTGCTCTACAGTTTAAGAAGAAATCTGGAAGGCTGCAGTGAAATTTTCTCTCCTCCCAATATATAGATGTCATGGGTTCTGCTTCATGCCACCTTCTGATCACCCTCACACCAGTTCCCTCTCATAAGTTCTTTTATCTTCCAGTACTAACAGGGTAACCTAGAATTCAGCTGAGGACATTACCTAAAGAGTCAGCTTGGGAGCTACCAGATATCAGACCCACAGACCACCCCAACTTCAATGACCAATCACTAGTCTTGAGGTGTTCAGCTATTCTTCTTTTTTTTAATTGAATCACCATGTGAAAAGTTACAAAGCTTTCAGGCTTAAACCTCAGTTACACAATGCTCAAACACCTATCCCTTCACCAGTGCACATATTCCACCACCAAGAACCACAGTAAACCTCCCCCCAACCCCCAGCCTCCCTGGCCCCCCACCCTGCCTGCGTAGCTGATAAATTTCACTTTACTTTCTCTTTACTTTGATTATATTCAATATTTCAACAAAAAACTCACTATTATTGTTTGGAGTTCCCCCCTCGGCCCCCGCAAAGTTAGACCTGCTGGAAAGGGAGCATTTGATAATTTGTTTTCCATTGCTGAGAATGAAGAGATATGAGGTCATGTGGCCACAATAGTGGCTGCAAAATTTTGGATTTCTGTATTTTAGTATTTCAGTAACTAGGTCCAGAGAAATTTCTGCCAGAAGTTGCATAATTGCTAGCTCGTACCTCTCTGCTACATTATATTCCACATATGAGTGCAATATTTCTATGTATATCTCTTTCTTTCTGACTCATTTCACTCAACATGATAGTTTCCATGTTGATCTACTTATATGCAAATTTCATGACTTCATCTTTTCTAACAGCTGCGTAGTATTCCATTGTGTAAATGTACCAAAGTTTCTTTAACCAGTCTTCTGTTTTTGGGCACTCGGTTTTATCCAGATTGTGACTATTGTAAACAGTGCTGCAATGAACATAGAAATGCACATGTCATTTCTACTATACCTTTTTGCTTCTCCGGGATATATTCCCAAGAGTGGTATTGCTGGGTCAAATGGGAGCTCAATTTTTAATTTTTTGAGAATCGTCCATATTGTTTTCCAAAAGGGCTGAACAAGTCGGCTGAACAATTCCCACTAGCAGTAAAGAAGAGTCTTTTTCTCCCCACATCCGTGCCAACACCGGCTGCTTTTGTTTTTTTGGATGTGGGCCAGTCTCTGTGGTGTTAGATGGTATCTCATTGTTGTTTTGTTCTGCATCTCCCTGATTATTAATGATGTCAAGCATTTTCTCATGTGCCTCTCAGCCATTCGGATTTCTTCTTTGGGGAAGTTTCTGCTCATTTCATCACCTCATTTTTTGATCGGGTCAGCAGTTTTCTTCTTGTGGAGTTCAACCAGTGCCTTGTATATCCTTGATATCAACCCCTTATCAGACGGGTATTGGGTAAATATCCTTTCCCATTCTGTAGGCTGTCTTTGTACTTTTGTCACTGTATCTTTCGAGGTGCAGAAGCTTCTTAGTTTAAGGTAGTCCCATTTATTTATCTCTGTTTTCACTTGCTTGGCCAGTGGTGTGTCAGCTTTGAAGATACCGCTGGCTACAATGTCGTGGAGGGTTTTGCCGACCTTGTCTTCAATGTACCTTAGGGATTCTGGTCTGATGTTGAGGTCTTTAATCCATTTTGATCTGACTTTTGTACATGGTGATAGGTGGAGATCTGAGTCCATTTTTATGCATATAGCTGTCCAGTTTTGCCAGCACAATTTGTTAAACATGCTTTCCTTGCTCCACTTCACATTTCTTGCTCCTTTATCAAAGATTAGATGATCATATATTTGGGGTGATGTGTCAGAATATTTAACCCATTGGTCTGCAGCTCTGCATTTGTTCCAGTACCATGCTGTTTTAATTACTACTGCTTTGTAGTAGAGTTTGAAGCTGGGGATGTTGATTTCTCCCATTTTCTTTTTTCCAAGAATTGATTTAGCTATTTGTGGGGGTTTATTGTTCCATATGAATTTCAAGAGTGCTTGTTCCATTTCTTTGAAGAATGTCAAGGGTATCTTTTTAGGGATCGCATTGAATTTGTACCTGAATAGTCCTATTAGTATCAAGGAAATTGAAGCTGTAATGAAAAGTCTTCCCAAAAACAAAAGCCCAGGTCCAGATGGATTCATTAGTAAATTCTTCCAAACATTTAAAGAGGACCTGTTGCCAGTTCTTCTCAAGCTTTTCCAGGAAATTGAAAAAACAGAAACCTTCCCAAAGAGTTTCTATGAGGCTCATCTCTCTCTAATACCAAAAGCAATCAAAGACACCATAAAAAAAGAAAACTACAGGCCAATATCTCTGATGAATACGGATATAAAGACCTCAACAAAATATTAGCAAACAGGATTCAACAACTCATCAAAAAGACCATACACCACGACCAAGTGGGATTCATCCCGGGGATTCAAGGATGGTTTAACATTCAATAATCAATCAACATAATCTATCATATCAACAAAAGAAAAGATAAAAACTATATGATTATATCAATAGATGAAGAGAAAGCATTTGACAAGATCCAGCACCCATTTATGATGAAAACTCTCACCAAAATGGGTATAGAAGGGGCTTTCCTCAATACAGTTAAAGCCATCTACCACAAGCATATGGCAAGCATCATCCTCAATGGGGAAAAACTAAGAACCTTCCCTCTGAGATCAGTGATGAGACAAGGATGTCCACTCTCTCCACTCCTGTTCAATATAGTACTGGAAGTACTTGCAATAGCGGTTAGGCGAGGAAAAGGTATTAAGGGCATTCAGGTAGGAAAGGAAGAAATCAAACTCTCACTATTTGCAGACGATATGATACTATACTTAGAGAAAACTAAGACCTCTAAAAAGAAACTCCTAGAAACAATAGACTTGTATAGTAAAGTTGCAGGCTATAAAATCAACACCCAAAAGTCCATAGCTTTCCTATATGCAAATAATGAGAGAGAAGAAAGCGACATGATAAAAGCAATCCCGTTCACAATTGTGCCTCAAATGATCAAATACCTCGGAATCAAGTTAACTAAGGAGGTAAAGGACTTGTAAAATGAAAACTACAAAACGCTACTTCAGGAAATAAAAGAGGACATAAGGAAATGGAAAGATATCCCCTGCTCATGGATTGGAAGAATTAATATTATCACCTATTCTTCTGATCAATTAATTTGAAATTCAAATGCCTATATCTACTTCTTTGGGCTTTATAAGCTGTTGTAACAGTCCCCACATTGTGAGAATAGCTACCTATATCCATCAGTTTACTACTATGTAGTAAAGGATACAATAATAGACCAATGAATAGCCAGATAAAGAGAGACATAGGGTAGGATCCAGGAGAGACCCAAGCACCCAAGATTCTGCCCCCGTGGTATTGGGGAACACACCTTCCTGACACAGATATGTTCACCCACCTGAAATCTTTCTAAACCCTGCTCTTTTTATGTGGGCTTCATCAGGTAGACATGCTTAATTATTAATTCCCCTGTAGCCTCTTCCTTCTCCAAAAAACTGACTAAGAATGGGAAGCACAGCTGAATGTTCTAAGCTTTTAATCATCTTTCTCATGACTCTCTTCAATCCAGACAATCACCCATTAGAACACCTAAGAAATTACAAGGATTTTAGCAACTGTGTCAGGAACCAGAATCAACAATATTATATATATTTGTAGATAATTACTTTAAATCTGTGTAACCTTATTTAAAACAAACTATAGTCACCCATTTTCATATTTCAAGCAGTACTTCTCATGCTTAGTAAGACTGAATTTCAGTCCAATGGTCATATATGAGAAGTTCTTTATATAGCTTCATTGTAGAGTTGGTTTCCTATTCTCTAGAGGAACTATAAGAAACTGTAAAAAAGAAGAAAAGAAATAGAGAATATTAAGGAGGAGATCACAAACTTTTATTTTTGTGCTTTTGGGTACCATTCTATTAGGACAAAATACCAATAGGCATCTCCATATCCATTTCTGGATCATTCTCCATAGTTTACAAATTTTGTTTCTGCTTCTGTTCTTTAAAATTCTGGAACTTTTAGCTAAAACTCAGTACTTGGTTTTATGTAACACAATGCATAAAACAAATATTTTCTTTGAGCTGGAATTTTCTCCTAAACTACTTGACTCCTAAATCAAACTTTAAAAAATTGGATTGTGCATGATTAAGTGGCAAACATTGTCAAGTTTCCTCTATTTGACATGATTTATGTACAACACTAATCTATTCCATTTTATCTCTGGTCTGCTGAACTGTGTCTAGGCTCAATGCTTTTCTTGCTCTTTCTTCTTCTATGGGTCTAAGGATGCCAAAACTTTACTGACTGTAAATAAGCAAGACATTCACTAAAGATCTTTTTCCTTCATGGCAGTCATTCTGGTACATTACCATTAGCATTAAAATATCACCCATTTTTTAAAGAACTTTGGTTTTTCATTTCACCTATTTCATGTGGCCTTAAGCAGAGCTGTCACTTTCACCAGATTGAGGGGAAAAAGACATTTTTATTTGCTCTATTTTCCACAAATATGCTACATGTGGCTTTTATAGTTAAAAATGCATCATCTCCTCCAAGTGTAAATACTTTCTTGGGATGAGAAATTCAATAAAACCTCAGGTCCCTGGCCTTTGTGGTTGGTATAAACAAGCTCTGGTTTTAGAGTGCTTCATCTCAAAATGTGACAGTGGTGGTTTTATTTTAAAGGTTGCACTTTACATTTGTTAAAGAGTTTGCAAGATTCATTCATATGTAGCTAAACGTTTCCAGGTCTCTGAAGTCACCTGCTAGGGCTGGCCTCACTTTACATATGGGGAATCGTTTATGGGAAACAAACAATATATTCTTTGTATTTTACCTCAAGCTGGTGCAGCCTTGCCTTCACAATTCAGTGAGTTTCCAAAATTATTTTCCTGGTCTGCACTGTGATTCTTTTCTTCTTTCAGAAACAGAGAACAAAATTTGCCTTATGCCAAATCTTAGCCTCATTTTTGAACGTCAGTAATGCTTTCACCTTCTAAAATGTGGAACCGAATCCCTGAAGAAGTGTGGTGTAAGGTGAAGAATCTGTGGCCACCATCAGGTTGACAGAAGTCTCTGGTTCTGTTTTCATCTGCAGACATAAGCTTGTTCTCTCTGTCCAGCCCATCCACTGCTTACTGATGTGCTTCTTCACTATCACTGTCCCTGTCACTGTCATCCCGTTGCTCATTGATTTGTTTGAGCAGGCACCAGTAACATCTCTCATTGAGAGACTTCTTGTAGTGTGGGCAGTCTCGGGCCAGGGCAATAGTGGCGCGCGCTCTGCCGAGTTGCTTGTGGCCGCTCTGCTGCTGATGAACACAATCCAGAGGACAGCTAGACTACTTTTGGTACCAGCAACTGCTTCCACCAATGTCTCTAGACTGTGAACTAAGCCAGAGCCCCATGCTGCCCCAGGAAGGAAAATGATGCAATTTCTAACATAAATCTCACTGGACTTAACCACTAAAGTACTAAAATGCAGAAATCCTAAACCACGTGGCCGCAATAGGGACTTCATATCTCTTCATTCTCAGCAATGGAAAACTATCAAATGCTTCTTTGTCAGCAGGGCTGTTTTTTTTTTTTTTGAGGGGAAACTCCAACAATAGTGAATATTGTGCTGAAATATGGAATGTAATCAAGGTAAAGAGAAAATGAAGTGAAATTTATCAGCTACGCAAGCAGGGGTGCGGGGTGGGGGGGTGGGAGGTATACTCGGGTTTTTGGTGGTGGAATACGGGCACTGGTGAAGGGACGGGTGTTCGAGCAGTGTATAACCGAGATAAGCCTGGAAACTGGAAACTATAATTTTCCACATGGTGATTTTATAAAAATAAAATAAAATGAAATAAAAAAGAGAGACTTCTTGTTACTGTTTTTAGCATATCCAATATGCATGATGTGCTTCTTACAGCGGATATTTTTTCAAAGTAAGTCTGTCTTTGTATTGAGGTTATGATATATATCTTTATTTACATTTGTATATTCTATAATTAAATATTCAAATATTCTATGATTAGAGCTATATCTCTGAAGGGAGAAAGCATTTGTCTTCAAAGTGAAACCACAGAAGGAGCAGGTAAATTCTATCCAGTATCAACAGAGCCAGATTCTAACTATGCATGTTCTTCAAAGCCGGTTGTGTGGACATTCCACTCCACCCAGTTGGAAGAGGGAAAAAACAGAGTAACACAGCCCTTCTGTTCTTTCTTGAGCACTTGCAACAACTGTTTTCAATGGCAACATAGACGCATTGAGTAATAATGTCACAACTCGTTGCCAGTCATTGGAGCTAAATTAAACTCACATTCCGGAGGAGTTTGTCCTTCCACTACTTGGTCTTTCTGTGTCTACTTCAGCACTCCTTATTTTAGGAGGCAGAAATGCTTGTCGTACAGCTGTTCTTAGTGCCAGATGGTCCAGCAGCTAACTGCCCACTATCCTTTTCCAGCCAAATGAAAGGAAGACCTCGATTTAGAACCATAAAACACCACTGAATGGGCCCTATTCATGGGGCCGGGAGAAGAATCCTCAGTTAAGGCCGCAGAGTCTTTTGAGCTAAAAGAATATTAAAGGTCATCTCATAAGCACAAGATTCATAAACAATAAAGAAGGCCAGAGGATTGCCTGAAAAGCACTGGTAAATGCCAGGGAAGCCAGCACTCCAGGCCAAGTACTTCCCCTCCAAGTCCTGTCTTTCCTTCCAAGGTTTTCATTCCTTTAGAAACACTGTTTAGCATAATTCTAGAAGGTCAATTACATTTCTGCTGTAGAGCTGGTAGAGAAGCTCATTATTCACAGGAAAGTATGCCTCCCTTCCACCCACCCCCCACCTCTCAATATTTTCTTCCTTTCAGTTTTGGGGCCACCCCCGGCAGTGCTCAGAACTCACCCCTGACTCAGGGATCACTCCTGGTAGGACTTGGGGAACCAAATAGTGTAGCAGGGACTCAAACCTAAGTCAGATGCACCCTACCCGCTGTACTATACTTTGAGCCCACCTCCCCCCACTTTTCTTTTGTTTTGTTTGGGGGTTACACCTGGCGATGCTCTTCGCACTCTGCACTCAGGAATTACTCCTGGCAGTGCTTGGGGGACCATCCATTATTTTTTAACTTGCTAGATGATTAGGGAATTCTGCATTCCTACTTACAGTTACTTCTCTTGGTATTTCTCCTTTCCAACAGACATCCACAGAGCACTAACCATGAATCATGAAAACACCTTTCCTGCTTATTTCTTCATTCTGTGTGCGTTTGTTTCTGTTTTATCTTTAAACACCTCCTTTGCACTTTCCCCTTATAAACTAAAAGTGGTCAAGTGGCTAGGAGAAAAAAGAAAAACTGAAAGGATACTCATAGATGCTGGATTTCACATCACAGAATGAAGAAAATGGAGGAAATCATGGCACAGTGAAGGTGAACTGGTGTTGAATGACTAACAAAGAACAAAGCAGGATCTAAACCAAGAAGACTACAAGTGACATGTCTATTTTGGGCAAATATCTCTGCCAGAGTCAACGTAAAAATGGAATTCCACAACTCTATTTTCTTGGATCACCACCGTGTTTTTTTAATTAACTTTTCCTTTTTTTTTTTTCTTTTTGGGTCACACCTGGCGATGCATAGGGGTTACTTCTGGATCTGCACTCAGGAATTACCCCTGGCGGTGCTCAGGGGACTATACGGGATTCTGGGAATCGAACCGGGTCGGCCGTGTGCAAGGCAAACACCCTACCCGTGGTGCTTTTGCTCCAGCCCCAATTAATTAATTTTTAAGTTCCACCAAAATTCTATTTTCTTCTGTGACTTAAATTATCCTACAAAAACAGTCAAAAATTTTTCTGGGAGAATGCCCTGCCATGGGGTGGGGTGGGGTGGGGGGCATGGGATGGGGGTGGTGGGAAGGATACTGGGATTGTTGGTGGTGAAGAATAATAGGCACTGGTGGAGGGATGGGAACTCAAACATTGTATGACTGAAACGTAAGCACAAAAGTTTGCAAATCTGTAACTGTACCTCACGATGATTCGTTAAAAAATAAAATTAAATTAAAAACAAAAATGAATTTCCCATATCGCTTCTCAGTCTTTTCGCTAAGATCAAGTGTAAAAAAGAATTTCCCTGGGGGAGGTGCTGGAGTCTTTGGAGGAAGGATGTGGGTATACTTTAGTGATGGGGGTGGGGTTGGAATTAGGTACATAAGAAATCATTATTATCAGTATTGTAAACCTCCTCATTGGTTGACTTCCACTACCTCCACTACCTAGCCACTGCCATGCTCCAGACCACTTTTCAGGCCAGGAGTGAAGATAGACGGTTGGCAACTATACCACCTCTGCTTCACTGGTGACATGGTTCCAATAACACCAAACATTAGCCAAGTGGCACAAATGCTGGCCAACTTCAACCATGAGTGTGGAAAGATTTGCCCAATCTTGAAGGGCAAATTCAGCTGCAGCTGAGTCTCACCAAGAGAATGTTCATGAAAAATGAACTAGTCCCTGACGTTCCATTTGCTCTCAACAGAACAAACATCTCTGAATGCAGCAACTATGTGTACCTGGGTCAAGAACGCAACATGAGGAACAACTTGGCACCAGAACTGCACAGGAGGAAGAGAGCAGCGTGGAACACCTTCAAGAGCGTCAAAGAGTGATTAAGAGGACAAAGAACCTCTGGCTCCAGGTACATCTTTTCGACTCCACCATTCTTCCTGCATTAACATATGCCTCAAAGACCTGGGCCCTACGAAAATAGGATGAGAACGCTATTCAGGTATCCCAAAGAGGAATCAAAAGAGCTGTGCTTGGATTATCACATCTCACTTAAGTGAGAGAAGGAATCGAATTCTGACCTCTGTCGACGATCAAGAATCAGGGACACTGTCTCGTTTGCCAAGGCATCAAAAATTAGATGGGCTGGACACGTAATGCGATTTAGAGACAACCGCTGGACTAGAGCTGTTACCGACTAGATTCCACGAGATGTCAAAAGGCTGTGTAGCCGCCCACCTATGAGATGGTCAAACTTCTTCGTCAAAACCCTGAATGAATGATTTGAGGCTCTTTGTGTTCATGGAGCGAGCAGATACCATTGAGTTACACTAGCACGCGACAAGGACAAATGGAGACATTACTGACACCTGCTCGAGCAAATCGAAGATCAATGGGATGACAATTGATAAAAGTGATTGTAAACCTCTGAATATCACTGTCACTGTCATTGTTGCTCATCGATTTGCTTGAGCAGGCACCAGTAACGTCTCCATTGTGAGACTTGTTACTGTTTTTTGGCATATTGAATACGCCACAGATAGCTTGCCAGGCTCTGCCGTGCAGACGAGATACTCTCAGTAGCATGTCAGGCTCTCTGAGAGGGTCCGAGGAATCGAACCCTGGTTGGCCGCATGCAAGGCGAACACCCTGCCTGCTGCGCTATCGCTCCAGCCCCCTCTGAATCTCAATTATAACAAATATTTTAAAAAGAGAAAGAGGGAATCACCCTGGGCTACTGTTTAAAGTACTAGATTAAGGTACTAGTTTTTGAGGATAGCAAGGTGTGGGAAGGAGGAAAATTGCACTTCCATAAGTCAGAACAGATCAACTCTGGCACTTGAGCATGAATACCACATGCTAGAACAATGGCACATTCTAGAAACTTGTGTTGCATGGATTGATTTAGATAAGTGAGTGCACTGGATGTTCCTAACAAAGAACTGGCCATTTTCTTCTCCTTTCATCACAACCACCTAAAACCAATGCACGCTGCTTAGAGTTGACCCTTAGATGTTTGGGGGACAGGCAGGGATTGTTTGGAGATACAAACATGCTTGTCTTTTAGTCACTGTGGGCAGAAGGTCTGGGACCTTTCTGCCTGTGAGAACATGAATTACTTCACTTTGTCTTTTACCATTCTTCACACTAAACTGACACTGATGGGGTAAGGTGGGGGCAACTACAGGACCACACCAGGCATCACCCTACCAACTTTGCCAAGTACTCATCTTTACAACAATCTTGAATGGCAAACCTTCTTGCTCTCTTTTCAGAGACAAGGAAAGCAAGCTTAACCAACTTGGCTCAATTAAAAGCTGGAGAGTCTGAGTGTCTAGCAAAAGCCCCTTAATAAGAATGGCCACAAGTAGCAGAATGGGGCAGGCAGCTAGAAAAGAGAGAGGACCACCATGGAAAAGACAGTGGAAATTGATCACTCTGGATAAGAACTGAATGCTGAAAGTAGGTTAAGCAACAAACATGATATCCGTTCAGTACCTGTACTGCAAAGCATAATGCTCAAAAGAGGGAGGGAGGGAGGGAGGGAGGGAGGGAGGGAGGGAGGGAGGGAGGGAGGGAGGGGGAGGGAGGGAGGGGGAGGGAGAAAGAGAGAAGAGGGAGGGAGAGAAGAGGGAGAGAGAGAGACAGGGAAAGAGAGAGGGGGAGAGGGAGAGGGAGAGAGAGAAGAAGGAGAGGGAGAGACAGGGAAAGAGAGAGGGGGAGAGGGAGAGGGAGAGAGAAAAGAAGGAGAGGGAGAGACAGGGAAAGAGAGAGGGGGAGAGGGAGAGAGGAGAGGGAGAGAGAGGGAAAGAGAGAGGGGGAGAGGGAGAGAGAAGAGGGAGAGGGAGAGAGAGGGAAAGAGAGGAGAGGGGAGGGAGAGAGAGAGAGAGGGAGAGAGGAAACATGCCTGCCATAGAGGTAAACTGCCCAGAAAGAGGAGGAGGGAAAGGGTAACTGGGGACATTGGTGGTGGGAAATGTACAGAGTGAAGGGACAGGTATCAGAACATTGTATGACTGGAACCCAATAATGAACAATGTTGTAATTGTGTATCTCATGGTGATTCGATTAAAAAAAATTAAATAGAGAATGGTCTGGCAGGCTGAGATCCTTCTTGCTCAGGTAATCTGCTGTGTCCACAAGACTCTAGAACCCCGCCATTTCTTCATTCTGCTCCCCAGCTCCTAGAACTAGCCACCACACCTCTGCTTAACCTCACAGCTCAGCAATACATAGTCTATGCCTTCAATAGTGTTGACCACATTACTCCCTTCCCAGGATGGGCTGACTTATTGTAGATGAATTGTTTTATCTTTATAAGATTGACTCAGAGTATTTTATAATTGAGTCAAATTACTATATGTAGTTCATATCCTTCATACATTAGAATACTTTATGTACAATTTACTTTCTCCCCCAAATTGGACACATGTCTCCTGTTTGAACCCTTCCAGGGTTAATTTAATCGATTGAAAATCAGAAGTTTCCCACTAAAAACATCCAAATATTATGTTATGACAAAAATGTCCCCTAAGAATGCCTGATGTCTTTCTTTGGAGGACTCCACTGTATCGTCTAAAGAGCACCATGTGTTTCTTCAATACACTTGCTTTGCTTTTGTTCAAACCATCTAATCACACCCTTGGTAATTTTTTTTTACTACCCCATGACTCAGACCCACTGTGTCCTGGTTTCAGGCACCTCCTTCTAACTCTTCAGAGAGGAGATGCTGCTGGAGATTCATTTCACAATAAAAACTTTGAGCCTCCTACAGTGTTACATTCAATCCCCTTTGGAGGAATTTGCCCCCAAATCCTAAAGCTCAAAACCTAAACTCTAATGTGCAGAGAATGTGCCAAGTAAGGAGCTGTTTGATACATAAGCCTGCAGGCCACAAGCATTCTTGCCCATTTTTCATGTCTCAAGTATGGGCTATGCCCCATTAAAGCAAAATCCCAGACTATGGTAAACAAACCTTGAGGGCCAGGAAGAGACTCAGCCCTGGAATCTCTTGGATTCCTGTTGATGGGTGAAAGGGAAGCCATAAAGAGTGTGTGAGCTGTGGGGGACCCTCAAGCTCCTTCCTGAAGACAAAGGACCAGAATGGTCTTTCTCTTTTTATTGGACACCCACAGTTACAGAGATCATCCCAGTTGGGCTTCTGACTTGAATGCCCACCTTTTAACACCTCTTTTAGAAAGCTTTTGGGGGAAGGGGTGTAGCTGGGTAAGGGGGGATTTTGTGTAGTAGGCCCTTCCCAGGGACTGTTTGAAGCCTTTTGAGCCTCAGACCAAGAACCCTTTCTTATTCATTTATTTATTTGACCTTTCCAAACCCTCACTGTTTATTTCTTTTCTTTTCCTTTCTTTCCTTTCCTTTCCTTTCCTTTCCTTTCCTTTCCTTTCCTTTCCTTTCCTTTCCTTTCCTTTCCTTTCCTTTTTTCTTTTCTTTTCTTTTCTTTTCTTTTCCTTTCATTTCCTTTCCTTTTTTTCCCTTTCCTTTCTTTTCTTTTCTTTTCTTTTCGTCACCATGAATTACAAGACTATTCATGATTGGGCTTCAGGCATACAACGGTCCAACATCAATCCCTTCACCAGTGTCCACTTCCCTCCATCGATGACCGTTTCCCTACCATACCCTGTCTCTATGAAAAACATTTCTTTTTTCCTATAGTACATTTTATTTGTTGATAACATCCAAAGTATTATCATTTTTTGTAATTTTATTTTTATTTACTTATTTATTTTTTTAATTAGTGAGTCACAGTGACAGTGTTACAGATTCAAACATTTCGTGCTTGTTTTTCCCTCATGCAGTGTTCCGGAGCCCATCCCTCCACCAGTGTCCATTCTCCACCACCAATGAACCCAGTATCCCTCCCACCCCCCAATCCCATCCCCCACCCCACCCCACCTCTGTGGCAGGTCATTCCAATTTGTTCTCTCTCTCTCCTTTTGGGTGTTGTGGTCTGCAATAGGGGTATTGAGTGGCCATCATGTTCGGTCATTAGTCCACTTTCTTTTTTTTTAATTAATTTTTATTTTATCACCATGTGGAAAGTTACAAAGTTCTCAGGTTTATGTTTCAGTTATACAATACTCAAACACCATCCCTTCAACAGTGCCCATATTCCACCACCAAAATCCCCAGTATACCCCCCGCCCCCCACCCCCAACTGTACAACTGATGAATTTCACTTCATTTTCTCTTTACCTTGATTACGTTCCATATTTTAACACAAAACTCACTATTGTTGTTGGAGTTTCCCCCCAAGAAAGACAGCCCTACTAAGGAAGCATTTGATAATTAGTTTTCCATTAAAAGATTGTATGTTTTCAGTTTTTAGAAAAGGTCACGCAGCTGCTAACGTGGCCACGCGGTTCGGATGTGTCCCAGTCCCGCATCCTGGAGCCGTGTTAGTTGCTGCTCAGTGTCGCCAGGGCTCCATCTGGAGAAGGTGTGGTGGCTGCACCTCCTTTGTCTGGATCCCCGGTGCTGCTGGCCCGTTTCGGGTCCGGAGCATTCTCCGGCCGTGTTGCTCACCAGAACGCCTGGCTTCTCTGTTGAATGTGGCAAGATGGTGGCGAGGGTGGGTCGAGGGCGTGACTTCGGCGGCCGGGGCCACTTGCAGGCTGGGCTGGCGCCGCCCCACTCCAGTGCCCCCCCCCCCGCAGTTCAGATGTGTCCCAGTCCCACATCCTGGAGCTGTGTTAGTTGCTGCTCAGTGTCGCCAGGGCTCCATCTGGAGAAGGTGTGGTGGCTGCACCTCATTAGTCCACTTTCAGCACGCATTGCCCTTACCATGCGGGATCTCCACTCACAATTTACTTGGTGTTCCCTTCTCCATTTGGTTTGACTTTCCCCCAGCATGTGAGGCCAACTTCCAAGCTATGGAGTCAACCTCCTAGTATTGTATACTACTATTCTTGGGTATTAGTCTCCTACTCTGTTATTTTATATTCCACAGATGAGTGCAATCTTTCTATGTCTGTCCCTCTCTTTCTGACTCATTTCACTTAGCATGATACTTTCCATGTTGATCCACTTATATGCAAAGTTCATGACTTCATCTTTTCTAACAGCTGCATAGTATTCCATTATATAGATGTACCAAAGTTTCTTTAACCAGTCATCTGTTCTCGGGCACTTGGGTTTTCTCCAGGTTCTCGCTATTGTAAACAGTGCCACGATGAACATATAAGTGCAGATGTCATTTCGACTATACTTTTTTGTTTCTCCAGGTATATTCCCAGAGGTGGTATTGCTGGATCAAATGGAAGCTCAATTTCTAATTTTTTGAGAAGCGTCCATATTGTTTCCAAAGGGGCTGGACTAGTCTGCATTCCCACTAGCAGTGTAGGAGGGCCCCTTTCTCCCCACATCCTCTCCAACAGTGGTTGCTTTTGTTCTTTTGGATGTGTGCCATTCTCTGTGGTGTGAGGTGGTATCTCATGGTTGTTTTGATCTGCATCTCCCTGATGATTAATGATGCAGAGCATTTTTTCATGTACTTTTTAGCCATTCGTATTTCTTCCTTGGAAAATTTTCTGTTCATTTCTTTGGCCCATTTTCTGATGGGGTTGGATGTTTTCTTCTTGGAGAGTTCAACCAGCGCTTTATATACCCTTGATATCAACCCTTTATCAGATGGGTATTGGGTGAATATCCTTTCCCATTCTGTAGATTGCCTTTTTATTTTGGTCACTGTGTCTTTTGTGGTGCAGAAGCTTCTTAGTTTAATATAATCCCATTTGTTTATCTCTGTTTCTACTAGATTGCTTAGTTCCATGTCATCTTTGATGATACCTTTATCTTCAATATCGTGGAGGGTTTTGCCGACCTTGTCTTCGATGTACCTTATGGATTGTGGTCTAACGTTGAGGTCTTTAATCCATTTTAATCTGACTTTTGTGCATGGTGTCAGGTCGAGGTCTAAGCCCATTCTTTTGCATGTGGTTGTCCAGTTGTGCCAGCACCATTTGTTAAAGAGGCTTTCCTTGCTCCACTTCACATCTCCTGCGCCCTTATCAAAGATTAGATTATCATACATTTGGGGTTGTGTGTAGGGATATTCCACCCTGTTCCATTGGTCTACGGCTCTGCCTTTGTTCCAGTACCATGCTGTTTTAATTGTTACTGCTTTGTAGTAAAGTTTGAGGTTGGGGAGGGTGATGCCTCCCATCATTTTTTTCCCAAGAATTGTTTTAGCTATCCGTGGGCATTTATTGTTCCATATGAATTTCAGGATTGCTTGATCCGTTTCTTTGAAGTATGTCATGGGTATCCTTATAGGGATCGTGTTAAATCTGTATAGTGCTTTGGGGAGTATTGCCATTTTGACAATGTTGATTCTCCCTATCCATGAGCAGAGGATATGTTTCCATTTCCTCATGTCCTCTTTTATTTCATGGAGTAGCGTTTTATAGCTTTTCTTTGTAGAGGTCCTTTGCTTCTTTAGTTAAGCTGATTCTGAGGTATTTGATTTTCTGGGGCACGATTGTGAACGGGAATGCTTTTTTCATGTCCCTTTCCTCTGTCTCATTGTTTGCATATAGTAAGACCATGGATTTTTGGGTATTGATTTTATAGCCTGCGACTTTACTGTACAGGTCAATTGTTTCTGAGTTTCTTACTAGAGCTTTTAGGCTTCTCTAGATATAGTATTGTGGAGAGCCTCCATGGAACCTGCTTCGTGAACACCTGTTTCTTGTTGGTTGCACCATGCTTCGTGAGCAACACCTGATGGGGAATCAGGATGTCTTGTCACGCTCACAAGTTATGGCTGGTTTATCAGCTGCAGACACTTGAGGGCAAACAGGCAGGGAGAAGTATATAAGGGGGGAAGTCACCTAGCTAGTCGGTTCTCCCTCATGCGTCCCTTTTTCCGCCTTACTCCACGTCCCCTTTCCTGATTTCTTCTCCAACGCATGAGAAAGTTCCTGAATAAATCGCAGCCAAAAGGATCTCCGAGTTGCGTGTTTCTTCGCTGGACGAAGCGGCGCTCGACATAGTATCATATCGTCTGCGAATAGTGAGAGTTTGACTCTGACAAGCACTTTTAAAATAAGTTTAGGTGCTATGTTTTACAGTACTATTACTGATTTTTTTAATGGGGTACAGTTACAGACTTACAAATTTTCGTGCTTACGTTGCAGTCATACAGTGGATCGAGTGCCCATAGTGCCTGTTCTCCACCACCAACGTTTCCAGTATCCCTCCCATCCCCTCCACTCCCCCCCTGCCCTTCCCCCCTCTGTTTCTGTGACAGGCACATTTCCTTTCACTCTCTCTCTCTCCTTCAGGGTTTTGTGGTCTGCAATGCAAGTATTGGGTGGCCATCATGTTTGGTCTATAGTCTATTTTCCCCATGCATCTCCCATCCCGAGTGGGGCCCTCTTAACACCCTTTACTTGGTATTTCCTTCTCTATGTGAGCTGCCTTTCACCCCAGCATGTGAGGCTGGCTTCCAAGCCGTGGAACAAACCTCTTGGTACTTATCTCTACTATCCTTGGGTGTTAGTCTCCCATTCTGTTACTTTATATTCTACAAGTGAGTACAATCTTTCTATGTCTGGCCCTCTCTTTCTGACTCATTTCACTTTGTATTTTGGTCACTGTTTCTCTTGAGATACAGAAGCTTCTTAGTTTAAGATAGTCCCATTCGTTCATCTCTGTTTCCACTTGTTTGGTCAGTGGCATGTCACACTGATTGGATTTCATGCATAACAGTTCACTACCTTCTAGCAACCCCTCTTCCTCCCGCTGAGCACTTCCTCCATGATTTTCTTAGGGTTCTCTTTCCTGACTATTCCCTCACCCTTACCCGCCCCATGCCTGGCTTCCTACTGAAGACCAGTTCTCAAATTTCTATTTTTCGACTGCCTTTGTCATTTACTCCCTTTCTCATATGTCCCACGTATGAGAGCGATCATTCTATATCAGTCCCTCTCCCTCTGACTAACTTCACTCAGTATGTTATTCTCCAGATCATGCAAGCAGCAGAAAACTGCATTTCATCTTTTCTTACAGTCAAGTAATATTCTATTATATGTATATCATGTATATCATTCTAAGAGGTTTTTCATCTACAGATTATCTTGATTTGGCCTTTGGGGTTGCTGAGGAGAGGAAGGAGGAAGGATGGGAGGGAAAGGAATACAGTTTGGCAGTTATAAAAAGTAATTGAAATAAATAAGGATTGCTCTTCTTAACTTTCTAGAGCCCTGCCATGCTTTTGTTAAGTTTCGTAGATCATCTCAGCCATTCTCATTGTCCTCTTAATACCACCTTTTATTTTCTTAAAAGCAGAAATTGGAAAGATATTCAGACACTTTGGGTTGAACTTTTGTCTTCTTTTGGTGGACAAGCCCAGTCCTTAAGACATCATATCCATAACACATTGATAAGATGCATTAGTGACTCTGGGTAGTTGGTGGCCACCCCCACCCCAACCCCAGGAGTGCCAGTGGCAAGTATACACTCAGCGGCTGGCTGTGAGAACTGATAGGCTGATGCAAGGCCAAATCAAAGCAAAAGAAGATACTGGTTGTTTGGGGTTTCTTTTTGTGTCTTTGGTGTTTTTCCTTTATTTCTTGGATCGTTGCGGGGTCAGAGCCAGCAGTGCTCAGGCTTACTCATGACTCTGAGGTCACACCTGGAGGAACTTGGGAAACCAAGCATGGTGCTGGTGACCAAACGAGTGAGTGTGTGTGGGACAAGAGCCTTCCCTACTTTCCTATCTCTCAGGCCCCTGATCAGAGTTTCTTAAATGTTTCTGCTTGCCTCATTTTTTAAAATCTTTTTTTTCTTCTTTAAAATGTATTCTCGTTAAGGCAATGAGTTTACAATGGTGTTGACGCTTAGGGTATTGGAATTTAATTACCTCACCACCAAAGTTTCTAGGGCCTCAGATTTCTGACTGCTCTTTCTATATGCGAGGCAAAGTTCTTAAACCTATGCTTGCTCTCCAGTCCTGCCATGTCTTATATATGAGCAATTTAGGACACTAAGGCAATTGGAGTCGATTATTTGTTTCACTGCGCAAAAAATCTAAGGTGACTATAAGGTGCTCAGACAAGGACCAGAGTACTACAAATACCATCCTGACAGGCCCTGGAATCGTGTGCATTTTCTTACCTTCAAATAAATCACCAGAAAGATTCACATTGTGATTGCTATTACAAGGCATTATTCGTGCTATACGGTAAAGCCCAGAACTAATTCTGCTGTCATGGAAATGCTGCTTATTTTATATTTACATTCATCATAAGTAAAATTAAATTAAATAACCTCATGCTTCTGAGAACGCAATGCTGTATGGTAAAAAAGGTTGCATAGAAGTAACTTACTCTTTGAGTTCAAGCCCGGGTTCCGTTACTTGAATAAAATGCATGAACTTCCTTATCTCCAAAATTGAAACGGTACCTACGATACTTGGTTGTTATGATCCATTTATTTTATTCACAGGGTACATTTAGAACTGTACCTGATATATAATTATCATTAGTGCTTGCTATCTTATTCATGCTGAAACAGACATCTCAGACTTCTTATCAATCATTTTTGTGGGAAGAATAAAATTATGCCAGAGGCTAGAGTGGTAAGTACAGTTGATGGGCGCTTTCCTTGCACGCAGCTGTCCTGAGTTCAATTCCTGGCACCATATATGTCCCTTGAGACCCACCTCATGCAATCTCTGAGCACAGAGCCAGGAGTAAGCCTGGAGCTGTGGTATGGCAAAAAGAAAAAGAAACAAAAAATAGAAAAGAAAAATGATCTAACTGGAAATGAAGAGCTGGAAAGAGAGCTCATTGGCTCAGTGAACTGATTGCATGATTTGCAAATACGAATCCTGTGTTTGGATCTCAGCAAAACACGAGAATAGTTCCTGAGAACTACTGGTGTTGTCCAAAACCCAAAAATACATAAAATTTAAAATAAAAAAATGAAAAATCCCAGAACTTACCATGAGGACACACAGAAAAGAGCAAACCTGGATTTGGATGGCCTGAATACACCCTGCAAGGATAAGGAGGCAGAACAAGGGGGCTGTCGAAGTGGCAGGCTGGGGGCAGGGGGTGGGGTGGGGGTGGAGGGAACATGGGAACACTGCTAGGTGGAAGTTGACATTGATAGTAGGATTGATGCTAGAACAATATAGAAACTCAACCATCAATAACTTTGTAAATCATGGTACTTTAAATAATTTTTTTAAAGAAAAGAATAAGGTAGGGGCTGGAGTGATAGCACAGCGGGTAGGACATTCGCCTTGCATGCAGCCGTCCTGGGTTCAATTCCCAGCATCTCACATGGTCCCCTGAGCACCACCAGGAGTAATTCCTGAGAGCATGAGCCAGGAGTAACACCTGGGAATAGCCAAATGTGACCCAAAAAGAAAAAAAAAGAACAAGGAAAGAACAAGTTAGTCTTGAGACTATATCCTAAAATCTCCTTTTGCTAAGCTTCCTCATATTCCTACTTCTATAATTGCTTGAAACTCACATGGATTTTTTTTTAATTTTTTCCAGTTTGGATGCCACACCTGGCTGTGCTCAGGGCTTACTCAGGCTCTGCACATAGGAAGCACTCCTGGTGGGACACAGGGGATGCTATGTGATACCAGGGATCAAGCCCAGGTTGGAGACATGCAAGGCAAGAGCCTTACCCTCTGTACTTTCTCTCCATCTCTTAGGTTCTCTTCTTTTCATCGTAGCCTGGATCACAAGTAGGGCAGTATATCCTCTGCATGCCCAGCTTGCAATGTCAGAGAATGAACCGCAGTGTGGGCACTAAGCTACTCAAAGTAGAGGAGGAAAGACTCTTTGATTCTAAGTCTCCTATCACAAGAATTTCTTAGGGAAAGCATGATGCAAACATTGATTTGAATATGTGTCTCAGTGTTGATCATGACCAAAATTCATCTGACACGAGTTTTAATTGAAGTCTGTCATAAATTAATTTCTCTTCCAACTTCCAAATTCTTAAGGCTCAGTTTTGATTCTTTTTCTTTCTTAGTGATTCCTCCAAGAAAAATAAAATGTTTTTGTTCAGAAGCCAAATCTTATCCTGACCTGGAAAAATTATTCTTTTCTAGTCTTCCATGACTCTGATCAAATAGTGAATACTTGTGATTCCTATGCACAGGTACTATGAGCATTATGTATGCATTACAATACTGAGCTAGACTCAACCACAGGATTTGGCAATGATCAACATATTATACTTCCAACTATAACTTTCCCACAAAGCTCAATCTATTAGGCTTTTTGAGATGCTGGCATTTTTATGTATTACAATTACATATTACTATTATTATGTAGGCAGAGAGTCTCTTGCCCGCACGCCTGGCTGTCTTCCCGGGGGTCCCTCGGAGGGGATGGGCTCCAGCTGCCCTCCACACCCCAAGCAGAGCTCCCGGCTGCCGAAGACCACCAGAACCTAGCTACAGCCATGCTCAAGGCCCCTCTCCACATGTTCAGACAGGCTTCACGCATGAAGATATGGGCAGAGGAACCCAGGTGTGTGTAATTCCATCAATGGTCAGCACCCAGAGACTTAAAAGCAAGCTCCCAGAAGCGCGTGTTTGCGATATCTTATAGCCTGCTTCTCCCTCTGGGAGAAACTGGCAAGCTTCTGAGTGTTTCCTGCCCACATGGGACAGCCTTGCAAGCTTCCCATGGTGTATTCATATGCTAAATCCAGTAACAAGCTGAATATCATTCCCCTGATCCTGAAAGAGCCTCCAGTGTGACATTGTTGGGAGAGCCAAGTCGAGAGAGACTTCTAAGATCTCAGGGAAAGGATGAATGGAGAGGTTACTGAGCCCGCCTGAGAAATCAATTAACGGGGATTTTGTGATTCGTGATTTTTATGCATGCTGTATTGTATATTCCTCTTGTAATGCTATTCCCCACAAACAATGCCTTTCCCTCTCCAACTCCTTCTGTGTAGTTCATATTCATCCTTCAAATTCAAATATCACTCCTCTGAGGCCTTACCTAACTGCTCTGGACTCAATATTATTTGCTTCTTTCTGTCAACTCTGTCAGTGCTTCATGTAAAACAAATCAAAACTCATATTCCAGTTGCATGTCGACAGCTACTGAAAATGATTTCATATTCTCAACTCTGCTTTTCTTTCCAAGTTTATTTGTGGGTGCTGTCTCCTCCTGAGATGGCATCCAGCAGCTGATTCACATTGTGGCCTCCTGGCCTGCAAACCTCAGTCCAACTCTGTCTTTTTATTTTTTATCCCATAATATCATTTTATTTATGAATTGGAGTGAATAATTTAATTTTTAAATGTTTTTTAAAATAACATTTTAAATAGCCAACTGGGGGTGCAGCAACTCACAGGGTGTCCCTGAATTTGTTCACATATGGTAAGGTTCTGTCTTATCAGTCAGGACTCCACCAGGCAGAGTTGAAAACCTCCTGCCCCTTCTCAAAGCCCCTAATAGACTGACCTTTGGCAGGAAGTTATAGTTGAAAGTATAATTTGTTGACCATTGTCAAATCCTGTGGTTGATTCTAGGTCAGTACCATACAACTCAAATCATTTTAATTACGTTTGTTGAATCTATACTAATGTCCAGTTCTGTCCACTGAATGTCGGGAATGAGGCAGATAGGGAGAGAAACAGACAGAAATAGATATAATGAGAGATCAACAATATTAATACCACCATAATAGATTACAAAGTTATGAACATCTGCAGAATTGTATGTACAGCAAATGACACCTTTAGGGAGTAAATACTTTCACATAGATCTTTGTTAGCTCCTATCACAATCTATCAGTGGCCTTTTTACTGATGCTTCCTCTGTACCATGCGGGCCGGAAGGCAGCTGTCACAAAGCATGAGAGTCTCAGAGTTTGACAAACAGTAGTACAAACATCATCTGTGTTGCTCATGAGCTGCAAGCCAAGCTACTTCATCTCTTTAAGTCTTAATTTCTCTATTCATAGTTTTTGGAATCAGATTTTTTGGAACACTTTGTGATAGGGTTGTGAGTAATAGTGAGAATAATTCCAGAGGAAAACCTAGAATTTAGGAAATTCTGATGAAATTATGTCAAATATAATAAACACATATTATTTATAATATCAGTAGCTAAATAAATAACAGATGATAAATTAATATTCCCTTAGTGAAGATACCAGCAGACCATACAGTAAAATATAAATACCAATAATTATAATGACTTATTGAGATTATTTCAGTTCAAAAATCCATCTCCAGATGTTTTGGGTATAAAAATTGGGCTTTATCACTTATTCCAGTCCATGTGCATTGGGTGTTACGATTCAGATAAAAATGATTACATCTTTTTAAAATACTTACTGAAATATATACCTGAATCAATAGCCACAATTTATTCTTATGTAACAATATCATATACCTAGAACACAATTATCTATTTGCTGGCTTGCTTTGAATCAAAATAATGAAGGTTGCATTTCTGGAAACATTCTTTTCTTCAGTACCCTCCTCAATGTGTTCTAATCAATTTTTTTGTCAGTCTAAAGATGAGAAAAGCAAGACCAGAACAGCAAGATTCATAAAGCAAGATCTTCGGACTAGTTCCTTTCCAAAACTCCTGGGATTCTAAGATGCTTAGCATCTTGCTGTGTTGCATGGAGAGATGACCCAGTGTAAGGTAGATGTTTCCTTCCTTCAAAAGCTTCACAATATTTAGAGGTCATATTTCTAAATTCAGTAAACCAAACAGATGAACTACTGATTGGAATCAGGGAGCACTGGTTCTCTCTGAAGGTTGAAAGCAGGTCATCTTCTTATCTGGGTCATTAGTTGTCATTGTGGCCAGCCTCCTCTGGGAACCTGGAATTCCATGCACTGCAATATCCCATCTGCAATTTTCACACCAAATTTCACAGGAAGGACATTTTCAATAGGCTATCTCTGACTGCTTCTTGCTTATCTCCTGTATGCTCCTGACAGATGGTGTCAGCTTTCTGACACCTTTCTGGTTTTGAAGGTTCTCAGGCCTCTCCCAGCATCCCCATTATCTTGGATACTTGTCTGCTCGCCCACTTCAAATATGGCGCATTAGAGGTGACAGTGAGCTTTGGTGTCAACAAGAGGGAAATGAAGCACCATTTCATTATTTTTGACTTTCACTGGAAGAGCTATTAGCATGCTGGTCTGTGCTACGGTACCTTCCTCAACAGTTTCTTATCATGTGATTCTTGGTTGCCACTTCACATTCTTCATTTCATTTCACTTAATTTTCACTTTACAAAGTTCATTTTATGCCATTTAAATGATTTCTAACTTTGTCTTATCTTCTCTAGAGACTATTGTTTTAAGTACTATATGTCGCATGCTGTGTTTTGTCATTTAATCTTCATGTAACGACCACCTGTGAAAGGAATTATTATTATTGACCTCATCTTACAAATGAGACAATACAGGCTTAATAAGGACATAAAACCAACTTGTCCCAGGATCTCGATCCAGGAAGAAGAAGACCAGAATCAGAATTCAGATTTTCTGACTCCAAATTCTAATCTTTAATTTCTATGTCTTAGCAGCACCCCACTAGATTGAGTATTTCTTTATTTTTTAAAATTTGTATTGTTTCTGTGATATACAATTCTATGAATGATGGTTCCTCGTGCACATAATTCCAATACCACACCCATCAGCAGTATGTACCCCCCAAGGATCCTGTCACCGCAGCGATTTCTTTAGATGGGAACAGCATATTGCTTTGACTTCTATGAGTATCATACCCCAAAGTTTCTGAGTAAGTATACATGATGATGAAGCAGACGAAGGAAGAAGTGGAGGGAGAGAGGTAGAGGAGATGGAAGCCAAGAATGCCATAGTCACTATAATAAAGGTTTTCCCTTCCCAAAGGCATCCCTTGTGTCTCAAAACCTTGGACCTCAGCCAGCAATACCCACTCACTGTGTGTGGATTCGGATGGAAGATGGGCGGGCAATGCATTTCTAATTTTCTGCATGGGTGCCTTAGTTACTATTAAGATACTGTCAAAGGGAAGTAATTTCAAAGAAGAGAAGCTGGCCTGATTAAGAAGTTCGATTAAGATTGACTTTTGAGGAAATATTAAAAGCTCTGAAGAAAAGGAAAAGATTTAGATGGGGAGTCATCTGTGGGAGTTTTCTCAGAGAGCAGGAAGACAGAGGACAGCGTCTCATCAGCACCACATGCAGCCTTTCCACTGACAGGGTCATTCAGGAGGGCCATCAGAACCCAAATGTGCACCCTCCACCAGCTCACGGCCACACACCATCACATCAGTGGGGCTCCTACTAAGCCTGGGGTCTTGTTCAGAGCCCGCTGCTCCTTGCTTCTTACTGCAAATTGCATGCCTATACCTTCTCTAGTTCGGCTGCTAAGGACCCGATTGAAGCATCCAGGGTTCAACTTGGACTTGTTCCTTAGCTACATGTGATTTTTTTTCCTCTATGAGGTTTTGCTGAGAAAAGAAAAAGTAACCATCCCAAACACCTCTCATTTAAATCAGTGATTTGTGACTTTTCACCCAGGAGATTATCATATGATAAAGCTCTGGCTCGAGTCTTTGGCGGAAGGTCTAGATTCCTCTGAACACCCTTCTTTCCCAGCCAGTACAGCCCAGCAATCGATGGTCTGGCACTCGGCCTCAGGAGTGTAGCCAAGAAAGGACATGAAAGAGTGGGCCATCTCAGAGATGGTTCTTCTGGGGACAGTCCTCGAGTTTTGCAAATTCTGTCTGTTCCCATGCCTGGGTTTTATGTCTTTGGAAGCCCCTGAAAGCTGCCACTCAATGGGACTCCAGTCACTTACTCTCTGCGAATCCAAATGTTCTCTAATAAACTGCTCTCTAGACTAACAGGCAAGGAGAACCCAGCCAGGCTGGTCACCGGCAAAAGTGCAGCCAATAGGAAATGCCTAGAAAAACCTACTCCAAAGAAAACATGGGTCATCCCTGGGAGGAGCGGGGACCAGGGTCTTGGAATTACCAGATAATGGGACGGTTCTCTTCATTTGTTTTTCTCTTACTTTTTTTCATCGGAGGAGAAGTAAGACCCTGAGTCTCATGCTTCCACTTTTCATTTTCAGAAAAGGGGTTGAAATTTATAATGATATTTATAATGATAAATGGGAAGGAAATATATTGCTTGAGGGTTAGGGATGAGTCTCTTGGCGAGGCAGAGCACTAATGTCTTCCTCCATTACTCAGAGAATTGGGAAACTGAAAGTGACATCAGTTTGCAACTTGCCACTTACTGCCGTGATCCATGTAATAATATTCTACTTTCAGAAAAGCCAAAGAGGGGATCCATTTGAATATTAATGGGAAAAGCCAGAAATGCATGACAAGCCTTGGGATTAGCCATTAGAATAGGGTAATTTCTCATGTTACCTCTGTTACATCAGCTCAGGAAATCCCCAAATACTCCTGTTCTACAGTTACTCCCCTTCTGTTGGTTGTGAGTATGTGTTTTAGTCAACTTAAAATAACTTTTGCTATTTTTCTTATTTATGAAAATGAAACAGACTATTACAGGCATGAGAGAACACTGAAACAAAAATAACAAAACAAAAACCCAACTCCCAAGGTAGATGTTAAGTCTCCAGTGGTAGATCTTGCCAGTTTGGATGTTATGTGTTGTTCTTTTGAGCATGAGAAACCCATTTCATTAAATCACTCTTCACCATATGCAACTAAAACAGAAAATGACTAGTGCAAGTCCAAAGGTTGCAACATTTATATATTGTTTCCACGTGCAAAGATTGTCAAAAGAGCATATTAAATCATTCCCTTGATGATTTTATTTTTTTCTTTTCTATTTCAGCTTTTTATTCTATTTTTAAGTACCAGGGATAAAATTAAAAGGCACTTTTTCTGCGGCTTCACGAGCCCGACCCCGGAGGCAATTGAACTAATTTGGACATGAGCAGCTCCTGGAGAGGTCTCCAGGCTGTGATGGGAGCCCCAGGCCCATGCTCTCCAGGCTTCTCCATCATATGAGCACCACAAAAGGGAAGTAAAAGCTTGCAGGGATGCAATTACTGGCAGAATTTTCCCTGGGATTTATACAGAAATCCAAAACCTAATATCTGTTAATTGTCAGCAATGTGAAACGGTTCCTTAGCAGGTCTGACTGTGGGGGAAACTCCAAACAATAATACTGAGTTTTTTGTTGAAATATTGAAGGTAATCAAAGTAGCAGCCACTTTTCTAGACTGTGAACTAAGCCATAACCCCACACCGGCCAGGGAGAGGAAATATCCTTCTTTCTCAGTTCTTTTCCCTTTTCTGGAAGAAACGCGGTGTGGTGTCCACCATATTATGAGGTCTATTAAGCAGGCACAAACTTAGAGGCGCGGGAATGGGAGGGGGGAAAAATTATGTACTTGGAACAGCGGGACACTTGGGCAGTCTCGGGCCGATACCAGCACATGCTCTGCCGAGATTCAACCTGGGAGGCCACACTCTTGTGCGGCCGCGTTGCTGCAGATCAACCAGAATCTGGAGGAACTACTTTTGGTTCCAGAAACTGCAGCCATGTCTCTAGACTGCGAACTAAGCCATAGCCCCACACCGGCCGAGGACGGGAAATATCCTTTTGTCTCGTTGGGCGGCGTGGTGTCAGCCATAATATGAGGACTATTTATTAAGCAGGCATGAAGTTGGTGGCACGGGAAGGAGGGGGAAAAATTCTATGTACTTGAAACAGTGGGACTTCATAGTTCTCCAGTCTCAGCAATGGAAAACTAATTATCAAATGCTTCATTGGCAGTAGGGCTGTCTTTCTTGGGGGAAAACTTCAACAATAGTGAGTTTTATGTTGAATTATTGAATGTAATCAAGGTAAAGAGAAAATGAAGTGAAATTTATCAATTATGCAGGCGGGGATGGGTGTTGGGGGGTGGGGGTTGGGAGGTAGACTGGGGTCTTTGGTGGTGGAATATGGGCACGGGTGAAGGGATGGGTGTTTGAGTATTGTATAACTCAGACATAAGCCTGAGAACTTTGTAACTTTCCACATGGTGATTCAATAAAATAAATTAAAAAATAATAATAAAAATTAAAAAAGAAAAGAAATCATAAATGATCACTCTGTAGAATAAAAAAAATTAAAAGGCAGATTCACTAACATAGAACAACATCCCCGCAATTTAAATTTTTTTAAATTAAAGAGAATCCAATATTAAAACTGGTAAAATGGGAACTTAATCCTATACTAAGTACTTCCCTGTCTGGGAAGTTTCATTTTCTTTCCCTTGTATTTTCCAGTAAGAGAAGAGAGGGAAGGAAGGAAGGAAGGAAGGAAGGAAGGAAGGAAGGAAGGAAGGAAGGAAGGAAGGAAGGAAGGAAGGAAGGAAGGAAGGAAGGAAGGAAGGAAGGAAGGAAGGAAGGGAGGGTTGGCAGGAAGAAGGAATGGTGGGAGGGAAGGAGGGAAGGAGGAAAGGAGGGAGAAAAAAGGGAGGGAGGGAAGGAGGAAAAAAGAGAGGGAGGGAAGGAAGGAAGGAAGGAAGGAAGGAAGGAAGGAAGGAAGGAAGGAAGGAAGGAAGGAAGGAAGGAAGGAAGGAAGGGAGGGAGGGAGAGGGGATGGAGGGAGGGAGGGAGGGAGGGAGGGAGGTAAGAAGGAAATTGGTGAAATAAATACTCATTACTTTGTGTCCAATGCATGCTCTTTTTAAAAAAATATTGACTTTTTTAAATAGTGATCAAATCAAAGAGAATGAGGAAAGAGATAGCAACAGCTCTTGAGAAGACAGAAAACAAAGACGTTAGTAGCAACCAAGTTTGCAAAGCTGAGAAAAACAACAAAGCTGTCCATGGAAAGCAGCCCAGAAGTAAGCCTCAGAGTCGAAATTCTCAAAGCGAGATCGCAGATGGGTTGGAGCCTGGATGGTCTATTTAAGATCTGTTTATTATGCAGGAAGAGTGAAGTAATACAAAATTAAGTTTGCCAATGTCCTTGCAGTGACTACTGTAGCACTGTGGTCCCGTTTTTCATCGATTTGCTCGAGTGGGTACCAGTAATGTCTCCATTGTGAGACTTGTTGTTACTGTTTTTGGCATATCCAATATACCACGGTAGCTTGCCAGGCTCTGCCATGTGGGTGGGATACTCTCGGTAGCTTGCCGGGCTCTCTGAGAGGGGCGGAGGAATCTAACCCGGGTCTGCCACGTGCAAAGCAAACGCCCTACTGTGCTACCACTCCAGTCCCCATGGCTAATTTCATGCTCCTGAACAAATCATTTGGAAGAGAAAAGCATGATAATCTTTTCAGAGCCGCCAGGCTGACCCCAACATACTGCTGGTCTGACCTAGCAAGCAACAGTGAAATTGTTGTCCTGTCGCTAAAGAATCTGCTTGGACAAACCAGAATAGCTCTGCGACTGGCACGCAGGAGGTCCCTAGCCCCCTTAGCATAGAGTTGATGGAGAGGCAAGAATGAGGCTATGGAAAGAGGCTTCTGCGTGAGCAAACGGGAGATGGTGTATGACCCAAGCCAGTTCTCTTGGGAAAGGTTTCAATTGGATGATCATCTTCGATTGTCTGTGGAGCAAACTGTCTCTTGAGTTTCTGGAAGAATGAGAGAATTTTTTCCCCCTTAGGATTGAAGGGTTCCACCCCTTTTGATATTCCTTTTTCCAGAGGTTTCATCTCATCCTGCTGGTCTTGATGGGTGTGAATCTCGCCCCCTGCCCCCCCACACACACACTTCTGAGATGCGCTGCAGGGAAGAAGCTGCTTCGCAGAGCCCAAGAGGCTGTCCCCTGCCTGCTGGTGTCACCTTGCAGGGAACTCAGCAGCTGCCCGAGCTTGCCACAGGGGTGAAGAGAACGGGCATGGGGAAGGGGGGTCTGGAGTTGTCTCACAGTTTGGGGCAGCTGCTGTGAGTACTCGCTCACATAGTGGTGGTCCTGTGACAGAAGTCAGGCCTAGAAGGCACATACAGTCTGTCATGGCAGGGGCTGGAGCCAGAAGCAGGTGATGAGGCCTGGTCTGTGGCAGCCACTCTGTGACTAGTGGACAGTCCCGACACTCCCACAGGGATGGAAGTGTGCTGTAGCGGACAGGCCGACTGGGGCGGGATGGAGAAAAGGAAAAAACTGTTCTCCCTGCTATTTTTGTGGGATGATTCACAGGTTTTGCTGGGAGAAAGTTGTTTGGGGTTGTAAGTTTAGTTTTGTGGTGTGTTCAAGTGTGTGGGGGTGGGTTCTTCTTCTTCTTCTTCTTCTTCTTCTTCTTCTTCTTCTTCTTCTCTTCTTCTTTCTCTTCTTCTTCTTCTTCTTCTTCTTCTTCTTCTTCTTCTCTTCTTCTTCTTCTTCTTCTTCTTCTTCTTCTTCTTCTTCTTCTTCTTCTTCTTCTTCTTCTTCTTCTTCTTCTTCTTCTTCTTCTTCTTCTTCTTCTTCTTCTTCTTCTTCTTCTTCTTCTTCTTCTTCTTCTTCTTCTTCTTCTTCTTCTTCTTCTTCTTCTTCTTCTTCTTCTTCTTCTTCTTCTTCTTCTTCTTCTTCTTCTTCTTCTTCTTCTTCTTCTTCTTCTTCTTCTTCTTCTTCTTCTTCTTCTTCTTCTTCTTCTTCTTCTTCTTCTTCTTCTTCTTCTTCTTCTTCTTCTTCTTCTTCTTCTTCTTCTTCTTCTTCTTCTTCTTCTTCTTCTTCTTCTTCTTCTTCTTCTTCTTCTTCTTCTTCTTCTTCTTCTTCTTCTTCTTCTTCTTCTTCTTCTTCTCTTCTTCTTCTTCTTCTTCTTCTTCTTCTTCTTCTTCTTCTTCTTCTTCTTCTTCTTCTTCTTCTTCTTCTTCTTCTTCTTCTTCTTCTTCTTCTTCTTCTTCTTCTTCTTCTTCTTCTTCTTCTTCTTCTTCTTCTTCTTCTTCTTCTTCTTCTTCTTCTTCTTCTTCTTCTTCTTCTTCTTCTTCTTCTTCTTCTTCTTCTTCTTCTTCTTCTTCTTCTTTTGCTTCTCTGTGTTGCTGAAGCTTCTTTATTTTTAAATTTTTTTTAATTGAAGCAACATGAGATACACAGTTACAAAGCTGATCACGGTCCAGTTTTAGTTACACAGTGTTCCCACTACTGTACATTGCCCACCACCAATGTCCCCAGTTTCTATCTGCCACCCTCTCTCCTCTCTCTCTCTCTCTCTCTCTCCCTCTCTCTCTCTCTCTCTCTCCCTCTCCCCCTCTTCCTCCCTTTGGAGCATTCTGGTTTGAAAAATAGGTACTTAGAACCTTTACCTGTTTTCAGCATCCAGCTCTTATCCAGAGTGATCATTTCCAACTCTCTTTGGCATTGACTCCCTTCTCTACCCCCCTGCCTTCTCCCACAGCATTTGAGGCAGGCTTCCAACCATAAACCAGTCCTCCTGTCCTTGTTTCTACTGCCCTTGGGTATCGGTCTCATATTATGCTTGTTTTCACATCTTATAAATGAGTCCAATTATTCTATGTCTATCCTTCCCCTTCTGACCCGTATCACTCAGCATGATACTCCCTGGATTTATAAGCAAATTTCATAACTTTTTTTTTCCTAGCAGCTGCATAGTATTCCATTGCTGAAGCTTATTTATTTATTTATTTATTTTTTATTTTATTGAATCACCATGTAGAAAATTACAATGCTTTCAGGTTTAAGTCTCAGTTATACAATGCTGAAACAACCATCCCTTCACCAGTGCCCATATTCCACCACCAAAAAAACAAACAAACCCAAAAACCCAGTATACCTCCCATCCTGCCCCCTTTACTTTCTCTTTACTTTGGTTACATTCAATATTTCAACAAAAACCTCACTATTATTGTTAGGAGTTCCCCACTAGAGTCAGACCTGTTGTGAAGAGATATGAGGCCACGTGGTTTTGGATTTCTGTATTTTAACAACTAAGTCCAAGGAAATTTTTTCCAGATATTGGATCATTGCAAGCTTGTAACTCTCATCTGTGGTCTTCATAATATGGCGGTCACCACACCCTTCAGCCCCCCGCAAGGAAAAAGGCGAGAAAGAGAAATACCTTTCCCCTCCTGGGCAGGCATTCTTCAAGGAGCTGCCGATACCAAAAGTAGTTTAGCTGGCCTCTGGATTCATGCTCATGCAGCTGTGGAAAGGCCACACATGTGCGGCCCCCGGGATCACATCTTGGCACCGAGCCCATTGCTGAAGCTTCTCATGTAGACTCCCAAGCCTTCCAGAACTGTTCATGGGCAACTGTCTAGCTGTTGTTCCTTGTGGTCAGGTGGAGGCTGGGTTCTCCTGCTCTGCCCCTTAGTGACGTCCCCCCAACCATGCTCTCCTTCTCTGTGTTCACCCCCAGGAGCTTCCGGATCCAACAGTATCTCTGTATCTCTCTCTTTCACTGTGGGCAGAAGCATAAGGCTTGCAGCCAGGAGTCCAAGTTCTAACCCAGACCCTGACTATAACTGTAGCTTATAGTTTATATAAATCACATGTTCTTGGACAAAGTCATTTATCTTCATCTATACCTTTTTCTCACACATAAAATATGGGTAATAATCCCTGATTAGAATGATTGGTATTTATATAGAAGCCAGTTGTCAGATAGTATCTGGCATATAATTCTAAAAGCATGTAACTGCTGATGTGAGGTAATCATTGTCTTCTTTCCCTCTCAATGTTCTATTAGTTCTATCTGATTTGGTTTGATGTTTGGCAGGTGCTATAAGTTTTGCTAAATAAATGCATCAACTATATTTCTGTAATTAAATAAGAATTCTCTCTCTCTTACACACACACACACACACACACACACACACACACACACCCCACAGAGACTTCATGTCAAGAAACATTGTTTGTCTGCCAGAAAGAAAGATAACGATACGCAAGGAGTCTTTTCCATTTCTAATTTCAGTTACTCTATGGTCCTGCAATTACTATAGCTAACTAATCAGCTAAACATAATTATGCATAATTGCAAACATATTATGAAGTAATAAGGCCTTTATTTTTATTGTGCCCTGAGTGTTTGTATCATTAAAGATATATAAAACAGAATTTAATTTGGGTCCACAAAATGGAAAGTGAAACGAATGAAAGAATAGATAAATTCTGAGCAAGGCTAGTTTTTGTTTCCTTTCCACTATAGAATTTATAAACACCTGCAATCTATCTTAAGAGTGTGTAAATAGTCTGACAACTACTGGTCATGGAGGGGAATCAAAATTTTATCCTCGAATTCCCTGAGAACACCTGTACCAGAAATATCAGAGAATATGTAAATGGTCCAAAACATTCTACACTTAAGGGCATACCAATAGTTTGAAAAAAAAAGAGTTCAACTTCATAGTTTTCTATGTTTGTATATATAAGCTAAAAATAATTAATTCCAGATGATTATTAATGAAAAGCAACAAATACATAGGTTTTTACAAAGTAGTTGTCACTTAAAATGTAGCATGCCATTCAATGAAATAGTGAATGCCAACATATCCTGTAATCTACAATCAGAGGTAAAGGTACATCTAGTCTTCCACTTCAAATGATAAGATCCATTATAATTCTCATAGTTCAGCCACACAGAATTAAGTTACGCACTTTATCCAGCACATCAATATACAGCCTAGTAACTACCAGTAAGAGCTTTATAGAGAAAATCAAACACAGCCAAACACAATATGTGTACTTCCAAAATTAAAAATAAAACTTCTCAATCAATTTGGAAATTATTTTGACAATTCCTGTCTGAATTAAAGGCTGATTCCCCAAATGAACTAAGCCATGAGATACTTTCAATTCTGGGTGTTTCAGTTCCCCTGATTCCCCTGCAGCCTGCTCTAAATTTAATCATGACAACATAAAACTTTATGCTGTGTTCTCCCGGATCTCCGTTTTGTTTGTTATTTAAATTTCCTTGGCAAAAACTAAGCAGAGTGAAATGTTCGTCATTCTCCCTATATATACAGATATGAATGTGCATTCCAAATTTGGTTCTCTCTCTTTGGTCCTCGATGGGCATGCATTCAAATACTGGTGAACTTTATAAGATATTGTCATGAATAAAGTAGAAAAAATTAGAGGTGTTTAAATTCAACTTTTTGGAACTGATACTTCAGATCCTGGGAGGTAACATATTACATTTTTCTCCTGAGCTCTTTATTCTCAAGCATCTTCTATTCTCTTAGAAGTCACAAAAAGAATGTGGAGCTTAACATCAAAGATGGATTACTCTTAAAAAGGAACATATATCAGAGAACATATTAATTGGTTGCTGAAAAGCAGAGCAATGAGAATAAAGAAATAAAGGAGGAGATGGAGAAAAAAGCTAGAAAATATCACTAATGAAGAATGGAATTTTCTCTCATGCAAATGGGAACTTGCAAGACTGGGCTCATTTTTCCTGAATATGTAAGATGTTTTGATGGGTAACAACAACATTCCAGGAGTTCTGCCAGCAAGTTTTGCCTTAACCTCTTCTGGTTTGCGAAAGGAGTCTGTTTGCCTTGTGATAGGAGACTTCAGATACAATACCTGCATCCTCCTCCGCTCTGCCACACTGATGCCACACTGCTACCTCAGATAAGTGTGAATCGGGGACGTAGAGAATATATACCCCTCCTTGGGACCAGGCTAAGATGAAAAGAAGAGAACCAACACAAGGCAAAAAAGTCTACTTCCGGTCCACCAAAGAGAACCCCAGTATCCTGGTAGGTTCCGTAGGAGTTTCAGAACTTGTCTATGTATGAACAGGGTTTATTTGGATCCCTTCCAGATTAGAATCTTCGCATGAGAGCACTCAAGTAAGACTAGGCGTGGGAGAAATGCACACAGGCGGCAGGACTTCTCTAAGTTGCTTGGGAATGGGAAAAGATGTGCCAGTAATCCTTCCCACTTGTTAAATTCTGAATCTGTACCAAAAAAAAAAAAAAACAAGAAAAGGATTATGGATCAAAGCAGCAGACATAATGGGAGGAGGAAGTGACTTCTTTTGCCACATTGTCTTATACCCAAGTTTCAGATTGACTTCCTCTCTGCTTCATCTTTCCTTTCTGCTCTCTCAATTTCCCCCTAAATGCGCACGCGCACACACACACACACACACACACACACACACACACACACACACACACACACACACAGTTACTCAAGAGTGTTCCTTGACAAGTCACCTTTCTATATCCCAAAATTCCTTTCCATAATTCTGGAGTTTTTTACGTCCCAGAAGTCTTAGCTACAGTGTCATCTCAGTGTCAGTGATAATAAGAGTTTGTATTTACAAAACACTAATATCAAGCATTATTCCTAATATCCTTCACACTTTTAAAGCATCTATCTCGCTGAGAGCCTATAATGTACATACTGTCCTTAGCCCCACTTCATGGATGAGCAAACAGAGGCTTTGGGCAGTTTGTAATGATCATGCAACTTACAGAGACACAAAAATGAACCTTGATCTTATGAGTTCAAAATGCACTTAATGCCCAAAAGGAAAGAAAGAGAGAGGAAGAGCAAAAAAGAGAGCAGGAGAAAAAGAAAAGTGACTGCCAAAGAGACAGACAGAAAGTGGGGTGTGAAAGGAGGGAATCTGAGGCTATAGGTGGTGGGAAATATACACTGGTGAAGGGATGGCAGTTAAAACATTGCATAACTGAAACCCAATCATACACAACTTTGTGACTACGTATCTCATGGTGATTTAACTTTTAGTAAAAGAAAGGAGGAGATGCACTTTTTAAATCATTGCTTCCTTTTTCACATTCTCAGAGCTGAATGATACATTGCCATGAATGAGCTAAAGTTAAAGGACGTTCCTAAATAGCAGCTAGCTCTCCTGGGCCCTGTTGGAATCAATTGTCCTTCTATCATCCTCAAGATTAAATTGCAATGCTAACTGTCTCAGATGTCTTATTCAGCTGTTGTCTACCAAAAATAACAGTATCCTAAATCTTAAACAATTGGTGACAATATGGAGAGTCTTAGGCACATTGGTAGATGGAAGGAGAGTTTTTGACAATCTCAGCCTAGTTGTGGTAAGAACTTTTGGTGGCAGGATGCACAAAACAGCCAGGCAAAGTGTATCCAGTGGTTGAGAGTTATATTTTCTTTGTCTGCCTCTTAGGGAGGAAATGTCATGGCACAGTGGAAGCTTAACTTGGCAACTTACTTCATTCATAACAAGGTGTGAGATGCCAAGGTTTTTAATGAGCAAATTGCCATATCTGGACTCAGATGATTTTGCAGGGTTGCTAGAGAAGTAAAGAAGCAATTACTGGGAAATGTGCTGAGACCCACCGTGCATAAGGTATATTGCTTTATCTCAGCATTGATGTCAATGCTATATAAATCAGGCCAGAGAACAAAAGCAATTGCTTGTGATAGCCAAGGGCAAAGAGGAGGAAGGAGTATGTAGAACCAAAGAAAAAGACAGAATGCTCAAAAAGTCCTGAGTCGGGAGAGATGATGGCATGTCTAGAAATGAGGCCAAATCCAGTGAGGTTAGTATTGGCAAATAGTTCTATGATTAAGTCCTACCTCTCTTCATGTCTACAACTTGAAGTTCCTGGCTTTGCAAAGGAAAGAACCCTCTTTGGATTTTAGTTCTATCTGGGTCTGGCCCAAGAATGTGTGGCTTATGTCTCCAAGAAGTGAATCCCATGAAACTCTGTTGACTAAAGAACATGCCAGAGGATTTGGCTCATGTGCTCAGATTCCAGGCACTCAGACAAACTCTACATTTGCAGGAACACATGGAATTCAGGAAACCCTTTTCTCATGACTGACCCATTTTCTACAAAAGAGGTTATTTGGGTACAGCGAGATGGAAGATATGTAGAAGCAAGGTACAGAGAAAGGATGAAGAGCTCCTAGAATCTCTACAGACATATTAGTCTCCCCAGCTCTAATCAAGAAGTTCTCTGAAGGTTACTGTAGTGAGAGAAGCTTCCTTACTTACAAGTCATTTACGAAATCACTGGCTAACAAGTGACTGGAAGTTCAGATTCTCTAATCAAATCCATGATTGGTTCTTCAGTCAGCAGTCCCCGTTCTTAAGTAGATGAAGAAGAAGAAGATGAAGAAGATGAAGAAGAAGAGGAAGAAGAAGAAGAAGAGGAAAAAGAAGAGGAGGAAGAATAGGAGGAAGAAGAAAAGGAAGAAGAGGAGAAAGAAGATGAAGAAGAAGAGGAAGAAGATGAAGAAGAAGAGGAAGAAGATGAAGAAGAAGAGGAAGAAGAATAGGATAAAGAAGAGGAGAAAGAAGAGGAGGAGGAAGAAGAAAAGGAAGAAGAGGAGGAAGAAGAAAATAAGGAGAAAAGAAGAAGAGAAAAAGAAGAAGAAAAGAAGAGGAAGAAGAAGAAGAGGAGATAGAAGAGGAGGAAGAAGAAAAGGAAGAAGAGGAGGAAGAAGAAGAAGATGAAGAAGAAGAGGAAGAAGATGAAGAAGAAGAGGAAGAAGAAGAAGAGGAAGAAGAAAAGGAAGAAGAGGAGGAAGAAGAAGAAGATGAAGAAGAAGAGGAAGAAGATGAAGAAGAGGAAGAAGAAGAAGAAGAAGAGGAGAAAGAAGAGGAGGAAGAAGAGGAGAAAGAAGAAGAAGGGGAAAAGAGGAAGAAGAAGAAAAGAAGAAGAGAATAAGAATAAGAAGAGGAAGAAGAAGAAGAAGAAGAAGAAGAAGAAGAAGAAATATTCTTCTTTGGCCATCTGACTAAATGTGTACATTATTTCTTCTAAATCACAATATGTTATATATACAGAGCTGAAATAAAATGGCTCACCCATATATAGGGATATTCCTGAGGAAAGACTGCCTCTCCACACACTCTAGTCTGTCATGTCATATATGGTGCTTTGTTTATGTGAAAATCACCTATTGGTGAGAACAGAGCCTTAGAGACATTTCAACAATATCATGAGACTCCTCTGAGAATTGTCATAAGGCATTGGAGCCAGTACATACTTTAACCTGGGCAAAAGGAATCTATGCCTTAAGTTGGTGCTTCTCAGGAGACCCTCAGATCAATTCTCACATCATGTATAAAAGAATACAGAGGTCATCAAAATATGAGTTCTCTTTATTATAAGATGTCACTAAAGCAATGAAATGATGAGTCATGACTGAGATGAGAGAAGTAGAATACATCTATAAAACAGAGCACTTGTATTCAAAAGTTGTAAGGAATTCTTACAAATCAGAGTCAGAGAGATAGTAGAGGTGTTCATGTGCTTATCTTGCATGCTGCCGACCTGGTTGGTCCCCAAAACTACATAATGGACTTGAGCATTGCGAGTGGTCATCCCTGAACACAGAGCCAGGAGTAAACCCTGAGCACTGCTGGGTCTGGCCCCCAAACAAAATGCAAAATGAAAAGAATTCTTACAAATCAATTAAGAAACTACTCAATTTATGTGATTTTTTTATCTTACTAAATGGATGCATATGGATTGGATGGTATGGGAGGAAAGGCACTTGCCTTGCATGCAGCTGACCCCTCTTTCAATCTCCAGAAATGCATGGTCCCCTATACGCCACTAGGAGCAAACTCTAAGCAGAGAGCCAGCTCACACCACCAAGTATAGCCAAAATCTCCCCACTAAAACACACACACACACACACACACACACACACACAAGCGTATATATTTACTAACACCGTATAACAACTGTATACGTAATTTTGTGTAACCCCTTCACAAGTGTGCCTGCCACTAATGGAGTCAAATAGGAACAGTGGCTTAGGATCCACAAGAGTGACTTGGTTAATGATCAATACTTGATTCCTTTGTGTAATCACTTTTTCTCTCTTTTATATCAATGCTTTCTTCACTACGCTACATGAATTTACTGGATGCCAGGACATGGGTCCAGTGAGTTAAACTAATTTTGTGGGTACTTATGAAAATGACAGGTATGGCAGGATGAGGTTTTTTCCTAATCAAAATCCTGTGCTTCCGCTGAGAGGCTGCTCCTCTTGCTTAGCAGGACAGCCTGCCAGCTGGTGTGAATACACTCCTCCAAATTTTATTTGATGTCTCTGTGACCCCCAAAACTTTGGAGCTCATGTGGGTTTTGATGGTGGACCCCAGCACAACAGGTCCCTGGGACAGCTGCAGAGATTCTTCAAAGGACCACTTTGCCTTTGCTTTGTTCAAACCTTTGCCCAGTTGCCCAGGGTGTCAGCTGAACTAATGCCCCAAATCTCTTAGATTTGGCTCTCTGTTCCTCACTGGAGAGCCACCGATGATCTTTCCTCTGGGCCTGTAAGTCACTGTCCAAGACTGTGTGAAAGACTAGATGCAGTGCTACTGCCCTGAGCAGGCCTGGACATGTCGAGATGGACCACAGGGGTCATTTAGAACATCTCAGCACAAGTGCATTACTCTAAGGATCAGTGAGTTTTTTATTCTTTTTGTTTTCTTATTTGTATATATTTTGGGAGGGGTGTACAGTTATTAAATAACTCCGCTAACTAAAAAGTGAACTTCTAAAATAAATGTCATATTTTACTTTAACAAACAAAAAATCATAGCTGAACAATAGCTCAATATGTTAGAAAAGAGACTTTCTCCTTCACCCACTATACAATTCTTCTTGACCACTGGTTCAAAGTTTGAAGAATTTCATTTTTGCTTCTACATGCTTGGGCCAAACCCCACGCATGAGCGGCTGTGTGACAAATCATCGTAAAGGGAAATATATATAAATATATACTTATATATATACTTATATATATATATATATATATTATGCCTCTGGGAGAGCCCAGCAAACTACCGAGAGTATCCCGCCTGCATGGGAGAGCCTGGCAAGCACCCCGTGGCGTATTCGATGTGCAAAATACAATAACAATAACAGGTCTCATCCCCTGACCCTGAAAAGAGCCTCCAATCTTTGGGAAAAAACGAGTAAGGAGAGGCTGCTAAAATCTCAGGGCCAGGACAAATGGAGACATTACTGGCGCCCGCTCGAGTAAATCGATGAACAACAAGATGACAGTGATACAGTATAACAACTACAAACTATGCAAAGTAAATGAATTAATTTCAAAAATTTTACACTGACTGAAGGAAGAAACAGTACAAATGACACTATTTCACTGATACGGAGCACTGAAATGAAGCAAGTGCGCTCATGGCAAAAGACATTGGAATGTTTGCTGTCTCCGTCTTGGGTCATGATTGACTGATACTCAATCAGAAGAGACAGAGGAGACATTCTGTAATGAGGAAATGCTCAATATCTTGCTTGAGATGGTGTCCAATACATGTATGCTTTGACACAATCCATCTAATTTTACGGCTAAAATACATGTTTTATCACAGAATATTATGCCAAAACAAAAAAGAAAGTTGATATCACAAAAGTATCATTAGGGGCTGGAGGGATAGCACAGCGGGTAGGGCATTTGCCTTGCACGCGGCCAACCTGGATTCAATTCCCAGCAACCCATATGGTCCCTCGAGCACCAGCAGGAGTAATTCCTGAGTGCATGAGCCACGAGCAAAAACCCCTGAGCATTGGTGACTGTGGCCCAAAAATTTTAAAAAATTAAAATAAATAAATAAAACTATCCTTAAATTGCTTTTTTAATTTAAAAAAAAAATCAGTTAGGCCACCAGACGCCAATTCTGTGCATTAACGGCCTTGAACCTGAGACTCAGCAGTCGATCCCAGAAAACAGCAGCTCACGGGAGATCTCTCTGGTCCCCGTACCAAGCCACTGAGACACCTCAGATGGAGTGGGTGTTCCCTCTTAGCCCACTCAAGATGAACTCCCAGTGGCCATATGCTTCCAGGAGCAAAACCCAGGTTCTGGGCATCAGGGACTAAGACTCCAAGTGACATGGCAGTAGCAGAGACAGACCATCCCGTCCCATCTTCCCTCCGGCTTGGGGTCCTGGTTGTGACGCCCAGAAACTACCTCAGGGAGCCATCTCAGCGCATCAATGGCCTTGATCCAGAGACTCACAAATGAATATCAAAATGGATTAACTCCCTACAGAGAGGTCTCCGGACCCCCATCATTTACAATTTTAGAATTCCAGAAGCACACGGCCACAAAAATAGCCCCGCAACCTCTCATAATATTCATAATAAGTAATAGAAAATAAATTATCTGCCATCTGCCCCTGGCAGGCAGGCTTGAATGGTAGTGCTAAAATTCAAAATAATGGTGATGGGATAATGGTGGTGGGGAGGTGTAATAGTGGGATTGGTGTTTAAATATTGAATGTAATCAATTAATGTGAATGACCTTATGAAAATAAAGTTTTAAAAATTAAAAACTAATAATAAGTTATTTAACACAGGGTCTTTTTTTTTTTTTGGTTTGTCTGTTTGTTTGGAGGGGGAAGGACACCTCCCAAGAACCACTTGGGATAGTTCCAACCAACAGGACCAGTGGTTTGAAGCAAGGGCCAAAGGATGTGATGTTGCTTGGGCCCTGCCATCTCAGGGATTTCTTGGGCCACCCAGGTAGTGTAAGGGGTTCTTCAGGACCACATCTAGCAGTGTTCAGCACTTGGCATCCCCTCCTTAAACTGCACCTGTGACAATTAGGGGATTGATCAAGTGTGCCAGGGAGCAACCCCCAAACTAGAGCATGCGATCCAATTCTGTCCTGTCTCCCAACCCCTCCAAATGAGATTTTTATCTCAGTAAAATATTTTCCTTCCTATAACAATGAGTGCCTCTGTCATTCAGGAGCTGGTGCTCAGCATTAACAAGGTACAAAGCATATTTCTATAGGGGAAAAAACTTTTTCCTTCACACTCTGAGATTTAGTGACTGAGGCTTACAAATTAAACTGACAGAAGACTAACCAGAGAAGAAACGTTTGTTTACACACAGTTGCTAGTGAAAGGAGTTGCTGGCTTGCAAGATGATTGAAGTTAAAGGTTTCCGTATCTAGCTCAGTAAGAGAAAGTTATTTTAGCTCATTACTGTCAAGAGAACACAGAATATGTACAAGCTTTATTGCAACAGTATAATTTGTGATTTTGTTGAAATGCAAACAAGAATGTAAATTTTATAAAATTAAAACAAAGTGTATAAATTATATATGTAATTGATTATTAATTCTGAAATCTCTGCTCCACCAACAAAGCAAATCCAACTCTTTCCAAAATAATAAAATCAGGTGTTCTTAATATATTTTGCCCCTGTTCTATCATCTAAAATTTATAGACTCAGAATATAGTATTTTCACTTTGTCATCATGATTTCTTATTTGATTAATAACTTTCAAATAATTAGTATTATATTGTTATTATACATGTTTTATATACATGCACATATATATATGCCTGGGGCTCTGTATATGTAAGAAGAGAAATGGTAAGCATTCCCCTTTCCTGTAACACCGAGATCCACCTCTACTGTAAAAGATCACATACCAGGCAAGTTTTTGGAACCATCTTGTGCTTGCTTAGACGGGAGACATTTCGCCCTCTTTGATGTCTCTAGACTAGTATGAGACGAAATCATAATTCCTCATTCTTCCCTTGGTCTTCTTGTGTCCTGTGGGTAATTGTTGGCCAAAGCAAAGGCATGCAAAGAAGTAGAAAATGGGACTAGTGCCATACGTTTCTGTATTCTAGACAGTGAGTAAACAAATCATTATAGATATATGAGGAGAGAATTCCTTAAGGGAAAGTGAATCTCCAAAGATTTCCAAGCCCGCAATGGAAATATGTTTCCATCAACCTTGATAATTTGGGTTCCCAGTTCTTCCTCTTCCTTCCTTAATTTAAACATGCATAAGAAATTGAGATTTTTATCATGGTTTCTTCTCTGTCTGTTCCTTCCATTCTTAATCTTAGGAAATTTCAAAACAAGTCTGTTTGTTTTCTATCTTGCTCTACATCAATTTCTCAGGCAAGGCTTCAGGATGACAAGCTTCTTTATAATCAGGAAAAAATCAAGGTATGAAATTTATTTTCTGCATTTGTTTTCTCCAATTTTAAGTGCACACCATTATGCATTTTCTCCATTTTTCCATAATGGCATGTCTGATCAAGAATACAAAGGAGTTTTTCTCCTTTTGCTATGTGATCCCTTAGCTCCATAACCATGGGGCTGGTCAAATATTGCCAGTAAGTTAGTAAAGTCAACATTTATTCATTTATTGAAGGGAAAGTACACTGCCTGGAGCATCATAGGTACAAGAAGATGCTGAACTTACTGCAATACTAAAGAATCTGACATTAGGACTTGCATTCACCCATTCTAAAACCTGAGAAACTATCCATAGCAACATGTACTTATGGTCTACTTTCTTGTGAAATTTTCAAAATGCAGGTCAATTTCTCACTCTACTTTGAGTTCTTCATTGGTCATATGTCTATGTCATGATGATCTTGAAATGGCTATGGACTTTTCCCTTTTTTAAAAAAAAATTATCTGAGGGCAATAGCACAGTGGATAGAGCGTTTGCCTTGCACGAGACTGACCCAGGTTTGATTCCTCTGTCCCTCTCGGAGAGCCTGGCAAACTACCGAGAGTATCATGCCCACATGGCAGAGCCTGGCAAACTACCCGTGGCATATTCTATATGCCTAAAACAGTAACAACAAGTCTCACAATGGAGACATTACTGGTGCCCGCTCAAGTAAATCGATGAACAACAGGATGACAGTGCTACAGTGCTATAGTGCTGAAGGCAAGCTGCCTTGGATCCTTAGAGTTTGTGTTAAGTGGGATAGAGTTATGTGAGCTACAGTCATTTGCATCTACAAAAAGTTTTCCAGTGAGCAAATATTCTATTTATCTCTTGTGCAAATACAACCAGTATGAAACTGTGAAGATCAGGGCCAGAGCACAGCATGGGAGGACTGTGTCATAATTTGTTAGATCTTTCTCATTCTAATGAGAAATTTCTTGCATATATTATTTTATATATGTGAATTTATATACTTTATCCTAAAGCTGAGATCCAAAAGTTACATAAGATTTTGGCATTATAAAACCTAACAGTTGTTTTGTGAAGAAATGAATGACCTCCACAATCAGATAAATTCCCATTTATCTAAAAGGATTATCCCTTTCATTCTATTGGGAAAAAAGTTTAAACTTTAGGTAGCAAATTACCTGCCTAAATATTAAGTACCATTTCAATGATCTGGGGAAAGTGTATACTTTAGCGTCAAATAAAAGCAGTTTAAAAATCTCCCTCCTAGTAGTTTAAACTTGATCAAGTCACAAAATTTCCTTGCACCTCCTTTACCCCATCTGTAAAATGAGAGCAACAATACTTTGTTCACAGAATTATTCTGTGGATTAAATGAGATGATACATGGGAGGCACCAAGTCAGCACACTGAGCAGGACAGAGGCATTTGGAAGAGAGTTGGAGGTAGAGTCCAAGGGGTCATGCACCAGATTGAAATTAGATGATCTCTTCTAGCTTGATCAATACGGTTTTCAACTAACTGGTTTACCTTTCTGTGACTCCCTGTCCTCATCATTAAATGGGAATAAAAATGGTACCTACATTATAAGGGAGTTATAAAGATTAAATGAGTTAATATTTCAGAAGCACTTAGAATAGTACCTTTAGCACCAGGTATGCTATATAAATATATATTAAATTGTCAGCCATTTATTTATTGAAAATCTTTGTTCCACTAGACCAGAACTGTTCTATTAGGTACATGTTATAGAAGAATAACCATAACATTATCTCTGAAAATGTGGGTAAGTTTATTCTAATTAAATCCACATTTCATTGTTCAGGTCTCTTGTAGCTGAAGATTTATAGACAACTCTTCAAAAAGCCAAAGTTTTAAATCTATGGCAACGTGTTCTGTTTTGCTCCTAGACAAAAAGACCCCAATTATACTACTGGTTACTGCCTTCAAAAGTATTTTTGGTAACAGTTAAACAAAAAGAGTTGGAACAAAAAACTATTGTTTTCTCTGGGATCCAAGAAAGTTTAATTAAACTGCCAACATGATCAAGCAGGCTAAGAATGTTTTCTCATTATTCTAATTAAGAGTCAGTAAGATTTGATTAATATTATTCTGACTGCTTTGGGTTCTGGCAGATGTGTATATTTTCATTTAGTTATTCAACTCCAGTATATCCTATTAATTATCTGTCTTTCTCTCTGCTTTTCACTTCTTCACTATAATCCTTTTCCGCCAAATGGCCTCAGGAGCTTTTTCTTTAAAATAGTAAGAATTATTTTAAGTGCTACAGTTAATTTTAGTCAAAACTTTAAATACCATTTTGAGTTAATTCATATCTTAGATTCTTCATATGAAAGGAATATGTGAGCTTTAAAAAATGGAATTTTCCCAGACTTGATATAATTTACTATGTAATTCCGTGTCTACCAGAGAATTAAAATGATTATTTATGTTCCCCAGACTCAGAGAATTAGGGAAACATTGAACTCTGCTGAGTTTTTAAAACACAGTCAAAATTGTTTAGTAATGCTTCATTTGTATGCAGAAAACCAAACACATATTAAAAATAGGTGCACAATTGCACATTGGTTTCAAGGAAATTAAGGTGAGTCAGTTTATCATCAAGGTTTATACATTCAACACGCACCTCAAAATTACATAAATGTAGTGCCATGCTTGAAATATTAAGTGGATAAAAGTCTAAAACCCAAAGTTATGACTCCCAAAGAAAGGATAACTCATTCTTTTATTTATTTGCAATATTAAATTTTTGGCATAATATATAATTCTGAGTAGGTGTGTGAAGTTTTTTTATGGATGAGGAAAATGCCTAGTGAGTATTCTTTTTCAGCCTAGTAATTGTGCTGGTGTTTTCTACTATGTTATGGTACCCAGAGGCTTTAGAATCGGTCATGTTTTATAATGTGTGTGTTTGTGAAAATAAATGTGTTAGAATTATGCAGCGCTTTCTGTGAAAATCATAATTTTGAATTGAATATCTTTTATGCTCTTAAACCTCACCTGTATAAACATGAAAATTAAGTCTGGGTTTTAAGAAGGGTGTGTAGGGGGCAGAGAGCTAGTACAGTGGGGAGGACACTCACTTCCCATGCAGCTGACCCAGGTTTGACCGTGACCTCCGAAATCCCATACAGTCCCCTGAGCACAACTAAGTGTTATTCCTGATCACAGAAACAGGAGTGACTCAGGAAACCCCTGGGCATTGTCAGGTGTGGCCCCCAAACCAACGAAAAGCAAAAGAGAAAACAAAGGCTGGTCTAATAGTACTTTCTTGTATATGTGTACACACAGTGCTTCATTTCTGTTTTATGATCCCTCTCCCAAATCTCAATGATATTGACACAATTATATAAAAAGATTCTGACACAATTGAAGAAAACAATTGCCCGGGGTCTGGAGTGATAGTGCAGCAGAGAGAACCTCTGTTCAATCCCAAGCTTCCCATATGGTTCCCACCCCACTATCTCCAGCACTGCCAGGAGTGACCCCTGAGCACTGCTGGGTGTGGACCAAAAGCAAAATACCACCACTGCATAAGAAGCTTGTGGTTTTTTCCCTTTTGGGATAAGTTCTCTTTTTTCTTCTTCTTCTTCTTCTTTTTAATTTCTGTCTTTCTCTTTTTCCTGCTTCTAAGAATTAGCAAAGCAGACCTGCTGCCTCTCCCCATCTGCCGAGCCCAATCACAGCTGGGAGCCACAGCACCTGGCCGGCTGCTGCATCCAAGTACAGATTTATGGCCCAGGAATGGAGTGTTTTTGACAGCAATTTTATGCACAAAATGCTTTTCAACTGCATTTACCCACGCTGTGTCGAGTAAAAGACGGAAAAAATTATTGTGATTTTAATGATTTTAATTTCACAAGATAAAAGCCTTAATTTATCCATAGCTTTTTTGGGATAATATAAAGAAAGGAATTCTGAGTGGTTGGAGTTTTGTTGTTTTTGTTTGTTTGCTTCTTAAGAAATAAAACATTGAATTTCTTGGATGACTTTAGTGGCAGAGAAACATTTTACATGGAGAGAATGAACAGTGGCATCCTTAGTCCCTTTTGATGGCAAAAGGAGAGGAACAATGAGATATGATAATGTTGTCAACATTTTATTACAAAATAGATGGGAGCTGGTCACTCTCTGTGTTGGATCCTAATTCTTTCCTGCACTCAACACTCCCTGCCTTATGGTTCAGATTTAAAGGGAAGTGGAGAAAATATTCTCCTTTCTATGGTGATGACAGGCCTCAATGAAATAATTCACATAAAAAATTTACTTAGTGCTTGATATATAGTTGGTGCTTAGCAAATTATATTTCCTATTTCAAAAATCAGACTTCAAAAGGTGACATTTCTACCATCTCTAACAATTGTTATCACTTCTCTTTTAAGCCTCATGTCTTATACCCATGTTCATAATGCACACAGTGTTACCTTAATAAAATATGTCTCATCATTCTTCTGTATTTCCTACTTATGTTCATATGCATTTGTTCTTGAATTTGTTACTATAAAAAGTGCTCTTTCCTTTCTATTCTGAAGTTGCATGTTCAATTTTTATCTGCTAAACATGCTTTAAAACTAAGACCCTTTCCTCACAATGAGAAATATTTTCATCACTTACACTTTATTTTTGCTTAAGGAATCTCCTCATATTTTATCAATAGCTGTTACTGCATCTACAAATGGCAAGATCATGTAAATCACCATTTTTCCTCCTCTGTGAATTAATTAGAACAAAAGATTGCATAACTTCATAGAGTTTTCAATCTTGTCTATAAGAAGTAAATAGCACTCCCTACTCTAGTCTTAACATTCAACAATTTAATTTAAAAATTCTGACATCTATATTTTAGAAAGAAAATAAAACTGTGTCTAAACTTCAAGGTTACTTGGAGTTTAGAGTGTGAGAAGGAAAGAATTGAAAATACCAATTTGTACCTTGCCCAATTATCTGGTATCGACAACAAATCCAGCTAAATATAAAAAACTTAAGAGAAGGGACAGAAGGCTGGGAATGACGTGCAGTATCAGAGTATATCTCTTTAGTTATGCAAAGGGGTTGAGGTGGGCAAGCCCAGCTGTACTCAGGGTTTACTCCTGACTCTCAGCCCAGTGATCACTCCTAACAGGGCTCAGGAGACCATATGCAGAGCTGGGCATTAAACCCTGGTCCTCAGGGTGTGAGGTAAGTGCCCTATCCACTATACTATGGTCCAGTCTTAGAAAGTATATGTTATATGTAAGATTTGATTTAAAAAAAAAGTAAAATAAAAGGATGGAAATATATACCATAAAAGATCAGTTTTGTTATGGTTTAACCTAAACAGTTTAACCCTTGTGATACTGTTAACTTTAACCATATAAATTGCACTCAGGAGACAGTATCTAATCATAGGCTGCCAAGAATCCATTTAATCTGTTAATATGCAGATTATAGCGCCTCCATTTGGAAAAGGAAGCTTTGGACAGAATCCATTACCTGTGGGCGTTGGTTTGCCTGAGCGTCGTTTCCCAAATGCATGTTCATTTTAGTCGTATTTTCATCTCTGATTCATCTGAGTGCCCTGGACTCTTGTTTAAAGACAATGTAGCAAGTTATGGGAGGTGAGAAATTGCAAGGATGTAAGTATGTAACAAGTATGGGAAGTTGCAAGTATGTAAGGTTGTGTAACCCGTACAGATGAGACGGGTTTCTCCTGAGAGCTTGGATGTACAGGGAGGGATTTGTTAGCAAATGCCGAAGGCCTTCACATGTCTCCTTATGTTCTCTAGTGAATCACAACATGCCTTAGTCTCTGGTCTGTAAAATTACTGGTCACACTTGGAAAGAGCTTGAACTCCTGTGGAGACTAATTTATTATTGTTATCCTAAAAAAGATCACAAGATAGAAAATCAAAAGTCCTTTGGGCCAGTAAGGTACAAGTAAGGAACTTGCCTTGCAGGTGGCCAACCCTGGTTCAAATCTCTGGCAATGCATGTGATCCCTCCCTATTCCCTGCCCCAGATACAGCTAGAAATAATCCCTGAGCACAAAGCCAGGAGTAAGTCCTCAGCACTGCTAAGTGTGTCCCAAAATCCAAAACAAAAAATGTCCTTTTAACTCAGAGTCCCAAATTTATTTGAGCATGGAACCCTTTAAATAAAACAATCAAAAGGACTTCTTTGTTTCCTTTCCCCTTACATTGTTTTCTGAGATTTCTGCAATGAAGTACAATTATTAGAAAAGAAAACCAGAAATACATGGGAAATGAAACAATTAAAGTTGTCACACTAATGGCCTAGAATGCCTGAGAGCATTCTATGGGATCCTGACTTCCCTCAGCACACTTTCCCCACATATGAAGCACAACCAAAATCACATTCTCTGACACCGTTTATCATTAGAACAGCATTTTTCAAAGTATGTCCTATAGCCCATTAATTCCCAGAGACATTAATGAACAGTCCACACACACACACACACACACACACACACATACACACACACACACAAAGTTTCAAGGTCAAAAACTTAGTATATATAAAGTTGTGGTTGGACTTCTCAGAACTTTTAATATTTTAAGGTACATTGTGCTTTTGCAAAGGAGCTGAATTGGTTGTATTTTGCCAAATTCATTTGACCTTTGTGTTTAAATGTCTTTTTTTTAAAGCATGTATATTTATCTACATTTATCTAAGTAACAATTTACATGGCCCTTTCTTTGTGAAAAATCTATGTAAAACCACCCACCTATTCTTTCCCTGTTAGTTTTTTTTAAACTTTTTATTAAATCACCATGTGGAAAGTTACATAATTCTCAGGTTTATGTCTCAGTTATACAATATTCAAACACCCATCCTTTCACCAGTGCCCATATTCCACCACCAAAAACCCCAGTATACCCCCCGCCCCCACCCCCTACCCCCTACTGTATAACTAATGAATTTCACTTCATTTTCTCTTTACCTTGATTACATTCCATAATTCAACACAAAACTCACTATAGTTGTTGGAGTTTCCACCCAAGAGAGACAGACCTACTACCAAGGAAGCATTTGATAATTAGTTTTCCATTGCTGGAAATGAAGAGATATGTAGACCCACTGCTACAAGTACATAACTCTTTTTTTTTCCTTTTTCTTTTTCCCTTTTTCTTTTCCCCTCAGCCCCCTTCCCGCGCCTCATAGTATGGTGTACGCCACGTCGCGTCAGCCAGTGTGGGGCTTTTGCTTAGTTCACAGTCCAGAGAGGTGGCTGCTACATTAATAACATTCAATATTTCAACAAAAACTTACTGTTATTATTTGGAGTTTCCCCCAAGTCAGACCTGTTCAAAAGGAACCGTTTCACATTGCTGACAATTATAGATGTTAAGTCGCGCGGACGCTGGTTTTGGATTTCTGTATAAAGTCCAGGGAAAATTCTGCCAGAAATTGCATAGCCCAGCTCACAGTCCCAGTGCATTGCTGTAAGAAGTCTCTGGAATCAAAGTCTTTAGGCGCAGAGGGTCCGCTTCACGCTCAGCGGCTCGGGATTTATCTGGGCCGAGGGCATGCCGGTTACGCCCCCTTCCCATGAGTCCCTGGGAGCCCCAAGAGTAAAAACCGAATACCTCTGGATTTGGAGTCTTAGAAGATGGCGCCTGCCACGTGGGAGCCGCCAACCCGCCGTTTTCCATGCAGGAAGACAGGGTGGGGAGGAAAAAATCCACCCCGGGCAGCACAGAGTTGAAGCCCAGTTCGCAGTCCCAGTGCATTGCTATTAGATGCTGCACTGGATGCCCGAATGTGTTAGATCTCTGGAATCAAAGTCTTTAGGCACAGAGGGTCCTGTGTTTAAATGTCTTGAGGGACATTTTTTTTTACCCAATACACTTGGGAGAACACCAATTTAAAAACTTTAACTTGGGAAGTATTTAAAAAGAGATGGAGAAGGCAAGGATTAAAATGTTCTTCAGCATCACCAATAATTGACAGAGGTAGCTTAGAAATCCAGGGGCATGTAGATTATACTATATACACATATAAAGAAAGGTAGATAATATTTTTATAATGATAATGAATATATATGTAAACAAACTGTATTTTCCTAACTGCCCTGAGTGAGAGAGTGAGAGAGAGGAGACAGGAGAAAGAGAGGTTTCCATTCATTTGGTCAACCAATATTGTTTCAGTGACAATGTTGTTCCCAAACGGGTGTAGTACAAAAGATACAACTGGGGAAGGAGTGCGTAGGGTGTTGCTTTGCATGTGGCCGACCCAGGTTGGAACCCCAGTACCCCATGTGATCCCATGATTTCTCCAAGAGTGATCCCCGGGCACAGTAGGGTATGGCCCAAAACAATCCAACAAGAAAGATACAAGGGCACTTGGGCTAATCCATGACTGGCAGTTTTGCTGGTAAGGTAGCCATGCAAGTCACCCCAATACTATAGTGACCATAAGACAATGCTATGTCCAGATAGCCATGCAAAAGAGAAAAGAGACATCCAGGATTTCAGGAATGGCATTCCTAAAAAGTAAAGTGCAGAGGTGAGTTATCTGACATCCATTCCACCCACTACACACCTCTCCCCCACCTTGAGGACCCTAAAAACTACAGAATAACCTGGCAAAAATAAATCTTCTTGTACCCTTGACAACAGTAGCCGTCTCCAAAATCTGAACTGAAGACCATGCTTAACCAGTGGTAATTAAAAAAAATTGTCATTAAGATAATAAATGTGACCTCCTAGACTTTCTATAGAATAAGAAATTATCACCAATGAAGACAGAAAAATAGTATTGGCTTCAGAAATGAGGTAGGACTATCATTCATATCATCCAAGATAAAGAAATAATGAAAATCTCTTTTTGCTGACTGCAATCTGATGGAGAATTGAACCTTTGAACCACTGAGTCATTAATTTAAAAAAATTGCAATTTGCCAGCCAATTACTCAACAATCCATGACATGATCAATGATGTTAAAGGTTTTCAGCTCATTGTATTAATCAATTAAGCACAGAATATAAACAAAAAACAACTGTCAGCTGATCTGGGTCCATTGCTGATGAATTGTTGTTTAAAACAATTAATAAAGAAGTAATGCTGGAAAACTAAGGGCAAAGGCCTAATTGATTTTTCAAAAGTAAGAACACTCTAAATGCTCAATTAGTTAATAATTTGCCTACTAATTGATTTTTTTCAAGGTGTCTGACTGGCAAAATTGAGGAAGGTTCTATAATCACTATCCTTTCACAAAAAACTAGTTTCTAGGCATCTAGGAAGGTTAAAAGATCAATTTAGATGCCCATTAATAGTGTGGGAAACTATCTCGAAGGATGGAAGGCAAGTATCAAAAATAAAGAAATCATCAACAAATAAAACTCTGGAGAGCAGCTGATTAAATAAATGAATTCTATGAAGAATATTAATAAATTAGAGAAAAATGAGAGGATACAAATATCTATTAAAAATAACAGACATTTACCAAATTCACAAGGACATGTTTGAGACTGAGAGACTTGAGATTAAGATTTTTTAATTGCAGGTAATGAACTAAATAAAGAGAAATGAACATCTGAGGATGCTAAGAAGTCTTTTAGTTATATTTTATTTCCTTATTCTACCTTTTCACTGTACAGGGCACATTCCATGATTATCAAGTAATGGAACCTGATGAATGATGTGTAAGTAGTGTAATAGAGATTATAGATGTTTTAAAAATCATCAAGGGGGTAGAGATATTGCTCAATAGGATTTGGCACATGCATAGCCTGTGCAAGGCTCTGAGCTTGAGCCCCGGCATCATATGGCCCCCTGAGCAAACCCTCTGCATTTAAACTCCTTAAGTACGACAGGGCCTAGCTGAATCTTCTCCCAAGTAACCTCCAGCCTGCCCCACTTCTGGTACTGCTGGGTGGGAACCCTTATAAAAATCAAACCATATCTAAAGCATCCTGAGGATCAATTACAGTGCTGACTATGTGAAGAGCAGCAGCTAAAGTTTACTGATAGCTTGCCACTAGACAATCAATCACCCTTCTAAGCTTTCACAAGGTCCACATGAGTCTAGGCAGTAGGACAAGCTGGTCATCAGAGCAGGATGACTCGCCCCTTTTACAGTCGAGGAGCCTATTCGAGTTTTGGTTTTCTTGTTTTGTTTTGTTTTGTTTTTGATAGTTCACCAACTGGCCCAAAGCCTTGCGGGTTTTCTGCTCATTTCTTCTGTATCACTATGGGTGAGTCTACACTCAGAGATTCCCAGTGTTTCAGATCTGGTTGCAAGATCCATAGGCTTAGCTTTCTATTTTCCAAGCTTTATCAAATACTGCTCTGTTTTAGTACATTCCTTAGTTGGGTTTCTCCCACCTTTTAGCTAACAAACCCTATGCACTATGCACTATTTTACCTCTAGTTTACGCACTAAGATCTTCTGGCCAAGTAGTTTTCTCCCAAGAACAATATATTGTTTTAGGGAATGGCAGAACTAATACAACACCAAATATAGTCTGCCATGTACCATCAAGCATAATCTTTGAACTCATTTGTGAGTACTGAGTTATGACCTAAAATCAAGATAGACAAGTTTAACAATCTTGCCCCAGAAAATCAAGTACCTCGGAATCAGCTTAACCAAGGAAGTAAAAGACCTCTACAAAGAAAACTATAAAACGCTACTCCATTAAATAAAAGAGGACATGAGGAAATGGAAACATATACCCTGTTCATGGATAGGGAGAATCAATGTTGTCAAAATGGCAATACTCCCCAAAGCATTATACAGATTCAACGCGATCCCTACAAGGATACCCATGACATTCTTCAAAGAAACGGATCAAGCAATCCTAAAATTCATATGGAACAACAAACGTCCACGGAGAGCTAAAACAATTATTGGGAAAAAGACGATGGGAGGCATCACCCTCCCCAACCTCAAACTTTACTACAAAGCAGTAACAATTAAAACAGCATGGTACTGGAACAAAGGCAGAGCCATAGACCAATGGAACAGGGTGGAATATCCCTACACACAACCCCAAATGTATGACAATCTAATCTTTGATAAGGGAGCAAGAGATGTGAAGTGGAGCAAGGAAAGCCTCTTTAACAAATGGTGCTGGCACAACTGGACAACCACATGCAAAAGAATGGGCTTAGACCTCGACCTGACACCACGCAAAAAAGTCAGATCAAAATGGATTAAAGACCTCAATATCAGACCACAAACCATAAGGTACATTGAAGACAAGGTCGGCAAAACCCTCCACAATATTGAAGATAAAGGTATCTTCAAAGATGACATGGAACTAAGCAATTTAGTAGAAACAGAGATCAAAAAATGGGACTACATTAAACTAAAAAGCTTCTGCACCACAAAAGATACAGTGACCAGAATACAAAGACTATCTACAGAATGGGAAAGGAAATTTACACAATACCCATCAGATAAGGGGTTGATATCAATGGTATATAAAGCACTGGTTGAACTCTACAAGAAGAAAACACCGAACCCCATCAGAAAATGGGGCGAAGAAATGAACAGAAACTTTCCCAAGGAAGAGATACGAATGGCCAAAAGGCACATGAAAAAGTGCTCTACATCACTAATTATCAGGGCAATGCAGATCAAAACAACCATGAGATACCACCTCACACCACAGAGACTGGCACACATCCAAAAGAACAAAAGCAACCGCTGTTGGAGAGGATGTGGTGAGAAAGGGACCCTTCTACACTGCTGGTGGGAATGCCGACTGGTTCAGCCCTTTTGGAAAACAATATGGACGCTTCTCAAAAAATTAGATATTGAGCTCCCATTTGACCCAGCAATACCACTGCTGGGAATATATCCCAGAGAGGCAAAAAAAGTATAGTTGAAACGACATCTGTACTTATATGTTCATCGCAGCACTGTTTACAACAGCCAGAATCTGGAAAAAACCCGAATGCCCTAGAACGGATGACTGGTTGAAGAAACGTTGGTACATCTATACAGTGGAATACTATGCAGCTGTTAGAATAAAGGAGATTATGAATTTTGCATATAAGTGGATCGGCATGGAAAGTTTCATGCTGAGTGAAATGAGTCAGAAAGAGAGAGACAGACATAGAAAGATTGCACTCATCTGTGGTATATAGAATAACAGAGTGGGAGACTAACACCCAAGAATTGTAGAAATAAGTACCAGGAGGTTGACTCCATGGTTTGGAGGCTGGCCTCACATTCTGGGGAAAGGGCAACTCAGAGAAGGGATCACCAACTATAATGTGGTCGGAGGCCATGGGGGTGGGGGGGTGTTGCGGGCTGAATGTGGGCTAGAGACTGAGCACAGTGGCCACTCAACACCTTTATTGCAAACCACAACAGCTAATTAGAGAGAGAGAGAACAGAAGGGAATGCCCTGCCACAGTGGCGGGGTGGGGTGGGGGAGATGGGATTGGGGAGGGTGGGAGGGATACTGGGTTTACTGGTGGTGGAGAATGGGCACTGGTGAAGGGATGGGTTCCCGAACATTGTATGAGGGAAACATGAGCACAAAAGTTTATAAATCTGTAACTGTACCCTCACGGTGATTCACGAATTAAAAATAAATAAATTTTTTTAAAAGATAGACAGGTTTATATATATAAATACTTTAAGTTCATTGCTGTCAATTATTTCCTTGTGACCACAAACAATAAGAACTAAAACAATTAAGCATATATTAGACTTTGGTCTCTAATTTCATAACTCCCTACTTAGAGCCTCAACTTGGGCCATACATGTCTAATGATCCGCAAAGACTGCCTCACTGGGATGTAGCTCAGTGGGTTGCATATATGAGGCTCTGGGTTTAATTATTGAATTGCAAAAAAATAACAATTAATTAAGATAAAAGGTTTTAGGGGGCTGGAGCGATAGCACAGCGGGTAGGGCATTTGCCTTGCACGCAGCCAACCCGGGTTCGAATCCCAGCATCTCATATGGTCCCCTGAGCACCGCCTGGAGTAATTTCTGAGTGTAGAACTAGGAGTAACCCCTGTGCATCGCCGGGTGTGACCCAAAAAGCAAAAAATAAAAGATAAAAGGTTTTATTTCCCTCGGCTCCTCCTTTCTCTTTGTTTATCCTCTGGGAAGTTAGAAGTGCAAATTAAGTCAAAAGCATTCACTGTTAGACTCTGGGATCAATGGGACCGGGAGCAGAGATCCTCTGCCTGCTTCCCCCAGTCTCTGGGGACCTAGGGGTCATGCCCATAAGCCACCTCCTGCGAGTGCCAGATAATCTCATCATCGACCACCATCCAGACCACACTGCTTTTTCTCCCTGGAAGGGAGTATAATATGACACCCACCATAGTCATGCCACCAGACTCCACACCAGGCTGTTTCACTTGGGGCACCCCAGAGGGGGGTAGGTCAGATCTCTCCCTTCCCCAAGAGACCCAGCTCGGAAGCCTAAAACCTCTAGAACTCACCCACCACCACACTCAAAGCCCCTCCCCACATACTCAGGCCAAGCCTCACACATGAGTGAACATATTCCTAGTCCACACGGCCACAAACACCATAGGGTACTCCCTACCCATTCTCCATTAGTACCATACCATATTTGATGGGGATCAGATAGTAGGCAACAAATCATAGAGGAAAATATATATGCATATATACATATTTTCATGTATATATATACAAAAGCTCACATCGCTCAACCTTTAACAAAATGTTAGTGATATCCTAAAGAATATCTTAATGGCCCCTGCCAAAAAAGAACAATCTTCACACTGTTTCCTATATGAATACTTTTTTGTAAGCATTTTCAGCGGTTCTTCATAACAGATAATACAAAATATATTGTTTCAGTTTTGCTTTGGGACAGGGATTGGGGCTGGGATGGAAACATCCCAAGTTTGATGGTGGGAAGGTGTAATGGTGGTGGAATTGGTGTTTGAATATTAATCATAATCAAATATTATAAACTACCTTATGAAATAAAAAAAAATTTTAAAGCGTTCACTGAATTGAAGATCCCATCATTATGGGATCTTAGTGTGGAATAAGTCTTCCTTCTTCTCTGACTCGTCATCTCTTCTCCACTCTCCTCCTCCTCCTCCCTTCTATAGCAATCATGTGTCTTCTGCCATGAATGCAAACCAGGGTGCATTTTTCTATTTGCCTTTGATCTTGCTCTCTGCAGTCAGTCATATCCATCCCTTGAGGAAAGAGATTACATGCAATATAGAGAACAGAGCTATCCTAGCTTTAGAACCATAAAACATACCCTTGAAACTCATGATGTAAAACACGTTATTTTATTTTTCCTTCTCATGCCTTTGATTATTGCTTCTGCAATGGGTATAGGGTGGGGTGAGAATCCAAGGTCCTCATACCTTATTTGTGGTGTTTGCATACACCTAGTTGCAGTGTGCTAGAGACCATACACTTGTATGTCCCTCCCTGCCCCCCACCAGTTCCTGAGGGCAGTGCCTACTGCAAGTGAGAAGTCAGGGGCTGAATGCTTATCCTTATATTTGCAATGCAGACTCTACTACTGTGTCACATCCCCAGTTCTGAAATGAAATCCTTTCAATTTGTGATTTTTTTCTCTTCTCTCAAAATAGAATTGATTTTACATACGTAGAGTCAAGCTCCAAGAGAACTGAATCATGATTTTTTGGTCTAATATTAGATTGGAAAATGCATAGTTAAAGAACTAGAATACAATCTCCTTTCCACCTATGTGGAATTGAAGAAACTGTTGCTCTACCCAAGCTAGATGCTAAGGTGAAGTTTCTCTTCTGAGATATCTGGTGCTAAGTGTATCTAAGATAGGAGAAAACATATGAGCATGTTTAGGGAGGAATTTCAGGATGGAGGAAACAGGAATTTCAGTATGGAGGAACCATTGTTATTTTACTATTGTATCTTTTAAGACATCACCAGGACAATAAAAATAGTACCAAAAGCAACATCAGGGATTGGGGGATCCAAGCAGAGAAGATATGCACTGAACTTTCTTTATCTCCAAGATGCATGAAAACATGCTCAAATGAGACTTATAGGCCAGGAGATCCTGGGTTTGATCCCCAACACAACAGAAGTATCTGATGAACTTGGGAAGAACAGATCCAAGTGTTAGAGAAGATAGGGAAAAAAAATCACAGGAGCCTTTGATGAGAGCAGGGAAAACCTTGAATGAATGCACTGATCTTTCTAAAACAATGGTGGGTGACTCCATGAAGTTTTCTTCATTGAGGATCATTAAGTCTAGCACTCACATACACACATAGATTTATTCCCCTTTAAAATGTCTGTTTTAATACCTAAGACAGTAAACTATGAATTATTATGCTCCCCCAAATGGAAAGAGTTTATTTCAAGAGATGCCTGAGCCCCTCTAGATTCATTAAAATGAAATGGAAGCTTGTTACTATAAATTGAAAAGTATGTATACCAAGAGTAATGTTAACTTATGTAGTTTTAATATTCCTTGGAAGGGGGAAATAATTTAATGGTATACACTCAAAACTGAACAGCATTAATGTATAACAATCCAAATAGAACATATCCATGAATGGATGCATATAATTTGGCATAGACATTCAGTGGAATAGTAATCAGTCTTCAAAGGGAAAGAAATTCAGATACATGCTACAACATAGCTGAATCCTGAAGACAGTGTCCTAAGTCAAATGTCAGTCACAAATGGATAAATATCACACCAATACATTGCCCTGTGTACTTAGTAATAGACATTATTATTTTACTGCGTGTAAAAAGGACAGATGTTTGATTACATGTTTTTGAGGCATCTGGAATAGTCAGATTCATGGAGACAGAAAGCTAAAACAGTGATTGCCAGAAGCCAGGGCGGCACAAATAAAGAGCCATTATTCCACAGGCTTCTGCCATGAATGCAGCAGCTTAGGTTTTGCAAAATGAAGTTTCTGTGGAGAAAGAGCTGTGATGGTAGCACAATAGTAAGAATGCACTTAACCTCGGTCGACACTGTACTTAAATATACTTAGGTGGCCAATTCTAGGATATATGTGTTTTATCATATTTTTAAAATATATTTGAAAAGATTACAGAAACAACACATTTTCAAAAGATAAAGAACTTCTGTATGTCTGTATGTACAAAGCTCCTTCATGGAAATCTTCACTAAGATTCTTCGATATAAGAAATTTCTGGCCCTCACTCGCCGCCGACGGCCTGCCTCGCCGCTGCCCCACAGAAATGCTTCGATTACCAGCAGTCCTTCGCCAGATCAGACCGGTGTCCAGGGCACTGGCACCTCATCTCACTCGGGCTTATGCCAAAGATGTCAAATTCGGTGCAGATGCCCGGGCCTTAATGCTTCAAGGTGTAGACCTTTTAGCCGATGCCGTAGCTGTTACTATGGGGCCAAAGGGAAGAACAGTGATTATTGAACAGAGTTGGGGAAGTCCCAAAGTAACCAAAGATGGTGTGACTGTTGCTAAGTCCATTGACTTAAAAGATAAATATAAAAATATTGGCGCCAAACTTGTTCAAGATGTTGCCAATAATACAAATGAAGAGGCTGGGGATGGTACCACTACTGCTACTGTATTGGCACGATCAATTGCCAAGGAAGGCTTCGAAAAGATTAGCAAAGGTGCTAATCCAGTGGAAATCAGAAGAGGTGTGATGCTAGCTGTAGATGCAGTAATTGCTGAACTTAAAAAGCAGTCTAAACCAGTGACAACTCCTGAAGAAATTGCTCAGGTTGCTACTATTTCTGCTAATGGAGACAAAGAAATTGGCACCATCATTTCTGATGCAATGAAGAAGGTTGGAAGGAAGGGAGTCATCACAGTAAAGGATGGAAAAACGCTGAATGATGAATTAGAAATTATTGAAGGGATGAAGTTTGATCGAGGTTATATTTCTCCATATTTTATTAATACTTCAAAAGGCCAGAAATGTGAATTCCAAGATGCTTACGTTCTGCTGAGTGAAAAGAAAATTTCTAGCGTCCAGTCCATTGTACCTGCTCTTGAAATTGCCAATGCTCACCGGAAGCCCCTGGTCATAATTGCTGAAGATGTTGATGGAGAAGCGTTGAGTACACTTGTTTTAAATAGGCTAAAAGTGGGTCTTCAAGTTGTAGCAGTCAAAGCTCCAGGTTTTGGTGACAATAGGAAGAACCAGCTTAAAGACATGGCTATTGCTACTGGTGGCGCTGTATTTGGAGAAGAAGGATTAACTCTGAATCTTGAGGATGTTCAGCCACATGATTTGGGAAAAGTTGGAGAGGTCATTGTAACCAAAGATGATGCCATGCTCTTGAAAGGAAAAGGTGACAAGGCTCAAATTGAAAAACGTATTCAAGAAATCATCGAGCAGTTAGATATCACAACCAGTGAATATGAAAAGGAAAAACTGAATGAACGCTTGGCAAAACTCTCCGATGGTGTGGCTGTGCTAAAAGTTGGTGGGACAAGTGATGTTGAAGTGAATGAAAAAAAAGACAGAGTTACAGATGCCCTCAATGCTACTCGAGCTGCTGTTGAAGAGGGCATTGTTCTGGGAGGGGGTTGTGCTCTGCTTCGGTGCATTCCAGCCTTGGACTCATTATCGCCCGCTAATGAAGATCAGAAAATTGGGATAGACATTATTAAAAGAACACTCAAGATTCCTGCAATGACCATTGCTAAGAATGCAGGTGTTGAAGGATCATTGATTGTTGAGAAGATTTTACAGAGTTCCTCAGAAATTGGTTATGATGCAATGGTTGGAGATTTTGTGAATATGGTGGAAAAGGGAATCATTGATCCAACAAAGGTTGTAAGAACTGCTTTACTGGATGCTGCTGGAGTAGCCTCTCTGTTAACTACAGCAGAAGTTGTAGTTACTGAAATTCCTAAAGAAGAAAAGGACCCTGGGATGGCTGGAATGGGTGGAATGGGAGGAGGGATGGGAGGTGGCATGTTCTAATTCATAGAATAGTGCTTTACCATTATTAATGAACTGTGAGAGGAAGCTCAAGGCAGGTACTCCTCATCTATAACTTCAGAGAAGTCAGTTGAAGGAAAAACACTGAAGAAAAGGCTGGCTGATGTTTTAAGAAAATCGCTATAATCATCAGTTACTGGTTTCAGTTGACAACATATAATGGTTTACTGCTGTCATTGTCCATGCCTACAGATAATTTATTTTGTATTTTTGAATAAAAAGACATTTGTACATTCCTGATGACTGAGTGCAAGAGCCATGTACCAATGTACTGCTTTAAACTTAAATCACGAGGCATTTTTACTACTATTCTGTTAAACTCAGGATTTTAGTGCTTGCCATCACCAGATGAGAAGTTAAGAAGCAGCCTTTCTGTGGAGAGTAAGAATAATTGTGTACAAAGTAGAAAACTATCCAATTATGTGATAACCTTTGTGTAATAAAAATTGTTTAAAATTAAAAAAAAAAAGAAATTTCTGTGACTACGTAAAACAAGGTTTATATCAAAGTCACCTGGGTCAAAAATCTTCCATGCATTCTCCGTTGACTTAATAGTTGTACATTATAGACAATGTTCATGAGGGAGAGAGGGAAGGAAGGGAGGGAGGAGAGAATGGAATGGGTTGAAGCTCATGCTCTGCATGCACAGACCTGGGTTCAATGCCCAGCATGGCATAGCCCCCGAAGATAGCTGGGAATGACCTCTAAAACAAAACTAAACACCACCAGGTGTGACCTCAAAACAAAACGAACAAGTAATGGAATCAAATAATAAATGTATATTTCTGAGTATTTATGGGCTTCAAACCAATTTATTTTAAAATAAAAATATGTTCAGTGTGCATTTGCTATCTGAAAAGAGTAAATCAAGTTTATTACACATTTAAATACTAAATGCTTTATTCTCAGTGTGATATCAGAAATAATTTATCCTTGTCTGTTCCTTTGCAAGCATATGTGAATTTCAGAATCATGACTGTGGCTCATGGTGCAATGTATGCCTTGCAAAGCCCCAGGTTCAATTTCTAGCACCACACACATAGACATACTCGCATGCACGCACATGCACACACACACATCAGAATTTCACGTACTATCCATTCTTATTGAATCTACATAAAAATGTATATTGTAGATATATTTCAAGTTGGAATTAGATGTGGTGACATGAGGATTGAGAATTACTTTCATTTTATACAACTTTGGGGCATAATTAAAAAGAATTCAGTTTTCAACAGACTAAAAGCTTACATTTAAAGTAGTCAGCACAGATTATAAATATACCTATAAGAGATGATCATACTTTGCATTTATCTTGTTTAATATTTTTATGGATTTTAAAGGAAAATGTGTTGTGTTTTTTTCATTCATGCTTTGCAAGGAAACAGAATTTTATGGTAGAGATAGAATTGTCACAGGAATATGGTATCCAAGTTCTTCTGTTGTACAATGTCATACAAGTAATTTCGCCTCTGTTGAGCTTTTTATTTTTCCCACTAAAGTCAGAGAGAGAGAGACACTGGGACCAAATATCTTTCATATTTTAAGACTTCACACTTTTGAGACATCATGTTTTCTTTAGCCAGGTTGCACTAAGGCACTTCAGCTCAACAGATAATTACTAAAAAACTTCATTAATGATGAGAACGATGATGATGACAGGTGAGATTTATTAGGTACTCGGAATGCCAGGCACTGGTGGTAGTAGATTAATTGTAAGAAGAAAGCAATGTTACAATCCAGGCCCAAACCCATGATCTCTGCAGTATGATATTGTCACTCCTTTAGCAGAAGGTAGAGACTTCCTCATTCTCTGAAACTGGGAGGTTCTCATAACATGCATTGAACAAAAATGCAACTGGTCAGCTTAGTCTAGGCATCATGGTTTGCTCTCAGAATTCTGTCATCACCAGGAGAACAAGCCCAGTGAGTGTTCTAGAAGGTTAAGGAACATGTAAATAGGGAGAGGTGGTGGGGGAGGGATCCTACTTATGCCATTGGACGTATAAAAATCCCAAATGAATTCAGCTGGCTGACTTTTTCACCATAGATGCCCGAGTTAGTTCCATGGAACGTAGTTTAGCAGATCAATCAAAATAAAATCATAATAAATTACTGTTTGAAGCCACCAAAATATGATGTTGTCTGCTACACAACCATCCTTGTGGCAACAGATAGCTGTCACTTTGCTCTAATCACCTGACATAGTTTTCTTACCACTCACAACAAACCTACATGAAAGGTACTATTATTACGACACTTTAGAGGTAAGGATACCAGAGAGGCACAGAGAACTTAACTCACTTCCCTCAGATCACAAAACTACTATGTTTTGCTGTTTATTAAACACCAACAATTGTAATAAGCACCATTATTTTATATACCATGAGAAAGTGAGAGAGCAACTAGAACTCGATGCATCCTAATTTCATAAACCAAAACACTTTTGGAGTCAGAGCCATAGTACAGTGGGGAGGGCATCTGCCTTGCATGCAGCCATTCTGGGTTCAATCCCTGGCATCCCAGATAGTCCCCAGAGCACCACCAGTAGTTATTCCTGAGTACAGAACCAGGAGTAATCTCTAGAGCATCACCAGGTGTGACCCAAAAAGCAAAAAAAAATTTTTTCAAAGTTTTCCATGGCTTAATGTTGCAGTCATTGGTAGGTATTAGGAGACAGTGGGGCACGAACAGGTGGAGCATAGACTGCATTTAGGAAAGTGAACAGTTTGTATAAAATAATTCTATGCAAAGAATAAACCCCAATGTAAATGATGGTCTCTGGGCAACAATAGGATGTCCGTGTTATTCATCAATGGTGACAAATGTGCCACTTAGGTGGGGGACTTCATAATGGGGAAATCACACTTGTGGGAAATGTCCACTTCCTATCAGTGTGACTGTGAACCTAAAACTGCTCTAAAAAGATAAAAATCTAATTTACAAGAAGGTGAGAATTAAGAAATTCATCTGAAAACTTATAAAATGAGGGAGCATATGGTGGGTACCAGGCCTCTGGTTGGGCACTTCCACTGATTTAAAATAATTTAGTCATTTGAATATTTAATGGACTGTTAGGAAACCGTGCCCACCTTGTACAGGTCTCTAGAATGGCAGGTGATATGTAGGGACCTTCTCTCTTAAATATACTTTGTTAGTATCTTCAGGTTTAAAATATTTCTCCGCCCAATTCTTTGAACTGTGCTGTCTGCCTTACAATCTAATCAGGAGTCCCATTCCTTGCTGTTTACTTCATTGCCTGCATTGATTCATTAACATTTCCACTTTCTAAATCCTTCACTGGTTGGTTGGTCTCCTAAAAATTCCTCCAATTTATCTACGTCTCTTAAAAGAAATTAGATGCTCACTTACTAAATATAGTATTAATGAGACCTAATCATTAGTGTTGAATTAGATTAATTACCTTGCTTGTTTGGAATGTGACACTCATCCATCAATTAACATTTCACATATGTGTAATTCCTCCATTTTATTCCCTAAGATAGATTAGTCTGATCATGACTTTTGGAGTTAGATAGACCAAGATCAAATATTGCTTCTTCCTACCACTTGCTATTTCTATAACCTTGAACAAGTTATTGAGCTCTTTGAAATCTTTATAGTTGAGATTTAAACTAGCTAATGAGATATTCCCACACTCTTGTTGCTCAGTAATGTGTTGGCTCTTCTTATGACTGATCTACATCCTTGAAGAATGCCCCCTGAATTTATATAGATTAGGAACATATTTCCTGCAGCATTCTACATTTGTTTGGAGAAGCAGAATTACTAGAGGGAGGTTGACGTGGGTATAGATATGGATTAAAAAGATGAAATTGAGATATAGACAAATATAAGACCTTTCCATTTATTCTAGGATTTGGTATTATGCAGTTTTGTGGAGATTAGACCACCTTGCTGGGGCTACTTCTACTCCTGCTCCTGTAGTCAGTGGTCAGAAGGGCCAGCACTTTAGAAGATGAATGGGATGTATGGAATAGGACAGATTGAAGCCTATAAAACTGAGCGAAATTGGTAAGAAATTTCTGAAACCCACATTGGTTTCTAATTATCTCCTTCATCTCCACCATCAATAATGGGACTGGGGATAATTTTGTGGAGAGGCTGTTTGCCTCTGCACTTTTTGAAAGAATGTATAATAATTAACCTGATCTATCGCTACTCTTGCTCAATTCTTGGAAAATTGCACCTTTAGGCTGTTTTGTCACTGTGTCATCAGTCCATAGGTGCAGTCAGTACTAAGTAATCAGGGTTCAGTCCAGAGAGGAAGAATCGAGGTTTTAAGGTGTTTGCCTTGCATGCATCTGGCATGAGTTTGCTCTCCAGCACCCATGTAAGCCTCTGAGTACTACTAAAAAATGATCCCTCAGCACAGTCAGAAGGAAATCATGAGTGTAACCAGGCATGGCCCAAATTCTCTTATCCAGCCAAAAAATAAATAGATAAAAGAATACGAGTTCCAGGGGCTGGAGCGATAGCACAGCGGGTAAGGCATTTGCCTTGCACGCAGCCAACCCGGGTTCAATTCCCAGCATCCCATATGGTCCCCTGAGCACCGCCAGGGGTGATTCCTGAGTGCAGAGCCAGGAGTAACCCCTGTGCATTGCCAGGTGTGACCCAAAAAGCAAAAAAAAAAAAAAAAAGAATATGAGTTCCAGTTTATAACTAGCCAATTAAGTGTCACAAAATAAGGTGATAGAATGGCGATAGGAAAAATCTGCAATGGAGGAACATTTAGAGCTGGATCACCCCAATTTTTTCCTTTTGAAATAACTGTACTTGACTAACTTAAGAAACAGAACTTTCCTGTCTATTAAATAATTCCTATAAATTAATTAGCCAAGCTGATAAATAATGTGAGCCTAATGCTATCTCAGAAGAGATATAACTATATATTATTTCTTAAAATCACAAATGTAAGGGACAGAGAGATAATACACGGGGTAAGGTCCTTGTCTTACATGCAACCAATCTGATTCTGTCAAGGTACCACATGGCTCCCCCAAGCATTGCCAGAGTTTATTCCTGAGTACAAAGCCAGGAATAGCCCAAGCACTCCTGGCTATGGCCCAAACTCCCTCAGCACCCAAACCATAAATATAAACATATTGAATATCCGATTCAGTCAAGATTGCCACTCTATTAGAGCAAATTCTCCCATTTATTATACAATTTGCATAACAATAAAAAGATCATTTAAATGCAATTTATTATATGTGCATCATAACATTTATACTAGCAGCCAGACACAATGTTCATTTTTACATAAAACTACTTATTACAAAGATGTGATTTGCTTGGTATTTCTGTATACCTCTAAAATTTACCAACTTGAAGAAGCAAATTTCATTGTGAAAAACAATTCCCAGGGGCTGGGATGATAGCACAGCGGGTAGGACGTTTGCCTTGCATGCAGCTGTCCTGGGTTTGATTCTCAGCATCCCATATGGTCCCCCAAGCACTGCCAGGAGTAATTCCTGAGTGCATGAACCAGGAGTAATCCCTGTGCATTTCTGGGTGTGACCCAAAAGCAAAAAAAAAAATTCCCATATCTATTAATTGACATTAATGAGAAGGACTTACACCAGTTGGGTATTGTGTGTGTCCATTTGTCAGACCCAATTTTTTGCTGTCCTGCTAGTTCTTTCATAACACTTTCTCCTAACTTTGAAATCCTAAGATGTCTCTAGAGATCTTCACCTTTAATGGTAGCCTGGGAAATAGAAATTTATTTTTTTATTTTACTTTATGTTTATAACATGTTCACAATAATTTGTTACATTCAATATTTCAACAGCAATCACACCACCATTACACCTTCCCACCACCATTATTTCAAATTTTCCCACCACCACCCAAACCTGCCCCCAAAACAGGTCCTAAGTAATTTATTTTGTATTGCTTGTTGTGAATACTTGACTAAAAATGAAGCGAAATAGAACTTTAAATCCTTAAAATCTGGCAATCTTCTTTATGTTTAATATATCCTCATATGCATATTTATATGCATATTTTAGGGGTTATTTGGGGAGGGACATACTTGATGGTGCAGGGGGTTGTTCCTTACATTACTTAGGGGACCACATGGGGTAGGGAATCAAACTTGAGTCTCCTGCATGGAAAACTTGTACTCAGCACTTTGATTATTATGAGTATTTCATGTCTGATTTAAATGTAATCAATGTGATTTTATTTTACTTGTATGATTTCATTTTACTTGTATCACTTTGAGTCCAAAAACACATTTCTCTGAGTTATTTACATTTCCATTCCTATACTCTTTGGTAATGCAATAAATTAGTCAGTATCACCAGCATAATTGAATAACATGATTCAGCACAGGAAAGTTAGCTTTCCTCTTTTGTACAAAATTTGTACTAACAGTTTTTCAGATTTAAAGTATGTCGATTGACTGGAGCCATTATCCTCCTCTTGGTGTTCAAATTGCCTCAAGTACACTTTAAATTGGTTCCTGTGGTCTTTTGACACAGTACCATTAATCTTGGAAAGCTTCCTTGCCTTCTGGCTCGACTAGGAGCTCTGGTCTCACACAAAACCCTCCAGCTCAGAAATGGAATCACACACTTCCCCAAGAGGTCCAAGCTCCAGGCTTTAGATTGCTTTGCAGACCAGACATGCTCTTGGCCAGGTCTGTTGAACAGGGATCTAAACATGCACTTCCCCCATTGGGTGGGCATGAATTTGCTTTCCAACTTTTCTGAAGTAAAATTGACAAATAGAAATTGCATATAATGAAAGCATGTGACTTCATGTTTTGATATGCATAGAGATTGCAGTGCAAAGTGACCAGGCAGATCGGCACATCCACCACTTCACAATGCTATTTTGCTTCTTTCTTCACCTCTTCTTTTTCTCCTCTTTCCTTTCTTTTTTCTTTCCCTCTTTCTCAATTCTTTCCTTTCTTTTTCTTTGTGTGCTTAAGACTTGTTCACTTAATCAAATCATCAAAGCTTTCTTATTTGTATTGCTTCTCTTCCTTCTGAAGCTTAGAAGACTAAAATTGCTAAAACACATAGGAGTGAGGCTTGTCATTTGGAGGATGTGACACCTTTGGGACAAGCCACCTTTGAGGCAAGCCACCAGGACAGAGCCTTGTAGATATCTTTGTATTAATAAGAGCTAGGCAATGGAACCTCCTTGAGCTACAGTTACCTTTCTCTTCATTGCCTTGCTAAAAGCATACCTCTGGTGATACATCTCCATTATTTTCCATATATGCTACATATATCCATTCATCCCTCAGAAGTGTGGGTATTTTCCTGGAAAACTATTATGTATAAACTGTTACATCACCCAAATTCTATCAGGCATAAAACTAGAACTACATCTCCCCATGCTTTGCCAACCTTGCTCTTTACCTATGCTGGTAAGACATTCTTCCCAACTGAAGCTGTTTCCCTCCAGTAAACACTTTTTAATTCAGTTACTCCTGTGATTTTTTAAGATGGCATGCCCTTAGCAAACTTCTGGCATATATCCTTATTAGCTTTAGCTGCCATGCTGTCTAGTACTTCATACCCTTACCTCACTGAAATTTTGTAACCTTTAACCATCTCACCCTACTGGCCCCGTTAACTCCCATAGGGAACTACCAGACTACTCACAGCTTCGTCAGTTATCTTAGATTCCATTTCAAGTACTATCTGACCATACTTCTATCACTGCATATGGTTCAGTTTCATTTCAGTTAGCCTTATGTACTAGAATTCAATCATGTTATCAAAAATGACAGGATTGTCTCCATTTTGAAGGTGGAGGTGGGCATCATATCCAGCATTGCTCACTGCACACTCCTGGTTCTGCATTGGTGGGAATTAAGGGGATCAAATGGGGTCCCAGGGATCAAATCCATGTCAGTTACATGTCATTACAAGATAAGCACCCTACCCACTGTGCTATCTCTCTAGTTCAATTTTCTTACTTTTTAAAGGAGAATATTATTCTATTGATCCATATACACCATTATATATATATACTCTTTCATTTGCATCTATTTTTATCTTGGTGATTGTGAATGATGTTTCATATATATCTTCAAGAAGCAGATTTTTTATTCTTTTGGCCTATGTTCAGAATGGTATGGATCTCCTGTTAGGTTTTCTTTTTTATTTTTGTTTTCTTTTGCTTTTTGGGTCACACACAAAAGTGATATTCAGGAATTACTCCTGGCTTTGCACTCAGGAATTACTCCTGGCAGTGCTTATGAGACCATATGGGATGCAAGGACTCGAACTCGGCTTGGCAGCATGCAAGGCAAATGCCCCAACCAATGAACTATGGCTCCGGCCCCTCTCATAGTGCTTTAACTTTAATTTTGTTTTTGTCGTGTTTTGTTTTTCTGATTTTGTTGCCATGCCCAGCAGTACTTGGAAGCTAATCTCAGTTATTGCTCAGGTGCTCTTCTGAACAGTGCTCAGAGGACCATGCAGTGAGTTCTAAGGACCGAACCCAGTCCTCCTACATGCAAAGCATGTTTTGCATGCACTTTGACCACTGAGCTACCACTCTGGCTCTATTTTTAAATTTTTTGCAATGATTCATAAATTGGATTTTTTAAAATTGAATCACTGTGAGATAGTTACAAAGCTTTCATGTTTGAGTTTCAGTCATACAATAATCGATCATACAATAATCAAACACTCCTCCCTCTACCAGGGCACATTTTCCAAAACCAATGTCCCCAGTATCCCCACCATCCAAACTCTCCCCCTGCCTCTTTGGCAAACAATCTCCCCCATACTCTGTCTCTACTTTTGGGCATTATGGTTTGCAATTCAGATACTGAGAGGTTATCACGTTTGGTCCTTTATCTACAGTCAGCACACATCTCCCATCCTGATCGATCCCTCCAACTATCATTGACTTAATGATCCCTTCTCTATCCCAGCTGCCTTCTCCCCCAGCTCATGAGACAGCCTGCCAACCATGGAGCAATATTCCTGGCCCTTGTATCTACTGTCCTTGGGTGTCAGTATCCTATTATGTTATTTTATATTCCAAAGATGAGTGCAGTCATTCTATGTCTGTCCTCTATTTCTGACTCATTTCACTTAGCATGACACTCTCCATGACCATCCACTTATAAGCAAATTTCATGACTTCATCTCTCCTAACAGCTGCATAGTATTCCATTGTGTAGATGTACCAAAGTCTCTTTAACCAGTTGTCTGTTCTCAGGCATTGGGTTGTTTCCGGATTCTGGCTATTTTCTTTTATCTTCCTTCTTATATTTCCCCATTCCCTTTGTTGTTGCAATGACTATAGATCACACAAGTTGGTTGCAATGCTCACACACCTCAATTGTGGTGCTTACAGGCTTGGTACTGTGGGTGGCACATTAGTTACGCCGAGAATAACAAAGAGCCGTGCCATTGGGTTAGCATTCAGCATGTGGTGCAGGGGCAGGTATGGAATTCCTAACCGCCTATCTGAGGGTCAGTTTCTTTACCACTAAGCCTCATCCTGAGGACCTCTGATTTTAACTATTTGAGGAATTGCCACTGTTCCCCATAATGGCTACACCACTGAGCAATCCCACTTACAGTGCTTTCAGTTTCCTTTCCTCACATACACACCCACACTTGCTGGCCTCTGTCTGAGCCATGCTAACAGAGGTGAAGTGACATGTCATGTGATTTCCCATGGTCTTTCTCTGATGGCTAGTGATATTCGCTCCCTGTCATGGACCTGTTGGCCAGTAATATGTTCTTTGGGATATGTTACTGAAATAAGTTACTTGTTTGCTTTAGCAAGAGTCTAAGAGTTCTCAACTGCAATTTTGAATTTAATTGGAATGAAAAGGCAAACAAACAAAATTCAAAATTTTAAGTGATGTCTTTTGTTTTCAATCTGCATTCCAGAAAGTATTTGCAGTCAAGCTAATTTGCTTTAACTCCCTTTTGCTCTAATTCCTCTTTTTTGGCATGCTGACACAAACACGTTCTTACTTTTCTGATGGATAGTTCAATTTACTTATTTTCATTATTTTAGTGCACATCCACTTTAAGGATACTGAAATCCTAATGGCTATAATAGAAATTCTCTTAAAGGGAAAGTTCGGGAGTTGGGAATGTGGCGTCTGTGATCAATTGATACCATGCCTTGTGTGTGAAAGTCTAGGTTGGATCCCTCACTACTATGTGACCTCTGAGCATTCCTGACTGTGGCATCCAAAATAGCAACAACAAAGTGGAAGTTTGCTCCTCCATTCCTGGTGGAGATTATTAGCATACTATAAAAAAGAGTACAAACAGACTAGACAGGAGTTAAGGCACTTGCCTTGCCACCATGCTGGTTCAAAGCTCTGAAGACTACATATGGTCCCCAGAGCACTGCCAGGCGTGATTCTTGAGCCAAATACTTCTCCCACTGAAAAAGAAAAGAAAGAATAGAGAGAGAGCCCTCTCTCCCTGTCCTCTCTAAGGTAATAAGAAATGCAAACTTCAAATCGCTAATCTATAACGACAAGGAGATCACTGATATATTTATATGAGATATAGGGGCCAGAGTAAGTAGGGTGTAGGTAAGTAAGTAAGTTGTAGGTGGCCAACCTGGGTTCAGTCTCTGGCATCACATGTGGTCCCCCAAGCCGCACCAGGAGTTATCCCTGAGCACTGAGCCAGGAGAAAGCCCTGAGCACTGCTGGGTGTGGTCCAGAAACAAAAAAATACAAACAAAAAGAGATATAAGTGTATAAAACAACTAGCTGAACAGACTGATTATTTCTTTAATCATTTACCTTTAGTAAAAGAAGCCTATATGTTTTCATATTTTCAATAGCTTTGTACCAATCTAAAATTCCCATCTTGATCTGAAAACTGAAACACATTTTCTCCCTTTATTGAGCCAGCTTTCCTATGTTTTATGATGGAATACTCCCCTGTACCAATTTAATAAATCATGCTATCAATTGCTCTGCAGGGAGCCATTTTACCTTACTGATCTTATCCTGTCACTCTTTGTTTATCACTAGCTAACCCCATGCCACACCTAGCGAAGGTTGCCACTCCTAATCTTACTGATCTTATCCTATCAGCATTTGTTTATTACTAGCTAAAGCCCGTGCCACACCCTGCATTTCTATTGGGGGTCCCGGCGTGCATACTATACCACCTCCTCCCAGCAGGGAGGTATAAAATACTGTAACTGCCATAGAATAAATGCCTTTTCTCCCTCCTCCGGGCTCTGCGTTTGTTCATTCAGCTGTGTCCTCTTCTCAGCCCCACTAAGGGTTCTCCCTGCTGAACAGAACGAGACCTCCACATCGACTTCCACATTGCTCTACAAAAGTTGACAATTTATAGATTCAAATAAAGTGGCAAAATTGGGCCTTGGTGTAAAGTAATTGTAACTCTGCTCCTGCCTCAGTCATCAAAAGACAGAATGTATTCATTACTGCTCAGATCCTAATGCTGACTTCATTTGCTAGGAACTATTGGTCCCACATTGACTATTGCAACCATTTCTAAATGCTTCAGCATTGCAAATGTCTGTCCAAAAGCTGTTCCACTTACCTAACTGTGCAGTTCACATGGTGTTAGCCAATATGATTTTTATTTTATTTTACTTTGGCATTTATTTTACTTTGGGGGTGGTGTGTGGGTCACACCAGGCAGGTAGTGGAAGAAGCAAACCTGGGCTGGGGGATGTCAACCAAGCATTAAGTTCTTTGAGTTATTGCATCCGTTTCTAAAACGTTTTTACTTGTGGTTAAGATACACATAACGTACAATTTAACATTTTAGCCATTTTTACGTATGTGTAGTTTGGTGGTATTAAATGTAGTCGCACTATTACACAGGGATCTCTACCACCAGGGCCAGAGTAGTGATACAACAGGTTGGGTATTTGCTTTGCACATCACCAACCTGGGTTTGATCCCTGGTATCAAATATAATCCCCAGAGCCCACCAGCAGTGATCCCTGAGCACTGAGCCAGGACTTAGCCCTGAGCAACACCAGGTGTGGCCCAATATACCACCCCAGACACCCCCCTATCCCACCAAAAGGAATTTCTACCACTGTCTCTGAAACTCTTTCCAAGCAGCGCCTTTATTTTTTTAATAACTTTTATTTGATCACCATGAGATTAGATACAAACTTGCATGATTACGTTTCAGTCATGCAATATTCTGGCACCCATCCCTCCACCAGTGCACATTTTCCACCACCATTATTCCCAATGTCCCACCCACATTCCCCCCCAACTCATCCCACTCCCTGCCTCTGTGGCAGGTACAATCCTTACTCTCTCTAATTTGGGGCATTATGATTTGCAATACAGATACTAAGAGACCATCATGTTTGATCCTTGATCTACTTTCATTACACATCTTCCACCCTGGATGATCCCTTCAATCATCATTTACTTAGTGGTTCCTTCTCTGTTCCAACTGTCTTTTCCCCCAGCATGTGGGGCCAGCTTCCAAACCATGGGATGATTCTCCTGGCTCTTATCTCTACTCTCCTTAGGTGTTAGTGTCATATTATGCTACTTTATATTCTACAAATGAGTGCAGTCATTTTATGTCTGTCCCTCTCTTTCTGACTAATTTCATTAACACGATACTCTCCATGTCCATCAACTTATATGCAAATTTCATGATTTTATCTTTTCTAACAGCTGCATAGTATTCCATTGTGTACATGTACAAGAGTTTCTTTAACCAATCATCTGTTCTCAGACAATCAAATTTTTTCCAGATTCTGGCTGTTGTAAACAGTGGAGCAGCATCTTTTGTAACCACCGACTACTCTCTGATTCTATGTATTTCATGGCTCTAGGTATCTTCAATAAGTTGAATTACACAGCAATTATCTTTTTGTGACAATTCCAGAATTAAAAATTCATCGTTTGTAGCATGTGTCAGAAATTCCCTTTCTTAAATGACTGAATAATATTTTATCACATGTATATGCCCCATTTTCTTTATTCATGCATATTAAGGAATATTTGTGTTGCTTCCACCTTTTATTATGGATAATGCTATGATGAACAGAGGTATATAAATACCTCTTTGCCATACTACTTCCTGTTCTTTTTGGTATATGCCAAGAATCAGATCTATATCATATGACAATTCTATTTTAAGTTTTCAAGAACTTCCATTTGGTTCCATAGTGCTACACCATTTTTTAAACTAAGAGAATGCCCTGTGGCAGAGTTAGGGTGGGGTGGTGAAGGATGGGGTGGGGGTGGTGGGAGGAATACTGGGAACATTGGTGGAGGAGAATGGGAACTGGTGGAGGGATGGGTAAGGGATCACTGTATGACTGAAATGCAAACACAAAAGTTCGTAAGTTTGTAACTGTACCTCAAGGTGATTCACTAATTAAATTTTTTTTTAAAAAAACCACAATTTCCTTTGTATTTCTGAACATGCACAATCTTTTTTTTTTTCTTTTTGGGTCACACCTGGCGATGCACAGGGGTTACTCCTGGCTCTGCACTCAGGAATCACTCCTGGCGGTGCTCAGGGGACCATATGAGATGCTGGGAATCAAACCCGGGTCGACCGCGTGCAAGGCAAACGCCCTTCCCGCTGTGCTATCGCTCCAGGCCCTGAACATGCACAATCTTATTAAAGTGATTGTCTAATGAATCTGATGTTATGCTTCTTTGAATAATTTCTAGATACAAAAGAGAAAAGCGAACTTGGATATGTTCGATAGCAGTGCTTTCTACTATGTTTTACTGGTAAAGATATTATAAAGTCCAAGGTAGAAGCCATGTACTAAGCAGCAGTTTATCTATGGCCTGGATTCGGAAGATAAGTCAGTACTAGTCAAAGATCTATTTTATTTCTTTGTTATGGTAATGATTCTACTTCCTTCTCTGCATTTGGTATTTTGTCACTCTTTTTTTATTTTTATTATTTTATTATCTGGCATAAGACTCTTCAGAATCTTTTTTATAAATAAAGAAAATAATCTCTTTTTTTTTAATTTTTTTATTGAATCACCAAGTGGAGGGTTACATAGTTCTCAGGATTATGTCAGTTATATAATACTCAAACACCCTTCCCTTCACCAGTGTCCATCTTCCATCACCAACCCCCCCAGTATATCTGCCGCCCCCTCCCACCTCCCCAGTCCCCACCCTTGTATGTGATAAGTTTCACTTCATTTACGCTTGTCTCGATTACATTCCATGTTTCAACACACAACTCACTACCGATGCTGGGGTTTCCCCCAAAAAAGAAAAAGACAGTCCTATTGCCAAGGAGGCAATTGATAGTTCTCCATTGCTAAGAATATAGAGATATTAAGTCCCGCTGTTTGTTACATAACTTTTCTTTTTCCCCCTTGCCCCACGCCACCGAGTTCACGCCTGTTTAGTAATCACCACGCTGTCTGACAAAGGGAAAAAAAAACCGAAGAGGATGGTTATTTCCCATCATCAGCCGGCGTGGGGCTCTGGCTTAGTTGATAGTCTAGTAGAGTGTCTGCAAGCAGTTTCTGGAACCAAAAATCTTGCGCTGGTATCGGCTCCGGCTTGAGATTCCACCAGCGTCCCGCTGTTCCATGTACATAACTTTTCCCCTTATATCCCATTCCCACGCCACCAGGTCTGTTTGCTTAATGGACATCACACTATGTTTGACACCACGCCGCGTTTCTTCCCGAGATAGGATATTTCTTCTCAGCCGGCTTGGGGATATAGCTTAGTTCAGTCTAGAGAGATGGCTACCACTTTGATTGCCTTCAATATTTCAACAAAAGACTCACTATTCTTGTTAGGATCTCCCACAAAAGTCTGACCCATTAAGAAGGAACCATTACATATTGCTGATACTAAGATGATATTAGGTTTTGGGTTTCTGTATAAAGACCAGGGAAAATTCTGCCTGAAATTCTATCACTACAATCTTTTACCCTTTTATGGAGCTCATAAGATGGGAAAACCTAGAGAAATATCGGCCCCCCCCCCCCCGCACTGGCGGAAGTGGGAAAGCTCCCTTGTCCTCCTCAGTCATACTGGGGCTGCGGGCGCGGCGAAGTGGGGAAGCCCACGTGGCTGCACTCTCTTTAAGTGTCCGATGTGGGCGGAGACCGGTACTTCCCCGCCCTCGTTCTCCCGCCAGCCGCGCCGCGCATTTGGGTGCGTCTCTCCATTTTGTGCTCAGAGAAGTGGGGTGGAGGCCGTGCTGTGCTCAGAAGTTGAAGGAGAGAGAGAGAGAGAGAAAGAAAAAAAAAAGAGAGAGAAACGCTGGGCCCCCGCACGGGGGGCCTGGCGGAAGCGCTCAAATCACATACTGCAGGTTGCTGGCGGGCTGCTGGTGTCCGAAGCAGCTCCGTCTTCTTCCTCCGTCATACTCGGGCTGCGGGCGCGGCGAAGTGGGGGAAAATAATCTCTTGAAATGATGTGGTGAGATGGAATTAAAATATGATCAAAATAACTTTCCTGGAGAATTACCATACTTTATAGTAAACTGTGTGATGCAGAAATAAACTTAACTTAAACCAAAGAAAAATTAAAAAAAATAAAAACATATAAAATAGTGTCCTCTTCATGCTATACCTCATGCCCCCCCTTATAACTATAATTCCCCCCAGGTCCTCCAGAATGCAAGGCACGAGCTCTATCTCTCTGAGCAATTTCTTTAGTCCCTAATTATACATTTTTACCAACAGTATACAAGATTTCCAATTTCTCTGCAACCTCACAAACACTTGTTGTTTTCTATTTATTTTTTATAGTATCTGTGCTAATGGGTATAATGTAAGAGTTCATTGCGTTTTTTATCCATTTTCCTAATGTTTAGTGATGTTGAGCAACTTTTCATGTATACTTTGCCCATTTGTAGATATTCTTCTTTTTTTTTCTTTTTGGGTCACACCTGGCGCTACACAGGGGTTACTCCTGGCTCTGCACTCAGGAATTACCCCTGGCGGTGCTTAGGGGACCATATGGGATGCTGGGAATCGAACCCAGGTCAGTCGCGTGCAAGGCAAACGCCCTACCCGCTGTGTTATCACTCCAGCCCCTGTAGATATTTTTTGAGGAAATGTCTATTCTCCATTTGGTGGATGCAATCTAACCAAGACACTGGTAGCAATGTTCTATTATGATTGAGCGATGTTCTACTATGAATAAAAGAAGCACAAGAGCTGGAGCAATAGTACATTGGGTAGGGCAGCAAATGCCCTGCCTGGTTTCAGTCCCCAGCATCCCATATGGTCCCCTGAGATTGCCAAGAGTGATTTCTGAGCTCAGAGCACCGCTGGGTATGTGAGCCCCCTCAAAAAAAAAAAAAAAGGATGAATTTTTGTAAACAACTCACAAGTTTCTGCCAGTTTATCAGAGTGAACAATGAAGACTGAATCATAACTGAATCATAACTGTAGTGTGATTTTTGTCTTCCCTTTCCTTTGCTATATTGTGATGACTGCAGGCCACATACTGGGCTGTGGTGTTGGTGGTGATGTTCAAGAGGGGCAATGTACTTTGTTGCAGTGCTCACATATATAGTGCTACAGCACTCCCAGGGGGTTTACCCCTGGTTGGACTCCTTTCACACTTGGTTGTAGTACTCACACATTTGATGGTGCTGCTTATAGTTCATTGTAGTGCTTGCTGGGGCAAGCCCAAACTGGCATATTTCAATATTGGCACTTGAACGCACTTGCCTGGGGTACACCAAAGACTATACACTGTAATATTGCAGAGAATCAGCACCACCACCAGAGTGACACTTGGCAAATGGGGTAATCCCAGGGATTGAACTCAGAACTCAGAACTCAGTCTATAAACAGGCACTTCACCAACAAGTTATCTCAGGATCCTGTTTAATTTTTCTTGTATTTTAAAATAAATGTTTCAAGAGACACACAAACAAATCTCAGAACTGAGCAGCTCTTGGCAGAAATGCCCCCGGACTTTGCATTAGGCCACCTTCTCCGGGCCACCCCAGATGGTGTCCCTCTGACTGTCCCTCTGCCTGTTCCCCGGGGACCCCAGCAGCTGCCATCTTCCAAAATTCATTAGAAAATCCAGGTACTGGCCAGCAGTGTCGACACAGACTGGGCCTCACAGGATAGGGAAGGAGCCGGACCTTCTTCTCCCCCACCCTGATGGGACCCTGAGATGCTGCCCACGCATGACCCCCAGCTACTCATCAAGCTCCTCAACAGCCATGATCCAGAGTCAAACAAATGAATCTTGGAACCTAGAGGCTCTTGATAGAAATCTCTCCAGGCCTAATTATTAAAATTTTTAAATTCCAAGATTGAACAGCGACGACATCATATGCTATTTATTACCAGCAATAGAAAATAATTTGTCTAATGTTGCCTTTTCAGCAGGTCTGAGTGTTGGGAAAAAAAATTCCAAATAATGATGGTGGGACTGGTGTCGAACTATTGAATGTGATCAAAGTAGAGAGAGAATAATGTGGAAATTATCTGCCAAAATAGACAGGGGTAGGGGTGAGATGGAAGAGGTATACTTGGGTTTTTGGTGGTGGAAAATGTGCACTGGTGAAGGGATGGGTGTTTGATAATTGTACAACCGAGACTCAAACACGAAAGCTTTGTAATTGTTCTCACGGTGATTCAATAAATCAATTTTTAAAAATAAATGAATAAAAATAAAATAAATGTTCCTATAAATGGGGCAATGCTCTGTCCAAAAATTAATGTAATCATTTGAATATAAGACTAAGCTAAGGAAAAATAATTCTGGAACTGCTTTAATTTATATTTATTTTGTTAAAACAAAATATCTTCTTGAAATGCTTATTGGAATTTCCCTTAGACATGTTTAACATTTTTTGACTTAGTGAAAATTTAAAATCAGTTATAGGTATTTTTAACAAAATGTTTCTTTTCAAAACTATTCAAACCAACAAAACTGAAAATTATTTTTAAACTTCCTGCTGATTAAGACAATAATTTATTTTAATTGGCTTCATGTGGGTAATATAATGTCAATTGTTTGGAGAACCTTTATGGCCTATCATTTCCATGTAAATTAGGGGAACTGTTTCACTAACTGAATATGTTATCTAAGCAAAAGAAGCAACAATGCCGTGATATGACAATGGGAATTGGTAATTGAGTACATCAATTCCCCAAGAGCCCTAAACATGCCAGTTGAATCTAATTTCTATTTCTGCAGCAACAAAAATAAGTAGAATTGGGGGAATAAATCAGGAAAGCCTTAAAGATTTAAGCTAGTAATGTGATAGATTTCATCAGGACGCTGCTATTCTTCCCACGGAGGACAGTACTCCTTCCTCCTGAATCTGCGCATGCTAGAGGACTGTTGGACCAATAGAGCCTGACAGGAGTGATAATGCACTCATTTCCACACCTAAACACGGGCAGCGTCCACCTTCCGGCCTCTGGAAACACTGTATCTTAGAGCTCTAAGCTACCATATAAGAGTTTGGACTGAACGTCCAGACCCCAAGCCAGGCTGTCTTCACTGAGACAATTTGGAATAGGGTGGGTCAAGTTTCCCTCCTGGCCCCAAAAGTCTCCAGAACTCATCGCAGCCATGCTCAAGGCCACTCTCCACAGGTTCGGATGAGCCTCACCCATGAGAGGATCTGCAGAAAAAAAACGGGTTTGCAGGACCTGTGACTGAGATCTCCAAGCTTGCTCAGACCAGGAATACCACCCCACCCCCACCCCGCCCAATCTCCTTAGTTTACCAGTAGCTTGGCAGTCACACCCAGAAACTGCTCCTGATGCCATATAATCTCATCAACGGCCATGATGCAGAGACTCAGAGATAAAGCTCTTGGAAGAAAGCGACATAGGCCTTACCTATGAGTGAATCTGCTGAATTCATGGATCTCGAAGCCACGAATGACCTCTCATACTCTACACCACTAATGTACCAAGAGTTGCACACAACATTTGATTGGGCTTGACAAATATGTTTGTTATCTCTTAAACAAGGGCTTTAATGGCTCCAAGATGAAATACAATACTCTTCACACACTTTCCTCTAAGGAAACTTTATTGAACCATTTTAGCAGATTATTCATAACAAGCAATACAAAATTAATTGTTTCATTCTGTTTTGGAGGGCTAAGTTTGGGATTTTAGGTGGAAACATTCGAAATATGGTGATGGGAATGTACAAGGGTGGTGGGATTGGTGTTTGAATATTAAATGTAGTGCATTATTGTGAACATCTTTATAAAAATAAAATAAAATTTAGAAAAAATAAAAAGAAGTTTGGATAGTCCAAGGCGAGAGTATAGTGAGTGAGGCACTTGATTTGCATGCAACCAACCTGGGTCTGGCATCTCAGAGAGTCCCCTGCGCCCATCAGGAGTGATTCCTGAGTGTAAAGTCAGGAGCTACCCATGAGCACAGCTGGGTGAGGCACAAAAAACATAACAAGTCCAAAAATGTTGGTAATTGATAGAAAAATCATGAAGATAGGCCCTGGAACAGCCTAGAGAAAGAGAACAAATCAACAAATCTAGCTTCATCCTGTCTCCAGCAAGTCAGCAGTTATGAAAGTGAAACCCAGCTTGGACTCTCCAAATGCAACCAGCCTGCAGCTGGCACTCACTAACAGGACCTAGTCTACCACAGGAGCAGAAGAATCGCCCAGCTGAGCCCCGTCTAAATTCCTGACCCACAGAGTATGGGCATAGCAAATTGATTATTTTCACAAACCACTAAGTTTTGAATATTTGTTAAAGCAGAATAAACAAGTAATGTGTACATAATTTTAGTTATTTAAAAATGAGAATTCTTGGCTGTGGAGTTCCTGAGGTTAAGCCTCTTTCCTTAAATGTTCCTGGAATCACGTATGGTCCCTCAAGTAGTGCCATGAGTAACCTCTAAACCAAGCCAGGAATAGCCACCGCAGGGTGTGCCCCAAAGAGCAATATAAAACAAAATACTATAAAATGTGAATTTCTTTTAGCATATTGAAGATTTTATAGCCTGAAAATGCTCTCACTGCAAAATACTTTAAAATACTGGCTACTAGGCCAGAGATTTGGTTCAGTAATAAAGCACTTACCTTGCCTGTGTGAGGGCCTGGGTTAAATTTCTGGGAGAAAGAGAGATGAAGGGAGGGAAGAGAGAGAGAGAGAAAGAGACAAACAGACAGACAGAGACAGAGAAGAGAGACAGAGAGACAGAGAACTGAATATTTTAGATTTTGAAAAAGTTTTGTCTGGGCTGCAGAGAGAGCACAATGGGTGGGGCTCTTGCCTTGCACATGGCTGACCCAGGTTCAATCTGTATCCCATCTGATTCCCCAAGCACCATCAGGAGTGATTGCCAAGTATCACTGTATCATTTTCATCCGTTGTTCATTGATTTACTTGAGCAGGGGCCAGTAATGTCTCCATTCGTCTGAGCCCTGAGATTTTAGCCTCTCTTTACTTGTCCTTCCCAAAAGTGCCACATTCGAGGCTCTTTCAGGGTGAGGAGAATGAGACCCATCATTGTTACTGTTTTTGGCATATCAAATGCACCACAGGGAGCTTGCCAGGCTCTGCCATGCGGCAGGATACTCATGGTAGTTGGCTGAGTTCTCCAAGAGGAAAAACTAGACAATAAGAGATTGCGCGGCCACAAATTTGGCCACGTGCTTCCGGGAGCTTTGTTGTATAGTCTCTGGATCTTGGCCCTTGATGGGATTACACAGTGCTGGGGGCAGTTGGTGGGCGTGACTGCCTAGCTACTGGAAAATGGGAGTCCACACCCCCAAGTACAGAACCAAAGTAAGCCCTGAGCACAACCACGTGTGGCTCCAAAATTTAAGAAAAAAATTGTATTTTTTTCTTTTTGGGCAATATTTGGCAGAGCTGAGGAAGGATTGTCTGGTTCAGTGCTTGGTGGTGGCCAGCCCCAGCAGCGCTCAGGGAAGCACGTAGTGCAGAAATCAAACTCTGGCGTCCCTCAGACAAAGCAAGTGCTCTAGCCCCTCGCCCAATATTGTGGGCCTGATGACAGGGGGCTCAGGGTAAGCGGGGGCTACCAGCGCCATACCCAACAGTGCTCAGGTGTCATGTGGTTCCATGTGCTCATTACACTTCAGTTACCTCCCCAGTTGTCCAGGAAAAAAGTTTAAATATATGTGTGTCTGTGTGTGTCTGTGTATGTCTGTGTATGTGTTAATGTGGAGGTGTGGCCGCATCTCCAGGGTAGAGCATAAGCTTCACAAGTGTGAGATCATGGTGCCAAATATATAAATAATAAGTTAATACATACATGCAATAAGTATACATATGAACTTAGTTTGTGGACATAGCTAAGTTCATGAGAGGATAAAAAAGTATTCAGAAGTGAAGGAGGCCAGCAAAAGTCTAGATGAGCAAGAATACTTTAAGATGGCAGCTGCCATAAGGAAAACTGGCTCCAAGACGCAAGAGCCTTGATTGTAAAGGTGGAAAGGCAGTGCCTCTTACCAAATAGGGATTTGGAAGAGAGATGCTGAGCAAAGTCAAAATCCTAGAAGTCTGTTCACAAAATAGGATACTGGGAAAATACCGACCCTGCAATGGGATCTATGACTAAAAAAGTGGGGATTTAATATGGGAGGGGGGTCCTTAAAGGACATTTCCTCTGAGAATGAGGTAGCAGCAAATGAGTTTTGGGTTCCAATTCAAACCTCTTTGCATGTTCTCCCAAAGCTAAGAAATTTATCTAAAATAACTTGCAGGGTGGGGGTGGTGGGAGGGATGCTGGGACCATTGGTGGTGGAAAATAGGCACTAGAGAAGGAATGGGTACTCGATCATTGTATGACTGAAATGCAAGCATGAAAGTTTGTAAGTCTGTAACTTTATCTCACGGTGATTCACTAATAAAATTTTTTAAAAAACTAAAATGACTTGCAGTTGGGAACATCTCCAAGTGTCTAATAGAAAAATTGGAAAATTGCCTCTAAACTGTGGATTCCTGATCATGGTTTACAGGAATTTCTCTAGACAGGGAGGCAGTGGGCTAAAACTGGCTTGTGGAGAACTTGCTAAATCTACTGTCCACATCGCTTCTGAACTCCGTCTCAGAAAGAGTTAATTGGTCATTTGAAACTGACTAAGGTGGCAAATCACATGTCTTTTAAGGGGTTCATATCCAAATTCTATAATAAAATCATGCTACTTGGTAGATAAACACTAATCATACAATTAAAATATTGTCAGGGGATCTGAATAGATATGTTTTCAAATGAGGTATACAAGTGGCCAACAGGTGCATGCAAAGCTGCTAAACACCACTAATCATTGGAGAAATACAACTCAAATTCATAATGAGCTACTGCCTCGTACTAGTTAAGATGGATATTATCACAAAGACAAGAGATAATAAGGGCAGGGACAGATGTAAAGAAAATAAAACACTTTTTCTTGGCACTGGTGGTGGGAATGTCAACTAATGTGGTCATTACGGAAAACAGCATGAAGGTTCTAAAAAAAAGTTAAATAACTACCACATGATCCAGAAATCCCACTGCTGAGGATATACACAAAGGAAACAAAATCTGAAGCTCTAAGAAGTATCTAATGTCCCACATTCACCGCAATGTTATTTACAACAGCCAACATATGCTCAGAACCTGAGGCTGAATGCATGGGTGCCTGTGTGTGTACCTATGTGATGCATTCCCATAGCAGAAAATTATTCAGCCTCAAAGAAGAAGGAAATCCTGCCATTTGCACCATTATGAACAAAACCTGAGGTAAGGTTCTGGGAACTGAAATTGCAGCACAGTCATTGAGTTAATGATACCATGTTGTTTCCTTATACTCCATGTGTGAGTGGGAAATTACTTAGAGTGTATTCTTAAAAGTTCTCACTGCTTGAGGCTGGAGCATGGGTATAGCGGGGAGGGTGTTTGTCTTTCTTGTAGCCAACCCAGCTTCCAACCCTGGCATCCCATATGCTCCGTCAAGCACTGCCAGGAGTGACTCCTGAGTACAGAGCCAGGAGTAACCCCTGCAAATCACCAGGTGTAATCCAAAAGGTCAAAATTTTTTTTCTCACTACAAAAAGAAAACCAAAGTAACTATCCTAATGATAAATATCCTAATGTCATACTATTGTGTTAATAATTTCACAAGATCCACGTTTATCATATAAGCATACTAATGCCTTAATCTATTTCAAAATTATATGTCAATTATATCTCAACCAAGCTAAAGTAAAATGCCATGACCTTTATTCCAACTTGTGATCCTTTTGATGAATATTTCTATTCACTTACAAAGAGTTTAAATGTTTTAAAATTTTTGGTAAAATTTTTCACATTGGATAAATTTAGATTAACAGATTTAAATGATGTCTTCTCTACTCTTACTGAATTTCTATCTACTTGCTCTATCCAGATGTTAACAAATAGTTGAAATCTCTACTTATTTCCTATTTACCCTTTTATGTCTGATAGTTTTTACCAGGTGTGCTTTAAAACTCTCTTATTAACATATAATTGTTTAAAGACAAGACGTCTGTGTATTTTTGTTGGAATAGTGTATTTATTACCACTATAAACTGACACTTCACCCTAGTGGTATTCCTTATTCTGAAAGTCGTTTTTGTAAGATAACTTAAACAGCTGCTCCTTTAAATCTATTTACAAGGCATACTCTTTCCCAATGTTTTCTCGTGAAATTTATCTTTCTTTAAATATAAACCAAGTTTCTTACAGACATCACATGCTTTTCTCACTCTTTTCCCTCCTGTCTGACCTTCATCTTTACCTTGGAGTATACTGAATTTTGACACTTACTAGAGGTGTTGATATATGGTTTACTTTGTATTTCTTTGCTACTTTTTAAGTTTTTATCTGCTTGCTCATTTTTTAAATTTTGTTCTGCCTTCATTTGAGATTTAGTATATTTTATATGATTATGGTTTTGGTTTGAGCTACACCCAAACCAGTAAACCAGTAAGCAGTGCTCAGGACTTACTTCTGAGTTAATGTGGGTTAAAGTACTTAATTTTTTTTCCATTGGCCACAGAAGATTGTTTTCAGATCATATTTTTCTGTGTCTTTTTTCTCCTCCCCTTCGCTTCACTGCTGTGGTGATGACAATCACTAAGACTCATTCACATTCTTGGCTGTGATGTTTGGTGTGGAGTACACACACTCTTAGGTGTGGTGTTTACTCACCAAGGGTCATACTCCTTTCATTGTGGTATTCATACACATCTGGCTTTGAGGAACAAGAGACTGCATGTATTATATGCAATGTATATATGCAATGGGGCAGTTGTGGTGATAGTGTTGGGGATTCTTTTTAAAAAAAATTAATTGAATTCTGTGAGATCTACTGTTACAAAATTGTTCATGATTTAGTTTTAGTCATACAGTGCTCCAACACCAGTCTCTTCACCAGTGAACATTTCTTGCCACCAATGTCCCATTTCCCTCCCTCATGATGACTCCTCCTCCCCCACAGCCTGCCTCCATGACAGACTCTCTGTCTCCTCTTCTCCCTCTCTCCCCACCTCTCTTTCTCTCTCTTTCTCCCTTTCTCTCCCTCTTATTTTCCTTTTAGATACTGTGGTTTGCAATACTGTTATTAAAAGGGTAGCATGCATATTCCTTTACCTCCTTCCAATACTCAATTCTTGTCCAGAGTGATCATTTCCTGTTATAATTGTCATAGTGGTCCCTTCTCTGTCCTGACTGCCCTCCACCCCCCGCTTTGTGACAAGTCCTTCTGGCCCTCTACTGTCTTTGGGTATTATTCACATATTACGTTTCTTGTTGTTCCTAAATTACTGTCTGTTACTGTTTTTGGCATATCTTAAACCTGAATGAACGATTTAAGGCTGTTCCTGTTCCTGGATCGAACAGATATCATTGGGCTACACTAGCACGCGACAGGGACAAATGGAAACATTACTGGGTCCTGCTCGAGCAAATTGAGGATCAACGGGATGACAAGTGATACAAGTGATTCTATGTCTGTCCCTCTCTCTTTGTCTGATTTCACTCAGTGGGATAGTCTGCATGTCCATCCATGAATAAGAAAATGTCATGACTTCGTTTATCATAACAGTGTTCCATTGTGTAGATGTGCCATAGTTTCTTTATCCAGTCATCTGTTCTCAGACACAAAAATTGGGTTGTTTCCAAATTCTGGCTATTAGCACCGGAGATTCTAAATAATCATCACCACAACTGCCCCATTGCATGTGGGCAGTACAGGGGATGAATTTATGGTGCTTCAAGGCAGACACTTTCTAACCACTGGGCAATCCTGTGTTGTTGTTTTATAAAATATCTAAATTTTATTTAATAATTCTAGAATCTCTATATTCTATTACTAAATCCTAAATTTGCTGATCTTTTTTTCTGAAGCTTTATCTGTTAATCCCATCCATTAAAATGTTCATTCCAGAGATTTTGTTTTATTTTCTAAAATTTCCATTTCAAACACTCCATTTCTCTTGTCACATTTGCCTTCAAAAAATTGAACACATGCCTATAAGTGTTTTAATGTTCTTGTCTGCTAATTCCATTGTCTTGGTCATATCTGCTTTTGTTGCTATTAATTGATTTTTCTATTCTGTGAATCACTTTTTCGTGTTTCTTGGAATGTAAAGGAACTTTCATTGCAATAGACGTTTTCAGTGATTCGCTTTTGATGGTACAACCTTTACCATTTTCACAAGAACTGAACTTTTTTTGAAGCAGTCAGAGGGAGGTCTTTCAATGACTTTTTTTAAAGCAATGATAAAAAGATGCTAAATTGACTTGTTGATTTAGCATGACCTCTCGAAAATGGCAATTTTCTCTGTAGTAGTCTCTTACTACTACATTAATACATGGTTCTTCTTTTTAATCTGAGTTCTGTTTTTTCAATAACTCACACTTTCACTTGAGCGCATTTGTGAAGCCCTTGCTACATAAGAGATTGATATCACCATTATCTCCACTTTCAAGATCATAAAGGAGAAGTACATAGTTTAAGAAACTTGCTTGAGTCTACACCAGTAAGGAGTGATGTGGGAATAATAACCCAGGTAATAAGCCCTCTTGAGTTAGTTTCAAATCTCAATGTTATCAACACTTTCTATGTATGTCCCTGCTTGCATTTGCTATGGCTGCCTTAACCTAAAACCAGTCACTGAAACAACAGCAATGTACTCTACACAATTATGGAGAAGGGCAGAAGCCCAAGAAAATATTTGGATTTCTTCTAAGGCCTTTCGACTTGCAGGTGTCCATCGCCCTCAAGGGTTCTACCTCATGGCTTTCACTGCACTATCTCCTGTTCTGTCTCCCTGTTCTTTTTCTTTTTAATTTAATTTTATTTTTATAAAGTAGTTCACAATTTTTGATTACATTTAATATTTGAACACCAATCCCACTACCATTCCACCTCCCCGCCACCATATTTCAGATGTTTCCATCCCGAACCCCAACCGCTGCACCAAAGCAGAACCGTATTTAATTAATACATTTAATTTTTTTTGTTATGAATAAACTGCCGGACTGGAGCAATAGCACAGCAGATAGGGCTTTTGCCTTGCACATGACCGACCAGGGTTTGATTCCTCTGTCCCTCTTGGAGAGCTCGGCAAGCTACTGAGAATATCTTGTCTACATGGCACAGCCTGGCAAGCTACCTGTGGCATATTCAATATGCCAAAAACAGTAAAACAAGTCTCACAATGGAGATGTTACTGGTGCCCACTCGAGCAAATTGATGAGCAATAGGACAACAGTGCTACAGTGCTACTGTATATGTAAAAATATATTTCCTTCCAAGATCGGTCGCCTTCTACTTTAAACCCCATCAAATGTGGTGCGCTGCTCTTGGAATATTAGTGGTGTGAGGTATAAGATGCCCAGGAATAGGTTGACTCGTAGGTGAGGCTCAGCCCGAGCGTGTGGAGAGCAGCATTGAGCATGGCAGTGTTTGAGTTCTGGAAGTTTTTGGCAGGGGCAGGGAGGGGCCTCACCCGCCCCACTTCGGGGTGCCCTGAATGAAACAGCCTGGAGCAGGATCTGTAGGCATGGCCATGGCGAGTCTCTCTGTTCTTATTATGGGAAAAACTGTTACACTAGAGTGTCAGTCTTGAGGCTTCATTTCAGCCTTCATTAACTCTTTTTTTTAATCATTATTTCTTCTAAATTCATTTATTTTCATAAATTTCATGTCATAAAACATAAATCATTTTACTATCGTATTTTATTCTCAATTTTTAAAAACATTGTATTATTAGTGAATCACCGTGAGGTACAATTACAGTTATAAACATTCGTACCTGCATTCCAGCCACACAATGATCGAGTACCCATCCCTCCACCAGTGCCCATTCTCCATCACCAATAATCCCAGTATCCCTCCCACCATTCCCACCCTATCCCCCCATCCTCCCTCCACCTCCGTCTCTGTGGTGGGGCATTCCCTTTTGTTCTCTCTCTCCTTTTGGATGTTGCAACTTGCCATAGTGGTATTGAGTGACCATCATATTTGGTCTATAGTCTATTTTCAGCACATACCTCCCATCCCGAGCGGGGCTTCAGAACACCCTTTACCTGGTGTTCCCTTCTCTATCTGAGCTGCCTTCTCCCCCAGCATGTGAGGCTGGCTTCCAAACCGTGGAGCTAAACTCCTGAAACTTATGTCTACTATTCTTGGGTGTTAGTCTCCCATTCTGTTACTTTATATTCCACCGATGAGTGCAATCATTCTATGTCTGACCCTCTCCTTCTGACTCATTTCACTTAACATAGCCTTCATTATCTCTTTAAAGGCTCCATCTTCAAATGTAGTGAGTTTGGGGCTAATAATTTTGGATAGGACACAATTTAATTTATGACAGGTTATCAATCTTTAGATGGAAATCTGATCTCAGCAAAACTAGGTTCATGATGCCACTGTAAACTCACTTAGGTAAAACAAATTCATGCGTTTGAGGGAAACACAAAAATATCTGGATTCAGATGCCAATTGGATTTTAGTTACTAAAAGCTAATGTCATTACTAAAAAAAAATGTATGTACATTAAAAACTTAAGAGTGGTTTGGGGGCATGTAGAACCTATAATCTAAAAAGCATCTTTGCTCTTTCTATGTCATTGTGTTTTGGTGAAGGTGAAACATAATCAAATAATACATATCTACTATCTTAGTATGTGTTCCTTCATCTTTTTTCATCTAGTGTGAAGCACTCACTTCTAACTGGACATTCTTCCACACTTACATGAAGTTAGAAAAAAAAAGAAAAATTAATTTCATGGTCCACAAGATTTATCGCACTAAAAATGTAAGTCAAGTTGTGAGCTTAAAAAATTATAATAAAGTTCATAACCCTATTATTACCCTGAGTGATTGCCTGAAGCCTAAAATTTTATTTTTGAAATTCTGTGAGGAATGGAGAATATTTTCAGGAACAATCTCATTCTGTTTATAATTTTTGAATGCATGCATTGTAAATATTTTAGCTTTCCCTATTGTTTTGCAAGTTGGTCATTTATATATTACCAAAATGTGCATGCCCTAAGGGCTGAGCTTAACTTTCTGATCTTTGTGAACCTCTGAAAATGTCATTTTCAATAGCGGTTTTATTTTTAAATAAATGTATGAATCCCTATTATGAACAGGTAATGCCAGTTGCCAAAACATGAGGAAAAAAATACTTAATGCATCTATTCAGAGCAAATCTTGTGAGTACACTATTTCAAAGTTATTCCAAGTTGCTAGTAACCACAATACTAAAATTAAATTTACATAGTCTATCACATCTTTTATTTCTTTCTTTATTCATTCTTCATCCCCCCATTTTCGTTTCTTAAAATAGTTATATATTTTTAATAACTCTGGAGAATGACATTCTTTAGATAATTATTTAAATTAATGTTCCATAAATCACAATTAATCTTATTTAGCAGATTAGTTCATATAATTAGTTTACACACACTATTGAAACAATAAAATGCCCTCAGTTATTTAATTGTTCATAATTAGAATGTTAAGTTCCTGCCCTAGTTTTGAAGTTTTCAAATAAATTGTATAATAAATATTTGGTAGTTACTTAATTTGTATTTTTATTGCTAAACTTGTATTTCTATTTGGAAAACTTCAATGTGATTTATTTAATGGGGGCAGAAACCACAATATTTAGGTAAATGTCTGTAGAGTTGACAACATTAGTCACAGAAATAGATGCAAAAGATAACTCCTTTCTGACAGCATGCTGAGACTTAAAAAATATAAGAAAAAAATGAAGAAGAAGAAATCACATCAGTTTAAAAGCTGTGTCCATGCAAAACACAGACTTATTAGACTTTTGCTTGAATCTGACTTTAAAATGTATGGTAATTCTACAACATTTGTCACTGACACTCATGTTACCAAAAAGAATTAATCTATCAGAAACGTTGTCTCTTTCCCTTTCTTCTCTCCTCTATCTGCTGCTATCCTTTTTCCTTCTCTCTTCTACTTTTACAACTCTGATGGTATTTTTTTCTACATAATCCCAAAACCTGTTACTTAACCACAGCAAGTACTCCTCCTAACATTCTAGAATTCCAATATTCAAAGCACTCTCTTGATAGAAATATCTGTCTTTGCCAGAGCAGGAGATGGAATGAATCATAGTTCTAATTTAGAAAGCTCCTAGCATCAGACAATAAAATTAAAATAAGTGAAACTTGTTATATTTCAACTTTATTTCATAAATAAATATTAAACACAATGAATGTGTGAATATGCTATTTTCAAGGTTATTATTTTAAGGGCATTTCAAAGACTTTATGCAGAGGTTTTGGAAAACAATTTAATTTACTTCTCAAAGAATTGCTCTTATAAACTCATCATGTTCCCCTCAAAATTCTAACATTGAAGTGATGCAAAACAAAAAAAAAACTTTGTCTGAAGATAAGGTTACAGAAGCAATAAATTCAAATTAAGTCATTTAAATAGGTCCCAGTCCAATATAACCCCTGTCCTGAGGAGCAGAGATAAAGAAAGATTAAGGCACTTGCCTTGCATGCAGCTGACTCTGAGTTGATCCTCAATACCAATTATGGTTCCCCAAACACTACTAGGAATAACCCTGGAACACAGAACCAGTAGTAAGCCCGGAGTACTACTTGGTGTGGCCCAAATTTCCTGCCCTCCAAAAAAATTATAAAAATAATGTATATATGTTTATACATATATATGTACATATGTATCCTTATGAAAGTGGAGATTTAGAGACACACTTCACACAGAAAAGATACCCATAATACATCACGGCAGAGATTAAGGAGATGCAGCTATAAGCCACAGAACATCAGAGTGTTAGCCCATGAACAAAACTCAGGGGACAGATGTGGAATCAACTCTTCCTAAAAAGCCTCAGAGGAAATAACTCTTGCTGGAGGCTTCATCTCAGATTCTAGTCTCCAAAAACATGAGACATTTCTGATGGTTTGGCAACTCAGCTTTGTTTTGGCAGTTCCAGCTAATACAGTCGCTGACTTTCACATTATTTTCACTTTGAAGCTTCTAATTCAGATCACATTCTTTTCTGGGTCGAAGACTCATTACTGGATGAAAACAAAATCAGACTATGAGCAGAAGGAGGAACTTGAACCTCTATTCATAGTTGGGATTATCAAGGTTTATTCTACTTTCAGATAGGGAAATCCCAACAAACCAAGCGTCATAGAAATCAGCTCTGCCACATTGTTGTGCTGTATCAGCATTACTTAACCAGTTCAAAATTATTTTACCAAGAGTATAGGCTAGGCCAAAGGAATTGTACAGTGGATTGGAGCGCCTGCCTTTTAAGCGTATGGTCATGAGTCAAAATCTCTGGTATCCCACATGCACAAAGCACAATCCTGGCAGCTCTATTATTTGCACCCCCGGTGCTGCAAGCCGTTTCCAACTGCACCACAGTCGTGAGTGTACAAGTATCACAAAAGATGGGGTATGATTCCCAGAGAGCACTGCAGCGAAAAAGATGCGCAAGCACTGTGGTGAGGAAGAAGATCTCTGGCAGTCACATGTGCGGTGTGGGCACCCAATGATCCTCGGCAAGCACCACAGGCAGAAGCTGTCCCACAGTTAAAGGAATGCAAATCTCAGTGAGCAATGCGATCAAGAATGCAAAGCTCCACACTATGACGTATACCCCAAACACACACCAAAATCATGGGGGGGGGGGGAAATAACAGTCATGCAAAACAGTACCAGAGCCTGGCATGGGAGCAACCCCCAGTCAAAATAAGAACAACACCAACAATGAAAGAAAAGGGAGAGAGGGTTAAAAAAAAAAATGGGTACACAGGCTGGAATAATAATGCAGCCGATATGGCTTTGCATGAGGCCGACCCAGGTTCGATCTCCAGCATCCCATATGGTCCTCTGAGCACCATCAGGAGTGATTCCTAAGGGCAAAGACAGAACTAACCCCTCAGCATCACTGAGTGTGACCCAAGAAAGCAAATTAATTAATGGATTAATTTAAAAGTACACAAATGTGAGGGGGCAGAAAGAAGAGGCAGATGGGAGGCGACTTGGGAAGGAGGCAGGGTCCTCAAACACATCAGGGTCAGAGCTGATATCTATCTACATATCTGAATCACAGAGCTAACACTGAAAGCGGAGACCCAAACTACAACAACCAAGCTTAAAAATGTGCCCAGACAGGATGCAGTAGGGGCGTGGGAGGAAACACAGGAGAGGAAAGTTGACACTGGCCGTGGGATGGATCCTTGAACATTGTATGCCTGTACCTTCACTGTCACTATATCACTGTTATCCCATTGCTCATCAATTTGCTTGAGCGGGCACCAGTAACGTCTCCATTGTGAGACTTGTTGTTACTGTTTCTGGCATATCGAATGCGCCACAGGTAGCTTGTTAGGCTCTGTCGTGTGGGCGGGATACTCTCGGTAGCTTGCCGGGCTCTCTGAGAGGGACAGAGGAATCAAACCCGGGTTGAGTGCGTGCAAGGCAAATGCCCTCCCCACTGTGCTATCACTCCAGTCTGCCTGTACCTTAACTATGAATAACTTTGTAAATCACAGTGCCTTCATAAATTTTTTAAAAGAGAACACACCAAGAATTTTAAAACAATACTTGCCAAACTGGCATCACAATCACGTGATCACAAAATCCCGTTAATCATTGATTTCTCGAGCAGGCTCAGTAACCTCTCCATTTGTCCTTTCCCTGAGATACTGGCTTTAGCATATGGATACATCTCTCAGAAACTTGCTAGTTTCTCTGAGGGGGAGAAGTAGGCTATAAGATATCACATGGCCACTCGCACTTCTGGGAGCTTGCTTTTAAATCTCTGGATGTTGGCCATTGATGGGATTACGTACACCTGAGTTCCTCTGCCAGTACCTTCATGCATGAGGCCTGTCATAATGTGTGGAGAGGGGCCTTGAATATAGCTGTAGCTAGGTTCCGGTGGTCTTTGGTCGTCGGGAGCTCTGCTCCGGGTGGGGAGGAAAGCTGGAGCCCATCCCCTCCAAGGAGCCCCTGGGAAGACAGCCAGGCATGCAGGCAAGAGACTCTCTGCCAAACTCTCTGCCAAACATATTAACGCCAAACTGGCATAACAGTCAAAAATCAGTTCCTGTAACACATAATATAATAAAGAATCAGGACCACATCATCTTTTCCAGACACAGAAATGTGATTTAAGAAAAGCCAACAACAGGGTCTGAGACTATAGTACAGCAGGTAGGGCGTTTGCCTTGCCCATCTCTGTTCAATCCAAGTATGACCATCAGGTATGGTCCCTGAACATCACAAGCAGTAATTCCTGAGCATGGAGCCAGGGGTAAGTCCTAAGCACCGCCAGGTATGTCCTAAAAACCAAACACACACAAAAAAAAAGCCAATCATTTTTCATTACACAAACTATCAATAAACTAGTAATAAAAGAATACTCAGTGGTGAACACCTCCCCGCCAAAACCCATAGTTAACCTTATACCAAATGGTGAAAGAATGGATGTTCATAGTAATACTTTCCAATTTCAATTTTTAATACAAAGCAAGATAATATGAAACTATAGCAATAAATGTATGTTCTTAGAACAGGATTAAAAAATCCAAACATAATCCTTCACGTTTATGGTCAATTGATTGTTTTTGACAGAGTGCGAAGTCAATTCAATGGGTACCTAATGGACTTCTCAACAAATTATAATACTTATATATCCACATGCAAAAGAATGGAATTGAAACCTTCTCTCAAATCATATATAAAAATCCACTCAGAACAGACCAAAGATCTCAATTTAAGAGATTATGAATTTTGTAACTAAAAATATAAAAATCTTAGAAGAAAATATAGGAGTGAGTGTTTCTGGCTTGCTTTAGACAAAACTTCCTAGATATAACATCAAAATCCTAAGTAAGACATAATAAAAATCAATAAATTGGACTGCATGAAGCAGAGTTCTTTCAAAAACGGAGAACTATAGAATGCATACATACATAGAAAATTGTTCCAGTGCAGAAAGAGATAGAGTTGATGCATACAATTATAAAGACAAAGAATGCCCAAGTTCTGAAAGAGGCAAATTCCAGTTCAATCAGCTTAATCGATGGCTAAATAAATAGTAGTGCTCTACATTATGAAAAAAAAAGAGGCAAATTAAAGGTTCAGGAAAGCCAAACTCATCAGCTCTGGCCTAACTGTCAGAAAGCTTGAGACTCAGGAAGAGTTGATGTTTCAGTTTCTTTCCAAAGGCAGGGAAAGATGGAGATAGTACAGGAGTTAAGGCACTTGTCCTGCCCTACCAACTCAGGTTCAAGTCCTGGCAGTGCATATGATTCACCAAGAACTACCGGGAGTGATCCCTGAGAACAGAAATAAGCAAGCTCCAAGCATTCCCAGGTATACACCTACCAACACCCCTCCCCCCACCACACACACACACACACACACACACACACACACACACACGCACACACACACACACACACGCACACACACACACACACACACACACACACACACACACACACACAATCGATGCTCCTCAGCCAAGCTAGAAGAGTTCGCTTTGCTTCAGAGGCCCAGTCTCTCTGTTCAAATCAAAATCTCCAAGTGATTGAATGAGGGCAAAAGGAGGGCACTCTTCTTTCTTCAGTCTCTCGATTCAAATGCCATCCATATAAATACCCTCATAGACACACTCTGAATAATATTTGACCCAAAATCCTCACACCTTCACAGCCCCCATCAAGTTGATAGAAATCTTAACCAACACAGACTTCATAAAAATTAGAAATGTCTGTCCTCTAAAGATGACAATCCCAAAAGGGCAAGACAGCCCAAAACATGAGAGAAGACTTGCCAATCACGGACAGCAGGGTTTCAAATAACGCTGTCTCATTTCACATTCTTTTGTTATAAAGTTGATAAGGGGGGAAATTCTTTTTTCACTAGACCCGCTGTCTGTACAGAATTTGTATGTTTTTCCTCAGGCCGCATGTCTCTGACTTTCTTCTGCCTCCCACTGACATGTATGTTAGGCTCATTGTTGTGTCATAATTGTCCCAGTCTGGGGCCAGAGAGATCATAGAGTGGATAAGGCACTCGCCTTGCACGTGGCCACCTCCAGTTCAGTCCCTGGTACCACGAATGTTCCCGGGAGCAGCACTAGGAATGATCCTCTAGAGTCCAGAGTGAGCCTTGAGTACTGCTGGCGGTGGCACAGAACATAACAAATAACAAAATCATACATTTTCCCAGTCTGATGATTGGGGGTGGGGTACATGCTAGGATGGAAGGATGTGATGTCCCAGATAGAGTTTGCCAGGAGCTACCGTTTGTAACCCTCAATTTGGAAGTGCAGGTTGGCAAATGAATGGATGCATGCTTGACTGCAAATTATGATTGAATATCAGAGTGGTGTGGGCTTCCTTTAGAAGTTTAGTGATGTTTTCATGACTAGAAATGTAAGAGGGGAATTTAACTCTAATTTATCAATGAAAATATAGGTAAGTTTCTTCTACTTTGTGTCATTTTACATAAAGTCCCAGTTTTCCAGGGTCAATCAATGATGTGGAGGCATACTGTATCTGATAATAGATGCATAGCCTGAGGGTTGGGAGGAGAGTACAGCAGGTAGGGTACTTGCCGTGCATGTGGTCAACCTGGGTTTGATCCCCTATTCCCGACATCCCATCTGATCCCCCTGAGCACTGCAAGGAGTAATTCCTGAGTGCAGAACCAGGATTAACTCTTGAGCGTCACTGGGTATAACACCTCCCCAAATAAACCAAAAAAGCTTAATAGCCATAAGGAACATTTATAACCTAATGATAAAAAATAGAAATAAACTACATATAGAAGGGGCAAAAGAAATGAGCAGGAATTTTTTTTCAAATTAGATAGACAAGAACACAATGAGATCTTGTGTGATACCTATGGGGCTGTCTATAATTTTTAATTTTTAAAAAATAGCAATAACAAGAGGTAGAGAGGATGTGGTGAGGAAATCCTACCTTCAAATATTGCAGGTGTTATTACAAAGTGGTCTGTAAGGCTTTTTTAAATTTTAATTTGAATCATGTGACACACAATTCCACTCCCAAATATTTTCACACCAAATATACCCACACCAAAGCAACACACAGATGTTCCTAGCAGGATTGTACATAAGAACAAAAACAAAATATGGAGGCAACCTATATTTTCATCAATTGACAAGATGATAAGTTAATATATGTGTATATAATATATATATACAACATCAGCAATTTTTTAAAAGAATGAAGCATTGATACAATGTCCAAGAGAGGAAATTTTAAAACTTAAGTGAGGGCCAGAGAGATGGTACTGGGGTAAAGGGTACTTGTCTTATATGTGGCTGACCCAGGTTCAATCCCTAGCACTACCAGGAGTGGCCCAGAGCAGAGCACAGAGCAATAGTAATCCCTGAGCATCAAAAGGAGTAAGTCAAAAGCAAACAAACAAATCTCAGTTAAGTGAAAGCAATCAACCTCATATGTTTTAGTTGATACCACATGTGTATGAGTTCTTTTCAGAACAGGCGTACTTATGATTAAGAAATGCATTAGTGGTGTCCTCAGTCTAAGGCAAGTTGGAAGGGAAGGAGAAAGTGATAGTTACTGAGAAAGTGATTTCTTCGGGGAAGGATTAAGATTGTTTGGCTGGAGTGATAGTAAAGTGGGTAGGACTTTTGCTTCACATGTGACCAATCAGGATTTGATCTCCGGCATCCCATATGGACCTCCCCCAACCCAGAAATAACTGCCAGGAGTGATTCCTGAGTGTAAAGCCAGGAGTAACCCCTGATCATCGTCGGGTGTGACCCAAACAAACAAACAAAAAAGAGTGAAGATATTCTAAAAATTTTTGTCGTGATTGATGGCCGCACAGCTCAATGAACATACTAAAAGTGACTGACTCTTACATAGTAAATGGATGACAGGTGAATCATGGCACCTCAAAAAGGCAGGTAAAGGTTTTCATAAAATATCTGTTTACAAACATTTCCAGTTGACCTGCCCTATATACGATGACATGCAGAGCAAAGTAGTTCTTCTTGGGCTGAAGCAATAGTACAGCAGCTTGGGGGCTTGCCTTGCATGTGGCCAACCTGGGTTCAGTTCCTCAACATCATGTCATTCCTCAAGTCCATCAGGAGAGATCCCTGAGGGTTGAGCCAGGAGTAAGCCCTGAGCACAGCAGGGTATTGCCCAAAAGCCAAAATATATATATATATATATATATAAAGAGTTGTCATCCATGACTAGTTTTTAAACACATAAAAATTATAAACATTTGCTTAGAAATAAATATACTCAAGAACTTCCTTGAGATTTCTTCCTTGGTCTGCATGCGTAAGGAGTTCTTAGATACCTTAATAGTTATAAAAAAATAAAAGGAAATATATTTTTTTTATTTTTAAGAATTTTATTTTATTGAATCACCATGTGGAAAATTACAATGCTTTCAGGCTTAAGTCTCAGTTATACAATGCTGAAACGACCATCCCTTCACCAGTGCCCATATCCCACTATGGGATTTCTGTACTTTAGCTACTAAGTCCGGGGAGATTTCTTCCAGATAGTGGATCATTGCAAGCTTGTAAACCCCATCTGTGGTTGTCATAATATGGCGGTCACCACGCCCTTCACCCCCAGTAAGGAAGAGGCGAGAGAGAGAGAAATACCTTTCCCCTCCTGGGCGGGCATGGGGCCGCGGCTTAGTTTTCAGTCTGGAGACATTCTGCGAGGAGCTGCCCATGCCAAAAAATTTAGCTGGCGTCTGGATTCACGCTTGTGCAGCTGCGGAGAGGCCACACACACATGCGGCCCCCGGGATCACATCTTGGCGGCCTGAAAGGAAATACTGTAGCTGGAGTGATAGCACAGCGGGTAGGGCATTTGCCTTTCATGCGGCTGACCCGGGTTTGATTCCCAGCATCCTATATGGTCCCCCAAACACCGCCAGGACTAATTTCTGAGTGCACGAGCCAGGAATTACCCCTGTGCATCTGCTGGGTGTGATCCAAAAAGAAAAAAATATAAAAATAACCAGTTACTTAAAAAGAATTGTTCTCTCCTGCATTTGGAAAAGGCCACAGGATTTGGCCAGGGGAGTAAAACATAAAGCAACACTTTGCTATTTGAGATTTTTAACTTTTATATCATATTTGACTTGTGATGCCTTCGTTTACGGCAAGACCCATAACCCTCTCAGTGCCTTCTTTGAAGATTTACCAATTCATATATTTCAGCATAAATTCCTCTCTTGTCATGCATTCATAAATAATAAATCTATCTTTCCAAGAATTGTCCATTCGACTGTCATTTCAAACATATCGAGGCAAATGCATATGGGAGAAGTAGTAGGAAAGAACATTTCTAGAAGGAGCAGCAGCCTAAAAATACAAGGAAGTCCATTACGGAGTTCTCAGAGGTTTTTCCAGTTCATATAGGAACTTCTGAGCTTGCTCAGGTCATATCGGCTGACAGGTCTTCGACCTTTGACTTCGAGACATCTTTTCTTTCACCCAGCCTAGAGCTCCAGGCTGCAGATACACAAGCATGAAACTCTTCCTTCAGTATGAACTGTCCTTAGGTCTGGCTATTCAGAGTCTTCCCCAGAGCCCAAGGCTCGGAAGACCACCATAAATTAAAAACATCCCAATCCCCACAAAGCGTTCAGGAGTGTCTGGGCCACTTAAGACCAGAGCCTGTGGCTGGTACTAAGGTGACCTGCAGTTAAACACTGTTCAGAATCCAGGCAAATGCTTTTCCCGGTCTCCTTGGGGTCCAAGGCGAAAGGGATTAGGATGAAAATGCGTGATGATATTAAAGACGCCTGAGCTGTGGAGTGCAGGAAGGAAGGATCAGTTCTCAGAGAGTCGACAAATTAATCTATCAGATCCTTCCTCTCAGCATGAACCCCATAAATGCTTGCATAAGAAAGTATCATTTCCTATCAGAGTTCGAATATGTGCTTCAGGAGGTACTTAGGAATTAATTAGCATAGTATTTGCAACATTGCACATGGCAGTTGATGGACATTTTGTAGTAGTAATTAATATCGCTCTCAAATTTGCATTAGGTAATTGGAGACATAATATGTGTGCAGCTTCACAATCTTTACATTAGCAATTTGATGGACAGTGAATATAAGGGATGAGTAGTTTCATCTTTGTAAATTTATTTAATATGATTTAATTGTATTTCAAAAATACATTTTAACCAATAAATTTGAGCTAGACTGTTTATTATTTGTCTTTTACTTGTGAGCAGTCTAGAATAAAAATAACTTTTTGAAAATTTATGGAAATTACTTTAATCTTTTGATATTTTTTGTTTATTTTGTATGAAAATCTATTGAAATTTATTCGTGTTGAATGCAATAGAATTGTTTAATCTTTTATATAATTGCTATTAATAGAACATAACTCAGGGGGAAATAATGATTGTAATAATATAATTATTGGTATTGTAGGAATGAAGGCAAAAATTAATTTCATAGAATAAATACACAATTTATAAATTTTATTTTATCAGGCATCAAAAAACACTCAGATGTATACAATTAATAATTTAGTTATTTTATTTAGTTGTTTTCAATATTGTCACAAATTACACAAAAATCATAGATTTACATTTCTTTAGTTTATTATAAAAATGTCAAGATAAGTGATTAGAACATGTTTTTCATAATAGTCTGTTAGTTTGATTTATACTCTTTAAATATTCAGGCTTATGGTAAATAGCCTTGTGTTTGTTTTGCTACAGGGCCCCACAAATAGTAGGTGTGAGAGAGATCCCTTTTAAACTCTGGAAATCTTAAAGGTCATTTTTTTTTTATTAGCATCATGTTTTGATTGTGGTCATAACATAACTCACCTTGTTTGCTGTGGATGTCTTGCTAATTATACACAGCAGATTCTCATGAGCTTTATGTATTTTAGGCATCATCTGTTGTACCACAGAAATATGGGGGTTCTGAGGGTCCATCGAGTAAGGTGCAAGGCAGGTAGCTCCTAGAATTCTTTTTCATAGATCCTGGCTGCAGGCTCACCTATAAGCTTGTTGAAAATTAACTTGGAATGGCAATGCTTCTGTAGAAATGCTCCCTGGTTGTGAGAGAGAAAGGACAGGAAAGAGACCTGGATCCAACAAAGCTCATCTCCTGATGTACCCCTATTTTCTGATCCCCCTCGTACATTAGGTTACAGCTCCCACTTCAACATATTAGTTGGAATATGTTACTGGTTTTAGGGTTACTCCTGGCTCTGCACTCAGGAATTACTCCTAATGGTGCTGGAGGGACCATTTGGGTTGCCAGGCATCGAACCAAGGTAGACAGCTTGCAATGCAAGCACCCTCTGCATAGCATTGTGGCTCCTGCTGAATCCACTTTAGGATTCATAAAGTTAGTACATCTGGAAAGACTCTGCCATATAGAGTAGCACTTACAAAGAACTAGAATCTTATTTTGAAAGGCTGGGCTTTTTTTCAAATTTAGCTCATGACTGATACATAATTTCTTCTTAATATTCTCAATTCCACATTTTTACAGATGTTATAATGGCATAAGATATTTTAAAAGCCTTCTTTTAGGTTCATACATGGTTATAGAAAACTTATCCATCAGGAGAGAACCTGGGGTTTAGACTGTGTTACAAGAAACTCCCCAGCAACTATACTTGAAATTTCTCCCCACCACTTAGAGTAAGGCACTAGCCCTTTGGGGGCGGGGAGCACACCCAACAATGCTCAGGGGCTACTATCACTCCTGGCCATGATTGGGGGACCTTATAGGGTTTCAGGGATTGAAATCTGGGTTGGCCACATGCAAGGTCAATGCCGTACCTCTGTACTATCTCTACAGCCCTGATTTTTAGTAAGAAAAAAACCTAGAGTCATTCGGGGCTCAGGCAGATGATAACTAAGATGGAGTATCTAGTCAACAAGGGAATTTCAATAAAGTTATTTCGCAAGTAGAAAATGAATCCTTCATTCTAGAGTTCCTACAAAATACTATGCCCGTCATCTCTGCATCACATACAACAAAAGCAGACAGCACGATGGAAACCTCCTTCGTCAGGAAATCCAAACCTGGATGAATCATTTTCTCTTGCTTCTGCTACCTCACTTTCACTTTCATTTATCTTATTTGAATAAGATAAATTATTCTCTATCCCCTGGGACAGCAGGGACGAAGGTTAGGGAGTCCCAAAAAGAGCAGGTAGGAGTAGCCAGAGATTTTTGAGCGGTGGGACTGCTCTACTCTAACAGCCTTTCACATAGCGGTGCCCATTTCTACATGATTCGGATAGTCTTTCCAGGATGCTGTAACAAAATACAATAGACCCTGTGCCCTAAATGACCTACACTGATGGCAGAGTCCAGGAGGCTGAAGTCCAAGATTGTTGTGCTGTAGAGTTGGTGTCTGCTGAGGACAGATGCACTGGGTCACACTGGTCATACTCTCCTCACGTGCCTCTGTAGTATGTCTTCACATGGAGAAGAGGGGGCAGCATTCTCCTTTCAGAGGGTCCCAATCTCATTCCTGGGATCCTCTCCCGATGACATCATCTCCCTGTGGCTCCATTCTCAAATGTCATCACTTTCAGGGGTAGGATTTCAACATTTGAATTTGGGGGAAATAAGCATCACAATCAGATAAGGGTTGGGAGTTCAAATAGAAGTGTCAATGTTGAGAGAATAAATTTTATGACAGAAAAATGTTTGGTATTCACCCCCCACTTTAAGCATTTACTTTTTAACATGCCAGTTGCCTTATTGAAGAAGCCCTAGGGCAAAATAACTCCAATCTAATAAAGTAAAAATTTTAAATGCAATGACCCAGAGTGCTTAGCGAGTTCATTGCAAGAATTACTTACAAAGTTTTACTTAAAAATCATTAGTCTAAATCTATTTCTTAAATGCATATTTTAGGTTATGGTTTAAGAGCTATGACTATAATAGGCCACCACTATATATTATAGCATATGAATTTTGAAATATACACAGCTACTTTTTAAATCAGAAATATTAACACACGAGTCTGATTCACTTATGTTTAAATAGTTCATTTTCATTCATTCCAAGATTAAAATCTTAAATCTAAGTTTGAAAGCAACTATCCTAGTTCATTAATATTATTACCAACGGTGATCTAATAGAGCTCTTCAAAGGAAGCCATATATATTGATGTTTTTAATTCTATAATCTATCACATTTTCTCTCCACATGAGATTTCATACTCTGAATTATCATGCCAAGGGTCACAGTACATAAATCCAGTGGTCCTCCAAATTGGTAATATATTAACCCAATAATAGTTTTAATTAATAGTGGTTTTAAATTATATCCACTAAGTCTTGGATTCTCGTAGTTTAAAAGTTGAAGCTTGGGATTGTGGTGATAGTAGAGCAGGAGGGGTGTTTGCCTTGCATGTGGCTGACACAGATTCTATGCCCACCACCCAGAGAGAATTCCCTGAACACAGAGCCAGGAGTAAATCCTGAGCACCATCAGGTGTAACCATCACCCTGCAAGAAAAAAAAAATCTGAAGCTGGATGCCAGGAAGTTGGCTCAAAGGGCTGGAGTGTAGCTTTTCATGCAGAAGTCTGGGGTTCAGTCCTTGGTCCTGTACCCAGAGCAGCATCAGAAATGACCCCTCCCCCAAAACACCAAAGTAGTATCTGAGCCCCATAAGTCACTGTCACTGTCATCCCGTTGCTCATCGATTTGTTCGAGCGTGCAACAGTAACATCTCTCATTGTGAGACTTATTGTTACTGTTTTTGGCATATCCAAAACGCCACGGGTAGCTTGCCAGGCTCTGCCGTGTGGGCGCGATACTCTCGGTAGTTTGCCGGGCTCTCCAAGAGGGGCTGAGGAATCGAACACGGGTTGGCCATGTGAAAGGCGAACGCCCTTCCGCTATGCTATCGCTCCAGCGAGCCCCATAAGGTGTGGTCAAAACTGCAAAACAAAACAAAAGGTTGAAGTTTAAATCATTCCTTATGAATGATGGTGAATTGAAATATTTTCATTTGCTCTCCATGGACTGTGACTCACAGTGGAGAGAAGTTTATGAAAGTGAGGCTGTAGGGCTCTCAAATCTTGGTCACAAAAGGCATCCAGCTTCCTCCCTGCACTGTGTGGATCTCGTACTGCGTGTTTGCTGGAGGTGGCACCCTTTGCTGCAGTTCTGCAGATCACCAAGGGCAGTTTCCCTGGGACCATACTCAGGATGTGGGATGGTGCCAGGGATCGAACTCATGAACTCTCCCCAGCAATGTTCTACCTCCCTGGGGCACTCAACCAAGGGAGATTTTCAAATGTCATGTTCTGGTTCCTTGTACGACCCTTACTGCAAATCACCTTTTGTTCAATTAATTCGCCCATGGTCAATTTATTTCTTAGCTAACAAAAGTGAAATCTATCATGCTTGAATTTGAAATTCTGAGAAAAACAGAATGATGTTTTTAAAATAATATAACTCCAACAGTAGGTCAACTCATGCCAGTTTCCTAATGCAGGAGCATAACCTTTTTCAGTTTGTTCTAATAAGTGCTTTTGGTTACCCTTTTTATTTTTTTTCTATTTTTTATTTAATCACTGTGAGATCCAGTTACAAGGATGTTCAGTCATACTATGTTCCTACATCCGTCCCTTCACCAGTGTACATTTCCCACCACCAATGTCCTCAGTTTCCCTCTATAGCAAGCACATTTGTCTAGTCTCTCTCTCTCTCTCTCTCTCTCTCTCTCTCTCTCTCTCTCTCTCTCTCTCTCTCTCTCTCTCTCCCTCCCTCCCTCTCCCTCTCCCTCTGTCCCTCCCTTTGGGCATTATAGTTTGCAATACAGATACTGAGAGGCCATCATGTTTGGTCCTTTACCCACTTTCAGCACAATCTCCCATCCAGAGCAATCTCTTAAACCATCATTGTCATAATTGCCCCTTCTCTATCCTACTGTCCTCTCCCCCAGCCCTTGTTGCCATTTTTTAATATACAGCATATCCAAGAATTCAGTGCCCTTAAGACTGATTGGAGCTATAGTACAGCAATAGGGTGTTTGCCTTGCACGAGGCTAACCCGGGTTCGATCCCCGGCATCCCATATGGTCCCCTGAGCACCGCCAGGAGTGATTCCTGAGTGCAAAACCAGGAGTAACCCCTGTGCATCGCCAGGTATGACCCAAAAATTTTTTTAAAAAAGACTGGCTTTGTGATAAGCAGAGGAAGGACACTTAGAAGCTTCGACAAGTTGAGGCAGTCTGACATTGGGTAAGAGATAGGGAAAGTATGGGGGCCGGAGCGATAGCACAGCGAGTAGGGCGTTTGCCTTGCACGCGGCTGACCCGGGTTCGATCCCCGGCATCCCATATGGTCCCCCAAGCACTGCCAGGAGTAATTCCTGAGTGCAAAGCCAGGAGTTACCCCTGAGCATCGCTGGGTGTGACCCAAAAAGAGAAAAAAAAAGAGATAGGGAAAGTAGAACTCGTCCAATTTGGTAAACTTTAAAAGGTATTTTTTAGGTTTTATTGTTGTAGCAATTTTGGTTTGTTATTGTTGCTGTTGTTTTGTTGTTTGAGGGGACTACAGAACACAGTGCTAAGGGCTTATGCCTGGCTCTGTGCTCAGAGGACACATGATATGCTGAAAATTGGACCAAAGTCAGCCTTGTGAAAGATAAGCACTTAGCTCCTGTACTATCTCTCACAGCATTTCAAGGAGCCTGTGAGATAACTCAGTGGCTCAAGGACCTGCCTTGCAAGTGTGAGGTCATGTGCTCCATTTCCAGTGTAACTCACATGTGTTGGGCTGATGATGTTGTAATCGAAGTGTGTGATTTCCAGTGTACCACAACTATAGTGTGCAAGCACCACAGCTAAAATCAATGTGTTGCATCTTTGTTAAGTGCTGCTCTGGGTCTAACAGCCTGTTAGAGATAGAAAGAACCCAACTTTCCAAGGACAGATGAAAAGATAAAGAAGTTCACACAGATAGCACAATGGAATACTATGCAACCAGAAGAAAAGAAAAATCATGCAGAGCACTGCAACTTGGATGGAACTGGAGGGCATTGTATTCAGCAAAATAAGTCAGAAGGAGAAGGGTGAACACCAGATGATCTCACTCACTTATGGCATATTGACAAAGTGAAATACTTCAAATTACAGAGTTCTCAGAGTGAGGCCAGCTTCCAAGTTAGGGAGCCAACCTCCTGGTATTATATACTACTATTCTTGGGTATTAGTCTCCTACTCTGTTGTTCTATATTCCACAGATGAGTGCAATCATTCTATGTCTGTCCCTCTCTTTCTGGCTCATTTCACTTAGCATGACACTTTCCATGTTGATCCAAATATATGCAAAGTTCATGACTTCATCCTTTCTAACTGCTGCATAGTATTCCATTGTATAGATGTACCAAAGTTTCTTTAGCCAGTCATATGTCTCGGGCACTTAGGTTTTTTCCAGATTCTGGCTATTGTAAACAGTGCCGCGATGAACATATAAGTGCAGATCTCATTTTGACTATACTTTTTTTGTTTCTCCAGGATATATTCCTAGAAGTGGTATTGCTGGATCAAATGGAAGCTCAATTTCTAATTTTTTGAGAAGTGTTCATACTGTTTTCCAAAGGGGCTGGACCAGTCGGCATTCCCACCAGCAGTGGAGAAGGGTCCCCTTCTCCCCACATCCTCTCCAACAGCAATTGCTTTTGTTCAAAACAACAAATGTGTTCCAGTCTCTGTGGTGTGAGGTGGTATCTCATGGTTGTTTTGATTTGCATCTCCCTGCTGGTTAGTGATTCAGAGCATTTTTTCATGTGCCTTTTAGCCATTTGTATCTCTTTCTTGGAAAAGTTTCCGTTCATTTCTTCAGCCCATTTTCTGATGGGGTTGGATGTTTTCTTCTTGCAGAGTTCAACCAGTGCTTTATATACCCTTGATATAAACCATTTATCGGATGCATATTGGGTGAATATCCTTTCCCATTCTGTAGATTGCCTTTGAATTTTGTCACTGTGTCTTTTGCGGTGCAGAAGCTTTTTAGTTTAATGTAGTCCCATTTTTTGATTTCTGTTTCTACTAAATTGCTTAGTTCCATGTCATCTTTGAAGATACCTTTAGCTTCAATATCGTGAAGGGTTTTGCCAACCTTGTCTTCGAGGTACCTTATGGGTTGTGGTCTGATGTTGAGGTCTTTAATCCATTTTGATCTGATTTTTGTGCATGGTGTCAAGTTGAGGTCTAAGCCCATTCTTTTGCATGTGGTTGTCCAGTTATGCCAGCACCATTTGTTGTAGAGACTTTCCTTGCTCCCCTTCACATTTCTTGCCCCCTTATCAAAGATTAGATGCTCATACATTTGGGGTTGTGTGTAGGGATATTCCACTCTGTTCCATTGGTCTGCGGCTCTGCCTTTTTTCCAGTACCATGCTGTTTTAATTGTTACCGCTTTGTAGTAAATTTTAAGGTTGGGGAGGGTGATGCCTCCCATCATCTTTTTCCCAAGAATTGTTTTAGCTATCCGTGGGGGTTTATTGTTCCATATGAATTTCAGGATTGCTTGATCCATTTCTTTGAAGAATGTCATGAGTATCCTTATAGGGATCACGTTAAATCTGTATAATGCTTTGGGGAGTATTGCCATTTTGACAATGTTGATTCTTCTATTCATGAGCAGGGGATATATTTCCATTTCCTCATGTCCTCTTTTATTTCATGGAGTAACGTTTTATAGTTTTCTTTGTAGAGGTCCCTTACTTCTTTAGTTAAGCTGATTCCAAGGTATTTGATTTTCTGGGGCACGATTGTGAATGGGATTGCTTTTTTCATGTCCCTTTCCTCTGTCTCATTGTTTGCATATAGGAAGGCCATGGATTTTGGGGTATTGCTTTTATAGCCTGCGACTTTACTGTACAGGTCAAGTGTTTCTAAGAGTTTCTTACTAGAGCTTTTAGGCTTCTCTAGATATAGTATCATATCGTCTGCGAATAGTGAGAGCTTGATATCTTCCTTTCCTATCTGAATGCCCTTAATATCTTTTTCTTGCCTAATGGCTATTGCTAGTACTTCCAGTACTATATTAAAGAGAAGTGGTGAGAGTGGGCATCCTTGTCATATCCCCAATCTTAGAGGAAAGGCCCTTAGTTTTCTCCACTGAGGATAATGCTTGCCATAGGTTCATGGTAGATGGCTTTGACTATCTTGAGGAAAGTTCCTTCAAAACCCATTTTGGTGAGAGTTTTTATAATGAACGGATGTTGGATCTTGTCAAATGCTTTCTCTGCATCTATTGATATGATCATATGGTTTTATCTTTATTTTTGTTGATATAATGCATTATGTTGATTGATTTCCCAATATTATACTATCCTTGCATCCCCGGGATGAATCCCACTTGGTCATGGTGTATGATCTTTTTGATGAGTTGTTGCATTCTATTTGCTAGTATTTTGTTGAGGATCTTCACATTGGTGTTCATCAGGGATATTGGTCTATAGTTTTCTTTGTTAGTGATGTCTTTGTTTGCTTTTGGTATTAGGGAGATATGTGCCTCATAAACTTTTCGGAGGGTTCCTGTCTTTTCAATTTCCTGGAAAAGCTTGAGGAGAACTGGCAACAAGTCTTCTTTAAATGTTTGGAAGAATTTGCCAGTGAATCTGTCTGGACCTGGGCTTTTGTTTTGGGGGAGACTTTTGATTACAGTTTCAATTTCCTTGATATTTATGGGCCTATTCAGGTATTTCAAGTTTCTTGGTTTAGTCTTGGGAGGTTGTAGGAATCAAGGAATTCATCAACTTCTTTTAGATTCTCTTGTGGCATACAGACTTTCAAAGTAGTCTCTGATGATCTTTTGAATCTCCTTGGTTTCTGTTGTGATGTCCCCCTTTTCATTTCTGATTCGGTTTATTAGGGTTTTCTCTCTCTCTTTCTTTGTGAGTCTTGCTAGCAGTTTGTCAATCTTATTTATTTTCTCGAAGAACCAGCTCTTTGTTTCATTGATCTTTCGGATTGTTTTTCAGGTTTTCATATCATTAATTTCTGCTCTAAGTTTTATTATTTCTTTCCTTCGATCTGGTTTGGTTTCCTTTTGCTGGCCCTCTTCTAAGATCTTGAGCTGCGAAGTCAAGCTATCTACATAGGCCCTTTCATCCTTTCTGAGGAAAACTTGCAGAGCTATAAATTTTCCCCTTAACGCAGCTTTAGCTGCGTCCCATAGGTTCTGATAGCTTGTGTCTTCATTCTCATTTGTTTCGAGGTATCTTTTGATTTCTTCCTAGATTTTCTTTGTGACCCACTCATTGTTCAATAGTGAGTTGTTTAATTTCCAAGTGTTTGATTTGGTTCATTCGCATCTGTGTGTGATTAACTTCCATCTTCAGCACATCATGGTCTGAAAAGATAGTTGATACAATTTCTATCTTCCCGATTCTATTAAGGTATAATTTGTGACCCAGAACGTGGTCCATTTTGGAAAACGTCCCGTGTGTGCTGGAAAAGAATGTATATTCTTTCTTTTTGGGGTGTATAGCCCTGTATAGGTCTATTATCCCTGTCTCCTCCATTTCTTCCTTCAGAGCCATTGTTTCCTTGCTGAGTGTTGTTCTTGTCGATCTATCCAGAGGTGATAAGGCAGTGTTGAAGTCTCCAACTACTATCGTGGTGCTAGTTATGTCCTCCTTAAATTCTGTTAGGAGTTCTTTTAAGTATTTAGCTGGTCGTTCATTAGGTGCGTATTTGTTTAAGAGTGTGATTTCTTCCTGTTGTACATATCCCTTGATGAATAGAAAATGACCTTCGCTGTCCCTTCTGATCTTTTTCAGCCTGAAATCTATGTTGTCAGATACTAGTATGGCCACCCCTGCTTTTTTGAGGGAGCTGTTTGCTTGCAGGATTGTTTTCCATCCTTTGATTTTGAATCTGTGTTTGTTCTGACTATTCAGATGTGTTTCTTGTAGGCAGCATAAAGTTGGATTTAGTTTCCAAATCCATTTTGCCACTCTGTGCCTCTTGATTGGTGCATTTAGACCGTTAACATTAAGAGAAATTATTGTCATGGGATTTTGTGCCATTTTTCTGTAGTGTTTGTTGTTCTTGTAGGTTTTTTTCCTTGTCTTATAGTAGCCCTTTGAGTCCTTCTTTTAAATTTGGTCGAGTGTATGAAGTTCCTGAGCTGTTGCTACTCCACGAAATAGTGTATAGTTCCTTCAAGTTTAACTGAGAGTTTAGCCGGGTAAAGTATTCTTGGTGAGGCGTTCATTTCATTAAGTTTTTTCACTATATCCCATTATTGTCTTTGGGCTTGGAAGGTTTCTTCTGAAGGTCTGCTGTGAATCTAAGGGGTGCTCCTTTGTATATGATCTCCTTCTTTGATCTTGCTGCTTGCAGTATTGTGTCTCTATCCACAGCATCCATCATTTTGACTATGATATGCCTTGGGGATTTTTTATTTAGGTCCCTTTTAGCTGGCACCCTTCGGACTCCTTGGATCTGGATGTCTGCATTCTCTACCTCTGGGAATTTCTTAGCAATGTTGTCTTTAATTGTGTTTTTTTTTTTCATTGGGATTGGTTCCCTGTGCTTCTGGTACTCCAATGATTCTTATGTTTTTTCTCTTGAGCTCATCCCCTAGGACTCTAATTTGCTCTAGAGCCATTTTGAAGTCTTTTTCCATTATTTGTTGTTGCCTATATGCTTTCTGCAGCTCGTTTTCAAGCTCACTGATTCTGTCTTCGGCTATTGTCATTCTACTATTGAGGGCTCCTACCGACTTTTTTATTTCATCTACTGATTATTTTAGTTGTGTCACTTCTGTTCGTAGCTTTGAAATTTCTGCTCTCATTTCTTCCTGGATTATCTTGGTGAACCGTTCCAATGCTGCATCCATATACTTCCTTAATTTATTGGATGTTCGTTCCATAGTTACTTTGAGTTCGTCAACCATCTTCACAATTTCCTCTCTGAATTCTTTATCCAAGAGGAGGTTGTATTTCTGGGAAGTACAGAAGTTACTGAGTTACTGAAGTACAGAAGCTGCTGAGGTTACTGAGATCCTTTCTTCCATCTCTCCTGGTGGTGGGGATTTTCGCTGTTTCTTCATGTTGTTATGGGCTTTATTATCAGGCGCTCTCCTTAGCTTCAGAGGGGCCTCAACTGAAGTCGTGGGGCTATGATCTTTTTACAAAGGACTTTTATGTGCAGCTTGATGTGTTCACTGACAGTTTTTGTGAAATTTGGATAGGCTAGGCTAGTTGACTATTAACATATAGTGACTAAGATGACCAGGGTATTCTTCAGAGGAATAGATTATGTCAGTTGTGACCAAAGCACAATGCATGGAATGGGAGAAAACAACTGCGGCCATAGTGGCCACCACTCCAGAAAGAGTCCACGCCCACTTTTGAGACCATGCCCCCTAAAGTGAGGACACGCCCCTAACCTGGAGAAGAGGGAGGGGTCAGGGCCTGTCAGCAAGGTGACTCAAAGGTGCCACGCAGGGCTGGGGCTTCAGAATGAGCCCCAAACCGCAGGTAGGGGGTGAGAGAAGGGCTTCTCCACGTTGGGCGGGGTCTCCAAAGGGAAATCCCAATTACCTGGAGAACAGGGAGGGGTCAGTTAATTCTACTTCTTAATATTAGTTATTTTGTATGAACACAGTAAAAGATACATTGAGCTTGTAAGGTGGCTCTCCTGGGAACATCTTGCCATGGACTCAGACTACAGTGCTCAGGCTGGATTAATCATTCCTAACCCTAGCAGGGTCCAAATCTAGTTATTGCTTTTTGTATTATGACAGCATTTGACCATGACCGTGCTCTTAACTTAAAGTTAAGCATTATGGCACCTTGGCCAGGCCCATTTCGATGCCAGGGTAGCACATAGCTCACTGCTTGCCCTGGGTCCATCCAGTCCCTCATTGGGACCCTGCTTTTGGGATGCTAGGAAGTACAAGCAACTGAGGCTTAGGTCGAGAGAACAGATGTCCAGGAGGTAAATATCATTTAGAGTCAATTAATTTCCATGTTATGAAAGCATAGCATTAATTGTGTTCTTGTGTCCATACAAAAAGGACATTGCTCTGAATTAACGATGCAAAGAACTTAAGGAGAAGAGAAAAACAATATTTAAAAGTCAACAGAGCACAAAGAAAGAAGTAACAAATAGACACAAAGGAATGGGAGCACTGTAATGGGAGTAACCCAATGAACCTAAGCTCCCTGTGGCAAGGCGGAAAGGACAAACCAATGTTATCCTACATATGACATCATGTTTTATTTATTAAAGGACCCTGATTACTTCCTAGAAATTTTTTTTCCTGCTGAAATTCACTCAGACGTAGGGTGTTTGCCTTCCATGCAACTGACCTGGGTTCAATTCCTCCATCCCTCTTGGAGAGCCTGGCAAGCTACTGAGAGTATCTTGCCCACATGGCAGAGCCTGGCATATCCAATATGCCAAACACAGTAACAACAAATCTCACAATAGAGACGTTACTGGTGCCTGCTCGAGCAAATCAATGAGCAATGGAATGACAGTGACAATGACTGAAATTCACTCTATATCAATTATAACCATTTCTAAGTCTTTATTTTTAAGGTTTTTATTGAATATCCATGAGATAAATCATTGCAAAGCTGTTCATGATGGGGTTTCCGTCATACAATGATCCAATACCCACCTCCTCACTAGTGTACATATCCCACCACCCATGTTCCCATTTCTTTCTCAACATCCCCCAACCAAGCAAGCGGCTGCAGGAGTTTCTGTTTGGGCAGGCACCAGGCTGACCCACCGCCCTCTGATTTACCCTGGTCTATTCAGCCTTGCATGGCTTTTGTCCTCTTTCAAGATTTATTTTCAGGTCTTCGAGGCAAGGTCGATAAATGAGCTTGAATAGCTGTGCTGGAAGTGGTTTGTGAGTGTGGCTCTCACATACCTAACTTTAGTCTGTTTAATTTCATGGGAAAGTTGGTCCTGAGGTATTGGGGTCCAGCCAGATGTACAGTGGCAATCCTGGGGTGTCAGGAATCCTGAAGTCACCATCAGGCTACTGATGCAAGCACCCCACAGGTAGAGGTTGAACTGCTGGCAGCACCGCACCTCATGCTCCGCCCCGGCCCATTTCTGTTTTGGACCTAAGTGCTGCTGACCTAGAAAAGAAAACCACTAATGGTAGGAACACTGAAACAATGGATCGTTTGCCACACAATGGTAAACGATTTGCTAGGCACTTGTTTTCCACATTGAAAAGTTTCCTGGAGACTTTCAGAATCTTCTGTAAAAAAAATACTCTGGCTTTCCACTTGAGGAATTTGACTCCAGTTAAAATTGAGATGTGGGAGATGTGTGCTGAAAGTAGGTAAAGGACCAAACCAGTGACACTGGCACACACAAAGATTTAAAACAACCAGTGTTGACATAGATGTAGGGACAAAGAGACCCTTATCCACTACTATGGGAATCTTGACTACTTTAGTCTTTTTGGAAAACAATATGGTCATTTCTCAGAAAACTAGGAATCAATCTCCCATATGAACCAGAAACTTCACTGTTTGGGGCCTATACCCCAAGAGCCCAAGAACTCTATTCAGAAAAGATATCTGCACTCCTATGTTCACTGCAGCACTATTCACAACAGCCAAAATCTGGAAGCAAGCCAACTGTCCTAGAACAGATGATTGGATAAAGAAGCTATGGTACGTCAACACAATGGAATACTACTCAGTCAAAAGAAGAGATGAAACAGGCATGGCTATGTGCATGGCTCTGGAGAGAATAATGCTGAGTGAAATTACTCAGATGGAGAGGGGTCATTCTCATATGTGGGATATAAAGAAACAGCAATAAAACAACAAATACCCAAAAGCAACAGGAGTCAAGACTGGTCTTTAGTAGGGAGTTTTTTATGGGGACTTGGGAGGTGGGGATTCTGGGACATGGTGGAGAAAAGCTGATACTGTACTGAAGGATGTGGCATTGGAATATTTGGTGCATGAAACCCTGCTATTATGAATATTATAAATCACAGTGCCTAAAATAATTTTTTAACAGGACTGTGTGATTCTTCAGGTCCCACCTGACCCACCTTGCTGGGAAGCAGATCCCCAGTTGGACAACAGACACTTGGACACTTGGACAACAGACAACGCATCTCAGGGCCCAGCCTCCAGCTGCTCCTGCTCTCATGCTGATCTGCACTCCCAGCCCTGGCCCCTGTGTTCCTCAAGTCCCTTATCTCAGGCCTTGGACTGAGGTCCTCTTTGCATGCTACTGCCAAGGTCCACTTTTAGACGAAGGGCAAAACCTTGGGGATGTTTTCCCTCCGCTCTCCACAGGCAGTACTTTTCCACCCCTAGTCCTTTCCCCACCCAGGCAGAAAGATTCATTTAAATTTCCTAAGCCTTCAACAGAGACCCACCCAAAAATGGGTCTGTGTGAAGGGGGAGGCAGGGAAGTATATGGAACAGAAGTCGCATTTTCCTCAGCTTTAGCCCCTTACTTTTACCAATTCAGAAAGTGGCCATTTACCTCTTACATTCTGGGCATGAAGCTCGCTCTACATTGTAAGGTAACTCAGCCTTCTCTTTCCTGTTCAGCTGGGCTCTGATGCCTCTGTGGATACATCCCCAGTTATCGGATATCACAAGAAATGCAGTTCAAGTCAACTTCTCCCTGCATTTGTTACGGGAGACAGCCTCACCAAGACCTATAATGACACTGAGCCAGAGATGCAGAATAGCAGATATCACTGCACAGTCTCTGATGCCGACTCTTCTTAATGGGGTTCATTACTTATTTTGCAGTAGTCCGGGTCAAACACAATTCCATGGCATTGACTCACTGATAGGAATTTTGGAATTCTTTTAAGGAAAATTTACTCAAAGATAGGAAGGTTTCTGGAAAAGAAAGGGGTAAGTTGCAGCAAGACCAGGATATTTCCATCAAATCAAACCTAAAGCATTTCCCTTGCTTAGAGCAGCCAATCTGTTTCACTGCTTTGGTCACTTTGTGTCGAGTTTTCCTCAGCTTGTAATGCAAAACCTTTTGGTACATTCATAGTAAAGCATGAAGAGTGAATATGATTCTTTGCCAATGAGATGTGGTGTCTTCATCTCTGGAGTGCCTTTGATTATACTAGCTCTCCAACTGCATCAAAATAAATCTTTAAGAAAAATTATTGAGGCTCGCTGCCGCGGCCGCGCGACCTAATGTCATCTTAGTATCAGCAATATGTAATGGTTCCTTCTTAATGGGTCGGACTTTTGTGGGTGATCCTAACAAGAATAGTAAGTATTTTGTTGAAATATTGAAGGCAATCAAAATGGTAGCCATCTCTCTAGACTGAACTAAGCTATATCCCCATGCCGGCTGAGAAGAAATATCCTTCTTTCCCGGGAAGAAACGTGGTGTGGTGTCAAACATAGTGTGATGTCCATTAAGCAAACAGACCTGGTGGCATGGGAATGGGAAATAAGGGGAAAAATTAGGTACATGGACCAGCGGGACGCTGGTGGTATCTCGAGCCGGAGCCGATATCAGCGCAAGACCTTTGGTTCCAGAAACTGCTTGCAGACACTCTACTAGACTATCAACTAAGCCAGAGCCCCACGCCGGCTGATGACGGGAAATAATCATCCTCTTTGGTTTTTTTCCCTTTGTCAGACAGCATGGCGATTACTAAACAGGCGTGAACTCGGTGGCGCGGGGCAAGGGGGAAAAAGAAAAGTTATGTAACAAACAGCAGGACTTAATATCTCTATATTCTTAGCAATGGAGAACTATCAAATGCCTCATTGGCAATAGGACTGTCTTTTTCTTTTTGGGGGGAAACCCCAGCAACGGTAGTGAGTTGTGTGTTGAAACATGGAATGTAATCGAGATAAGCGTAAATGAAGTGAAACTTATCAAGTACAAGGGTGGGGACTAGGGAGGTGGGAGGGGGCGGCAGATATACTGGGGGGGTTGGTGATGGAAGATGGGCACTGGTGAAGGGAAGGGTGTTTGAATATTGTATAACTGACATAATCCTGAGAACTATGTAACCCTCCACTTGGTGATTCAATAAAAAAAAAATAAAAAAATAAAAATAAAAATAAATAAAAAAAAAAAGAAAAATTATTGAGGCTGGAGCGATAGCACAGCGGGTAGGGCGTTTGCCTTGAACGTGGCTGACCTGGGTTCGATTTTCAGCATCCCATATTTTCCCCTGAGCACTGCCAGGAGTAATTCTTGAGTGCAAAGCCAGGAGTAACCCCTGTGCATTGCCGGGTGTGACCCAAAAAGCCAAAATTAAAAAAATGTATTTTGCCATCAACGAACTGTAAAACATGTCACCATTATAATCATTTTCTGGAGGAAATAACTCTTCAGTGTCTAAGGTACTGCTGGATAAAGTCACCTCAATGGTATCACAAAAACTTCTAAGTGTCTCAATTTCTTCCATTCCTAAAATAAATCGGTGACTTTATTCCTAAAATAATTGGTAAATTAGAAATACTCCAGGAACAACAGATCAGGTACCTGTGGGTTAGCTAATCGCTGCACATTGAATAAAATAAGTAGCAAGCTCTAGGCGTGAAGCATGTGAAAGGCTAGAAAAATGAAAAGAATAGAGTTTAAAACCTCCATGACAGCTTATTTAAGCTGCCCTAAACAGTAAATACTCTGTAGACTGAGGATCTAAGAAATAAATTCACAAGCTACTTCTTCTAGTTAGTGCTGATGTAATGATGTTTGACTGTAGGATTACATAGTTTAGGTTCATTGGGTTACTCCCGTCACAGTGCTCCCATTCCTCTGTGTTTATTTGTAGCTTCTTTCTTAGTGTTCTGTTGATTTGTAAATAATGTTTTTCTCTTCTCCTTGAGTCCTTTGCATAGTTTATTCAGAGCAAATCCTTTTTGTATGGACAAAGAAAGACATTTATTAATATGCCTTTGCAATTGGGATTTAATTGGCTTTGAATATTATTAATTCCAAGGCATCTGCTTTCTTAACTGTAGTCTTGGTTGCCTCAGTTCCTAGCCCTCTAAAAGGCAGAGTCCCAACAGGGGACGAGACGGACCCAGGGAAAGCGATAAGTTATGTGCTACCCTGGCATCGAGATGGGCCTGGCCAAAGTGCCTAATTCTTAAGTATAAGTTAAGAGCTTGATCATGGACAAGTGTTGTCATGATCCTAAAGTAACGATGAGACTAGGACCCTGCTAGGGCTAGGAAAGACTAATCTGGCCTGAGCACTGTAGTCTGAGATTGAGATGGCCCCAGGAGAGCAATTCTAAAAGCTTAATGCATCTCTTGCTATGCCCATACAAAATGATTAATATTATGAATGCTTATATGTTTGTTGGACAAGGAGAGGAGAAACACAACCTTGGGATTTCATCATTGGATGGGTCCTGCTGAAAGAGTATCTGTCCTAGAGAATAGGTGTTCTGCTATTGTTATTGAACTTTTTGTGCCTAGCATTTTATTTTAAGCTTGAATTGTTATGATGGTTAAAATCTGTCCTAAACAAAAAGGGGGGAGATGTTGGAGACACTGTACTGCAGACAGGAATATTTTTCCCTTTTTCAGCTGCCTTCTGGAAATAATTTCAGAGGCAGTTTTCCTTTTCTCACAAGAAGCCTGGCTGGTCTTTGACATGCAGATCTTAGGTGCTAGCCAGGCCTGATTGACATTGTAGATCCCAGGCTCTGGCCCATCCTAGTCTTTGGGATGTAGATTTCAGCTGCTGCCTAGTTTGTAATTGACATGTAGATTTCATGTGGCAGCCCAGCCCGGTCTTTGGGATGTAAATCCGAGTGCTTTCAGCCCAAGGAAGGCTTAGGTTTTGGTTTTGTGTCTTCTTTCAGGAGGCCTAGATTGCTGGCCTGCAGATACAAGAGAATAATGTTGTCTTAATGTTCTTCCTGTAACATCTTTTGGTGCCTTTGGTGACATCAATGTATTGCGCCCTTTGGAAGAGCTGGATTCAGTAAAAGGGGTTCAGAGAGAGAGACAGGAGGAAGGGAGACTAGAGAAGGGGGCGGCAGTAGATCCAGAGAGTGGCCGGAGCTGGGAGTGTGGGAGATGAGAAAGATGGAAGATTGAATAAACGGTAACTAATCAGCAACCAGCTTGGTCCTCGTTCTTCCTTCGCCTGTCCTTGACCACCGGCCGTCCCGATCCAGTCCACTGTGGTTCCAGGGCACCGAACGCGAGAGCCTGCAAGTGCACTCACCCCTCGGCGTTCCTTAGTTTTTTACATTTGACCAAATTTAGATTGTCACTGTTACAAAATGTATTGACTAATTGCATCAGTTTTAGCCTGTCTAATTCATTAGCAGTGAATAAAAGCTGGGGAAAAAATTCTACCTTGCAAAATGTTTTCAAATAGACCTTAAGTATGCATAACCAAAGTGACTAATGCCATCCTTACTAGAATCTATGAAATGCAGTCAGCAGGTAACCCTCTTTCATGTAATAACAGCTCATTTGTACATCTTTTAATTGGAATTAGGTGCATGGATGATTTTGTCATTTATAAAAGCATATATTTGTAGACAGTCTCCATGCAGTACACCTGGGAAACACTCAAGAAACAAAAGACTTGAGACTTGATTTTACTTGCAGGAAGACTCCTTCAAGTATTTCAGAGGGGAAAGCAAGAAAAAAGATGTGTATTTAAGACTTCCAAATTCTAATATGAGAGACAGAAATGTAAGCAGAAATTAACTCTGAGAACTCAGGAGATGGAAAGACCAACATACACTCAAGTTACAAAGGCCATCAGGAGATAATTCTTGAACTAGACCTTAAGGTATAGATCAGACCAACAGTGGAAGGGGACAAAGACAAAGGTTAAACACAGGAAAAATAAAAGGAAACTTGTCCTTACTAGAGCAAAGTGTGCGTGAGCATTTCTGAATCTGAAAAAATCATGGGCAAGAGAAAATGCTGAGACTTGATCTGATTTGTAGAAAGTGTCCACCGAATGTTTGAAAAGGGAGCCAAGGGTCGGGGCAGGTCAGTGGCAGAGCGACTTTCTCTTCAGCAAGAGGTCCTGGGTGCCATCATGGCCCAGGGCCATATGGGCGAGCACTGCAGTCAGAGGCCTCCAGATCCACAGCAAAATGTGTGACTCTTGCAGCCAAGAGTCACAGGGACAGGGATGTGCATGCAATTTCCTTATTCATCACAACAAAGTAAAGCAGAAGAAGGGAGAAGAGGGCAAAAGGGAAATAGCATTATTTGTTCCTCCTTTTAAAAAGAAAAGAGTGTGTGTATGAATTGCAGGAAGGACGAAGATCAACTCAGACCAGATCTTAATGTCCAGGAGAAGAACAATCAAGTTCTGACTGAAGGGCTAGACTATCTTCAGAAAGGAGAGTAGAATATGAAAGTGCTTCTGGGTTTAGCATCTATAAGGTTTGGTGAATGAACTTACCAGGCTCTGCTGTGGTGTATTTGATATGCTAAAAACAGTAACAACAAGTCTCACAATGGAGACATTACTGTTGCCCGCTCAAGCAAATCGATGAACAACAGGACGACAGTGCAACAGTGCAGTGAATGAACAAAGAGGCACTGAACACAGATTTCTCCCTTAGATGATCAGGCTCGACTAAACTTTCTACCATTAATTTATTTCTAATTTCATATAAATTGTTTCATTCTGAACTATATATAAAATGCCCACTCGAGCAAATTGATGAGCAACGGGATGACAGTGATACAGTGACACAGTGATACAGTGATGTATAAGATAAATATAACCATACTTACTCAATGAGTTGCTAGGATGACCAGATATATTTCCAAGTCTCTTTTATACCATCTGTTTGATTTTCATCATCAGGCAGGCAGAGAAAAATCTTCTAGACCTCCTAAAATTTGGATATCAGAGACAAAATAAGGAAGGAACATGAAACCACCACCACACATCCCCCCAAAATAAAAAGTGACAGAAAAGGTTCTTGGAAACAAACTGGAATTCCTTTCCATCTTCCTAAGACTGAAGTATCTCTGGTATCTCTGGTCAAGATACCCAGAGTCAGATGAAAATATAAACCAAATGTTTGGCAAAGAGATTTTGAGGCTTAAAAAACAGATTTTAGAACTTGTCAGCTTGTCAATGAACTGGAAGTAAAAAAGGTGAATTAAATTTGTCAAAGAGAAAATAAACTAAAAAAAATTTATTCCAAATTGAATTTATGCTAAATGACCTTGAGTCCTGTCCTTTAAAAAAAAATTGTATCTAAAATTCTTTTAAGAAAAACATGTCATTTTAACTAGATAATAGATAACTTCCATTATCTATTACTGCCAACTTGCTTTACTTAGTTATTTATTTTTGCCTTTGTAAGATCTAGAGTCACAATCTGGATAAATATTGGCTAGCTAGATGCAAAGATGGGACTTAAGTCCTGTTCTGGAAGTTCGGGATCATAAGAAGATAACTTTCTTTGTATTATATGGAAAGTTGTTCCTGTCTAGGGCAAAAAGATGATTACAGAGATAAATATGGTGTTAACTGATCTCAGATGATGCACTGTAACACTGTTGTCCAGTTAACCTTATTTGTATTATGTGGAAAGTTGTTCCTGTCTAGGGCAAAAAGATAATTACAGAGATAAATATGGTGTTAACTGATCTCAGATGATGCACTGTAGCACTGTTGTTCATCTATTGTTTGAGCGGGCACCAGTAACGTCTCCATTGTGAGACTTGTTACTGTTTTTGGCATATCGAATACACCATGGGTAGCTTGCCAGGCTCTGCCGCAGGTGGGATACTCTTGGTAGCTTGCCGGGCTCTCAGAGAGGGACAAAGGAATTGAACCTGGGAGAAGCCTTAAATTTGAATACTGTCCCTTCTCTCTGCTCAGATGTGACTCCGAGTGGCCGCACACATGAACGGTTTTTCTGTTCCTGAACGCCCATGATCCCAGAGGTCAACTAACTACTTTCCGCACCCAGTGGCTTCTTGCAGAAATGCATCTAGATTGTAAACTAAGCTATGGCCCCATACCACCCTGGGAGGGGAAAGGTTTTTCTCTCTCGGCCTTTCCTTTCAGCTTGGTGACCGCCATTTTATAAGGCCCACTAAACAGAGGTACAAGCTTGCAATGATTTGACTTCTGGCAGAAATTTCTCTGGACTTAATTACTAAAATACCAGGAATCCAAAACCTCATATGCTCTTCATTCTCAATAATGGAAAAAAAATTATCAAATGATGCCTTTTTGGCAGGTCTGATTGTTGGGGGAAAATTCCAAACAATAATAGTGAGTTTTCTGTTGAAATATTGAATGTAATCAAAGTAAAGATAAAGTAAAGTGAAAATCATCAGCCACAAGGTGGGGGAGGGGGTGGGATGGGAGGTATACTGGGTTCTTGGTGATAGAACATGTGCACTGGTGAAGGGGTGGGTGTTTGATCATTGTATGACTAAGACTTAAGCCTGAAAACTTTGCAACTTTTCACATGGTGATTCAATGAAAAATAAAAATTAAAAAAAAATTTTTAATTAAAAAAAATTGGGGGGCTGGAGCAATAGCACAGCGGGAAGGGCGTTTGCCTTGCACGTGGCCAACCTGGGTTCGATTCCCAGCATCCCATATGGTCCCCTGAGCATTGCCAGGAGTAATCCTGAGTGCATGAGCCAGGAGTAACTCTTGAGCATCACTGGGTGTGACCCCAAAAAGCAAAAAATATTTACACAATGGAATACTATGTAGCTGTCAGAAAGCATGAAGTCATGAAATTTGCATATAAGTGGATCAACATGGAAAGTATCATGCTGAGTGAAATGAGTCAGAAAGAAAGAAACAGATATAGAAAGATCGCACTTATATGTGGAATATAAAGTAGCTGAGAGGTACAAGCTTACAATGTTGCGATTCCTAGCAGACATTTCTCTGGACTTAGTTACTAAAATACTAAAATACAGAAATCCAAAACTATGCTGCTGCTAGTGCGGCCTCCTGACCTCATATCTCTTCATTCTCAGCAATGGAAAACAAATTACCAAATGCTTTCTTTTCAGCAGATCGACTTTAGGGGGGAGAAACTCCAAATCAATAATAGTGAATTTTTTTGTTTAAATATTGAATGTAATCAAAGTAAAGTGAAAGTAAAGTGAAATTTACCAGTTACACATGTGGGGTGGGAGGCTGGGGAGGTGGGGGGAAGGGGGGAGGTATATCGTGATTCTTGGTGGTGGAATATGTGCACTGGTGAAGGGATGGGTGTTTGAGCATTGTATAACTGAGACTTAAACCTGAAAGCTTTGTAACTTTCCACATGGTGAATCAATAAAAGAATTTAAAAAAAAGCAAAAAATAAAAAATTTAAAAAATTTGAATACTGCAATGTAATTGAGCAGGTACCAGCAGATATTCAAGAACTACACAAGCGCCAATGAAGATGTAAACATAGAGAAGACTTCAACCGTGCTTTTAATGTGTTTAGTACAGTACAGAGCATCAGTATGTTAAATATTTCTAATATAAAATAAACATTTTAAGAATTTGATTTATAAAGAGGATACCCACTACTAACCAACTCTTAAGCCCTTGATCATCAAGTGTTTTAAATGAGTTGTTTATATTTGCTCTTCCTTGTTTACTTGTTTAATCTTTAGTCCACTGCAATGCCCTGACTGTGTAAGGATAGTATTAGTCAAGGATAGATGAAATTCTTTTTTTTTAATTATTTTTAAATATATTTAGTCATTGAATAATGGACTAGGTAATAGAAGCTTCCTAGATCCCAATATATTTTTTGGTGATTTTTATACATTTTATTTTCATAAAGTAATTCAAAATAGTTCATTAAAGATAATATTCAAACACCACCCCACCAGTGAGCATCTTCCTACCACAGAAGAGAGAAGTGTATGAAGGTTGTTGTATTTCATTCTGGAGCCATTTAAGCTTGTATATAAGAGAATACAAGCAAGTATGTTCAAACCAAACAAATGTGTACTACTTTAGGTACATCAGTGGGTTACAGTATAAGAGGAAATACTGTGTCACTCTCTTCCAGGAGCTTTATTTTATAGTCTCTGGATCTTGGCTGTTGATGAGATTACATGGGGGTCGTGGCGGGGGAAGCTGGGGGAAGGAGGCCCAGTCCCCATCGGAGCAGGCTTTGAGATCTCAGCCAGGGTCCTGCATGCAAAAAATTTTGCTTGAGCAACAAAACTTTCTTGAAAGTTATTATTTAAGTCATCATTTATGTTACATCTATAGCCACAATATTCGGTTATCAAATGATAATTACTCTTAAACAAGTACAAATTATTCCAGAAATTCTAGAGAAAATGCTAATCTTGGAAAACTGTTTTTATAGAAGTTCATGGATGAGATTGAAAAATTAAGAACTCAATCTCATCCATGAATTTCTATAAAAACACTTTTCCAAGATTAGCATGTTCTCTAGAATTTCTGGAATAATTTGTACTTATTTGTCTACATGTCATCCCGTTGATCTTCAATTTGCTCAAGCGGGTGCCAGTAACGTCTCCATTTGTTCCTGTCTCTGTCTCGTGCTAGTGTAGCCCAATGGTATCTGCTTGCTCCAGGAAGAGCCTCAAACCGTTCGTTCAGGGTTTTGACGAAGAAGTCTGACCATCTCGTAGATGGGCAGCCACGCAGTTTTTTAACGTCCCGTGGAATCCAGTTCTTAACAGCTCTAGTCCAGCAGTTGTCTCTAAATCGCATTACATGTCCGGACCATCTGATTTTTTTATTTATTTAAGAGTTATTATTATTTAATAATCCAGTATTATGGCTATAGATATAACATAAATAATGATAAATTCTTATTATTTTCTCCCACTCAAAATTTCTTTGAATTTTTTTCTATTCACTGTATCACTGTCATCCCATTGTTAATCTATTTGCTCAATTGGTCTCCAGTAATATCCCCATTTGTCCTAGCCCTGAGATTTTAGCAACCTCTCTTTACTTATCCTTCCCAAAGTGCCGCATTGGAGGCTCTTTCAGGGTCAGAGGAATGAGACCCAACATTGTTACTGTTTTTGGCATATCATATGCGATGGGGAGCTTGCCAGGCTCTGCCTTGCAGGCAGGATGCTCTCAGTAGCTTGCCAGGTTCTCCAAAACGGAGAGTTAGACAATAAAAGTTTCCAGGAGCTTTGTTTTGTAGTTTCTGGATCTTGGCCATTGATGGGATTACAGGCCCATCAAGTTTGTGGGTGTGACTTCCTAACAATTAGAAAAAGGGGGACCTGGGTAGAGGAGGCCCAGTCCCGATTTGAGTAGGCTTGGAGATCTCAACCCCATGTCCCGCACACCTGGGTTCCTCTGCCAGTTCCTTCATGCATGAAACTCGGCCGAGTGTGTGGAGAGTGGCTTTGAGCATGGCTGTGGCTGGGTTCTGGAGGTCTTTGGCTGCCAGGGCTCTACTTGGAGCGGGGAGGGAAACTCAACCTGCTCCCCTTCGAGGGGCCCCGGTGAAGACAGCCAGGCGCGGGGGCAGGAGACTCTGCCCCCTTTCTTTTCTATTCACACATGACAATTCTAATTTTCACCCTCAGTGTAACCTTGATGCTAATCTTTCTCTCATCTTCATAGAATTCCTCAATTAATGTTATTTGTTAGAAACTATAAAATCTGCAAAATTTGCCAAGAAAGCAGAGCATTGGGAACTACTTAGCGCATCACATCACAAATAGCTACAGTGAGATCAATCGATTGCCATTAACTATGTAGCTATAATGGGGCCAGGAATGTAACTCAGTGGTAGAGCAAGCACATCTTCACAGAAAGGATTCTAAGTTTGATCACAGGTATCAAAAGGGAAAAAGGGGTGGGGGGGACAACCAACTAACACCAAAGCCACAGAACATTCAAAGCAGGGTCCCATGAGATTTCCTTCCCTTGAATGTGGACTGGACCCAGTCACTTGCTCTTAATAAACCACATTGAAGGTAATGACATGAATTTTCGGAATAATATTACAAAAGACTTTTCCTGGGAGGACTGGAGAAATAACACTGCGGGTAGGGCATTTGCCTTACACACAGCCAATCCGGGTTTGATTCGAAGCATCTCACATGGTCCCCTGAGCACCGCCAGGAGTAATTCCTGAGTGCAGAGCCAGGAGTAACCCCTGAGCATCGCTGGGTGTGACCCAAAAAGCAGAAGAATGAAATGAAATAAAATTTAAAAAAGACTTTCCCTGGCTTTCCAGGTTTGCTCATTCCAACGAAGGTGGCCTCCTGGTGAAGAAATAAGGAAGTTTTCTTGCCAAAAGCCAACAAAGAACCAAGCCCCTGGGGCTAACCACCCATCTGGAACTGAATTCTATTGACAACCACTAAGCAACCACAGAGGCAGTTTCCACCCTACTTAATCCTCTCTTTTGCTGGAGATTCCTGGGGCCCCAGCCTTGATGGTTTCTTCTGAGACCCTTCACCAGAGTCCCTAGATGAACTATACCTGAATTCCTGACCCAGAGACTCTATAGGAGAAAAAATGCTTGCTGTTTTAAGCCCCAAAATTTAGAAGCAATTTGTAACATGGGAATAGATAACTGATACATTTTCTCACTATAGCCAATTTGAAAAGAAATGCCAAATTGTACAAGTCAGATGAGTCATTCCTTCTCTTTAGATCATCTAATGCCACCCAGTGTCAATTTTTGAGAAAAAAAGCAAAATCCTACAGCTGTCAATGTGATCCTCCCTGCACATTTCATCTCGAAGTTCTTGGACGACATCTACTGAGTCTTTGCTTCACACTGGTTGGTTGGCTGGTGTCTCTTCAACATAATTCTGTTCTCTTTCAGAGTATTTTGCCCTTGGGTTTCATCTGCCTGGAAGTCTTCTCCGGGGACTCACATGGTTTGCAACTTGGCTCCTCTTAATTTCTGCTGATATGTCTCCATAACAATGAAACATTCCCTGATCACCCAATAATGCCAATAAAATATCAGTAACTTCTCTCCCTAGTCCTTTCTATCTGCTGCCTTCCTTGATCCTCCCTACTTCTCCCCATTATGGAATCTGACCTGCATTTTTAGTCGTATGCTTGAGTGTTGTCCTTCTCCTCTTACTAAAATAAAAGCACCAGGAAGAAAAGGACTGATTTATTCATTGCTACCTCCCAAGCACTTGAACAGAATTGAATACATGGAAAGCACTCAATTTGTCGAATAAATGAATGAACTTCTGGTTCTTTCCTGCTAGAATTGGTACATTTGAGAGTTGTCAACATTTTAATGGGAGAAAAATGAGGATGAGACAGAGTTCTATTTAGGAGCTATGTAGCAAACAAGACGTAAATAGTCATTGGACCAGGAATCACTATTAACAACCTACCCTTGGTTAGGATAGGAAGCAAAATTATAATTTAATGCTATTACAAGCTAGTAATTTTTCACATAAAGAAAAAAAAATCTGTTCCATAATCACAGACTGTACCCCTAACCTTGGCTAATCATCTTGCAAATGCATGTGATTAGTCACAGTGGGCAATGTGAGGGGGAGTGCCAGCCGCCAGGCAATGCAATCCATCACCAACACAGGGGGAATAACTCAAATTTTGTAGCCTACTAATGGAGGGTCAGTAGCATCAATTTTGTATTTGAAGGGCAATCCAAACCAAATGCCCGAAAATGCACCAAAATTTTGATAAGTATTCACTGCTAAAACTAACCTTATCTAGCAAAACAACAGATTTAACCCTGAAAGGATTTTGTAGCAGTAAGGAAAGTGCCCAGATTAAAAACCCCAAACAAATCATGCAAGGCCATCCGGTTGTTTGTTTGCATGGAATATCTAAATGTATGGCTATGTAAGAGAATGGCCTTTCATCAAAATGTCAGCAGAACCCATTTTTATATGAAACCTAACAATTCGATTCAAATGGCCTTTCAATACAAAATGCCTTGTATTGAGAACTGGTAAAAAGGTTTACTATAAAGCTCAGTGAGGAATTATAGTGGAGTTAATGTGTTCATGTAGTTTTTTAAGACTAGAAGATGAATATAAACTAATAAGAAGAATTTCTGAGAATAGGCAGGCATGTAAAAAGCTAAGTGACTGAGGGTATCTAAAGTCATTAAAGATGACAGTAAGGGATTTGTCAACTATTTAGAGCAAGAAAAAATGATGGGATGGGGCCCACTGTTTACAGAATATAATGCTAACGGGTGATAGAACACTAAAATATTTCTATTTGGTCTCCTTCAAATAGGAAGGTCCAATTTTAAAAAAGGAATTATAGCCAAAGATTGCTGAGAAGATAGTAGATAGGGCACAGAGCCACTTTAAGTGAATTTAAGTCTCTAAGACCAAGCAAATTACATCCTCAGAAGCTGAAAGAATTTATAGATAGAATCTCAGCACCACTATTTGGTATGGAGAAAGGACTAGGAGCTAGAAAATGGAATGTGGCTCTATGCGGCTGTGTTGTTTTTATTCGTTCTTCACGGGGAAACATAGTGTTGCCTTTTTTATTTCTTTCCTTGTAGACATACAAGGCAAACAAAATCCAAGAGTGGATTTTTTCAACTTCTACATGGAATTTGAATCCTGAGGGAGATTGCAAAGAATAATCTCTCTCTCCCTCCCTCCCTCTCTCCCTCTCTCTCTTGCTCTCTTTGTTGCTCTGTCTCTCTCTCTCTCTCTTGCTCTTTTTGTTTCTCTCTCCACACTCCCTCACTTTTGTTTATTTGGGGTCTCTTGTTCAGTTCAGGGCCACTCCTGGTATTCAGGAGACCATGTGTTGCCAGGGATCGAACCCATCCAGGGCTCCTGTTTACAAAACATGCATGACCTTTTGTCAACTTCCCACCCAGCCCACCCTCTGCCTTCTTGTGCACCAGTATAAAAGTCCTGCACATTACTTACAATGTCCTAGCACTGTCGTAGCACTGTGGTCCCGTTGTTCATCAATTTGCTCGAGCGGGTACCAGTAATGTCTCCATTGTGAGACTTGTTGTTACTGTATTTGGTATATCGAATTCGCCATGGGTAGCTTGCCAGGCTCTGCCATGCAGCTGAGATGCTCTCCATAGCTTGCCAGGCTCTCTAAGAGGGACGGAGGAATCAAACCCGAGTCCGTTGCGTGCCAGGCAAAGACCCTACCTGCTGTGCTATTGCTCCAGTCCCATTACTTACAATACCTTGCACAATTTATGACTCAGAGTTCACTTAATATTATTTGTGAGCAAAAACCCTTCATTTCTTTAGTTCTATATTTCCAGAGATAGAGAGGGGTGAGAAATAATATTGTAGGCCTCTCTCTACTTTTATTTGTGTACATATAGGAAGTAGGCCTATTCAACTCAGAGCCTTTTCTCTTTATTTTTTGGAACCAGCTTATTAGAAAAACAAATTCTCTCAAGCCACCTTTTCTGCCAAGCAGAAAACTTCATGCTGGTTTGGTCAAGCAAAGGGAAAGTGTGTGGCTGTTCATCATTGGCCGTGATTGGGGGAATACAGCAAGCCAGCGTAGGACATGAGAAACCCCTGGTGGCCACAGATTAAAACACACTCTTTGGTTCATTCTCAACAATAAAGCACATATTCCCATTTCTGTCTAAGTTTCACTTCTAAATCTCTATTATTGGGAGGTAAGGGATTCTGAGGTTGGGGGACACAGAAAGAAGTGTCATTTTTATTTGTTGGTTTTGGGTTTTCACTTACCCCCCCAGCAATTCCCTGGGGTTATTCCCAACTCTGCACTCAGGAATTAATTTCTGGTAGTGCTCAGGGACCACATATGACACTGGGATCAAATCTGATTTGGCCTCGTGCAAGGGGAATGTCCTACCCACTGTACTATCCAGCTCCTCAGAAATGAAGTCTCATTTATCAGCCAACTTAAGCCTCAGCAAAGAAGAAGATAATAAGAATGATAAGACCAGTTTATGATGATAATCCTTAGACATTTTCCACTTGGATCTTTCAGTTCTGTAAGTGACTATTTTTTTTTTCTTTTTGGGTCACACCCAGCAATGCACAGCGGTTACTCCTGGCTCATGCACTCAGGAATTACACCTGACAGTGCTTGGGTGACTATATGGGATGCTGGAAATTGAACCCAGGTCGGCCATGTGCAAGGCAAATGCCCTACCCACTGTGCTATTGCCCCAGCCCCAAGTGACTGAATCTTCTGTGGCACTCTGGTGAAGGAAACAGTTCATGTATGTACCTAGACAAATAAGACTGGGAGATGGAGTGATAGCAGAGGCAGGGCATTTGCCTTGCACACAGACCACAGACGATTCAGGTTTGATTCCCAGAATCCCATATGACCCATCAAGCCTATTAGGAGCGCAGACCCAGGGGTGAGTCCTGAACATCGCCAGGTGTAGCCCAAAAACCAAGAAACAAAATTTAAAAACTGATAGAATGGTAAAGGAGTATTGATTCATAATAATAGTTTCTCATCACTTAAAGAGCCCTACATGTTTATCAAGTGCTCACATCTTCTCTCTTATCATTTTCCTCCAGTTGCATGAAGCTACAACTTCCCTTTCATGGAGGCTGGTAGGTTTTTGAGTCACAACTGGTTTGAGGCCACACCTGCTCAGGGCATTTGTCTCATTTAGTTTAGCATGATAACCTCTAGGTCTGTCAAAGTTGCAACAAAATGCAAAATTTCATCTTTTATTAAAACTTGTAATATTCCATTGGGTGTATATACCATAGTTTTTTATCTGCTCATCGGTTCTTAAGCATTTGGGTTGTTTCCAGTTCTTGACCAATGCAGATAGCACTGCAACAAACCGATTTGCATATATATATATATATTTCAAATTAGTATTTTTATGTCCTTGACTATGTCTATTTTGTTGAGAGTTTTATCACAAATGAGAGTCAGATCTCATCAAAATCTTTTTCTATATCTGTTTTAGGATCATATGCATTTTCTCTTTTATGTAATTGATTTGGTGTATTCTATGAATAGATTTGCATATATTGAACAAACTTTGTGTCCCTGGTATAAATCCCACTTGGCCATGTGTACTATCTTTTAATATATTGTTAAATTTGGGAGCTGAAGCAATACAATACAGTGAGAAGGGTACTTGCTTTGCATGTAGCTGACGCTGGTTTGATCCCCGAGCACCACTGGAGTAATTTCTGAACACAATGCCAGATGTGGTCAAAAGCCAAAAACCAGGGGCTGGAGCGATGATAGTACAGCAGGTAGGGCATTTGCCTTACATGCAGCTGATCTGGGTTCAATCCCCAGCATCCCATATGGTCCTGCAAGCACCACCAGGAGTAATTCCTGAGTGCAGAGCCAGGACTAACCCCTGAGCATCACTGGGTGTGACCCAAAAAGCAAAAAAAAAAAAAAAAAAAAAAGCCAAACATCAAACAAACAAAAAATGTTATTCAATTCAGTTTAGATATTTTTGAGGATTTTTACATCATCTAGATAATTAGTCTGCAGTTTTATTATGATGTCTGTCTGCTTTTGGTATCAGGGAATTTTTAACTCAAAGGAACTGAGGAAACTGCTCTTTTGAAGCACCATCCTCAGGCCATTTGCACTCTAGCTCTGCTCCCTGCATTGCTTGGTGCTGGGTGGATGTGGCTTCCTTCCTCTCAGTGAGGACATCCCTCTCTCTGGTTCCCTCCGGAGGCATCCTTCTATCCCTTGTTTCTGGGGTTAATCAAAGTCTAGGTGTAGTGATCTTAGGAGATAGCAAACACAGGTGCTCACTCTTCAGCTGTTCTTGTCTCAGCCGCATTATTACTTTTGCCCTAAATACTAAAAGGAGATTTTAAAGGTGGCAGATAGATGGGGCCAGAGAGACAGTGCAGCAGTTTAGACCCTTGAATTGCACAGATCAATCCCCAGCACCCCAGTCAGTCCTGAGCACAGCTGGGGGTGACCCCCAAAACAAAATAAAATAAAGCAAAACAGAGTAAAATAAAAGTGGCAGGGAACAGAACAGTAATCGGAAACCATAAATCCTGCATTATCTGCAGATCTACAGCCTGCTTAATTTCAGATTACTTTCACTATCTGCTTGTAGAAACTATGTTTGCCATAGTTTCTGTCAAAGGAAGCATAAGCAAATATGCTCTTCAATGTCCATTAGGAATGTTCTAGGAATTGTCAAAGCAGTTCAGAGCGGGTGGAATCAAATCTCAATTATTCACCCAGACATGACTCTCCAAAGGCTAGGGATTAGAGTTCTCAAAATAAATGAACATGGAAAGCAGCTGTTTCAGCCTATCTGTAAACCAAGAAGCTTTCTTTAAGTCAGGCTATATTAGTTGAGGTCCAGTTTTGAGAACTTGTCATAGAAAGCTTGGAGATGGCTGCTTTTCATCATGCCTTTGTCATCAATGTCTGAAGGCCTATAAATGTTTGTCTTTCCGTTGATTCCATTACAATTACCTTTGTGCGAGCTTCCATTTGAGTCTCTATCTCCAGTGAGATGGAGTTGAACCATAAAATTTGTGTGCCCAAGACTTCAACATGAGCTATTTTTACATAAAGGCTGTATCTTACCAACAAATAACATTTTCTTAAAGGGGATGATCAGCTCATCAACTGTCAGAAGAAATTGGCATGATCTCATTGTTTAAAGTTATCAGGTAGCATGGAACAAGTACAGATAATGAAAAGACCATCAAATAAGTTGCACCACATTTCAGCCTATTATTGGTCCAAGGTCATTTTAGGCAAAGGATCCCAGAAATATTCAAAATATATATCAAAAATTTATATTGGTTCTGCAGGCTGATACCAAAAGAACTTCTCGGTTTAAGCTCTCTCCAGAAAATAGGTTCTAAGTGCTTATAATTACATTTCAAACATCTGCTGTAACAATCAACTCTGGTCTAGTTTTTGCAACATAGGGATTGACAGACACCATCCTAACTGACAATGGCTTTGATTCAGCCTCAGCTTGAATCCTGAGAATTTCTAGTTGGAAACCTTATCTGAGCTGTCACCATTATGTCTTATCATCCCCAAGCAAATGGCCATCATTTGTGGCAGAATACTAAAATTGCCTTTGATATCATTGTTGGGAAGAACTGGATCCAATACTGGCTAGAGTTTTTTCCCCCATCTTCCAGGCTTAATATTTTCATTTTCAACAACCAGAATGGAAGTTTTAAAATTACTTATGTGGGTAAAGAAGAAAGTGCTAAGTTAGACCTGTTACATTGGTTCTCACGGAGAACAAAGTCAGCTGACCATTTTTATGATGTTCACAAGCTAAGATGCTTTTTTGAATATCTTAAAACACAAAAAAATTCAAAAGAAGAATAACATTTTATGGTACATGAACACTGTCCGAAATTTCAATTTCAGTGTCCATAAATGAGGGTTATCGGCAACACTGTTGTTCCTTAACCCATGGATCCTCAATCATATTTACAATAGATGTAAAAGAGATAGGGGAGTCAGGAAGGGCTGAAACTGTCACCATGCAGTTCACTGTTTTCCCACAATGGGTGATACAGCTTTGGCAAGAGCAATACATGTGGGGCAGTAGCAGCCCCAGATACAATTAGAGGTTCTTGCTTTCTGTTTGTTAACTTAAAGTCGATTTCCACAGGAGTCGTTTGTACACTTTTTTTCTGAAAAGGAGCAGCCTGACAAATTATCTGAGAACCTCCAATCGAGGCCTTTAAAAAAAAAGTTTTCTAAACCCTGCTCATCATTGCTAAAAACAAAGAAAACTTCCTTTGGAAGATGGCCCCACATTTTTGCTTTCTTTTGCCCAAAGGGCAAAATTATGCTGGAGATACTGTAAAGGACTAGACAAAACATATACACATATATGTATGTGTATGTATGTATATGTATGTATACATATGTATATGTGTGTGTATATATATGTATGTATACATACATACACATACACACACACATATATATATGGGCTGGAGCAATAGCACAGTGGGTAGGGTGATTGCCTTGCACGAGGCTGACCCGGGTTCGATTCCTCCGCCCCTCTCAGAGAGCCCGGCAAGCTACCTAGAGTATCTCGTCCGCAAGGCAGAGCCTGGCAATTTACCTGTGGCATATTCGATATACCAAAAACAATAACAAGTCTCACAATGGAGATGTTACTGGTGCCTGCTCGAGCAAATTGATGAGCAACAGGATGACAGTGACAGTGACAGTGATATTGATATTATTGATAAATAAATATTTTATTCATCATCATAAAGGGAAATATATATATATGCACATATATATATGCCTCTCGAAGAGCCCAGCAAGCTACCGAGAGTATCCCACCCACACAGAAGAACCTGGAAAGCACCCCGTGGCGTATTCGATATGCCAAAAACAGTAACAATTACAGGTCTCATTCCCCTGACCCTGAAAAGAGCCTCCAATCTTTGGGAAAAATGAGTAAGGAGAGCCTGCTAAAATCTCAAGGCTGCATAGAGATGTTACTGGTTTCCACTCGAGTAAATTGATGAACAACAAGATGACGGTGATACAGTGACAGTGATTTTTATTGAGGTACTGTAATTTACAGTTATTCACAGCACCCAACTTCACAATCAGCCATGGTCAGATTCTATGTGTACAATTTTCCCGACCTCAACCCCATCAGCAATGTGAGAGATGGCTCCCGGTACTGAAACAACCATCAAGACGAGGCTCTAAACACCACATCCATGCAGCATACGTGCATACCGCTTCTCTCCAACTCCTTCCCTGCCTAAGTACTGAAATAATCTTTCGTCTCTGGCCACAGACACCAGATCATTTGCTACAGATTTCTCCAATCTCTAGAAAGGAGCCTAAAGAACCAGAGAAAATCGCAATTTCACCGTCTTCCCTCTGTTTCAAACCCCTCCAAGGCTTCCCACAGTGATGGAGGTGCAAATATTACTCGGAAACAAAGTTACAGCTCCGGAATGAACTTACCTCTGTCAACCTCTCCAATTTCACGGGTAGAAAGGCTTCTGCATGGGAGTTCCTGCCAAATTGATGTCCTCTTCACTTTCCCAAATGTCCCCCCAAACTCCCCCCTTCTTTATTTTAAACAGCTGTAGGAAGTCCTTGTTCTAAACCACAGACTATACTAGTGCCCATTCAGCCCCAGCTCTTGAAGGTTTAAAATGGTCTCAGAATGTCTTCATAGACAAGGAGGTCCTCTTGGAGTTGGGCTAAAATTTCTGGTTGAATTTTCTCAAGCTCACTGGACATAGCCCATCAGAGCCATAAAGCCCACCTGCCTCTGCAGTTCCTAGGGCTGAAGTATCCAGAACTGGGACTGGAGTTTCAGGGAGTTTTCCCAAGAACCTCCTTTGTCTCTGTGCAAATTCACTGACCTCTCCACCCCACCCCCACCCAACACACCTGATCTTGTTAAAGGGATATTTTTATTTTTTTTTAATTTTATTTTTATTGAATCACGGTGAGCTACAGTTACAAAACTTTCGTGTTTGAGTTTCAGTCATACAATGATAGAACACCCATCCCTCCACCAGTGCACATCTTCCACCACCAATGTCCCCAGTATCCCTCCCCCCAATCGCACCCCTCCCCTGGCCTCTTTGGGAGACAATTTCCCTCTTTCTTTCTACTTATGGGTATTATGGTTTGCAATACAGATACTGAGAGGCCACCATGTTTAGTCCTTTATCTACTTTCAGCACTCATCTCCCATTCTGAGCCATCTCTCCAACCATCGTTGATTTAATGATCTTTTCTCTAACCCAGCTGCCATCTCCCCCATCTCATGAGACAGACTTCTAAGCATGGAGCAATCTTCCTGGCCTTTGTTTCTACTGTCCTTGGGTGTTAGTCTCAGATTATGATAGTTTATGATAGTTTATATTCGACAAATGAGTGCAGTTATTCTATGCCTGTTCTTCTTAAAGGGATATTTTTAAAGGGCTGCTTTGGGCAACCCAACTTGACTTGTTTTTTTTTAGTTATTTTGCTACTTGCTTGTTTGGGGGCCACACCCAGCAGTGCTCAGGGCTTACTCCTATCTTGACTCTCATTGTTGGGCTTGGGGGACCATATGGGGTGCCAAGCATTAAATCCTGGTCTGTCCCTTGCAAGGCAAAGACCTTACCAGCTATTCTATTTTTCTGGCCCGATCCATCTAACCTTATTTTAAGAAAGACCTTTTCTTGCTGAAGAGATAGTACAGCAGATAGGGTGTCTGCCTTGCATCTGGGCGACCCATCCTGCATCCTGTATGCTCGGGAGTATTTCCTGAGTTCAGAGCAAAGAGCATCTCCTGAGCACATGGCCAGGTGTGGCCCAAGCCCCCGTCCAAAAACAAAGGCTTCCTTGAAGGCAGTGGGTAGTTGTTTTCACTTTGTAACAGATTTTGTACTCACACAGGGTGTGTGTATGTGTGCGTGTGTGTGTGTGTGTGTGTGTGTGTGTGTGTGTTCAAGCCCAGGACTGATTCCCAGGTCAATCATATACTTTGCACTGATAACATTAAGAAACTTTAAGATTTTCTCTTGGGGACAAATCAGACGGACTGATGGCTTGTTGTGTGTCTACACATGACAAAAGTAATGAAAATCTTATCACATGCTACTAAAAATCTTAGTCTATTACAATTTTTTTCTTTTTATTAATAAGTGAATACAGTTTTATAGTTATAATTACAAAATTAAGATGCCCAATGGAGTGGAAGTCTCCTCATCAGATTCTTCTCTTGGAAGAGAGGTACCATGATTAACTGTTTTATTACTTCACTTCAGAAATACTCTGTGTCCCATTGAAGACAAGGTCGGCGAAACCCTCCACGATATTGAAGATAAGGGTATCTTCAAAGGTGACACGGAACTAAGCAATCTAGTAAAAACAGAGATCAACAAATGGGACTACATTAAACTAAAAAGCTTCTGCACCGCAAGAGATACAGTGACCAGAATACAAAGACTATCCACAGAATGGGAAAGGATATTTACACAATACCCATCAGATAAGGGGTTGATATCAATGGTATATAAAGCACTGGTTGAGCTCTACAAGAAGAAAACATCCAACCCCATCAAAAAATGGGGCAAAGAAATGAACAGAAACTTTACCAAGGAAGAAATACGAATGGCCAAAAGGCACATGAAAAAGTGCTCTACATCACTAATCATCAGAGAGATGCAGATCAAAACAACCATGAGATACCACCTCACACCACAGAGAGTAGCACACATCCAAAAGAACAAAAGCAACCGCTGTTGGAGAGGATGTGGGGAGAAAGGGACCCTTCTTCACTGCTGGTGGGAATGCCGACTGGTTCAGCCCTTCTGGAAAACAATTTGGACGACTCTCAAAAAATTAGATATTGAATTCCCATTTGACCCAGCAATACCACTGCTGGGAATATATCCCAGAGAATCAAAAAAGTACAATCGAAACAACATCTGCACATGTATGTTCATCGCAGCACTGTTTACAATAGCCAGAATCTGGAAAAAACCCGAATGCCCCAGAATGGATGACTGGTTGAGGAAACTTTGGTACATCTATACAATGGAATACTATGCAGCTGTTAGAAAAAAGGAGGTCAAGAATTTTGTAGTTAAGTGGATGGGCATGAAAAGTTTCATGCTGAGTGAAATGAGTCAGAAAGAGAGAGACAGACATAGAAAGATTGCACTCATCTATGGTATATAGAATAACAGAGTGGGAGACTAACACCCAAGAACTGTAGAAATAAGTACCAGGAGGTTGACTCCATGGCTTCGAGGCTGGCCTCACGTTCCGGGGAAAGGTCAACTCAGAGAAGCGATCACCAACTACATTGCAGTCGAAGGCCATGTGGGGGAAGGGAGTTGCGGGCTGAATGAGGGCTAGAGACTGAGCACAGCGACCACTCAACACCTTTGTTGCAAACCACAACAGCTAATTAGAGAGAGAAAGCAGAAGGGAATGCCTTGCCACAGTGGCAGGGTGGGGTGGGGGGGAGATGGGATTGGGGAGGGTGGGAGGGACACTGGGCTTACGGGTGGTGGAGAATGGGCACTGGTGAAGGGATGGGTTCCCAAACTTTGTATGAGGGAAGTGTGAGCACAGAAGTGTATAAATCTGTAACTGTACCCTCACGGTGATTCTCTAAATAAAAAAAAATAAAAAAAATAAAAAAAAAAAGAAATACTCTGTGTCCCAGTATGCACCCAACCACGTAACCATGTCCACATAATCATGTCCACATAAGTGTGTCCACTGTACACATATTTGAATATCGCAATGAGGATATACAATAAGAGAACAAATATTTATATGTATGTATATACATATCTATATATACATATATATCACAAAATCACATGATATATATAATATATATATATACATATATATATATATATATGGGACAGGGGCAGTTTGGATCATACCCAGTGATGCTCAGGGGTTACTCCTGACTCTGCTCTGCACTCAGAAATTTCTCCTGGCAGTGCTCGGAGGACCACATGGGTCAGCCACTTGCAAAGCAAAGGGTTTACTCATTGTACTATCTCTTCCGCCCCATGAACAGCAATATTATGCTTTAATAAGAGGACAGCAATATTGGGAAATGACAAAATATATGGCAATTTGTTGCTTTTTTTGGAATAGTAGAGAATTGCAATTCAGGGTACAGAGGTTCAAGTGGAAACTTAAAATCTCGTTCTGAGGAGGGCGAAAAGTCAGGTGTTTTATTTTTTTAGAAAGAAAAAGAAGAATGGGATCAGAGATGAAGTGATAATCAGGTGGAGTGTTACGAGGTGAAAGTAGGGAAAATTTCTCTTTATTGGTCTTTAATAAAGACCAATTGGGCAGAGAGTCTCTTGTCCTCACGCCTGACTGTCTTCCCCAGGGCTCCTCGGAGGGGATGGGCTCCAGCTTCCCTCCCCACCCCGAGCAGAGCTCTCGGCGGCCGAGAAGATCACCGGAACCTAGCTACAGCCATGCCCGAGGCCCCTCTCCACACATTCAGACAGGTCTCACATATGAAGGTACTGGCAGAGGAACCCAGGTGTGTGTAATTCCATCAAAGGTCAGCACCCAGAGACTTAAAAGCAAGCTCTCAGAAGCGCGTGGTCGCGATATTTTGTAGCCTACTTTTCCCTCTGGAGAAACTGGCAAGCTTCTGAGAGTTTCCTGCCCACATGGGACAGCCTTGCAAGCTTCCCATGGTGTATTCATATGCTAAATCCAGTAACAAGCTGGATCTCATTCCCCTGACCCTGAAAGAGCCCCCAGTGCAACATTGCTGGGAGGGCTGAGTCGAGAGAGACTTCTAAGATCTCAGGGAAAGGACAAATAGAGAGGTTACTGAGCCCACCTGAGAAATCGATTTCGTGATTCGTGATTGGTCTTTAAAAGTGGCATGTACCCCTTGCTGCCTTCTTTGAATGTTGACCATACAAAGTTTTTTGCCCAGATTTTCCCATTTTATTTTATTTTATTTTATTTTGCTTTTTGGGTTATTCCTCGCTCTGCACTCAGAAATTACTCCTGGCAATACTCCTGGGGCCGATATGGAATGCCGGGGATTGAACCCTGGTCAGCTGCATGCCAGGCAAATGCCCTACCCACTGTTCTATAACTTTCGTTCCCCCATTTAATTTTAAAATGTCTTCACATGCAACAACTTTTCATATGCCATGTCTCATATTTCACTGAACTAAGACATCATGCCCACATGCACACACACATATACATACATACATACATACATACATACATACACGGGCTGGAGCGATAGCACAGCAGCATGGCGTTTGCCTTGCACGCGGCTGACCCAAGTTCGATTCCTCTACCCCTCTCGGAGAGCCCGGCAAGCTACTGAGAGTATCCCGCCTGCACGGAATAACCTGGCAAGCTACTAGTGGCGTATTCGATATGCCAAAAACAGTAACAAGTCTCAAAATGGAGACATTAGTGGTGCCCGCTTGAGCAAATCAATAAGCAACGGGATGACAATGACATATATACACATGTACATATACAAATTCAGTCTTCCTTTTTTAAGTAAACTGCGTACATCTACAAATTCAGTCTTCCTTTTTAGATAAATTGCCCTCTTTCATGTTTACCATAATTACTGAATCTATTCTCTTTAGCTGGTAAAAGCAATATATGTAGCACATGTTATTTCCATGATTTTGCCATTACAAAAAAATGCAAACCTCCAATGCTACATATATGATAACTTTGCAAACATATAGGAACTGATCTGAAGAGGAAATTGGTATTGCTATACCAAAGGGACCTTGCTACTAATCTTATTTCAAACAATTAAACTCAGGACCTCACACATGCAAAGCAAGTGCTGAAAGCTGTGCTCCAGGCCCTCCTTCAAACCTTTAAAAAATTTTCTGGGGGGCCACACCAGCAATGTTCAGGGTTTACTCTTGGCTTTGCACTCAGGGATCACTCCTGGCAGGCTCAGGGGACTGGAATAGGTGTCAGGGATAGAATCCAGGTGATCTGTGTACAAGGTATAAGGCAAGTGCACCCTACTCGCTATACTATCACCCTGGCCCCTCCAACCTTTTTTTTCTTATTTTTTAGTGAGACAGAGGCTAGAGCAATGCCACAGTGGCTAGGGTACTTGCCTTGCCTGGGAATGATCTGGGTTCAATCCCCTTTGGTCCTCCATGCATTGCTAGGAGTGATTCCTGAGTGTCAAGCCAGGAGCAAGCCCTGAGCATCGCTGGGTGTGGCCCCCAACCAAAAAATAAATATATAAAACTTACCAAAAAATTAAGTGATACTATATTGTGCTCTAAAAAACATTGTATCATTAATGTGTAGCATGATGATTATGGCTAGTGGCACTCTGTCAGACAATTGGGTATTACTAAAAGGATAGATTTTAAATATTTCACCATAAAAAAAAGAAATGGTAACTATGTATGTGGGTAGATGTAGTTAATAGATTATACTCTGGAAGTGAGCATTTTGTAGATTATAAATGTACCAAATCAACATGTAAAGCGCTTATACTTACAACATTAGGAACAATAGTACAGTGGGTAGGGCGTTTGGTTTGCACGCAACCGACTTGGGTTCGATTCCTCCGCCTTTCTAGGAGAGCCAGGCAAGCTACGGAGAGTATCTTGCCCACACGGCAGAGCTTGGCAAGCTCCCCGTGGCATATTCAATATGCCAGAAACAGTAACAAGTCTCACAATGGAGACGTTACTGGTGCCTGCTCCAGCAAATTGATGAGCAACGGGATGACAGTGATACAGTGATACAGTGATACTTACAATATTACATGTCAATTATATACCAATAAAACTGACAGGAAGCAAAAGAAAAGAACATATATCAGTTTGACTTCAACTATGGTGCCTTTCTGCATTCCAATCACCAAATTTTAACAAGCTGATTTCACCTCGCACTGAACTTTATTAGGTTAAAAGTAGTATCTTATTTTTTGTTGGTGAATTAGTGTTTTCTTGCTTTGGCTTTTTGAGTCATATTCAGTGATGTACAGGGGTTACTCCTGGCTCTGCACTCAGGAATTACTCCTGGTGGAGCTCAGGGGACCATATGGAATGCTGGGAATCAAACCTGGGTCAGCTGTGTGCAAGGCAAATGCCCTACCTGCTGTGCTATCTAGGCCCTCTTGCATTTCCTTTTTTATGACATTACTTTTCAGATTGTACAATTTTTATTCCCTTCCTGTGAGCTACCTGTCTATAATGTATTCTATTTGTTTTTCTTAAATAGGAAAACCCTTTCTTAGCAATAATTACTTTTGATATAAAGAAATTATTCCTCTACCAGGGCTGGAGAGATAGCCCAACAGGTAGGGCGTTTGCCTTGTATGCAGCCAACCTAGGTTCGATTCCCAGGATCCCATATGGTCCCCCAAGCACCACCAGTAGTAATTCCTGAGTGCAGAGCCAGGAGTAACCCCTGTGCATCGCTGGGTGTGGCCCAACAATTAGGGGAAAAAAAGAAATTATTCCTCTACCATATATATCACACTTATTTTTCTTTTTTAAATTTTTTAATTTTATAAGTTAGTTCACAATATTTAATTACATTTACTATTCAAACACAAATCCCATCACCATTACACCTTCCCACCACCAAATTCGGAATGTTTCCATCCCAAATCCCAATTCCTGTCCCAAAGCAAACCACAAGAATATATTTTGTATTATCTGTTATGAAGAACTGCTGAACATGTTTTCAAAAAAGTGTTTGTATAGGAAACAGTGTGAAGATTGTCCTATTTTGTCAGGAGCTATTAAGACATTCTATAGGATATCACTAACATGTTGTTAAAGCTTGGGTGATGTGAGCTTTGGTATATATATCTGGAAAAAAATATATATATATGCATATATATTTTTACCCTCTATAATTTGTTGCCTACTGTCTGAACCCCATCAACATGTTGAGGCAATTATGGAGAATGAGTAGGGAGTATCTTATGATATGTTCCAGGAATATGTTCATTCATATGTGAGGCTGGGCCCAAGCATGTGGGGTGTAACCTGGAACATGGTGGCCATTGGGTAGTGGAGGTTGGCTGCCAGGGCTAGGTCCCTTGGGGCAGGGAGGGCTCTCACCCGTCCCCTTCTGGGACGCCCTGAGTGAAAACAGCCTGGTGCGGAGTCTGGTGACATGGCTACGGGGGCCTCATTTTATGCTCCCTTTCAGGAGAAGCAGCCGTGGGATCTGGAGGGTGGCTGATGAGGACTATCGCCACTTTTTGTTTTATTTTGTTTGTTTTGTTTTTTGGGTCACACCTGGTGATGCACAGGTGTTACTCCTGGCTCTGCATCCGGAATTACTTCTGGCAGTGCTCAGGGGACCATATGGGATGCTGGGAATCGAACCTGGGTCGGCCACGTGCAAGGCAAACGCCCTCCCTGCTGTGCTACTGCTCCTATCGCCGCTTTTTCAAGCACCTTATACCCAGTGATACTCCTGGCTCTGCACTAAGAAACTGACATGACATGAGAGAAAATCTGTTTGAATTTGTGTCTTCCTGCAGTGTACATACGTACATATATATCTATAATATGCATATCATAACATCCAAATTATTATGTTCATACATATGCATAGTCAAAAAATTTTATGGTCACATTTTTATATTTAAATACTTGATCTCCTTTATGGATTGACAAGAGGTATTTGGTGAGCAATCATAGCTAGAAGACTTTATTTTGTTTCATCATTATTGCTGTTATTATTGTTTGGGATGCTGAGGTTGTGTGGTGGTGCTCACGCCTCACTCCAGCATCACTCCTGAAGGTACTCAGGGTGCTGAGTGATGTTGTGTGGTGCTGGGGATTAAACTGGCCTTGGCTTCATGAAAGGCAAGCACTAATCGTTTGTACTATCTACTGAAGTGGCTCTAGCTGGGAACTTTTAATTAGCAACCTTTGCAGAAAAAATTCATGGACACTTACAACAGTAACTAAACAAATTCCCTCCACTCCCCTATCTAACACAAATACTTGAAATAGTGACCAAGCTGATTTTTATTCATTTCACTTGCCCTCAGGATTCAGAAGAAAGAACAATTTGGACCAGTAGATGCAATTCGTATCAGTCTCTCTTCAATTCTTCACTAAAAGGAGTAGTAATTCTCAAAAAGTAATTTTCAAAACCATTTCTGGAATGCTTGTACATTATTTAAAAAATGGAAACAGGGTCTGGAGTGATAGTACAGCGTGTAAGTTGCTTGCCTTGTATGTGTCTGATCTGGGTTCAGTCTAGAGCACCACATATAGCCCCATGAGCTCTGCCAGGAATGATCCCTGAGCACAGAGCCAGGAGTAAGCCTTGAGCACTGCCAGGTGTGGCATCAAAACAAGTCCCCCACCAATAAATGGAAAATAACCAAATCAGAAAAATACAAATAAGACATTAACATTAACGTGTGTTTAATTTTGCTCAATTGTACACTGAAAAGAGTAACAAATCTCATAAGAGTAATTAAAGATCACGCTTGGAATGCTTGTGCGTCGTTTAAAAAAATGTTTTTTGGTTTTGTTTTTTCTTTTTTATCCCACTGTCATCAGATTTGTGCTGGGATATCACCCCCTCTCCCACTGTTTCTGAGGACATATTTCCAACCCACACCACGACCTCTCTGCCACCAACCCACTTCCCAGACACATGAGCCCAGACCAGTCAATCCTCTCCTTCCCCCAGGGTCCTGGAAGGGGCGTGTTCTGGTTTTGCTATTGTTTCTGTCTTCCTTTTAGCTGGACTTTTTACTATGGGAGACTGATGTCAGGGTGGGGCTGCCCGTGACTCTCTAATTATGGGGTGAGGAGTCTTCCCCAGAGAACAAAGCCAACAAAGAGTTTAGAAGTGGGAAGACCTGGGGACATTTTTATCTTCCAGGTCCTGCTGTGCCTGAGCATAATTTTCTATGTACAAGAACCAATGTATTCCTTCTGCATCTGTATTTATTTATTTATTTATTTATTTATTTATTTATTTATTTATTTTTTGGTTTTTGGGTCCCACCCGGCGATGCACAGGGGTTACTCCTGGCTCTTCACTCAGGAATTCCACCTGGCGGTGCTCAGGGGACCATATGGGATGCTGGGATTAGAACCCGGTTCGGCCGCGTGCAAGGCAAACGCCCTACCCGCTGTGCTATTGCTCCAGCCCCCAGCATCTGTATTTATTGAGAACTGGGTTTCTGTCTCCTGAAGTCCTTTGGAGGAATGAAGGACAGAGTCTCATTATTATGTCAAGGGCTTTACAAGGACTTCTTGATGCCTTCCTTTCTAAGTTCTGCTGTGGAGAGGTGAAGAGAGGGATGGATAAATGAAGAAAAGAAGAATAAAAGCAGAAAATATTATTAGCTTGTTGAGTAATCTGAGAGACTCAAGTTAAAAAGATTAACTATTTGAATTGCACACACACAAAAATCTCTCTCCCTAAGACTCTTTATATAAGACCATTTTAATTGCAATTGCAAGCAAGGTTGTTTTTATTATATAGTCCCATCAAAAAAAGACTGAGTTTTTATGTAATAGAGGTTAGAGAAGCTAATTAAGTGAATCTAGAATTTACTATATGGGGTTTTACAGCCATACAGGTTTCACATAGATGAGTGACTTTGGGGGGTGGGGAGCTTGGAGTCAGACTGCTAGGGTTTTGCTACTTATAATCTAGTTATGGTAGCATGAAATATTTTTTTAAAAAAGTTAAGGGATCAGGGCAAGACCGAGAAATCTCTATGCATAATCAACTTACTTGAAAGTAGAGATCATAAAGAAAAGTTTTGTTTTGGTTATTATGTAGCATTAAGGTTTGTTTATTTGGTAGCCCCGAAAAGACTAACAAGTAGTGGAATGCAGTCCTTTCATTCGCTCACTCTTTCATCTGTTTGTTCAACAAATGTTCATGCAGTGCTTTTTGCATGCCAGGCACTATTCAAAGGACTGGGGATATAATAATGAATGAGGCAAAATCCTGTGGAACATTCATGAGAAGTGACTCATTTATATAGGATCTGAACCTATATTATGTGTATTATCCATGTAGTGCTGGGATTCATTTGAGGAGGCATAGGGTTAATTGAGGTAATTCCTTGGACAACTAGAATTGTGCAAGATAGAGAGAAGATGGGTTTACTTTCTCCTGAATTTATTGGATGCTAGCTCAATTCCCCATCTGTCTCATAGTAGAATCATTGTCTACAAATCTTCACAGCACTTGTTTGGGAGGAATTTAGGGATCTAGAGATGAAAAGAGTTGATACATACATATAATTGTAACGTGGTGCTATTAAAGATGAAATGCTTTTATAATTTATAATGCTCTTAATGATATGTTATAATTACACAGAATGTTTTTCCCAGTGGTTTATTCCATGTGTTACATCTTTACTTTTCCAATATTACTAGACTGTAGGGGACAATTATCAGTTCCTCAATCTTGTAGCTGGGGAAACAGATATTTAGTGAGGGACTTATTGAAGTGAAAATTCATGACCAGGTTTATAAGAAAGTCTGATTACAAGATATTTTGATAAACCAATTACTCCTGTAAATTTTTCTCACTTCTCTTACTCATACTTTCACATGAATCAAGGGTTTAAATTTAGCTACATACATTAGCTATTCATTGATTTTCCATGTTACAGCTTTTTCTTTTAGAATATGAATCAATAGGATAGATTATTAGTGTAGGTCATGTACTAGGTGCTTTAAAAGGTATCATATTCACTTAAATTAAAATGCAATCTCACTATAAGTGAAGGAAACTAGCCACAAAGAAGTAATTTGGTTAAAGTAAACCAGCTAAAGATACTGTTAGTGCAATAATATAGATTCGATTTCAAAATTTATTTTGCTCTTCTACACGTTAATACTTTTCCTGGTATTTTAGCACTTTAAAAAGTTTTAAGTGTGTTTTAATTGATTTATATAAAAACATATTATTCTATAACAGAGTGGGAGACTAACACCCAAGAATTGTAGAAACAAGTACCAGGAGGTTGACTCCATGGCTTGGAGGCTGGCCTCACATTCTGGGGAAAGGGCAACTCAGAGAAGGGATCACCAACTATAATGTAGTCGAAGGCCATGTGGGAGAAGGGAGTTGCAGGCTGAATGAGGGCTAGAGACTGAGCACAGTGGCCACTCAACACCTTTATTGCAAACCACAACAGCTAATTAGAGGGAGAGAAGAGAAGGGAATGCCCTGCCACAGTGACAGGGTGGGGTGGGGGGAGATGGGATTGGGGAGGATGGGAGGGATGCTGGGTTTACTGGTGGTGGAGAATGGGCACTGGTGAAGGGATGGGTTCCCGAACTTTGTATGAGGGAAGCATAAGCACAAATGTGTATAAATCCGTAACTGTACCCTCATGGTGATTCATTAATTAAAAATAAATAAATTTATTATAAAAAAATAAAAATAAATAAAAAATTTTAAAAAACATATCATTCTATACCCAAAGTACATTCATTATAACGAGTTGAAATAACATTGAAGAATAAAATAAATTTGAAGATTACAATTTTAAGGATCTTTTTGCTTATTTTTGGCCCACACCCAGCAGCACTCGGTACTCATGACTCTGTGCTTGGGAATCACTCCTTGAAGGGTTTATGGGACCATGTGTGCCAAGGATAAAACCATTTATGGTGTCAGGGTCAAACTTGGGTTGGCTCCATATGAGGTGAACACCTTACCTACTGTACTATCTCTCTGTATGCAACTTGTGCATGATTTAATCCTGTTTGAGACTTCTAAGTGGTATCAAAAGATATACACAGGTTATTTCAGAGTAGTTATTCCAAATTAGTAGCACTGCACTGTAGCACTGTCGTCCCATTGTTCATCAATTTGCTTGAGCAGGCATCAGCAACGTCTCCATTGTGAAACCTGTTGTTACTGTTTTTGGCATATCGAATACGCCACGGGTAGCTTGCCAGGCTCTGCTGTGTGGGTGGGATACTCTTGATAGCTTACCGGGCTCTCCGACTCAAACATGGGTCAGCCGAGTGCAAGGCAAACACCCTACTGGCTGTGCTATCACTCCAGTCCTTCAAACTAGTAATTACTAGAAATGTATAATTTCACATTTTTTTCTTCCTGCTCAGCTCAACGTAATGTCAATAATATTAACTCACACTAAGAAAGAAGGAACTAACTGTTCATTTTTCCTTTTATTTATTCAGCTTCATGCCTGGTGGGGGCTAGTTCTAGTTCTGTACTCAGAGGTCACTTATACGGGTGCTCAGGGATCATGCAGTGCCAAGAATCACATGGGTCTCGTATGCAAAGCATGTGCTCCTCCCATTGAGTTATGACTCTGGTTCCTTTCTTTAAAATATAAAAATATTTTCATTATTGACATAGCTGCTACTATGTGTATTATTCATAGATACAAACTGGTTGATAGATAAAAATGATTATATTTGGTCCATAGGATCAACTTGTAAAATACTGATTATTGACATAAAAAAGAATGTTATAAAAATAGATTTTCATATATATTTATATAGTTTACATATTTAGAAGCAAGATACTCAGGGACATCTCTAGTGCCACTCCCTACATTCCCAACTTTTCCCAAAGTCTTCTGTATCATTTGTTATGTAATTTTAGGGGCAATATTATGTAAAACCAGTTACTTCTACTGCAGAAAATAAGATTTAAAGAGGAAGGAAAATAGATGATACGAATAAAGAGGCAAGTTTACGAGACATGGTAATAACAGAAAATGAAAGTTGAGGACATGTATGGGAAGTGGATAAAAGTGGTGGAAAAAATGGGGAAATTATTCTTCAGGCAGAAAGAAATGAAAATACTAAGTATATGCCAAATTCTTAAGATTCTCCAAATACACAAATAAGGTATCTAAGAACCTCGATGTTCATTGGGTTGAAAATCGGATATCTACTGGTAACATCCACTCTGTGTCTTTTGGTTTCCGGTGTCCTTCTTTTGTCCATTAATCTCAAATAAAAGCAACACCTACTTATCTGGCAAGTTGTAACCATGGCTAAGCACAGTCACCCCTTCATTTCTCTAATAGAAAAATAATTGGATGTTTGACCCAGTTATTGGACATGTGTTGGACACTTTGCTCAAACTTCAGCTCCTTCGAACTACACAACTGTAACAGCAGGGGCCAAACTTGACGAGAGATAAACAGATGAAGGCATTCAACTGTTGATGTAAGCTTTGTGTTGCCCAATGCTTAGGGGCTGCAATCGTGCTCTATTAGCATCCTTAGCTATGTGGGTTTATCTACCTCATCTCTTTCCTTTGCGTGTTGATATGTGTTTTAAGTGGATGTAATAAGCCATGAGCTTTGGGCATCTTAATTTAGACTCTGAAACCTTCCTGTTCCACTACGTCTGTGCTAACCTGCCCGGTCATGTACTCAGAGGCCACTATTGCAACAAGGTAATTCCCCACACGGCAGTGCTGGCCAATTTTTGCCTCATATTTCTTCTTTAGATTTACAAGTGATGGTAATTACTCTAGAGTGGGTAAAGAATATACCTTTTCAGAGAGATATTTGGTCATCTAAAGAGATCATTTAACTGTCACAGGGATATATTCCAGTAATAGTCTGACTGCAGCAGACAAACATAGGAAGAATTCATGGTTCTGCAGGATAAAATCATAGCTGCTTTAAAGCTGGTTCCAGTTGAAACTCATTTCCAAGGTGAGATTTAGTGACTTGTTGAAGGTCACTATTTCTAGTAAGTAGGAAGCCAGAACAGAAGCTTGAGCTGTCAGGAGGGACATGGGGTGGGCGGAAGTGGGGGGTGCGCATATCTGAGGTACTATTTCTCTTCCTATTTGGATCCTCATATTGACTAAGCCTGCATTTAAGCACATGCCATGTAACGCTAAAAATATAAACTACAGCTGTCACAATTAATAGATTAACATTAGATGATACAAAAATAAACACAGAATGTCTGTTTATTAACAAGATTTACAGAGGTGTCAGTGAGACATTTCAAGTGATAAAAACTGCTGTTCTTTCTACTGTCAATGTAATCACGGCACTACACATTTATGTTTGGATGTAGAAGATAGAACTTAGTCTTTGCAAATTCCCTGATCTTAGATGGAATCTAAGTGATCTGACATATGCTGACAATTAATTCAACTAAATCCTTACTCGCTAGCTAAGATGTACAAGGAACCATGTTGGATGCTTGGAACATAAGACCAAGTCAGCATTAAACAATCTGATTCAGCAATCACGGTTGTGGGCCAAAGAGATGGTCCAATGGGCAGAGCACATGCTTTGATTGCAGGAGCCCCAGGTTTGATCCCTGACACTGCATGTTCTCAACAATGAGCCAGGAGAAGCCCTTGAGGACTGCCTGGCATGTCCCTAAGCAAACAGAAAAAACAAGCAAACAACAACAAAAACACAATCATGTGTGACTTACTTTGGCATGACCAGTCACTAGAAAAGTACAGGAACGGTGGTGTAAGCCAGAGGTTACTTCTTATAGATCAAAAGAAGCCCAAAGGCTCCTTGGCAGCTTTGCCATGATGCCAGTGACCCAAATGCCTGGTTGTTTCATGTTGTTCTCTTTTGGGTCACACCCATGGTGCACAGGAGCCACTCTCAGCTCAGTGCTTGAGGGGCAGTTCCATGTGGTGGCAGAGCTTACAGTTGATTTTCTATTTCATCTATTGCTTTGGATTCCTTTCTTTTCCTTTTTTTTCTTGTAGTTATTACAAAATATCTGCTTTATCTCTAACTATCATGTCTGGTACCAGGTCCTCTGTAAAAAGAATGAGGGTGGCAAAAAAGATCTCTTGTAAATCTCTCTCATTTTTTACCTTCTTTGGATATTTTGGCCACATCCAGGAGCTCAGGACTTACTCCTGGTTCTGTGCTCAGAGATCACTCCTGACAGTGCACGGGGGTTCATAAGGGGTTCTGGGGATCAAACCCGGGTTGATTATGTGTAAGATAAGCAGTCCACCCTTCACACTAAACTCTAGTCCCCTCTAATAAATCTCTTTTAATCCTGCAAAATCATTCCTGCTCCAGGCTTCTCAGAGGACTTTTCTTTGGATGGGTATTGCTTATACAAGAAGGGTGACAACGATGGGCCAGTTCTGTGCTGTTCAAACAGTAGTTTGTGCTGTTCAAAATGGTACCCACTTGTTGCATGAACATTCTTGCAATCGGAGGCGCTGAGATAGGAACGCGGAAGAAATGCATTGATTGGAGGACTAAGGCTCACTCTGGCTCTTAGCAAAGGCAGAGAGCCTCGTGGACCTCCTTTTATTGATCATGGTACCTCTAAAGGGCGCAATATAGTGTCACCAAAGGCATCAAAAAATGTTACGGGGAGAACATTGAGAAAATGGAAACATTGTTTCCTTGTATGGGTAGGCCTATAGCCTCGGGAAAAGAATACAGAACTGAGAAGGGAAAGATACAAAACCGAAACTGAAACCTTCTACAGGCTCCTGGATTTACATCCCAAAGACAAAGCTGGGCCTGCACCTGAAATCTACAATTTACAATATCAAAGGTCAGGCCTGGCTAACACCATCTGCATGTCAAAGACCAGCCAGGCTTCTGTGAGAGAAGGAAAAACTGCTCTTTTCAGTATTCTGAAATTATTTTTCTGAAGGCAGCTTGAAAGGGTGAAAATGTTCAGCTTCATCCAAACCAGTCAGGACACACGAGAAATCTCGCCCATTTTCATGGGTCCCTATGTTCCTGTCCGTAGTACGGTACAGTATACATGGGCTCGCCCTGATAGCTCAGTCCAGCTCCAACACCCACTAAGCTAAATGCAGTTAGAGGGTACTTGAAGTATAGCCAGCGCGACTAAGTAACTGAGCTTCAAGTTTTGTTGATTCTAATTAAATTAAAGTGAACATGCACATGAGTCTGATGTATGCCATGTTGGGTAACAAAGACTTGCATTCTTTTTGACTCAAAATAGCTCATGGCCAACAAGAATTGTGAGGGAGGCTGGGAAAATTGTTATCTAGGTTTTGTAATCTCTAGGGAGAAAAAAAGTTGGGGCAAAGTCTTTGTCAGTGACTTCATTGTCTGCTTAAGAATGTGAATAAGGCAGGGTGAGAATATGTCTCAGTGGTTAACTCATGCTTTGGATGCATGAGACATGCGCTGAGAAGAAAAAAAAAGTAAATCCGAACATCATAGAGGGTTACAGAGATAACATAGTAGACAGAGCATTTGCTTTGCATGCGACTAACCTGGTAAGTTTCTTTGAGCCCAGCCAGGAGTACTTGTGAGTACAGAGTCAGAAGTAAGCCCTGAACAATGCCATATGTGACTCCCAGATAAAAAATAAAATTTAAAAAGCAAACAAAAAATAATCATAGAGTTTGTATTGTAGTAAGATAAAGTAACAAAAATGTAAGTTAAAAATGTAAAATTTGGGACTGAAGAAATAGCACAGTAGGAAGGGTGTTTGCCTTGCATGCAGCCAACCCAGGTTCCATATGGTCCCTCGAGTACCAACAGGAGTAATTCCTGACTGCAGAGCCAGGAGCAACCTCTGAGTATAGCCGGGTGTGACCCAAAAAGCCAAAAAAAAAAAAAAAAAAAAAGTAAAATTTATGTTCTCTGCTAGATTTAGTCTAAGTGATCGGTCTAGTATCAAGCTTCTTAAACTTTGGGTCAGGATGCATAATTTCATGGAGGAGTGTCTCAAAAACATTGCCAAGAGTAAAAGTTTTCTGAATATGCAATGAACAAAAATTAACCTAAAATCAAGCATGTAATGGGTGCTGACGATATAGTACAGTGGGTAAGGCACTTGTCTTGCATACAGCTGACCCAGGTTTGATTCCCAACACTGCATATGGTCCCCAAATTCTACCAGGACTGATCCCTGAGTACAGAACCAGGAATTAAACCCTGAGCATAGCTCCTGTGGCCCAACCCAGTCACCCCCCAAAATCAAGATTCTAATGAATGCAAGGAGTGTCTGGAAGCATTTAGCCATGCAGAATTTCTCAAGTGAAATGGGGCTGTGAATGAATGGAGAAAGCTTAAGAAGCCTTACCTGGAGGATTCTGGAGTGAGCTACCAGGAAGGGATTTAAGAGGATGGTTGGGGGAGCATCTAGGAACTCATCACCTGGCAGAAGAACACATGCGTGGAAAAGATATTGTTAGGAATAAATAGGTTATATTTAACATGAATGTCTATGTGTAGGCAGGTGTAGGCACAGCGGGTAGGGCGTTTGCCTTGCATGCAGCTGACCCGGGTTTGATTCCTCCATCCCTCTCAGGGAGCCTGGCAAGCTACTGAGAGTATCTCGCCTGCATGGCAGACCCTGGCAAGCTACCCATGGCATATTCGATAGGCTAAGAACAGTAACAACAAGTCTCACCATGGAGACCTTACTGGTGCCCGCTCGAGCAAATCTATGAGCAATGGGATGACAGTGCTATAATGATCTAAGTGTACATGTATATACATCTCTATGAATTACATGTACAAATACAAATGCATAGAGATATAGTCCACTGCGGGGGCTAAGGAGACAGCTGTGAGCGCTGGGGTGCATGCTTTGTGGGCAAGAGCCTTGGGATCAATTCCTGGCATTGAATGGAACCAAACCTAGCTCTGAGCACTGCCAGGTATGGCTCCAATCCTCACTGCAAATATACATAATTTATACACACATAAAGAATATATATGTATATATATATACAGTCTGTATTATATGCATACACATATATATATATATTGTCTGTATTCAAAGAAGCAAAGCATCTCAGAGTTTTTTGGGTACACTCTTTCACAACACAACGAGACAGGGTTCGCTGCACAGAAGCTTGGGAATGTGGTCCATCCAAGGCACACAGCATTACTATGTTTACATGAATTTGGCTAAGTGATTTCTCAGTTTCAGTGGTATGTTCTGAGACACTGACAAACCACTGAGAACTTTTTGACAGGACCAATTAAATCCCAGGACTTCAACTGGTGTGGTGTTCTTGAGGCCCCAGGGTGGATTGGCAGTAGATAGACCAGTCTGACAACAGGCTGTCAGGGCTAGGGGAGCTTAACTCAAGGGAAGATTTTGGTGGGAAAGAGGGTAGGTGCTTGGCAGTTTCTGACAGTGTCATCCTGAGTGGGAACTGATTTCTCGCCTTAGCCCTCTCTGGCCACGAGAGGACAGATGGGAGGAAGTAAGGGTGTGTGCCTCACAAGCACTGCAGGGTTGAAAGAGATGCCTTTAAAGCAGTTAATGCCCTTTTAAACAATTTTATGATCTACATTAAGTTTTACTTTCAAAGGTGGTCAGAGCGATTTCTGTGCAAGATTGGCTGAAAAGATTCATAGGATAAAACTGACTTTTTTTTTATTTTTGAGTCACACCAGTTAGTCACCAGGGGTTAGTCCTGGCTCTGCACTCAGGAATCACTCCTGGCAGTGCTCGGGGGACCATATGGAATGCTGGGAATCGAACCCGGGTTGGCCGTGTGCAAGGCAACTGCCCTACCCCTGTGCTATCACTCCACTCCCTAAAACAGACTGTTTTTCCTCCACCTTTCTTCTTGGCTTCACAGTATTGTATGTGAGTTAGCTCTTTTTCTGATAATTTTGTACTTTATATAACTTTCTCAACTATGGTAAAGTAAAAAGAGAATATGTACTATATTAATACTGTGGTAAGCACATTTCAAAACAGACCAGAACATTTTTTCAGCAATACTCACATGACAATTTGAGGTTGACAATAATCAGATAGACATCAGAATTCCATATTGCTATCTTTTATTATTACTTCTTAATCACACCCAGCTTGCTCCTGGCTCTGTCCTCAAAGATGACTCCTGGCAGTGCTCAGGATACCATATGCAGTGCTAGGGATTAAGCCAAGGCCAGCTCTATGTTAGACAAATACCTTAACTCCCGGACTATCTCTCTGGCCATAAATCTGTTTCTTTACAACAAAAACAGATGAGGCAACTGATTTTGCAAAAAAAAAAAAAAATCAGTTTTTACATCTGAAAGAGAGCAATTCCATGTACTTAACACAGAGACATCAAGCTGTCACCAAAGTGTAAGTATAGAATTAAGCTTCTAAATAGAATGATTTTTCATATTTTTCTCTCCACTAACTCCCAGCCCTGTAATGTCCAATATGATAACTATAGAGAACCTTGGTCTACTTAACTTCAAATTGAAATGTATTCAAACCAAATGAAAAAGAAAGTATTCTTTCTCCCCCATTCTTTTTCTCTCCCTCCCTCCCCCCACCCCCAACTCATCCCAGCTACATTCCAAGAGTTGGCTAGGCACCTGTGGCCCTCAGGTGGGCCACGGAAGACCCAGAGCTCATCTTTCACTGAGCATATTGCCAGGCACAGACATGGGTGGGTTGACAAGGTGAATCTCAAACGTGGTTGGTCAATGAATTGCTATTCAGATTTCCTACAGTAGCGCTATTGATGGAGATCATTAATCATTTTTGGTACATTCTAAACTGATACAAAGAGTTCTGGAAATTGGTCCCCGACATTCTCTAGGGATGGATGCATGGCTGAACTCCCACGAGATGAAAGCCAGTGAAGCCTGGCCTCTGCATTTAGAAGGCAGAAATCAGTCCTTTCCCCCATGGGGGGGACCGGTCAGACCTGTGTCCCCACTTCCGAGCACCCAGGACACTGGGATTCTTCCAAGCCTTGAGCAGGCTTCTTCCCAGAGTCAGCCTCCACAGAAGGTCCAAACACCTGTTACAGTCTAGTCTACTCCAAGACCTGAGGCTTGGAAGTCCTGACCTCAGCTTGGCTGGGGGCACTGGGGTGGCTACACGCTCTTGCCAAAAAACTCTTTTCTTTTTTTGTTCAGGAATGGCACTGACACGGGGAGCAAAGGGAGGTGGAGATGTGCAGGACAAGTTACAGAGTTGGCCTTTTCATTCTGGCCATGTTTTAGGGTGGAACTCCAAAATACCTAAGAATATATGGGTCTTCCTGTTTCTCAGTAAGAGATTCCCCCCTTACTGAGATTCCCCTCCTTTCTGCTAGTTTGCTGTGTGCTTGGAAATATTTAAAGTTAGTCTAGGTAAAGCAGGGTCTTACAAAAGTCTGGGGCGAGACTGGCAGCCTTTGCCAGATGACTAATGGATTGATTCAGTTGGGGTTCCTCGCTGGTGGGCAAGTGATGGTTTGCACAGGTTACTTTCATCTGTGATACCTTTCTATGTTAGAGACATTTCAATTGAAACCCCAAGGGGTTGGTCCAGGGAGGCCATAGACATTTTGGGGGGTTGGAGTGTGGGTGTGGGGTATGGTTGGAATTACTGGAAGCCTGAAGCCCTTGAGGGGAGATCACTTACCTGGACAAAGACCCTGGGCCTGTGGGGTGTCCATAGGACACATGGGGGTGGGTGTGTGAAGAAAAAGTCTGGGCACCCCTGGGGGGCTGGGGCGGTGGGCTGCCCTATCAGATGGGGAGGTGGCCTATTCAAGAGGGCAGCTGGGTGCGCTTGCCAGGGCAACCGTTGTCCATGCAGGCCACTGAACCTCGTTGCCCGTCCTCCCTCCAGCCAGGCCTGGCTCCTCCAGGGGCTGCCACGGGTGGTGGAGAGACGCGCAGGGACGGGGGTGGCCCCGTGTTTGGAGTTTGGACTAGAACTTTCTCCTGCTCTGCGGGATCCCGGGACTCCTGCTCCAGGCCCCGACGCATTCGGGGCTGGGGAGGGGGGCGGGCGAGGGGCCACGGGGCTGGGAG